>NC_141694.1:1544766621-1545504121 GCF_964263255.1 Lissotriton vulgaris | reverse complement strand
ATGGAGCACTAGCGCGGCCACCGCACCTGATGGCGTCGGCGGTAATACTGTCCCTGGACGCTAGAATGGCGTTCGACATGGTCGAATGGCAATATTTAGTTGCAGTACTTATACACATGGGATTCGGTCCCAAATTTATATGCTGGATACAACTCCTCTACTCTAACCCGCATGCGCATGTCATGGCGAACGGTCATATTTCACACTCAATGAAACTAGAAATAGAAAAAAATCCCTTCAATGGCCATATACTTCAATTGTGTGCATGCATCAATACATATCAAAGACTAGTGACAGAAGGAAGGTAATACTAAACAGAAATCATTCAAAAAATTGTATTTATTATTTCTCTTTTTTGTAAATATAAATTCATATAAAAATCGTTATAAATCAAGCAATTCTATAGAAAACACATCAATTAATTATACAAATTCATGAAAGACATAATAGAATCATAAAAATAAGCAACAAATAAATATATATACCCCATGGTGTCAGACATACAACCAACTTACTCTCGTGCTACCAAGCATACTACAATCAAACCTCATACATTGATGAAAAAAGGAACTGGTAAACAATTAGCCAGATCACACAGCTAAAATTGTTCAAGGGCTACAGGAAAGGAATAACGGCCCTTGTAGCAGGTCTACGCGCGTTTCGGTGGTTCAAGCCACCTTCATCAGGACCTTGTTCACCATGTAGTGCAGAACCCTGGGATCAGACAGGACAAAAAACCTAAAAAGGAGAATAAATCTGTCACTAAGACATCCACAAGTTAAGTTTTATAAAAAAGCATAAGACATTCACTATTGCAGTTAAACTATGGGGGCTCATCAACGCGACTCAAGTAGGCACCTATACTATGTAAGTTATGCTGGAGGTACCTCCGGCTTTAGCGCTAGGACAGGGCAGTTCGGAGTTTTTCGGCGCGCTCGTTGTTAACCCATGATCATTGGACTGTTTCTGTATTGTCAGCCATTTAGGATTAGGCAGCAATCTGCGCTGTTGCCAGCCCGAGAAACAGTAGAGGCTTATGAGTTTACGTGATACTGATTCCCGTGTTGCCATTGGTTTACCCACACCAATGTATCTGGCAACATTATTAGTCCGTATCTATCATCTTCCATTTAGATATGGACGCTTGCACGCTTTCAAGATAGGTCGCCGATCCAACTAACAACGCGCATTATTTCTTGCCAGACCCTGCATAAACCCTAACAGCGTGTGACGCTCTCTCTTCCTTTTTAGAGTCGCTGGTATACAATAAAGCAGTTTACCAATGGACTGAATCTCTACTGTGCATATAAGTAAGCCTACACTCTTTCCCCCCCCTTTTTTTTGGCTTTGTTGATCGTTGATATCTTGGACATGCATATGAAGTGGAATGTGTCAGTCCTTATTGGACTCTTATGTTATTTTTCCTTCTTTGCACAGATTAGGAAGTAACAGTACTTAGTCCCTTTGCCGTCAGCCCCAATCAACTTGAGATCTTCTTTTTAATACGACACATAGATGAATTGCGTGAAGTTCCACTGAACAAGGACACACTACGACCACCTTGGTAGGTCACTGTCAGTGTGAAATAAGGATGGGTGTCAATAGGAAGCATACATACGTTATGTAATTCTTGGTATTTGTGCATAAATTATGACATCATGGCGTTTACATTCTCCTTGTAGCCATCAATACGGATGAAGTCCTGAGTCTCACATGCCTTTTTTGCTCCCATTATGAACGACGCTATTGGTAAGCCCTATTTAATCTGGGACATGCAAGAGTTTCAGCAAGTCGCCATTACATGTCTATTTACAGCCTCCCTTGATTCCTTTGTAGATGCTGTTCAATTGATCTGGTCCTTCATGTGACCTCTATAATCGCACTTTAAAAAGGAAAAATACTCACTGTGTTCTTTTGTAAGTATAGACAATGTACAGCTGTACTACTGTGAGTCTCTGACCCCTTACTTGAGGATAGGCCCCCATGCAAATAGCTAATTTGTGTGTCCCCCTCCTTTTTTTTTTTATCTGGTATTTATAATCTAGCCGGTAACATGCTCTGTGAGTGAATAGGTAGTCTTGGCCCAATAGGTCTCTTCTTCGCTGTGCTATGAAATCAGTTTAATCATATTCCTTTAACTTACATAGTATAGGTGCCTACTTGAGTCGCGTTGATGAGCCCCCATAGTTTAACTGCAATAGTGAATGTCTTATGCTTTTTTATAAAACTTAACTTGTGGATGTCTTAGTGACAGATTTATTCTCCTTTTTAGGTTTTTTGTCCTGTCTGATCCCCGGGTTCTGCACTAAATGGTGAACAAGGTCCTGATGAAGGTGGCTTGAACCACCGAAACGCGCGTAGACCTGCTACAAGGGCCGTTATTCCTTTCCTGTAGCCCTTGAACAATTTTAGCTGTGTGATCTGGCTAATTGTTTACCAGTTCCTTTTTTCATCAATGTATGAGGTTTGATTGTAGTATGCTTGGTAGCACGAGAGTAAGTTGGTTGTATGTCTGACACCATGGGGTATATATATTTATTTGTTGCTTATTTTTATGATTCTATTATGTCTTTCATGAATTTGTATAATTAATTGATGTGTTTTCTATAGAATTGCTTGATTTATAACGATTTTTATATGAATTTATATTTACAAAAAAGAGAAATAATAAATACAATTTTTTGAATGATTTCTGTTTAGTATTACCTTCCTTCTGTCACTAGTCTTTGATATGTATTGATGCATGCACACAATTGAAGTATATGGCCATTGAAGGGATTTTTTTCTATTTCTAGTTTCATTGTTCCTCCCCTCTGTCCCTTGGCCACATTCGTTCTTTGAGGGGGTCCCATTGTACATGTTACCTTCATTCGCGGTTTTTCAACCGTGGGATTTTCTTATGTTATTATTGTGAATTTTGTGTCTCTTTTTTTCCACTTTTTTTAATTATTTCACTATTGTGGTTTTCTAGGGGTGTTCTCACGTGACTAGAGTATTTAGTTGTAACAATTCCTTTCAGCTATACTGCTTGGGACAATTTCTGCTTTTCTGATATCAAGAAGTACAGTGTCTTCTTTTCAATCTTGTACTGTCAGTGTTCTCTCAGCAATATGGACACTTTCCAGACGTTTGGTTTTACAGACGATGATTTCAATACCCTAATGGGGAAACTAGCAGGCGATGGTGGCCCCACTCCTCCCCAACAACTAGGTAATAGTGAATGGCAGAACCTCTTGAACATGCGTAAAAGACTTAAACGCATAGAATCCCATGCCTTCTATATGTTTGAATATTTAAAGGCAGGTGTCATTCTTACAGGGCTTAGAGTTCGTAATGCCCCGGCACTCTTTGTTGACATCAGAAAGTTCCTGGAGCGGTGGTCGCTCATTTCCAACCGCTGCTCCAGGGACTGGATGATGTTAATCATTGAAACTGCAAAAGATGTAGCTTCTACACTTTTGCAAGAAATAAACGACCTCGAGGAAAAATTGAGCGCATCTACAGCCGTAGAAGAAGGTAAGACCTGCCTTGAAAAGATCAGAACAGATATGAAGGACTTTGAAACCTACCTCACAAACAAAAAAATGGATAAATTAAAAAAAGATGTGAGATGGTTTACCAAAGAGAAGATTTACCCTTATCTTACCCCGAGTTACTATCAGGAGGGACCACAGAGTAATCAGAATCCCAATTTTAATGGGTACCAAGGGAGGAAATACACTAACTTCTCAGATACAGGTTCTTCAGGGTCAGATGGAGATAACTACCAAGACATGAACTATGGTCATTCAAACCCTGGCCCCTTCAGGGGGAGACCTAATCAACGTCCATTCAATGGGAGGGGTTTTTTACACCGGGGCCAATACAGAGGGAGGAATGTTCGCTGGCAAGATCAAGCGACCCATGCTCAAATGAACCCTCAACCTCCACAACAATACGTAAGAACTCGCAACCAACAGTATTGGTGGTAGAAAATGAAGAGGAAACCATAGTTACCAACGACTTGCCTGTCTACAATCTTTCCTCTATACATTTTAAACCTGAGGATGTAAAAGTACTCAGTAGGGGATTGTCCTTCGTTCCGAGTATCCATCTTAACAAATTCAAATTACACGAAGATCTGTTTGCGTTCTTCCGCAAGGTTAGGCTAAATAAATTTTTTTATGATCGCCCACCTTGTGAGGAAGCGAACAATCTATCGGGCTGTAAACCGACATCGATCTTTACACCGACTCTGGATATGGTGGGCACAGAGGTAGGCATCTTTGAACAGAGTGTTCTCCAAGATATCGCGAGGGTGATCAAAAATACCTACACCCCTCAATCCAATCTCTCTGATTCAGAAAGAACTGCCCTAAACGAACTGAAAACCAACTCCTCCATAGTCATCAAGCCTTGCGACAAAGGCGGAGGCATTACCGTTTTTGATAGAGCGAATTATGACGACAAAATGTTGGGAATGCTAGCAGTGACAGACCATTATAGACCTGCTCAGCGAAAGGAATTGGACCGCCTGCAAAAACATATTCAAGAAACAACTCAGGTGGCCTTCGCAGATGGCTATATCTGCGAAGATGAATATGTCTTCCTTAATAAAACCACTCCCACTACCTCTGTTTTGTACGGTCTCCCGAAGACACACAAATCAGAAAGTAATCCTCCAATGCGGCCCATTATTTCGACTATTGGCTCATGTACTGAGCCACTATCAAAATATGTAGACAGATTTTTGTGCCCCCTGACTCAGAAATATGCATCATATATCCGTGACACCGGGGATATAATCAATAAAATAGAGGGCCTGCAATTTAACCCTGCCACAGACATCCTTGTGACGCTCGACATTGAGGCGTTGTACACCAACATTCCTCAATGTCGAGCGTTGCAGGCGGTATCCACTCTCCTCAGGAGATATCCATCTGATCGCCCAGACATTTTCATTCTTCAATGTTTGGAAATTGTGCTCATGAACAACTTTTTTGAGTATAATGGGAAGATTTTCAAGCAAATTAAGGGGACATCAATGGGGGCTTCTTGTGCCCCGAGTGTGGCCAACGCATTCATGGGAGAATGGGAGCTCAAAAATATTTACAACGAACTGGCCCCATTTTTTGAAAACATTTTTGTTTGGAAACGTTTTATCGATGATATTTTTTTCATTTGGAAAGGATCGGAAGAAGAACTACAGACGTTTTACCTTTGGCTCAATGCAAGTGACACCAACTTGAGGTTCACTATGAACCTGAGCACTCAAAAAGTAGACTTTCTAGACATCAGCATTGCAGGTACCAATGGACACCTAACAGTCAGTCTGTTCAGGAAAAGTACTGCCAAAAATACAATCTTGGAATTTGGCAGCTTCCATCCGAATTGTCAAAGGGAATCTATACCCTTCGGCGAATTTTTACGAATTCGCTGCAATTGTACGGACATTGGTGCATTCCACCAACATGGAGATGCACTGAAAGACAGACTACTGAGAAGAGGCTACCCACATCGCTTGGTGCGACAAGCCTACAAAAGGGCCAAATATTATGATAGATCTGCACTTTTACAAGGTAAAACACGTGTCAAACACGATAGGATCACTTGCGTGATCAACCATTCCACTTTGAATCACAAGCTTCGTAATATTATCAACAGAAACTGGAGAATTTTGAACACAGATGAGAGCGTTCCCCCGCTTCCTCTCCCCATGCTGGCGTTTAGGAGAAATAGAAATCTTAGGGACATGCTGGTCCACGCCAGACCACCCACGAGAAGTTCCCAAATCAACAACCAGCTCTCCATTACTGGACTTCCGGCAGTATTGGGCAATCACAGGTGTGGTTCCTGCCACGCCTGTGAGGCAGCTATGATATCTGACACTGTTACTTATAATGAAAAGAAGATCAAACTACGTTGTCTTACAAATTGTCGCAGTAGTAACATAGTGTATATCCTTTTTTGTGACTGTGGTCTGGCCTATGTGGGCGAAACTGGTCGCGAGTTTCGCGTCCGTTTCAGCGAACACAAGTCCGCCATCAGGACCAAAAAGCTATCAGCTCCGTTAGTCCAACATTGCATTGATAAGTCCCACAAGGAGGATGAGATCAAATGGTCTATCCTGGAAAAGGTTACACCCAAAATGGGACAACCGAGTGAAATCACGCGTAAAAAACGTGAAACCTTTTGGATTTACCTGTTGGATAGTGTTAAAAGAGGACTTAATGAAGAACTATCTTGGTATGTGACCAGGTAAAATATCTTCTCCGTGACGCAGCAACCCTCAGTATGTGCCAGTGTGGCAATTGCTATGAGACTCTAGACAAATTGTCTTTCATTGCTCCCTTCGGGCAGCTTAAGTGGAGCTCCGGTTCAGTGAATCTTGATCTACACCAGAATGTCAGGTTCTATGTTCAAAATATCTGATCATGACTTTTCCGTTTATTTACAAAAAATTCTTTGGGGTATTTGTTGTAAATACACATACATTATTGTAGTCTGTAGAACAATTTATATGTTCTTGTATTAATGATTTAGGTGCAACACATGCCTCGATTGCATTCTTTGGTGGCTGGACCACCTTATGTATTGCGTACCTTGTAGATGGACCTTTTTCGACCTTTTGCGGCCTTTCAGGCTTCTCTTGGAAGACTCCCTCTGTTTTTCACGCAATTGTGCGTTGCAATTCAGTCTCCGGAAAACGGCGTTATCCTTTATGCCCTGAATTGTGGGAGTACTAGCATAGACAATTCCAGTGACGTAACTACTTGATACATCCTGAATTTTTGAAGTTGTACTTTATTGCAATTGCTTTAAATTGTACACTTCCTCCTTTGGTTACGCTACATTCAAGCATGTAAATTGCAAGCTGTATACGCATTAATACTTGACCTTAACCACAGCTTCTGGGTTCAGCGGGATTATTTATTTCTCCACGCCTGCATCAGAAATTATTCTCCTAGTTCGATACTATCAAGATGCACGTCTTTCCGAAGTCCTACGTTTGTGTTGACATTTGGAGACCTCTGCTATCTGACGTTCACTTCCCGCGGGATTAGAACGCCTTGAAGGTGTATAAATCATGGCGGGTCTGAAGCGTCTTCTCACCAAGGGGCGCAGTGACGGAGAAGGATTACGGCGCGTTACCACGGACCTTAAGGTAGGCGTTTGAGTCACGGAGTTATGCTGGAGGTACCTCCGGCTTTAGCGCTAGGACAGGGCAGTTCGGAGTTTTTCGGCGCGCTCGTTGTTAACCCATGATCATTGGACTGTTTCTGTATTGTCAGCCATTTAGGATTAGGCAGCAATCTGCGCTGTTGCCAGCCCGAGAAACAGTAGAGGCTTATGAGTTTACGTGATACTGATTCCCGTGTTGCCATTGGTTTACCCACACCAATGTATCTGGCAACATTATTAGTCCGTATCTATCATCTTCCATTTAGATATGGACGCTTGCACGCTTTCAAGATAGGTCGCCGATCCAACTAACAACGCGCATTATTTCTTGCCAGACACTGCATAAATCCTAACAGCGTTTAACGCTCTCTCTTCCTTTTTAGAGTCGCTGGTATACAATAAAGCAGTTTACCAATGGACTGAATCTCTACTGTGCATATAAGTAAGCCTACACTCTTTCCCCCCCCTTTTTTTTGGCTTTGTTGATCGTTGATATCTTGGACATGCATATGAAGTGGAATGTGTCAGTCCTTATTGGACTCTTGTGTTATTTTTCCTTCTTTGCACAGATTAGGAAGTAACAGTACTTAGTCCCTTTGCCGTCAGCCCCAATCAACTTGAGATCTTCTTTTTAATACGACACATAGATGAATTGCGTGAAGTTCCACTGAACAAGGACACACTACGACCACCTTGGTAGGTCACTGTCAGTGTGAAATAAGGATGGGTGTCAATAGGAAGCATACATACGTTATGTAATTCTTGGTATTTGTGCATAAATTATGACATCATGGCGTTTACATTCTCCTTGTAGCCATCAATACGGATGAAGTCCTGAGTCTCACATGCCTCTTTTGCTCCCATTATGAACGACGCTATTGGTAAGCCCTATTTAATCTGGGACATGCAAGAGTTTCAGCAAGTCGCCATTACATGTCTATTTACAGCCTCCCTTGATTCCTTTGTAGATGCTGTTCAATTGATCTGGTCCTTCATGTGACTTCTATAATCGCACTTTAAAAAGGAAAAATACTCACTGTGTTCTTTTGTAAGTATAGACAATGTACAGCTGTACTACTGTGAGTCTCTGACCCCTTACTTGAGGATAGGCCCCCATGCAAATAGCTAATTTGTGTGTCCCCCTCCTTTTTTTTTTATCTGGTATTTATAATCTAGCCGGTAACATGCTCTGTGAGTGAATAGGTAGTCTTGGCCCAATAGGTCTCTTCTTCGCTGTGCTATGAAGTCAGTTTAATCATATTCCTTTAACTTACATAGTATAGGTGCCTACTTGAGTCGCGTTGATGAGCCCCCATAGTTTAACTGCAATAGTGAATGTCTTATGCTTTTTTATAAAACTTAACTTGTGGATGTCTTAGTGACAGATTTATTCTCCTTTTTAGGTTTTTTGTCCTGTCTGATCCCCGGGTTCTGCACTAAATGGTGAACAAGGTCCTGATGAAGGTGGCTTGAACCACCGAAACGCGCGTAGACCTGCTACAAGGGCCGTTATTCCTTTCCTGTAGCCCTTGAACAATTTTAGCTGTGTGATCTGGCTAATTGTTTACCAGTTCCTTTTTTCATCAATGTATGAGGTTTGATTGTAGTATGCTTGGTAGCACGAGAGTAAGTTGGTTGTATGTCTGACACCATGGGGTATATATATTTATTTGTTGCTTATTTTTATGATTCTATTATGTCTTTCATGAATTTGTATAATTAATTGATGTGTTTTCTATAGAATTGCTTGATTTATAACGATTTTTATATGAATTTATATTTACAAAAAAGAGAAATAATAAATACAATTTTTTGAATGAGTTCTGTTTAGTATTACCTTCCTTCTGTCACTAGTCTTTGATATGTATTGATGCATGCACACAATTGAAGTATATGGCCATTGAAGGGATTTTTTTCTATTTCTAGTTTCATTGTTCCTCCCCTCTGTCCCTTGGCCACATTCGTTCTTTGAGGGGGTCCCATTGTACATGTTACCATATTTCACACTCAATACAGCTTGCTAGGGGGACACGCCAAGGCTGTCCATTGTCGCCCCTACTGTTTGCCCTGGTGCTGGAACCATTAGCAACTTTAATTAGGACTACTCCGCTGTTAAAGGTAACGGCCATGATATCCGTTCTGCTGTGGGGAGACCGCCCTGCAAGAATTGCTCACGCAAAACTGAACAGAAGTTGGTATGAGGGAGGGATTGCGCTGCCGAATTTACAGATGTATTACTGGACAACACAACTAAAAATCATTAATCAATGGATACATGTACCCCCGGACGATCCAGCCTATCGGGCCGACCGAGCACAACTAGGCACACACAGTTTACTGGCGGCGCTTTACCACAAAGGACTGGCGGCGAAGCTTATAGGACCCACGAAACACACCGTGGCGTTATGGCATACAGCACAGGCGAAACTGAAATGGGGTGGCAGACTTACTAAACTGACCCCTTTGTGGGACACCAAGGCACTGGGTCATTTAAGGCGGAGCAAGGGCTTCACGCAGTGGGACAACATCGGCATTTCAACGGTGGGAGACCTGTGGGCAGAGGGGACTATGATCCCCTTCTCCTGACTTCAGCAACAATACGACCTAAGCCCAAATGAAACATATAGGCATATACAAATTAGGCATGCACTACTGACAGCAATACCGGCGGGCACAGAGGTCCCCGAAGCCTCACCGATGGAAGATCGATTGCTTACTGACTTTATGCAGCACAGCGCCACCTCCCTCACATATCGCAAGCTAATAAACAACCTACCAGACCCCACGAGCAAACTACGAGAGAAATGGGTAGGCGAACTGGGAGAAATGGATGATACAGACTGGAATGCGGCACTAGCATCCCCAAAAGAAGCGGGCATTTCGGCCAGGTTCCGATTGGTGCAGCTTAAGATACTGCATCGGATCTACTACACCAGGACCACCCTACACAAGCTCCACAGGGCGCCGCATCCCTACTGTCTCAGGGGGTGTGGGGAGGAGGGAACCTTCCTACACACTATTTGGGAATGCCCCACGGTAGTAGACTATTGGAGGCAGGTAATGCGCACCATCTCACAAACACTAGACATCTCCCTTCCTCCGGACCCTCGCACATGTCTGCTGAATGTATGGGACCCAAATGATCTGACGCGCCAGGTGCAGCTTTGGGCCACAATAGGCATTATGGTTCCTAAGAGGGATATAGAGCAGAAATAGGGGGCAGCAAATTTCACCTACCTTAACGCAATGGTGTAAGAACATGGACGTGCTAATGCTGATAGAAAGAGCGGTGTACACGACGAGGGCAAATTCACGTAAGTGGAATAAAATATGGCTGCCTTGGAATGGTTACCGGGGTGATTTATGTGACCCAATGACTGAAGAAGTCACTGCCAGCTCAGATGACGAGGGAGAGGAAGACTAAGATGGCCCCACAGATAGACTAGAGTGGTAGTAACAACGATTGACAAACGATAGGGAGACGGCCTGTTAAAACACCCCGGACGTAGCCAGTATAAGCAAAACTTGATGCGACTGTGCAATCGCATTGTCAGTATACCTGTACAGAGCACCGTAAACACTGCCAAGGTTTCTGTTTAAGTGTCATTATCAATATCTATTTTGAAATATTTTATTATATGTTCGTTAGAAAACAAAAAAAAGTAAGAGAACAATCTTCTTTCAGTTTATTAATTGCTGCATACCTCCAATTTCACGCCGCCGGACCTGACGTTGTCGGCTAAAGGGCTGTGTACATTCATCAGTAAAGAGTGCTACTTGAAATCTCGCAGCCGGCCCCCGGGTTGTAGGCTCATTGCTGTGTAATAGTAATTTGGTATAATAAAGGTCTTACAAAAAAAAAAAAATTGCTACATATGTATTTTACTTATTTTCCTGTGCTAAATAAATGATTTTTATCATGTCCCATTTTCGTATTACTGATTTCGCTTACGTTGAAAGTGTTTGCCTTATGCTCCAGTTAAATGTGTTTATTTTAATTCTTTTACCATGACAATCTGGCTGTATTTGTTAATTGTACTTGCTGAAAATTGCTTAGACGCAAATAATCATTGTAAAGGAAGGAGTTGTACCACGCTTTGAAAACAAGGACATATTAACATAATTCCCCACACATTGAATGGGGCACATAGCTAAGACTAGATGCTCTCTGTTTACAATAGTACCAGAGGCCTACCAACGATAACAGCAGATAATGAATTAACATGCAGGAGATGAAAACTCCATGCCTCATAAAGTCTTTCTCCCATTCTTAATTAATCATAAAGCTGCTCTGTAGACCAAGTTGTCTGCTTCATGCTTGTTGTATAAGATGATTTGTCATGAACGGTGCTAGTGCCGTTAAGTCAAGCTTAATAGGCCACAGACAACGCTCTGTGAGATGTTAGGGAACACTTGATAATCTTTCCAGGTTTTATCATGTTTCCGTTTGTATTCTCCTCATTCTCTCTTTCACTTACTGAGCATTTCTACATAAATTGGTCTCTGAAATTAATGTTACGTCAAATGAAACCCTACCCCAAAAAGAGATGAGCCATGAAATGCTTTGTTTTAGACACTCTCTGTTCTCTCCTGCTGGCAAGATGATATTTTAATCAAGATCTTTTGTTAATACGGTAATTTCTGAACTACGTTGGGCATCACGAAATCCCCCTAAAATGTGAACAAGTGATGCTCTTGGAACCCAACCAAAGAAGCAGTTAGTAGTACAGTTTGAAGTGCCTTTAAGATTACGTGAATGCAGTTCAGCTTTCAATTATAATTTTCATGCATATGGTATTTCAAAGATGATAGACATGGTATTTTCCTCTGTCTGAGTCCCCAAAACAAATTAAGCTAGTAAGCCACCCCTACCTGTTTATACTTTGCGCCCCTCTTCTTCCCATGACCCCACGGGCCCGAGTTCATGCTACCAGTGCCAGATTTTTTATCCTGTAGTATCTGATTCATTTCACTCCTAATTGGTCCAAGACTCACCCTATTTCCATCATTGCATGGCCTCTTCCTCTTTTCTGTGAGGGTTTTTTCTAAAATCCTATAATTTGCATTGCTACATGTGTTTTAGGAACCCTATCTCTGCTGTCAAGTTAGACATACATTAATCGGGAATCTATTGTGTAGGTTCTAAAGTACTGCAAGGCGTTCCCACGGAATGCTGGTGCAGTGGAACATTTGCTACCATCTCATGGGTGGGGGGTCCCCCAGGCCACGTTCCCCGCAATGGAAATAATGGGATTCTGCCCTGCAGCCTTCACATTAATGAACTCTCTTCATATTAGTTCCAGCTGCATTGTATATTTGTTCTAGGATCCCTATTCCTATTTTCAGGGTTTCTTTACTGTAGTTTCATGCCCTTTTTATCCTCTTGGTTACAGGGCCATCCTCTTAGTTTATAGACTACTCTCCATAGTTCCTGAGTGTCACTTCTTAGTTATGGGACATTGCCCCTTAGTGCTGGGATGACGCATCTAGTGCCGAAACCGCTTCCATTAGTTTGTTGACTCCTCCCTTTAATTTCATTTTCTCTCCCCTTAGTTTCGATTCTTGACTCCTTATTTTGATTATTATCGCCTTACTTTAGGCAACTCTATACCTTGGCCTAGGTCTACTCTCCATAGTCCTGTAGCTACTCCCCATATTCCTGAGCCACTCTCTTAGTTTTGTGGCCTCAAACATTAGTTTCGGGTCTCAACCTCTGAGTATCAGGGCCTCTTCTCTTAATTCTAGGACTATAGTTCCAGGTCCTCCTCTCTTACTTTGTGACCTTTCCAGGTTCCGTGTCCTTCCCAGCATAGTTATAGGGTTTCTATCCTTAGTTAAGAATACCCTCCCCCACTAGTCCCAGTTTACTTTCTTCTTTGTTTTAGGATTTTTCTCCTTTGATTATATATGTCATCATTTACTCCCCAAGTTCCAGAGTCTCACCACTTAGTTCCATAGTTCCTTTCCATATGAACAAGGTATCTTAGGTTTGTCAGGCCACAGCATATGCTGCACCTTACTGATAAGTGTACTGTTTAAGCAGTCTTGTAAAAACAAGGTAGAAGTTGCAGGTTTAGTAGCAGTACAGCTTATGACTGACCGTAAATCTTAACCGCTTATTAGTATGAAATGGGAGACACATGCATGCACTCTCACGTTTGCACTCTTGATGTTTTAATCCTCTCTCTAACTTGCATCTCTCCCACCCTTCCTCTTCCCCCGCCGCCCCTTCTGTCTGCCTCCATATTTCTATCAGTCTCCTGCTTTGTGTCTTGCTTCATGCTTGTAGCCCCTCTTAACCGTGATTGCTGAATGTAGCACTCTATATAGTACATTGTGTACATTTGCAATCTTCCAGAATGTTTTGAATTTTTTTACTCTATAGCTGTTGATTTGAATAAATTGTATTCCCTTTCTGTGCAGTGTTTTGAATAAATAAATTCTATCAAATAAAAAAAATACAATTACTATTATGCTGCAGATATGAACATTAGCCACTGTTTGTCTTGTCTTTCTTGGTTGATATTCTATCAGTTACTGTTATTTTATCACACAGGAGAATGACTCAGGACCCTTAGATACTGTTGGAGCAATTGTGGTTGACCAAGATGGAAATGTAGCTGCTGCTGTCTCCAGTGGAGGTTTAGCCATGAAGCATCCTGGGAGAGTTGGTCAGGTGATGACACATTTTTAATGATAAATACTTTCTTGTTCCTGGAAAGTGACTCCCAACCTGAGTATCACAACAACTGAACTTATTTTTAATAATATTTGTAACAATTATTTTTGTAAACCGGTTTTAGTTTTTCTTCATTCTTATCCTGCACAACCTGAAATTCTCATTTTATGTGTGAATTCAATCATTTATTAAGATTATTAATATTGCTCCCTCCTTAGGATGCATTGTGACAGACCAAACCATATTGATGTGTAATTTAAATATAACAAATAACCTCGCTGCTCTAATTAGAAACTTGTAATGCCATTGAGGGGTTCTGATGTATGTATGTATGTATTTGTAATCTTTTATAGCGCGTGTCTGTCACCCCACGGGTATCCTGGCGCTTTGACTGAAAAAATCCTGCTGCGCACCCTACTGAATATAGGAACTAGGAAGATGCAGTCCTAGGAAAGAGATGTGTTTTTAAATTTTTCTTGAAAGAGACAAGGTCATACATACTTCTCAATCCTAGCGGAAGAGTGTTCCATAATCTGGCTGCCGTAAAGCTGAAAGATCGGCCGCCCAGCTGTGATCTCAGAACTTTAGGCACCACAGCAAGATAAGCGGAAGCCGAGCGAAGGGATCTGGACGGAGTGTACCAATGAAACATGTTCTGAAGTGGTACTGGACCGTGTCCGTGAAGGGCCCTGAATACGATACATAAAGATTTAAAATTGATCCGTTGAAGGATCGGTAACCAATGAAGGTCTCTTAAAGCCTGGGATGAGGAGTCGTGGCGGCGGCGAGCAAGCGCTAATTTGGCTGCACGATTTTGCACCCGTTGCAGTTTTCCTATCAAAGTGGCTGGTGCTCCAAGAAATAGAGCATTGCAGTAATCCAGGCGGCTTACGATAATGCTCCTCACAACCTCTGGCCTACTATCCTTAGGAAGCATCGGGAGAACCTTTCTCAACATGCGAAGCAATCCCATGCAAGTACTCACTGTTTTATTAACAGCTGCATCCAGTTGGAGATTGGACCCAAACATCACTCCCAAGTTGCGGACCGAGGTGGTAGGCACAGTCGTGCTTTGGAAGGAGGGTGGCCAGAAATCCGGCGGAAGAGGTCTAGGGACGCGGTCAGTGGTGCAGTGTAAGACTTCTGTCTTAGAGCTGTTAAACTGCAGCGAGTTCTGATTCAGCCAGTCCGCAGTTGCGAGCATACAGCGGTGGAAGGTGTCAAGTGTCACTGCTTCCTTGCCCTCAAGTGAGAAGACAAGTTGAGTGTCGTCTGCGTAGTTCGTCACCGCTATGCCAAAGGATCTGATCAGCACAACTAGGGGCCGCAAGTACAGGTTGAAGAGGATAGGGCTGATGGCCGACCCTTGTGGAACACCTTGCGCCACTCTTCTGGTGTTGGATTTAAACGGTGGCAATTCCACTACCTGGTGACGGTTTCCAAGGTAAGATGTCAGCCACTGTAGGGCAAGGCCAGTTACCCCTACTTCCTCTAGTCTGTTAATCAGAGTTGCGTGACTGACAGTGTCGAACGCGGCCGACATGTCGAGCAGCACTAGAAAGGCTGCTCTTCCATGGTCGGCTCGCGTTCTGAGGTCGTCAAGTACAGTCACCAGCGCTGATTCCGTCCCATGGGCCGGTCTAAACCCGAATTGGACTTCATCCAGACAGGACCCAATCTCCAGGTATTTAGACAGATGTTTTGTGACCCATTTTTCCAGAATCTTTATTGGAAACGGGAGCAGGGAGATGGGTCGATAGTTTGCAGGATTAGCCGGGTCCAAGGTGGGCTTTTTAAGTAAAGGGGATACCACGGCAAGTTTCCAGCAGTCTGGTACCCGTGCTGTAACCAGGGACTGATCGCAGATGGCAAACAATGGAGGGAAGAGTTCATCCCGGAAGAGCTTCCAATGTTTATGCGGTAGTGGGTCTAAAGGTGATCCCGACGACACACTGTTGGCCAGGGAGCAGAATTCCTCAAAAGTTGGAGAAGGAAAACAGTCCAACTTGGCAGTGCTGGAGGTGGAGTCTATGATAGACCCGGAGTGCGTTTCCGTACGACTCTGAGGATTACCGCCAGATGTTACACCAAGATTGTTCAGAATGGCTGCGATTTTATCCTCAAAAGCCTGTGCCAGTGAGTCGCACAGGGACTGAGATGCGGTGATGGTATTACTCGCACTAACAGGGCATGACAGATCCTTCATGATCTTAAATAAGGTCTGTGATTTATTAACTGCCGCCCGCAGAGACTCTTCCAGAAACCTGGCCTTCGCACATTTGATCTGTGCTTTATAGATGGACAGGGCCTGTTTGTAAAGGTCCCGATCTGAGTCCAGGTATTTCTTTCTCCATGTGCGCTCAGCCCGCTTGCATTGGAGTTTAAGTTGAAACAACTCCTCGGAAAACCATGGCATCGCTGGTGTGGGCCTGTTTCTTATTTTCCGTAAAGGGGCCAGAGAGTCAAGGGAGAACACAATCCTTTGACTAAGTCTTTCATAGCTCAGATCTACGTTTTCCTTCAAAGTGAAACCCTCCGAGAGTAAAGAGGGTAAAGGGGACTGGCTCAAGAGTTTAGACCATTGTCTGGTACTTTTAACTCCACCTGAATTCCTATTTCTCCCCTGCCCCGCCTTGGGCGTGAGAGAGAAAAGGACTAACGCATGGTCCGTCCAGCACTGGGGCAGGATATTTCGAACAGTTACAAGCTCTGGGTCAGCAAAGATAAGGTCTAATATATGGCCCTTTTGGTGGGTATGAGTAAGGACCAACTGCTGCAGTTGAATACTCCGACAGGTCTGGGTCAGGTCTGTAAGTGCAGTATCTCCAGAGCCACCCAGCCAGAGATTAAGATCGCCTAATACCATTAGCCTTGAATGCGAGGCGGATAGATCGAGGATTAACTCAATCAGCCCCGTCACAGCTGATAAAGGGCTAGATGGGGGTATGTAACAGAGTAGACCAGTGAATAGAGCGCCCCCTGTCCATTTAGAGAGAAGGCAAGTAATTCATGACCAGGAATGGTCTTGATGTCGATCAGGGAAAGATCAATAGACTCTCTGAATATAAGTCCTAGTCCACCCCCTCTAGCACCGATTCGGGGGATGTGCCTGATGACATCATCAGGTCTTCAAAGGACTTATGGTTGATAACATCACCAACCACAGCATCAAGGAAGCATTATGTTAGGTTGTAATTCATAGCAACTCTGCATGCATTGTTCTTTTGTCTGGAATAGGTTGATACTAATTTGACATAGCAGTTTGGGTTTGTTTTGGATGGTTGACATCTGAAGTGTTTACAAATGACAGTTCCTGGCATGGAGCAAAGTAAGAAGCCATTTTGAGGGATGCTTCTTACCGCAGATTCCTCACCTTGTGACTAACCCCAGGCAGCTGACTAGATCCGAAGCTTTTTCTCAGCATTGCTCCAGCACGCAAGTACTTGGTCACCCACCACAGAAGTGATGCCAGAGCCACATATGCTCCACCCTTGCACACTCACATCAGTGCCTTTCTCTCCGTGCCTTCGGATGCTGCTCTGGAGCTTGTATCCCCAACCTTTTCTCATCTTGTTGAGTTTTTATGTCATACTTTTCTATTGGTGTGCAAGGGAATATCCTTCTGAAGACTACAGGATTTAAACCTTGTAAGGACTGTCACAAACAGATGTCTGTGACAGACCCTCAATATGTATTTCTCTGATGCTTAGGGTGTATGATTTCACAGTTTGTGAGGACAGCGCCTGGATGAATTTCAAGCAATCTGGGACTGCAAATCCAAGCTCTTCTTAAACTAATACAATTGTAAGTCACTTAAGCATCAGTCCCAATCAAGTTGAGGGCACAAACCCATTTCTTTCTTTAGACCATTCCTGCAAAAGGTCTTCTTCACACTCCAAGTCATCAGGTATGATCAAATCGAAAAGAAGTATAAGAAGTCAAGGCGGGCCTTTTCCTTTTCCCACCACTTTCATCAGGATAAGTCCTGCAGGAGGTCAAGGTGCCTCCCGAACTTGTCCCTTACAAAGGAACTGATTCCAACCCTTATCCCGACGCAAGTCGAATTCCTGGCCCATCGGCGATGCCATAACAAGTTGACACCTTCAAGGAGTTCATGCTGCACATCTTTGGCACCCTTCTAGCTCTTTGTGGGGCGCCTTTTGGCCCAAGGTTCCTAGAAGGCCTCCAGGTGGGCTACCATCAGCGGATCCATCCTCGATGCCTCCTGTGCCACTCAACTGTGCTGTAGGTTCTGTCTCGATTCCTAGGTTGACACCCAAGCCGACTTCGAATCCAGTGCCATGATCTTCTCCAGTCCTTCGCTCGTCGCCACCAGAAGAACAAGTCAGCCTATTGGACTCGTAAGTGAATCTGACACAACCTCAACCTAAGCTGTACCTTTTACAACCTTTTGTGCAGTTAGTCTAGTCTCATCCGACTCCGAACTCTGCCTTTACGTAGAATGCTCCACATTACTTTTTCTTCATAATGAGAACCCAGTCAACATGTTGATGTAGGTGTCAGGATGATATGTACCTCATTATGATGAGGATAATCTTTTTCTGGACCTTCGGACACCAGTAGAGGGAACTGCCCTCAGAAGCAAAGAAAAAGAGGCCTTCAACAACACATAGCCATCCAATGGCATGCCGATGTTCACGAAAGTGAGGGTGGTGGTTTCAGCACTTCTTTGGAGGTTAGGGATACCAGTTTTCCCCTACCTCGATGACTAGCTGTTGAAGGCAGGCTCTCAACAGTCAGTTGTAAACCATCTCCAGATGACGGCAAACTTCTTTTAAGTTCTCGATCAACGTGCTGAAGTCATACCTTACTCCCTCGTAGAGGCTTCTGTTCATTGAAGCCATTCTGTAGAGGACACAGTGTTGAGCCTTTCATCTGAATCAATGATCCAGGACAGTCAGGCTATGATCCAGATAGTTCAGCCTCGGTCTGGAGTCTGTGAGAGTGGCTCTGAGACTTCATGCTGAAAGTTGTGACACTGTTTCATGTTGGACAGTCTATCACAGTTCCGACATTCTTTCCTCTACCTCACCTCATGACGGCTATACTAATAATTAAAGAATATGCCACAACAGTATATTTAGATATGACACACTATACTTCTCACAGTAAAGGAAAAGAGCTGGTGTTATACAAGTACACGTCACTTTACTTTGAACTATTCCTTCAATTATATATAAGTAGGTACATTTATATAAGGGGCAAGCTATATATTGCACCTAGATACATGTATATAACAGACCGTGTCAAATTTACTGCTTCTATGTACATATAGGTACATATATTGAGGGTTATACTTGCTACTAATAACTACAATAAGTGTCATGTGTATATTTATGTATTGAACCAAGAGAGAAGAGGAAGAGAAGGAAAAAATATTCACAAATGTAGATAAAAAGTTTTAGTTCAAATCAATTGTCCATATACACACATTTGTAGTCATCAGTCCTTTGTCTTTTATTTTCTTATTTGAGAGATGTCCAAGAAGACTTGTTGATACACATGTTGAGTCTTGATAATACAATCAACAGCCAACAGCCAACCCATGTTTCGTCAAAGGGTGTGACCCAAAGACTGCCTCAGGGCTGTAACAACAGATATGGAACTCATTATAATCTTCCAATAGGTATGCCAAGCCTAATTATCAGTACCATCACCGAAAAAGAAGATAAAGTGAAAAAAGAAAAGCAAAGGCACCCATAAGTGCAGCCAAAGACATGCACGTAATAACCATAAACACCCCATAGAAGAGGTCTCATAACTCATATCTATTGATATCCATATTTTACATACCACCAGAACGTCATTTAATCACACACCTCCGTGCTACAACTTACAGTGTGATTAAAACACTTTTTCTTAATGTTAAAGATGGGTGCCTTTGCTTTTCTTTTCTCACTTTATCTTTTTTTTTGGTGGTGGTACTGATAATTTAGCCTTGGCATACCTATTGGAAGATTATAATTAGTTCCATATCTGTTGATACAGCCCTGAGGAAGTCTTTGGGTCACACCCTTTGACGCAACACGTGTTGGCTGTTGGTTGTATTATCAAGACTCAACATGTGTATCAACAAGTCTTGAACATCTCTCAAATAAGAAAATAAAAGACAAAGGACTGATGACTACAAATGTGTGTATATAGACAATTGATTTGAACTGAAACTTTTTATCTACATTTGTGAATATTATTTCCTTGCTCGGGGTTCCTCTCTTGGTTCAATGTTATAATAACAATTGTTGTACTATTGTTATTTCTTTGACAGCGTTAGGTGTTCGCTGTCTTTGGTTCCCCTTGATGCAACTTATGAATAATTCATCTTAAATATTTGCTGCTTGGGCCATGCGCTGAGTATACCTCACTACCTCTTTGTGCAAAGTGTATATTTATGTATGTATAAGTTAATGACACTTATTTGAAACTATACCAAATTTACCACTAGATAAATGTGCACATTGGGCCCTGTAAATACTGCTGCTTCAATGTACATAAGAGTATTTATATAGAAAGGTTTAATCAAGTTTAACTTTACCAATCATTGTGTGTGTATATACATATACATATTATTTGCATCTTGCTGTTAAAAAAAATAAAACTTCCGTCCTTCCCATCCCTCCCTGGCTCTGCTTGATCCAAAACCCTTCTGACTGCTATGAACTTCCAAACATCCTTCTCTCTCAAATTTTTGCTCCTGTTTTAGCCATCCCACTCAACTAACAAGCACACACGACCACTACTTACAAAAAACCTACTACTTGTCCATAAAAAATCCAATCCTATAATTCTGTTCTTACTCTAACCTCCCCATTTTAAATGCCATCCCTTTTATTTTACCCCTACTCCAAACTGTACTAAACATGCATGAAACCGAGCACAAATATAACGCAACAAATGCTCAAGAAAAAAAATTACTAACTGCTAACCTTAGGGTCAGGAGTAGCATGCTACTCGCTGAAAAAGCGCTTCAATGTCTTGACGGGAGTCGTAAGTACTATATAAATACATTTGCAATTACAATAAATGGAAAAAAATATGACAATTCTAATTTCTGTTCTCAATTTAATGAACATCTAATTTCCAAATGTAAATAGAAAATTAATTTAAATGGGCACACTTACATGTTTGAAGTAAATACTTTTTAATTAGTTAATGTCAGTGAATCAACAATTTTACTGCTTTCAGTGCAGTTATAGTAATCCAGTCCCTTGTATTTCAACTTTTGTGATCAACAGTGGTGTCACATTCAATTTCTCATTGCATTCTACCAGTTGATGCTCATTGTCTGCATACAAAAATATGAGAATTATATTAATTTTAACAAATTCTATATTAAAAGTAGGTAAAGGATCAGAAACCATAAAAATGACTTATGGAGCAGCTGTCTCCTCTAGAATGTAAAAACAAGGAAAAAACATAAGGAAAATGCAAATGGAGGAAACCTGAAGAAAGAAAGCGGGTTTAATAGAGACCCCTATTTTTCTTTATTGTACCATTGTACACGGCCACTAGATGTGTTCTTTTGTAGGGCCTTCATAATGAAGAAATTATGCACCTTGTAAAGGATCAGAGGTTGCCACTGTTATGGTAAGTTGGCACCTATGTATCGTAGATACATATCCAACTATTCAGTTTTGGGAGAACTGCATGCATCAGTTATTTTTATTTTATGAGTCTTTCTGAAGAAGGCAAGAGTGGCTCTTTTGAAAACAGGGGACCCCTATATATCTAATAAACAAGCTATACATAGGGGAAAAGTACATAAAGTAAAGGTCTATAGCTAGTTTGCATCGGTCAATGGACAACACCTATTCTAGATCTCTCTGTAGACAGTAACCACTAGTACAGAAAATATATAAACACTAATAAATCTGGAAAAATATGTTTCATTTTATTATTCAATGCCAATTATTTTTGTTTTGAATTCTCACATTTTCTTTGTTCTTTTTAATATATATTAGTTTTTTTTTTTAAGTTCATTCATCTCATATAATACATTTAACAAAAATCATTTAAATAAATTAATTCCATAGATAAATACGATAGACGTGGAGTTGATGGAGGCAATGCGGTAGATGTGGACTAAGCGTGTTTCGGCATTGCTGCCTTCATTAGGTGACCGTCTATTGCACTAAAATTTGATATTTAAGCTGGATTCTTATTGACAGCACAGGGTGGAATAAATCTCCATATATGTCAGCTATAGGGGCAACAATTTATTTAGAGATTGATGTCCAGGGTCATCTTGGGAAAGTTCATAGATACCACCATCAAGGATGTTTATATATGGTTAAAAGCAAGGAAAAATCCTGATGATAGATGTCTCAAAGTCACCCATCCGAATATAGCGGTATATGGACGTGGCCACCTTTTTATTAAAAAACAGTATTCAATGTCTGATAGGCGTAGAAAATGATGGACGGTATATGTCACGAAGTCTATACACTTGATGTCAGGGTATATCAACAGGGCCAAATTACGGGCATACACGATATCCTTCAAAATAGTTTCCTGTCATGTTCGTGTATGTCCTGTATCAAAAAACACGCCCTTATGGCGTCGCAAGCTGCTATGATGCAACAAAAAAAAATGCAAGAGTGGTCTATGAACGTTCAGTCTTAGAATTACCTGTAACTTTTTACAAGTCTGAGGAAGTTGAAGTAGGATAGAGGACATATGCTTAGTTGCCACTGGAAAGTAGCTGGCTCAAAAAAAGCATATATTCCTAGTTTTCAAAGTATACCTCTTTAATTAGAGGACTAGAAAATCAAAAAAGATTTAAAACTCAACAGAGGTTCATTTCTTCTTCATGATATTCTAGTTTCTGCCTTTTGAAATGGATGTTTGTAAAAATAAACTGTATGGACATATTATCTCATATAAAGGAAAACGTGGCCTGGTCTTTAAGGCTGATAAAAGCTAATACCATGCCTCTATTGTTAGTAGGATTGTGCAACTTCAACCTGATTTACTGGATCCCTTGTGATACCAGAGTACCCAAATCCCAGCAAATATCACAGCAAGAGATTTGAGCCATCAGTTCTTTTCAGGTCTTTTTTACAGACAGCTTTGGGTGTCTGTTGAAAGACCCGTTGTAGGCAATACCAATACTTACAGTGGGTTTTGTGTCAGCTCATTGCTCATCATTAGTTGATTTTATTGTTAAACTCATTTACTTACTTTTTAGGTCGCAGCCTACCAGACAGCGCACCTGTCTGGCTGGCTGAAAGACATCTTGGGGACATTCAGAAAGCTGACTTAGGAATTCATTCCGCCCGTGGCTTACCATTGGGTTTGTAAGTCACATTTTCTAGCTTTCTATTTGCTGGCTTTATTTGCATTAGTCTGTTCAGCTTGAGTTCATCCCTCCCATTGCCCAAACCTTGTTTACTGTACTCTTCCACAAACTTGCTTTCTTTAAGCAGGCCTTAAAATCACGTTGTTATCTTGTCACATTTGCTGTTCATTCAAAGACAGATGTCAAATGTCAAGCTGTCTTCTGAGGTAGCTTGGCGTTTACTTTTCTTTCTTTGACTTCCAAGTGAGAGAATCTATGTGACAATCCTTCTGAGTATCCATGTAAGAGGAGAGAGTGTAAGATATATTTTTTCAAGCAACAATACATTTTTTGTACTGTGCTGCTGTTTCAGAATATATCAGAATTAGTACAAATGAAGAACATTTTTTGTAATTTTGAAGTATGGTGGAAACAAATATTTGAATACGATCAGGCGATGACTTTTTACACATTACCTTTTGTGTGCAATAAAACTATTTCGGTGCAAATGTAATGGTCATTTCAATTGAAAATGTGTTTTCTGTAATGGCAGTGAACTACCACGCCATGCATACTCCACACTACTCCACACCACTCCACTTTATGCCGTTCCATTATTTTCCATGCCACTCCACTCCACGACTCGGGATAATGGTATACGCTCAAATGGAGTCTCCGCTCTAATCCAGATCAGTGTCCCTCGAGCATAAGCAGAATAGGAGGTACCATACAGCTGGCCATGCCATCTACGCCTTAGGTACCCAACCTCGTTTCTAGCAAGATGATTTTCTTGGAGCATGGCTACCTGCTCCCCTCAATCATCACAAAAGGGAATGGACACTTGTATCTACAATACCCATTGGTTATTTGTTGACAACCCTCATAGACGCTGAGGTGTTAAAAGTGCGGTGTATCTTTTATCCGCCCCTTCTCTAGCGTCATGGCATATTCATCGGGTTGACAAACGACGTGCTATATGCCTGCCTCACCCGAGGCAACCTCTGGAAAAAGTAGAAGTGTCCAGAAATAATGAGAGCTGGTCCAGAGGGATAGGGTGCAGTGCCACCAAGCAAAAATCTAAAAACAGTGTTGCACTAAAAACAAAAACAATATTTATTATAAAGAAGATGCACACTGCAGATTAAAAGGGGAAATAGTGATATATTAGGTAATCGAGTTACAGGATTACCATATAACTCTATCAATAAGTCGACATGTTTCAGCTCTATTGGGCCCTGAGGGTCTGTAGAGCTTTCGTCAGGACAAAACGAAAAGACAAAACTGAATACTCACACTATTAGTGTAGTGTTCAATGGAAGTATGAAAATTTCACACTCAGATTCCTTAATTATCAGGAAATCTCTCCGCATCAGGTGGGCCAAAGAGTCGCTGTACACAGGGCGTTTGCCTTGTGTTGGTTGCAATTCTTGCTAGTGCTGACTCTGCCACTCCACTCCACTCCATGACTCGAGATAATGGTATACGCTCAAATGGAGTCTCCGCTCTAATCCAGATCAGTGTCCCTCGAGCATAAGCAGAATAGGAGGTACCATACAGCTGGCCATGCCATCTACGCCTTAGGTACCCAACCTCGTTCCTAGCAAGATGATTTTCTTGGAGCATGGTTACCTGCTCCCCTCACCATCTCAAGTACCAGTGGATGTTATGTTTCTTAGAAACACAGTCCATTCACCGGATATTCCAGGTCAGGAAGATTAATGCATTGCATTTGTCTTGCATCTAAATCGGTTACATACATGCCCCCCGCCGGACACCCCAGTGTCCAGATCCCTCCCATTAACCCCTTCAGCGTGATGACAAAGCCAGCTCGTCATGGGCGTTACCTGCGCTACGCGGATGACGAGCTGGCTTTGTCACAAACCGCGCATTTTTAAAATTCCAGCGCACAGCGGGAAAACGCGGTAGCGCGGTAGAGGTTAATAGCATGCTGGGAAAACCCCAATACAAGTAATAAAACCCCCAACCATAAACTCCCCAAACCAAGAGCAGCCCAGCAAAGTCCGGCCGCCTAAACCTGAAAAATAAAAACGTTGTTAGTCAAAAGCCACCTCCAGATGTCTGGTAGGCGTTTATCTGGGTGGGGTAGACCATGCAGGAAAGCAGAGGGTAGCTCCGAGGCTACCTGTCACCCATGCCTCCCACAGGTATGTGTCCATACCCATTATCGGATTCTAGGGTTTCCCACCCAATCCTTGGAAAGAGCTGTTAGAATCATACAGGAGACACAATCCTATCCATAATCTTACCACACACTCCTATCTAATAATGGAGCATCAGGAAAGTATAGCTCACTAGTCCAGGCAGTTCCTCCAGAAACAGCCTAGGATTTTAGATCAAATTGTCCACTGATTGAGCAGTCGCTCTAAGGAAGATAGCACCATCCGTCATTGAAGTTCGGGATTCCAGAATCACTGATCTCCTATCGGAAGATGTGCCAGTGTCTGAGCCAGATTGTTGCAAGTTCCTCCACCTCCTGGAGTGCAGTAGTCCTCTCATCTTCAGTCTGTGAAGGGGACGGTTTCTGCCACTATTGGCTTCTTGGGGTTCTTCATGAGCTCTTTTGAGGTCTTAGTCCAGGAGCACTGGAAGTTGGTCAGGCCTTTTGCAAAGATTTCCCTGTTTTACAGGCCTCCAACCATTCCCAGGCCCTGTCGGGGTTGTCGCAGAAGTGTGTGGTTCCATCCAACACAATCCTGAGTTTGGCAAGAAACATCAAGGAGTACTGTAGGTCCTCTGACCTGCGCGCCCTCTTTACTTCCCGGTAAGAGGCTTGCTTCATCTGCACAGCAGGCATGAAGTCAGGGAACACAGATACCTTACAATTGTCTGTTTGCGTCTTTTGTAGTATAATGTCCCTGAAATGTAGACACCTAGTCACCACCTGACGGGGTGGGTGGCAAGTTGTAGTCTGACGAGCTGGCACTTTGTGGTCTAGTTCTAGGGTAAAAAAGGAAGTAAGGTGGTTCAGCGCGACCTCCGCCTCGAGCCATCGTTCAAGGTAAGTCACCCTATCATTCTCCTCTGCTTCCTCTGGGAGACCAACCACCCAGATATTGTTGCGGCGATTACACTTCTCTGCATCCTCAGCTCGGCATTTCAAGATGCGCACCCTATTAGTCAGGTCTGTCAAGCAGTTAGAGAACAAAGTATGTTTGGGTTGCAGTCCTCTTATAGAGGTTTCCACTCCTTTGACTCGATCAGCCAACTTGTGTTGCTCGGCCTTCAGGAGCCCCAAGCCACTAACACTGTGCTGATATCCTGTTGGAGGGTAGCTTTAATGTCTGCTATGGCAGCAAGTATTTTGACAAGGTCGAGGTGAATTGATGTCAATACTGTGTCCACCTCCTCTGTCTCCATAGCCTTGGGCTAAGTGAGCCCTCCTGAGCTTGGTTGGGTGCCAACAGTTTTAGTATTTGGTTACCCCTGAATGCGGAGAGCTTGGGTCCTCCAGGGCGAGCGGTGGGTCTTTGATGTTGTTGAGGAGGATATACGTTCTCTGGCGTGAATCCTCAGAGTGGTCAGCCTTGCCGTGCTCCCCTGCATCTCAGGAGATAAGGGTTTGGTTTTGGGCGTTTGAGTAGGCAGGTTGTTGGTGTCTGCCTGTTTCTGTCTTCTGTCGTGAGCGGGGTCCAGGTGAGTAAGATCGGTTGGGTGGTGTTGCTGGGGGTGGGGACTGATGCAGTGCAGAGGTCTTGGTTGTCGAATTTGTCGTAGAGCGTTTTGAATCTTGAGGTAAAAAAGGTGCTGAGTCTGTTGCAGAGATCTTGGAAGGGTGGAACGTCTGTAGTTTCGCTGCTGGGTTTGACAAATTCCTGGATGATGGAGAAGAGTTCATTGGAATTGTGGGCGTTGGTGAGGATTCTGTCCTGGAGTCTGTGGATTTGATGAGTTGGTGGTGTGCTGTGGTGGCTATTCTGTAGGTGGTGCGTGCTTCTGTAGTTTTGCTGTTCCTCCATGTCTTTTTCGAGTCGTCGGCTGGAGCACTTGGATTTGTGGAGTGCAGGGGTGAACAAGCTTGTTTTCTTATTGTGACATCATGTAGCTTTCTTGAGGGGGCGAGTGTGTCAGCGCAGTTAGTGATCCAGGGGTGGAGGTTGCTTGCCGCATTGTTGGCGTCTGGCGTCGTTGGAGTTCTGGTGAGGGCGGAGGTGAGCTGTTCTTCTGTGACTTTGTTCCAGCTTCTGCGGGGGAGGTGGAGCGTATGCTTGTGTATGGTGAGTTTTCTGAAGGAGAAATGGATGCAGTGGTGGTCCGTCCAAGGAGGTTCCATGGTGTGGCTGTAGGAAACACTGTTTCCTCCTGTGAAGATGGTGTCGAGTGTGTGTCCTGCTTTGTGCGTTGCGGCAGTGACAAGTTGCTTCAGTCCTATGTTGGCGAGGTTCTCTTGGAGGGTGGTGGTGTTGGGGTCGTCTTGGTTGTCCAGGTGGAAGTTTAGGTCTCCGAGTAGTAAGTAAGATGTGGAGGTGAGGGCTTGGGGTGCGATGAGGTCGGCGATGGTGTCAGTGAAAGGAATGCAGGGGCCAGGAGGCCTGTAGAGGAGGGTTCCTCAGAGAGTTGTTTTGGGGTTGGTCCGGATCTGGAAGTGGAGATGTTCCATCGGGGTTGTGGCGTTTTCCGGGGCAGTGGTTGTCATGCAGAGGAATCTTTTGTGGACGATGGCCATGCCTCCTCCTGGGTGGGTGGGGCGGTCTTTTCTCAAGATCTTGTATCCGTCTGGAATGGCGGTTTCGATGTCGGGCATGGAGTTGCTATTGGTCTAGGTTTCTGTGAGAAAGGCGACATAGGGCATGTGGGTGTTGAGGAGGTCCAACATTTTTATGGTGTGCCTGTGTGGGGAGTGCACATTGAGGAGGATGCAGTTCAGTGGTTTGTTTGCAGTGGCGTCAGGTAGGCGAGGGGCTGCTGCTGGGGTCCGGAGGTGGGTGAAGGTGTAGCACCAGTGTCGGCAGGAGATCAGGGCTTGGATTTTGCTCGGTGGCGAAAGCTAGCAGTTGTTGCTGCGTCCAGGGTTGAAAGCACGGAGGGTGCTGGGATCGTAACAGAGGTGGTTCGGGGGATCAGGGTACCAGGGGACCTGCCGCTGGTTGTGGTCGGGTCACGGACGGGCACAGATGGGCTTGCCTTTCCAGTGGCACACCTGCTGTGCACGTCCACTGCGTAGCCGCGCCCGCCGTTAAGCAGAGAAAAGAGAATGCAAAAGGAATATAAAGAGAGAGCAAAATGAGGAAAGTAAGCAAAAGGAGAAAAGAGAGCAGAACGAGAAAAGAGAGCAAAATGAGAAAAGAGAGCAAAACGAGAAATGAGAGCAAGAAGAGAAAAGAGAGCAAAACAAGAAAAGAGAACAAAACGAGAAAAGAGAGCAAAAAGGAAAAAGAGAGCAAAAGGAGAAAAGAGGGCACAGAGAAAAAGCCGAGAGGCGGAACAGCAGAAGAGCAAACTGCTCTCCCACTGGATCACCAGGGATGAGGCGCAGGCAGGAGTCTGCGAGTGGAGAAGGGCCTTGCACCTGCAGCAGCAGAACAGAGAGCACAGGTCTCTCAGAGCAGCCCTTAGTGGTGGAGCTGCACGGGAGAGATCAGTCACTATGACCAGGTCCATGGCCTAGCTCTTCTTGCCACTCAGCGGCCGCCATTAAGTAGGGGTCAGGGGAAGGGCGGTCAGCTGGGAGGGGGAGAAGGAAGGACACGTTGGAGGTGAGAGGGGCAGCGGGGGCAGCAGCAATGGGGAGCGCGAGAAAATGGAAAAGAAAGAGCAATTAGAGAAAAGAGAGCAAAAGGAAGAAAAAGAGAGAGCAAAAGAGAACAGAGAGCAACACGAGAAAAGAGAGCAAAACGATAAAAGAGAGCAATAGAAAAGAGAGAAAAAGGAGAAAAGAGAGCAGAGCAAGAAAAGAGAGCTAAAAGAGAAAAGAGGGCACAGAGAAAAAGCCAAGTGAGGTAGAACAGCAGAAGAGCAGAGTGCTCTCCCACTGGACCACAAAGGATGAGGCGCAGGCATGAGCCTGCGGGTGGAGGAGGACCCGAACCTGCAGCAGCATAACGGAGAGCCCAGGTCTCTCAGGGCAGCCCTTAGTGGTGGAGCTGCGTGGGGGGAGAGCAGTCACACTGACTAGGTCAGTAGCCTAGGTCGACGCCGGTCATGCCATTGAGACTTCCCCTGGCATCGGACCCAAAGTCTGTGCCTTCGGTGTTGCTGATGCCAGCCCCGTCCTTATCCCCAACGACATGAAGTCAGAATGACGTCGCTTGATGCCAATTCTGACGTCAGTTGAACCAAGGGGTTCTATGTTTTCGCCTGAACACTTTCTGGATGTGTTAGGCTCGGGAAAGGAATAGGAGGGGTCTATGGACCCTCTGGAACACCAGGGTGACTCTGCAGAGCAGTTGGACTGGTATGGGGAACTTGGGGAAGCCAGTGGACTAGATACTTCTCCAGATACTGGCATGCTCTCTCTACCAACTGTGGCTACGGAGGAAGTTTATGCATGGGTGTTAAGAGGGCAGCCGAGGTCCTTGGACTGGAGCTGCCCTCAGTGAATGTCAGGACTAATCTCCTGACTGAAGTGCTTCAGCCTGGGGCTTTCACTCAGAACCCCTTTTGCCCTTTAATGAAGCACTTTTTGATGTCATTCTAGGCACGTGGTCCAAGCCTAACACAGGGGCTCTTGTGAATAGGACAGTTGCACACCGCCATCGACCAACTCCGGGCGACCCAAAGTTCCTCAGCCAAGACCCCACCCCAGAAAGTTTGGTGGTGCAGGCCTCTACGTCACAGGGCGCATTCCTATCCGCTCCTCCAGATAAGGTATCCAAGAGGCTACATTCATTTGGGATGAAAATGTTTTCTTCTTCCAGCCAGGCATTGCAGTCGGTGAATACTGCATGCTTATTGGGCCGTTTCTCCCACTCCCTTTGGGAGACGGTTGCACAAGTGCTGCCACAAGTCCCGGAGGAGGCCTGGGCTGTGCTCTCTCAGGCAGTTAAGGATGGGAGAGATATAGCAAAATTCACCATACGGTGTGGCCTTGATACTGACGGATTCGCGGGGCAGCTCGATTTCCACGCAAGTGGCCTTGAAAAGCCCAGCCTGGCTTAGGATGATTGGCTTCTCAGGTGATGTCCAGGCAAATTTGATGGACATGCCCTTTGATGGAACATGCCTTTTTGGGAAAAAGGCAGAATCGGTCCTAGTGAGGTTCAAGGACTCTCGAGCGACGGCCAGATCCTTGGGCCTCTCTTCTACCCCTCGTGGCCAGTCTACCTTTCTCCCCTTTCGTGGCAACGGAAGGGGTTTCCAGCTGCGTCAGCCCTATCCCAGCCACCATCCTGCGCAGGCTTCCCAAGCCTTGCGGGGACATGGACGTGGTTAATTGCGACCTAGGAATGGAAGCCAGAAGTTGTCGGCCACCCTGCCCTTGGCAGCCGCAGCCTCCAAGCACTCCTAGTATGACTCTGCAAGATGACACCACTCCAGTTGGTGAGAGAATTCATCATTATCTCCCCCACTGGAGGTCCATACATCGGACAAGTGGGTCTTGCCGATCATTCAGGAGGGCTATTCTCTTCCTTTCCTTTTTTTTCCTCCTCCCATTCTGCCTAATCAGGTATGGCTGATAGAGGATCATTTAAACTTGCTACAGTTCTCTAGGCCAAGGGAACTATAGAAAGGGTCCAGGGTTCAAAAGTAGGCAGAGGCTGTTATTCCCGCTACTTTCTGATTCCGAAGAAGAACAAAGGGTTGCAGCCCATGTTTGATCTTCGGACCGTCAATCTCTTCCTCAAGAAAGAGAAATTAAAGATTCTCACTCTAGCTCAGGTCTTGTCTGCCCTAAACCAAGAAGACTGGATGATAGCGTTGGACCAGCAGGATGCATATTTTCACCTCCCCATTCTGCCGGGCCGAAAGCGTCATCATCGGTCCAAGGTAAGCCGCAAGCACTTTCAGTTTACCATGCTCCCCCTCGGCCTTACCAGTGCCCCTCGGGTGTTCACCAAGGTGATGGCGGTGGTCTCAGCTCATCTACGCAGGTTAGGGGTGTCAGTCTTCCCCCTACCTCGACGACTGGCTGTTGAAGGCATCCTCACCCCAGCTGTCGTCTCCCACCTTCAGACTACGGCAAAGCTCCTGCATTCGCTGGGGTTCTGTATAAACGTGCCAAAGTCACACTTCTCAGATGCTCCCTTTTATCTGAGCTGTTCTAGGCACAGTACAGTTTTGGTCTATCCTCCCTGGCAGCGAGTTCAGGGTATTCAGGTTATGATTCCGATGTTTCTGCCTCGTTCCTGGATTTCGGTGAGACTGACTGCCAGGTGGCGTATGTGGGCTCTGCAGTGGGATTTGAAGTTCCTGTGGGCACTGCATCAGGGAAATCTCCACCGATGTGGTTCAGATCTCAGAAGGAACTGCAAAAGATCTGCAGTGGTGGTTGACGAACCGCGATTGGGTCAACGGCAGGCATACTCCCTTCCCCATTCAGATCTCACAGTCGCAACAGATGTGTCACTCCTGGGATGGGTTGAACATCTGGGAGAGGTGGAGATCAGGGGACACTGGTCTCTGGTGGAGTCGGGGCTCCACATACATTTGTTGGAGTTCCGGGCAATTTGATTGGCTTTGAAAGCATTTCTTCCCTCTGTCAAGGGGAATCTAGTGCAGGTGTTCACAGACAACACCACCGCCTTGTGGTACTGCAACAAGCAGGGCGGGGTGGGGTTGTGGACACTTTGTCGAGAGGCCCTGCGTCTCTGGACATGGCTGGAACTGCAGGGCATAACCCTTGTGGTTCAACACTTGGCAGGTTCTCTGAACATCAGGGCAGACAAACTCAGCTGTTGATGCCTAGCGGATCACGAAAGGATTTTCCAGTTGGAGGTGGTGCAAGGTGTCTTTAATCAGTGGGGAGAACCTTGGTTAGATTTGTTCGCCTCCGAAGAGAAAGGGCTGTGTCAGCAATACTGCGTGCTGGAGTTTCCAAGGCGCTATCACTCAGCAACGCTTTTCGTCGCAAGTGGAGCTCAGGCCTGCTGTACGCCTTACTGCCCACACCACTCCTGCCTACGGTTCTGAAGAAGATCAGGATTGACCGGGCCCAAGTCATTCTTGTGGCTCCAGACTGGGTGCAGAGAGAATCTGGTTTCCAGAGCTTCTAAAGATGAGCATCGATCCCCCGACCAGGCTATCCCTTCAGGAGGATCTCCTGTCGCAGCAGCTGGTCCTCCACCTGAACCTGTCAAATCTGTCCCTCTATGCATGGAGATTGAGCAGCGGCAGTTGATGGCTTTTGACCTTCCTCCCGAAGTAGTAACATTATTTTGGCGGCCAGGCAGCCCTCCAATAAGACGGTATACGCCTACCATTGGCAGCAATTTGTATTATACTGTACAGAAAGGTCTATTGAACTTCTGTCTGTTCTCTTTCCACTGTTCCTTTATTCATGCTGACCCTTGCCCAACAGGGCTCTGCTTTGGGAACTCTCAAGGGTTACCTTTCTGCTCTGTCTGCTTTTTTGCTGCTGCCAGACCTGTCCCTTCTCTTTAAATCTCCAATTGTACATAGGTTTCTAAAAGGGCCGGCTCATTTGTTTCCACCCACGCCCTTTGTTAATTTGGTGCTCCCTTCGAGCCTTTACATAACTGTCCACTGGACCGCTCCCAGCAAGCAAAAGCCAACCCTCTCGTTCCAGCAGGCTGGAGCCCTCAAAGAGCTCCCACCCACTGGAAGCGGAGGTTTAGATTAAATGTTTTCTCTTGCACACAGGAAGCTGCATTTCCAGCAACTTCCTGTATGCAATAGAAATGCATGCTCACACAGGAGGCAGAGAGATGGCATAGACAGTGGGGGCCTTGAGTGCCCCTGCAGTCCTATTGCACACTTGGTGCCCTGATAGGCTCCAGGGCACCAAGGGAAACGTGGGCAGGCACCCCTCTCCCATTTCATTTCAGCCGGAGGATGAGTTCCCTTTCCCTTTTTTAATGTATATAAATTAAGGCCAACCACTGGTGGATGTGTTCCCCAGGACCGAAATCGCCCCACCCCCCCCCACCCACATTGGATAATGGCTAAGCTATGAAGGATGGGGTGCCAGGGGCAGAAATTGTCCCAGGAGAGTTGTGCATGGCACTCCTCCCCTGTGCAGGGGCAGAAAAATTAGCAGAAAAGTTTAAAGGAGTGCAGAAAGGGTAAAACAGAAGGCAGAAAAAAGGGCAGGAAGGGCAAAACAGAGGGTAGAAAAACGAGCAAAAAAAGCAAAACAGCAGAAGAGGGCAAAACAGACAGTTCTCAGACACTCACACACCCACTCGGAGACTCATGCACGCGCTCACAGGCCCACTGAGACACTCCTATACCAATCACAAACCCACTCCGAGAGTAATGCACCTGCTCACAGACACACACAGACACTCAGGCACCCACAGAGAGACCCACTTAGACACTCACGTACCCACTCACAGACCCACTCAGACTCACTCACCCACTCACAGACCCACACACCCACTCACAGACCCACTCAGACATTCACATATCCACTCACAGACCTACTCAGACATTCGCTCACAGACCCACTCAGATACTCATGCACCCACTGAGGTACACATGCACCAAGTCACAGACACACTCAGCGACTCAAGACCCATCTACACGCCCACTGCAACACTCCTGAACCCATTCACAGACCTACAGCGACACTCATGCACCCACTCAGACACTTATGCACCCACTCATAGACCCACTCACACACCCATTCTCAGACATGCATGCACCCACTCACAGACCTGTATGCACCCACTCACAGACCCAGTCAGAGACTCATGCACCAACTCACAGACACACTCAGACTAACGCATCCACTGACAGACCCACTCAGAAACTCATGCACTCGCAGAACTACTCAGAGACTAACGTGCCTACTTACAGACCTACTCAGACACTCACACACCCACTGACAGACACACTCAGACACACTCACAGACCTGCTGAGACACTCATGCACTCACTCACACACTCATTGTCAAAGGTTAGTATTTACAGTTAGGTAATTAAATTGAAACAACCTTAGAAATTCACTTAAAAAAACAAAGGTAAAAGGGACGTTATAGTTAGAAAACAACATTAAAAAACCTTAGAAATTTACTGAAAAAAATCAAAGGTTACAGGGATGTTATAGTTAGGCTCAGATTTCACTTGTACACATCCAGTGAAATTCAGCAGTTATAGTTAGCTGAGCTAACTATAACTTACTCCCCTGTAAATCACTGCTTATGACCTCACATATTACATCACTCATGACATGGTCAGTGACATCATTGATGAGATCACTGATAACATCACTGATGACATCACTAATGATATCATTCACAAAAGCACTCACATCCCCTATACAACCTCTCATATACCCACTCACATACCCACACAACCACTCACATACCTATTCACAGCCCCAAACAAGTACTCACACAACTACTCACTCTTCTATAGAGCCACTTGCACACCCACACACTCACTCATACAGCCACTCACTCACTCATACAGCTACTCATACAAATCACTTACCCATACAGCCGCACTCACGCATACAGATGCTTACACCCCTACTTATTCATCTATACAGCCACTCACACACCCATACAAGCACTCACACACTCCACATCCACTTACATACCTATTCATACATCCATACAAGCACTCACACATCCGCTCCCTTACCCTTACATCCTTTCACACAGACACTTACTCTACAATACAGCCACTCTCACACCAACAGATTTAACGGCACACCACTGCTTTAGATAAATGCCAATAGTTCTCTTTATAAAATCAATTAACATCAATGAGAAAGATTGGTTTATTTGCTTTGTAGCACCCTGCTATTTTATAAAAGTTGAGTGGAACTTCTACCAAAATCTTTTTTGGTCTCGGCTAGACAATGCATCCGCTGTCTATAAGAGACGTGTTGTGTTTAGTCTGTGGGTTTTAGTCCGCTCACAGACGTCCAATTTACTCGCTCCATTGTCTGTCTCATATTCTTTGTCACCATTTGTCCCTGGCATGCATGGCCATGCCTCTTCTTGTGTTTAGACTTCCACCCAGAGCATGAACCAAGTACTTGTAAACATCCACTGCTCCCATTTTCACAACCACTTTTGGGCCTACCTTTTTCTTTCTGTTTCAGCAGTCTACACAGTGCTCCAGTTTTTACCAGTTCTGACTTCTCCCACTGCCCTAATGCTCCATCCACAGATCATCCCCTCCCCGCCACTGGTTGCTCCCTCAAACCTCCTGGTGCTTGCCACGTCCACAAATCACCCCCTCAGCCTTCCCGTCACTTCTTTTCCTTGCGTTGCTGCTTTCTGGTCCCCTCACCATCTCCCTCCTGTCTCTGCTTGCTCTCTCGCTCCTCCCGGTGCTTTCCTTGTCCACAAATAATCCCCTCCCCTAATCCAGCACTGCTTTAAACCCCCATTGTGTAGTTTGTTTCGTTCTGGTGAGTGGTGGTGTACTGCCTTTTAATGTCCTGTTAGTGTATTGCTGACCTGCTGATTGAAGCATGTGTGCACGGCTGCTATTACTTGGCACACGTGTAGTCTCTGTTTATTTTCCATGCGTGTGGGTACTGGGTGTGCGCATGTTTACACCATATGTGGTTATTCTGCAATGGTGTTTATAGCTGGCAAATCAGACCTCAAGTGAATGAGGTATGTGTTATCACAGGGCATGTCAGAGCTTCTAACGTACCTGTGTCTTCTGCTGTAATTGCATAGCCGTGTTTCTCCTGTGCGAAATGATTGAACTGTTCGTGTCTCAGCTTTGTGCTTCTCATTTCATCAAGGTCTGCCTGCCTCTCAGTGTCCATATCAAAAGTAGTCCTTATAATGTGGTTGCCGATGCAATGTTTTTCCTCATGTTATCTACTGTAAAACAGGCTAACACTGTGATTCTTTCTGGGTTTTTTTTTGCAGTTTTATATAGCGCCAACTCCTCCCAAAGGTAGTGGAGTACTTTACATTAGCACCAGTTACTTTTTTTGTTCACTTTATATAGCGCCAACACCACCCAAAGGTGTTGGAGCGCTTTGTTAGTCAGCACTAGTTCCTTTACACATGGACACATTCATTTTTGTAGTCATGGGAAGATTAAGTGACTTGCCCAGAATCAAGGATGTTAAGCCAATGCCAAAACTCGAACCCGGTTTCCCAGCTCCATAGTCAGCAGCTGTGGCCCTTATGCCACATTCTTTCCCAAGAGAACGCCACATTGTCTCACTAGCCTCAGCCTCAGTTCCACATTTTGTAATGACATCCACTTAATCTCTCCGTGGCTGCTCACATTTGCTGTTGATTGCCTGTCTACCTCCCGCTCGTCAGTGCTTGCCCCGCTGAACTCCATTGCTCAGATCCCCTCCTCCAGACTCTGCTTCTGTGCAGTTTTATAAAGTGCCAATATCACCCAAAGGTATTGGAGCGCTTTACATTAACACCAGTTACTTTTCAAAAGGACACCATAAATTTAGGCAAATCACATAATCTTCCCATGGCAGCCTGCATTTGCTGTTGGTTGCCCGTCAAACTCCCACCCGTCACTACTTGCCCACCCTGAACTCCTGTTGCACAGGTCCCCTCTTTCCACAACTCTGCTTTTCACATTTGTTTTTTTGTGCAGTGTTGTCGCTCCAACACCACCCAAAGGTATTGGAGCGCTTTACATTATCACCAGTTACTATACACAAGGACACATTTATTTTTGTATGCACAGGGTGATTAAGTAATTTGCCCAGAATAAAGGATGCTAAGCCGACTCCGAAACTCAAAGCCGGCTTCCCAGCTCCATAGTCGGCAGCTCTGGCCCTTATGCCACATCGTCGCTCAAGAGGACGCCACATCGTTACTCTAGCTTCTGCCTTAGTTCCACATTTTCTGGTTATGGGCAAGTCACTTATTCTCCCGCATTTGCTGTTGGTTGCCTGTCCACCTCCCGCCCGACACTACTTGTCCCTGCTGAACTGCGTTTCATCAACTCTGTTTTTCACTTTTTTTTTGTGCAGTTTTCTATAGCGCCAACACCACTCAAAGCTTTTGGAGCAATTTACTTATGCACCAATTACTTTTTTGTGCAGTTTTATATAGCGCAAATACTACCTGAAAGTATTGGAGCGCTTTACATTAGCACCAGCTACTTTACACAAGGGCACACTCATTTTTGTAGGCACGGCGAGATGAAGTGATTTGCCCAAAATGAAGGATGTTAAGCCGATGCCGAAACTCGAAAGCGGTTTGCTAGCTCCATAGTTGGCAGTTCTGGCCATTACGCTATATCCTCCCCTGAAAGGACGCCATATCATCTTCCTAGCCTTGGCCTCTGTTTGCATTTAGTGATTGCAGATAAATCACTTAATTCCCCCGTTTCTGAACACAACAAGCATTGGCAAAGCCAGTAGGTTTCCCCTGTGCAAAATCTATAGTGTTTTTCCGGTCTCAGCTAGACAGCGCATGCACTTCTCGGCTTGACAGTGCATGCGATGTCTCAAGATGCGTGTTGTGTTCTATCTGTGGGCTTACAGGCCACCCAGCTCTTAGCATTGGTACTTCAGCGTCACTCTCTCATTTTCTTTGATGCCATTTGTCCTGCCCTCTTCTTGTGTTTGGCCCTCCCATAACACATGGACCAAGTACATGACTCCTTACACTGCTCCTGGTTTGCGCAGCTATTTTTACTTTACTTTCAAGCACTCCATACTTGTGTACTTGTGTTTTTAGACTGTTTCCCTTGTACATATATGTACATACCACTAAAATTTAGGCATGTGTACATAAACAAATGCATTTCTTTAAAGGTTGTTAAAACACGATCAGCACATTTTTATTTTTTGTACGATCAGATGGTATTGGAGCGCTTACTTCATCTTGCCACAGCGCAAACAAAAGCTTATGGTATTGGGGTGCTTTAAGTGCTCACTAGTTACATTCCACACTTGACACATTAATTGTTAGGTCTCGTGGCGTTGAACCGCGCGAAGCGCGGTCTCGCCAGAGACCTATTGTTAGGGATTCTTCTTTCCAGGAGAGGGGACAGGATATGGCCGCGTGCTCGGAATTGAACGGGCCACGCGCATTTGAACGCGCTCGCTGTGGCCAGCTCCTGTCTCCTCTCCTGGAAAGCCGTACCACACAGCCACACCTCCCCCTGCACACATGCGCACACACAGAGACACACACACAAGCGCACTTACACACACGCACACACACATAGACCCCCGCCGCACACACACAGAGACACACACGAGCACACCTACACACACGCACGCACACACACATAGAGACCCCCCTCCCCCCGCCGCCGCCCACATAGACACAGGCGCGCGCACACACACACAAGCGCTCCCCCCTACAACTAAGTACCTGTACCAGTTCTGAGGCTACAGCCCCCGGCCCAGGCTGTCGTTGCCTCCTCTCTGACGGCCACCTCCTGCAGTAAGGGGTTAAGTTCAGTCCCGCACACCGTCTCCAGCCCTCCCTGCAGGCGCCCTCTCTTCGCCGGGGCCCGGGAGCCGCGAGCGCGCCCCCGCCGCTTTTCGTTCACCCTGTCAAGGCTTCCCTTGCTGTGTTCACAACCGACGCTCAAGAGGAATATACGACCCTTCCTTTTATTCTCAACTCATCTACCCAAGGTCTCCACTACCTCCACATGCTGTAGGATACTTTCACTTTCCTTCCTGTGTACAACGTGTTGACTCTGTAACACCGCCTCTTTCCTCTCCAATTGGCTACATAGCGCGAGCTCCTCCGCCTCTCGTCATCACTGGTGCCCTTGTCTGATTTGTTGAGTACTTTAAGGCCGCCCACTTCCTCTATTGCTCATTGGCTGGTCGTGTCCTTCCCCTTTGATATTCCTGCCCTTTTATTGACTCCCTGTGAAGTCTCAGTCTCCTCCCTGACAGGTGGGTTTAGGGGTAAAGTAGTTGCCGTGTATGCCTGCTGAAACAGGTATCCTGTTCTAGCTCTTGCTCACACGGCAGCACTGATGTCAATGCTAAATTTACCACTGAGGAGGCGTCAGACAAGGTAACGAGGCAATTGGAGCGTGGCTGTGCCAAACTCTAGCTCACTATTGAAACTCGCACTTACCTGGCTACCATGTGGTGTTTTGGACTCCCTGGGACAAAGCAACCCGGTGTTTGATGAGCCATCCCACAGTATTGTGACTGATCCGACCTGTTTTGTTGTTGTTGTTTGTGTTGGGCCTCTTTTTTGTGTTTTTCGAAGACTGTTAACATTATCTTAAGATAACGTTACTCATTGTTTGAGCAGTGCTGGACATGTATTCAAGAGTTTTGACTTGGCCAACAGTCCTCTGCCAGGCACCCGCCCGAATGAGATGGAGAACAACTGGCAATGCTGCCACTATCTATAGTATTTTTCCAGGTGGGGGCTACAATTTAGGTGTCTGTTGTGTTCAGTGATGCCCTGGTTACTTACTGGTAATCTCCATTACCCTTTGTCAATTTCGTACTCAATCATAGTCATTGCTACATGCATGTCAACATTGGGAAAGCATAAAGAGGGATATTTAAACAAAAATATTGGGGGTGGGGGTGGATTTATTTTCCGCATGCCCCGTGCGTGAGGTGCATCATCAGAGCTGAGTGAATAATAACAGCTGTGAGCCCGTGTGTGAGGTGCATCATCAGAGCTGTGTGAATAATAACTGTGTCAACCCGGTGCGTAAGGTGCATCATCAGAGCTGTGTGAATAATAACAGCTGTGAGCAACAGCATACTCTTGCACACACTGCTCACCAATTCAAAGTTTGCTAAAAAATGTATGCAACGCATTGTCATACACAATGCCAATAACTCAAACTTTAATGTTGTGAGCCTTATTGCATTGTAAATGCTTGTTGTTACTGATGCTGCTTCAATTAAGGTATTTTCTACCCCTTGATGGTTGCTTCCTCCAGCCCTCCCCCGTCGTTGCTTGCCCATCTTCCCATCCACTCTTGCTTCCCTGCTTGCCCTGTCCCCCAGTTCCTCCCTCATCGCTGCTGCTTTTATTTTATTTTATTTTTTGCACAATTCGGTTTTGGAGCACTTGTTTCTTCCTCCATCTTGCAATAGTGCTAACACCAGCCAATGGTATTGGACTGCTTTAAGTGCTCACCAGTTACAGTGACACATTCATTGTCATACACAAGGGAAGCATAAGTGATTTGCCCAGAATCACAAACTGTTTTTCCAACCCCAGGATTAAACCTGGTTCCCCTGTCGGCAGTTCTGGCCATATGCAGGGGGTAGCCTAGGTGATTTGCTGAAAATCAAAAACTGTTCAGCTGACCCCGAGATTCGAACCTGGTACCCCTGTCTGCTGCTCTGGCCGCCTAAACTTCAGAACTTCTAAACTGTTTATCACCCGAGCTATTGGCCTTGTCAATGTTAATGTTTTTCAACCATGTTGTCTAGTATCTGCTGTTCAGCATGGCTGAAAGGCACTGAAAAAAGCGCTATGATGCGGCCAGCGCGGGCCACTTCATAGCCATTTTTTGTGTTAGGAGGTGCAGGACAATAAACTCAACATGGGGGGCAAAGAGACTCGATGTCGGCTCAACAGCCTGTGATTCAGGGCTTACAGTGAATTTCAGACATGCAGAATGATAGATGTAATGCTAGACAACATGGCTAAAAGACATTCACATTGACAAGGCCAAGAGCTCATGCAGTTTTGTACACATGCAGGTGTCATAGTTATGTAATTGACCTTTTACCTGGGAATCCTGCCACTAGTCCACCTCTAAAAGCATGATGTGGGCTCCTGTTCCCTTAATTCGAGCTGGGATTCCTCTTCTTAGATAAGAACATTTTAATTCTGAGATATTGCTTTATTTTCCTGTTCAGCTGATAATTCTAGAGTACAGTCTTTCGTGTGTCAGTGTTCTAATTGCCTGGCACAGCTGTAAACCATAGTTGCATTGTCTAAAATGTTTTAATTCCTTTTGTACCTTCTTTATTTCCTGTATAACACAGTTCATCCCATAGTTCACTCATGCTAGCCCTTCTATAATTCCAACAACACTCTCACTTTCACCATTTTAAGTTGTGTAACCTATCACAGAGGTGGCTGCCACCAGTTTATCAGTCCACCCTGAATATTTGCAAGCCAAACCCCAGCATTGCTGTATAACCCCAAACATTTAATTGTAAATATAAAAAACCCTACTCTCAATGTTCATTTCCTCTGCTCTTCATATTTATTTTGAGTGTACTTTCCCCTACAAATTATATTCTTCAATTCCTTAGGGGCGACTACTCCATTGGAGCAGAGGAGCGTTGCCCCAATTAAATGTCCCCCCAAGGCGCAGAGATGAAAAAAAAATGCTAATTTATTACCATTTTATGTTTCATCATCCCATCCTGAGCCGAGTGTCAAGATGGGGCGGGCCTGCTGAGCAGCAGCAAGGAGGAGTGGTGGGCAGAGGGCTGCTTGCGCACTGTTTAAATTGCGCATGCCTCTGTGGTTGGCCGTCTTCTGACGCCAAGCCAGACACGCGCACTTTAAACCTCTCAACCCAGCTGTCTCAAGACAGCTAGGTTGAGAGCAAGTGGAGGCCTCAAGTGCGCTGGGGAGCATCAAAAGAGGCCGCTCCCACCAATCTGGATGCAGCTCTCTGCTGGTTAACAGCATGTGAGCAGCGCCAGGATTGGTAAAGGGAGTTTGCCGGGGCCCATACTGCAGTCTCCGGAGAAGAGGTTCGGAGTGAGGAATGAGTCATATCATCTGGATTCAGGTAAGTTTTGATTTCTTCTTTTTTTAAATTTGTGTGCGCACCTACCCATTTGCCTGCGCCCCCTATAGATGCCAGTCGCCACTGTAATTCCTTGAAAATTGTCCAAAACGGGGGCGCTTGGTCCGGCCACGAAGGGAGATGGCCGCCTGAGCTTGGAGCTCCAAATTCGGGAGAAACTTCAGACGTATGCAGCGCTCTCTAGCATGAACAGGACTGCCACAGCGTTGTGTTTGAAGATCCCAGGGTGGCGGCAGTGGTTGACCCGAATTTCGCAATGATGGGCGCTCGTTTGGAGTTCATTTTAGGTGAGGAGGTCTTCGCCTGACAGACGCGCACCGGGCTCTGTTGCGCAACAAAAATCCCCCAGCCAACGCGTTGTTTATTGCCTCAATGCAGGGCTTTTGACATCGCATGTAACGGAACTGAGGAGATGACACCCCTTTGACTCAGATTCTTCAGAATTGTTGAGACCTACCAACATTTTTAATACATTGCTATGTAAGGCTCTCTGCTTACTTATACCTCTGGAGCCTCTATAAATGGGAAATTAGCGGACAGCATTTCACACCGGAGCATATTTTCAGCGCTTCTGAGAGAGCTGTTTATTCTCAGAATGTGATAAATTCGCTTAGCTCTCTTCTTATTGTCGTTACTGCTTGACGATATTTTCAGGTCACCTCAGTAAATACTTCTTCTGGGCGGAGTTCCTTGTATTGTGAGTTTACAGTGTTACTCCTGGCACCTCATGAGAAAAATAATTTGTCTGTGGCCGCTTTGGCTCTTGTTCTGAGGTGAATTCTTTCAAGTTTTTTCGTAAATCATTTTTCACAACAATTGCAGTGTAATGTATGGGAAAACATTCCTGTGAAGCATTGAGTCCTGAGTTTTGAACACTTTATCAATATTACTTTGTCTCTTCACAAGAGTTTTTTCTGCTATTATATACAGCACAATAAAAAGACAATATTTTGCGCATTGCTGATAATTAAGATTTGTCACCCTTTATTACACAAGAACCTTATTAACGGAATTTATTGAATCCAGATTATTACTTTCAAATTACTTACGTTACTATTATGTCTGTTGTTTATATAAACTGAAGGTGCTGTGATTAACCATATACGGAAGATAATCATCCTTACCTGTGGCTGACTTCCCGTCATAATATTGGACAATTCAGTTTTTAGATACTGCCTTGGCTCTGTGACTCAATATTCTTTTAAATACAGCAGACGCTTTACAAATGCCTAACTATAATAAGAATGAGAAACAAAATTCCAAGCAGCCCCTCTTTGCAGAAGTCCTCACACAATCACATAGCATGTCTGCAAAAGGTTAAACCTCAGCACTGCCTAATCCCTCTCCGGCAGCTCCATCCGCAATATCAGGGGAAACTATTGATTGTATTTTGCAAGAAATTTCGACTATCAGTTGTAGTTTGACAGAAATGGACATAAACATCTCTTCTCTTAGCACAGAAGCCAAATCAATAAGATCAGATATTGTACAATTTCATAATAAAATGGATGGGCTAGACCAATGGTTAGCAGTAGTAGAAACCAGGATTGATTTGTTGCAAAATAAGGATTAGGACTCATTACTTCTTCGCAGCAAGCTCATTTACATAGAAGATCATAGCAGAAGAGATAATATCCGCTTCTTCGGCTTTCCAGAAAAGATTGAAGGGCAAAATGCTAGAATCTTCTTATGTAATGTCCTTCCCAAATTACTGGATATAACTTTGGATCCACTGCTAGAAATTCAGCGAGCTCGTCGTATTGGCCCTCCAAGCACTGCCTCAGATTCTCGCCGATTGCTTGGTTCTTGAGGCATGAGCAAGTACGACAGATACTAATGGCGGTGCGCACTCAATGTTCTTACACGTATGCCGGCCATGAAATTGGCATGGCAGCTGACTTTTCAAGAGAAACTGTTTGAGACCACAGTTGCGGAAAATGGACATCAAATGTGGTTTATTTGACCCAGCCCATTTTTGTATCACCAAAAATGGAGAATAAAAATACTTTTATAACCCTGAAGATTTGCAACACTTTATGGATGGAATGAGAATTCAATACATGGAAATACAGCATGCTCCTATTGATCAGGCTTCCCAAGGTTCTCAACCATTCCCAGCAGCTGTCAGATAGTAGATGTCGCAACACTAGTGAACCTCGTCATTGTGGCAGAGACATTGAACGAACAATCCGTACATAGGAAGATAAATCCCTACAGACAGTATCTACCTTCATGCAAGATCAACATAGAGATAAATCTCGATCTCCCTTAAAATCTGCTTCAGATGGAGAATAGACTTTAATGATATTTATATTTATTACAGATATGATTATTAATCCACATTCTATGTGTGACTATTTCTCTACCCTGCGAATCAGAGCCTGATTAATGTATGGTTCTCCTGCTTTACAGAACACCTGCTTCTACACTTAGGACAGACGAGTATTACCTTCATTTTTTCCATATATATTGTTGTCATTATATATTAGATAGTATTTCTAGTTATAATTACATCTGTACCTATACTATTCAGAACTTGTCTTTTGACCTGAAAATGTTCTTATTATATTTAAGACGACAGAGGATTATTTATTACATCTTATTTATTGCTATAACTCATAAGATTTTGATTCATATGTTTTCTGTTTTATTTGAGGAAACTTGCTTTGGTTCATTGTTTAATTCTCAGCATAATATCTGATCACCTTTCTTTTTTCAATATTTTATGATTATAGATATTTTAGTATGTATTTATACATCTTATTAGATTTGATCTTTCCTTTCTAATAGTTAATGTTATGCATAAATAGATTATTTAACTTTACATTTCTTCTACACAATACCAGTTATAATTCTTTTCCCTTATACACAAGATCCACTTGCAGAAACACTATATTCTTCTTTACCCCTGTGAAATATAGTCTTAAATGAGGTATATTTTCATAATAGGTATAGTTGTGACTAATATCAATTATATAATTCTTTTCAAGTTCATTACATGGAAGGTTGATCAATATATAGTTCTATAGTTGTTATGTTTTAAATTGACTAAGCAAATGCATGTAGCACACGTTGCTTATTTATTTGTCCAATACTGATAATATTTATATTTAGAATTGTGTCTAAGTTTATATAAATAAGTGTTCCTTCATGACCTGCAATGTATTTATTGTATTTGAGGGTTTTTAATAGAAGCATATTTACTACATATTATTTACAGCTGTAAACTCTTTGTAAATTGTTCTATATTTTGCACTTATACTTATGTGTTAATGGATTTGGGCATGTTTTAAGTGTATAGATTTAGTCTCTTCCTTTCAAATGATCATTACTATTCATACTTGGGTCTTCAGACCTTCAATTCTCTACTATATAATCCTGGCTAAGGTTATGTCCTCCTGATGGAGTTCTTACCCGCGGCGGTGGTCTAGTGAGCACAGACCTGCGGCTAAAGTTAACGTTTTTGTTCCCCTTTTCACTGATGTCCTTTTCCCTTGGAATTTTCTCCTCCTGAGTCCTGTTGTCCTGCACGTGAATCTAGCAGTGCTTTTTAATTTTGTTCCCTTTCCCCTTATTCCTCCTGTACCTTTGATTAATCAGTCAATAACTTTTGCATTGGGCATTCAAACTTTTTCCTTCATATAACGCTCACGTTCTTCTACTTTTATACATTACTCTTCAAAACTTCCCAAAAGTGCTGGTATATATATATAGGCATGGTTAATACTCATCCTCTGCGTGTTATAACATGAGATGTTCACGGTTTAACTCATTATATCAAAAGGAAAAAAGTACTATCTTATTTGCAATCAAAAAAAGTAGATGTGTCTTTACTTCAAGACACGCATCTTGATGCATTAGAATCTGAAAATGTATGCAGAGAATGGGTGGGTAAGATATTCCACAGCAGTATACACGTAGAAAGGCCCTCGTAAATGTGGTGTGGCAATTCTTATCCGTAAATCTCTACCAGTTACAGTGTCAAAAACCTGGGAATATTCAGATGGAAGGTATGTGTTTGTCAACCTGCGTATTGGAGAAACACATTTTTGTGTTTATGCACCTGTCGGGGCATAAACTGATGTTTATGCCCCGACAGGTGCAAAAAATCATTTCTCCTTCCGGTGAATTTAATTTTATCAGAGATAGGTGCCTCACAATATCTCATAGGAAGGGATTGGAATCTGGTGCGAGACCCAGTTTTGGACAAGACAGGTCCTTTTGATAACAATAATGCAGTGGGTAGAGCCCTTATGAGTACCATTGAGGATCATGGTCTGATAGATCATTGGCTTCTCTCCCATCCTACTGCTACTGAGTATACATTCACATCCCCCACTCCTGGAACTCATTCTCGACTATACTTCTTAATCTCTCAAAAAGTGTCTCAGCTAGCTCAGGAATCTCAAATTTTAGAAGCCTCTATCTCTGATCATTCCCCAGTTCTATTATCCCTGCAAACAGGATTGACCACAGCGGGGCGCAAACCTTGGCGGATGAATATTCAGCGTCCTAAAACCCCTATGGGTAAGTTGCAGCCGCAAACTCATCTCCAAAATTATTCTTCCATTAATCAAAGATCTGTAAATTCAAGTCGAATTTTATGGGCTGCAACTAAAGCTACCATTAGGGGTAAACTTATGAAAGATGCTGCACAGGCTAATGGGCAAAATGCTGTTCGGCAGAAAGAGCTGGAGAATGATATTAAGACGTTTACCCAATTATATACTAAAAAACCTACATTACAACATCGCAAATCGCTGGAGGAAGCATGTGTAGCATTGAACAACCTTTTCTCATCCAAAGCGGAGTATGCTTTTCAAAAAATGAAAGGGAGGCATTATGAACAGGGGGAAAGGCACGAAGGCTTCTAGCGGCTAAACTGCCACACAGAGGGATTGCCATGGCTATACCAGCTATAAGGTCTTCTGCGGGAATCATGTTGACTTGTCCTCAATATATTGTTAATGCGTTTGCTCCTTACTACAAATCTTTATACACCCCAGGAACCAAGATAGATCACAACAAGATGATCTCTTTCCTTTCACGAGTAGAATTACCCTGTCTTTCTGAGGCGGGCGGCAGGTCACTTCTTGAAGGAGACATTGCTAAGAAAGAGATCTCACAAGCTATATCTAAACTCCCATATCATAAAGCTCCAGGGAAAGATGGTTTTCCTGCAGAATTTTACCGTTGGATAGGTGAATAAATAGTAGGCCGCTTATATGCCTCTTTTCAGGAAGTGACTAGCAAAGCTTCTTTATGTTGTTTATCAAATAAAGCGGTAATAGCAGTTCTGCCCAAACCAGGCAAAGATCCATTACTTTGTAGTAGCTATCGCCCCATTTCCCTTCTCAATTGTGATAATAAAATTTTAGCCAGTGTCCTGGCCTCTCGTCTCCGTAAAGTCTTACCCTCTCTAGTTCATCATACACAGGTGGGATACGTGCCTGGGCGTTCATCTAGAAATAATATGCATACTTTGACGCATGCACTCCACTCTGCCAAATCCATTCAAGATGATGCGCTGGTATGGTACTTGATGCCGAAAAGTCATTTGACCGAGTGGAGTGGCAATATCTTTTTCATGTCCTAGAGCTATTTGGTCTGGAATCCTAATTTATAATTAACATAAAATTGCTATACCAACTCCCTACTGCTCAAGTAAATTGTGGAGTCTTCATCGCTGATCCATTTCCGATTTGTAGAAGAACCCGTCAGGGTTGTCCCCTTTCTCCTCTCCTATTCCTTCTTGCTTTAGAACCGCTAGCAGCAGCAATTCGCGAATCAGATAATATTGTAGGAATTTCTCAACCGGTGGGAGACTCAAAAATGTACCTTTATGCGGATGACATATTACTCACTCTCGCTGGTTTGCCTCGCTCCCTTCCATCATTGCTTAAAATCATAGAAGAATTTTCCTATTTTTCCGGTTACAAAATGAACTGGGACAAGCGTGAGGCACTTCCCATGTCAGATGGAACTACAAAAGCAGCTATACAAGGTTTTCCATTTCACTGGCAGCATTCACGTTTAAAATATCTGGGTATTTTAATAAATTAAGGAACAGGAGGCACGGTTGCAGACAATCTATGCCCTTTAATATCCCAGATGCAACATGATTTTGATAAATGGAAGATATTGGGATTGTCTATGTGGTGTAGAGTTCAAGCTGTGAAAATGGTCACACTTCCTCGTTTCCTCTACGCACTTTGAATGCTCCCTCTTCAGATCCCTTTATCGACGCTGCGTCTTAGACTCTAAGATTAAATCTTTCGTCTGGGGATCTATAAAACCTTGTTTAGTTATGAATAAATTGAAACCACATCACTCTAATGGAGGTTTGAGCCTTCCATCGATAGAACACTATGCTTTGGCACTGCAGTTATCTCAGGCTTGCAGGCAGGTCGCTCCCCACGCTGCGGTATTGTTCGGCTGTACTTGTTTGCATTTCTTGCCTTTTTCTCCCTCCTTTATTTTCCTCTGTGTCCTGTTTTGTTTGTATTGCTAATCTTGCCTTTTCCCCCTCCTGGATTTGCTTCTGTGCCCTGCCCTGTCTTGTTTTGTTTGCCTTACTAATCTTGCCTTTCTCCCCCTCCTGTATTTGCTTCCGTGCCCTGTTTTGCCTTCTGTTCCCCCGCCCTCCCTTACCTGTTTTTTCCCGCCTCTGCGGCCCCACCCCCCTGCTAGCCCATTCGCCGCCCACTCCCGCCTCCCAGCTGCTCCTCCCTTCCAGCTCCCCTTATATGGAGGCCCCACCAAAGGCGCGCCTAAGGCAAGCCTGTCTGAGCCCGTCCATGCCTGAACCGCACCCAGCGCCAGACCCTCGGCCTCCACGAACGCCCGCCTTAGCTACAATACCAGCACCCTCCACGCACTCAACGCCAGACGGTCTCACACCTGCTGCTTGGCCGCCCCGAAGCACACCCAAGGACCCTTCTCCTGCCGGAACTGCAGCTTCACCAGCATCCGGCCCGCCAACCCACCCACAAGGAAAAAACCCAACTACCTCAGCTGCATTCTTCTCAACACCCGCTCCACCCGCAAACACGCCGTTGAACTCTGGGACCTTCTCGACCCAACCTCCCCAGATGGTGCCTTCCTGACAGACTTGGCTGAACCCCTCCTTGGCACCCGACATCGCCATAGCCATCCTGGAAGGCTACAAGATCACCCGCAGGGACCACACCAATGGAGTAGGAGGAGGAATCAGCATTATCCACAGGAACACTCTCAGAGTCTTGACCAACACCGACGACACCCTCAGCACCGCCGAACACCTGCACTTCCAGATCCACACCGACCCCCAACACCAACCTCAGAGGAACCCTAGTCTGCAGACCCCCCGGATCCTGGCCACAGTTCAGTGACTCCTTCGCCGACCTCGTCCGCACACACGCCCTCGCCTCCACAGACTACATCCTCCTCGGGGACCTGAACTTCTACCTCGAGAACAACAACGACACCAACTCCACCACCCTGATCGACAACCTCGCCAACCTCGGACTCCGACAACTTGTCACAACACCCACCCACTCTGCCGGCCACACACTTGACCTCATCTTCTCTGCAAGCCCCCACTTTGCCTTCAACCACACCACCGAACTCCACTGGACCGACCATCGCTGCATCCACTTCACCTTTCGGAAACCCACCAAGCACCACCGCACCGAACCGATGCCTCGCTGCTGCTGGAGCTAAATCACCGAAGACCAGCTAACCACCACCCTCGCCCAGAGCTCACCCGCCAACCCCAGCGACCCCGAATCCGCCGCCCGCAACCTCAGACAGTGGATTAACGACCGCACCAACACCCTCGCCCCGCTCAAGAAACCCTCCAACAGCCACACCAACAAGAAAGCCAGCTGGTTCACTGAAGACCTCCAGGCCTCCAAGCAAACTAGAGAAGAACTGGCACAGTAAACGAACACCAGACAGTTACGCAGCCCACAAGGACGCCACCCGCAGACACCATCACCTCATCAGATCTGCCAAAAGGGCCTCCTTCAAAGACCGCCTAGACAACAACGCACACAATAGCAAAGAGCTCATTAACATCTTGAAGGAACTCTCCAACCCCAGCTCCAACACCAACGACATCCCCCCTTCGCAAGACCTGTGCGACTCGCTAGCCGCCACCTTCCATCGCAAGATCGCAGACATCCATGACAGCTTCAAAGCCACGACTGCCCCAACAACCACTGGACCTCCGCCCCCACGACCACCATCCGCACCAAACGCCTGCTCTCCTGGACCAACAAAAACGATGACGACACCATCAAGATCATGAACACCGTCCACTCCGGTTCTCCGTCTGACCCATGCCCCACCACATCTTCATCAAAGCCAGCACCGCCATCGCACCCCATCAACATTTCCTTTGAGACAGCAACCTTCCCAAAGAGCTGGAAGCACGCAGAGATCAACGCCTTACTCAAGAAACCCAAGGTGGACCCCAATGATCTCAAGAACTTCCGGTCAATCTCCCTGCTCCCGGTGAAGGTCATCGAGAAGACTGTCAACAAACAACTGACCCGCTACCTCGAGGAAAACAGCATCCTGGACTCGTACCAATCCGGATTCTGCAGTAACCACAGCACCGAAACCGCCCTCATCGCCGCCACCAACGACATCCGGACCCTGCTAGACAACGGAGAAACCGCGGCCCTCATCCTCCTGGACCTGTCAGCCGCCTTCGACAAGGTCTGCAACCGCACACTACGCACATGCCTCCACGACGCCAGGATCCAAGAGAAGGCCCTGGACTGGACCACCTCCTTCCTCTCCGGCAGAACAAGAGCGTCCGCCTCCCCCCCCCCCCCTTCCGCTCTGAAGCCACCGAGATCATCTGCGGCATTCCCCAGGGCTCAACCCAACGCTGTTTAACATCTACATGACACCACTCACCCTCGTCGCCCGACTGCACAACCTCAACATCATCTCCTACGCCGATGACACCCAACTGATCCTCTCCCTCACCAAGGACCCCCACACGGCCAAAACCAACCTCCATGAAGGGATGAAGGCCGTCGCCGAATAGAAGAGGAACAGCCGGCTAAAGCTGAACTCAGACAAAACGGAGGTCCTCATCCTCAGATCCACCCCCTCAGCCTGGGATGACTCCTAGTGGCCGATCACACACGCAACCTAGGGGTCATCCTCGACTCCACCCTCTCCATGACTAAGTAGGTCAAAGCTGTCTCTTCTTCCTGCTTCAACACCCTCCGCATGCTCCGCAAGATCTTCAAGTGGATCCCCACCGAAAAGAGAAGAACGGTCACCCAGGCCCTCGTCAGCAGCAGATTGGACTACCGAAACGCCCTCTACGCCGGAGCCGCGGCCAAACTCCTGAAATGGCTGCAACGCATCCAGAACGCCTCTGCACACCTGATCCTCGACATCCCTCGCCGCAGCCACATCTCACCCCACCTGAGAGACCTGCACTGACTCCCCGGCAACAAGAGTATAACCTTCAAGCTCCTCACCCACGCACACAAGGCACTCCACAACAGCGGGCCAGCGTACCTCAAAAGACGACTCATCTTCTACGCCCCCACCCGCCAGCTCCACTCCTCTGACCTTGCCACAGTCCCCCGCATTCGAAGAGTGACCTCCGGCGGCAGATCATTCTCCCACCTCTCCGCCACACCTGGAACACGCTCCCCATCCACCTATGGCAGACCCAAGACCTGCTGGCCTTTAGAAGACTCCTCAAGACCTGGCTGTTCGAGCAGTAGCAGCATTCCCAACCCCCCAACGCCTTGAGACCCTCACGGGTGAGTAGTGCGCTTTATAAATGCCATGATTGATTGATTGATTGAAGTCACATACATGTTGACAGACGATCCCAATACACCGCAATTGGTACATGGGGAACGACATCTGTTGTCCACAGAACCTGGTCTTTCAGCCTTTTATGGAACAGGTACAAGTTATCTAGATTTACATAATCCATTATTGGCTGCAATGTGCCGGAATGGCAGAGGACTCATCGCTTATTGGGTTTTAATTCTTGTTTGCATGCCACAGCCCCCATTTGCAATAACACGGGCATACCAGTTAAAGGGAAAACTTTATCTTGGCCCCAATGGAAACAGGCTGGTATTTTTACTTTAGATCAACTTTTACATGATGGCGATCTTAAATCCTTTACACAATTGACAGAGGAATTTTCTCTCCCATTACATCAGGCAGCGAATTATACACAACTTAACACTTACCTTAACAAGGTTTTAGGACCACATCCATGGTTGCTACAAACTTCATCAATAGTATCCTACTTACATACCTGGGGGAAATATAAGGGAGTTACATCTGGAATATACAAAATATTCACATTACACTTATTATCCCACCCCTTATCACGTGATCTTCGTATTAAATGGAAAACACGTTTGTTGATTACTTATGAAGATGGGGATTGGATAGACTTACTGGAAAATCTAGATAGAGGAGCTCGGGAAGCAAGACTGAAATTTTGCCTGTTCAAGTTTTCCATGTCTGGCATTGGTCTCCAGTAAAACTACACAAAGCTGGGCTCCTTTCACATACCAATTGTTGGAGATGTGCTGCTCCTGGCTTAGACATACTCAATATTATCTGTAACTGCCTTATGGTTCGATCCTACTGGTCTTACATAGGTCAAGTTTTACACAATACTATACCCATATCTCTACCGCTAGCTCTAGCTACCATTCTTCTGCAAGATTTAAGTAACTCGCAGCATCTTTCCAAACCACAGTACCATCTTTAGCATATTGCATTGGCCACAGCTAAAATATGTATCTTACAGCAATGGAAATCTCCAATTTCACCATCTCAAGAGTCTTGGTGGGTAGCCATTGTTCAGACTGCCTCGTACGAAAGAGTCATTTATGATGTTATTGATCAGATGGAACTATTTAATCATGTCTGGGCTCCCTTTTTAGGTTTCGCACTACGAACCGATCGCGAAGCGATCGTCGCTGCGAAACATATTTCAATCGTTTCTGCTTTGAAGGAGTCAAGGGAGACCGGAGACAAGTGATGTGCACGCGCAACCTTGCGAACTGGGATCAGGTCGCGCGCGCTTCCTGTCTCCCATGGCCGCGCATACACACACGCATGCACACACACACATAGAGAACACCCCCCCCCCTCCGCCGCGCATACACACACGCAAGCACACACCAGAACCCCCCCACCCCGCCGCCGCCGCCCTGCAACTAACCCCACTCACCGGCACTCCGGACTTTTGCAGCGTCCGCGGGGACCTTCCTCGGGCATGGGAGCCCCGCGTTACCAGCCGAGTCATTCTGTACCTCTCACCCCTGGCTACGAGCGTGGAGCAGGTCGCCGGTCCCGGGGGGCCCGCTCATTCCTCACCGCAGTGGCGTCACTAGGGGGGTGGGGACCGCACCGGGTGTCACTTCATCAGGGGGTGACACCAATTACACTGACGAGTCTACCTGCGTCCTGCTTTAGGGCAAGAGGCGCGCCACCACCGCACCCCGGCCTGCCGTAGCTACGGGCACCATCTGCCATCTGCATTCTGCACGTGCACAGAATGGATGGGTCACATAAGTCAAGTAGTCAAGGGTTTGGGTTTGCATTGTTGTTCTGTGACGAAAGTCGAAACGAAACCGAAGCCAAACCAAACCCAGTTATGCATATACCAGGCAGGCAGGCAATGGCATCGTTGACTTGCAGTTTGGTTTTACTGACACTTGCCCAGCAGTTTGAGTCCCAGGGCCGTCAATCTTATCCCTACTACCAATGACGTGACGGCCCTGGGACAGCCCCCGCGCTCTGTGCGCAGTGCGCAACTGCACCTGCTGCTCTTAGCCTCTGACGCATCACAGCAGTCACGCGCCCGCCAGCGCCAGGGATAGTGCGCACTGTGCGTCGTGAGAATAAACTTAAAAAGAACGACGACGACACCGGTCCGAGCCGAGGCGAGTCCGACTCCGGCACTACCTTCTCTCCCCTTCAAATTTGGAACGGTGAGAGACTGCTAACTGTCACTAGTAGTAGAGACAGTAGAGAATAGTATAATTTTAATGTATAATATACTGTATATCATTATCATAAATACTGACTGCATGACATGAGACTGTCGTAGTAGTAAAGCAGTGCAGTGGCACACAAATGAAAACACGGCCCTGAGGGCCCTCTTCGGGGGGTGCAAGCTGGCTTTCTAAATTCTTCCTATGCCCCACACATGCCCTTTTCGTCGAGGTAGTCTGCTCCTGCCCAGCCCATCCCCCACCCTCCAGCGCTTCCAGGGCCTTTATTGCATTGCCAAATATGCCAAACATTGCAAAATTGCTGCATTATATCAGAAAGCGTGCGGCCGGTTTCGAGGATTTCTAACCCTCAAAGGCAGCAGGGAATCGATGGGTTTTTAATAAGCTGCTGCGTGCCTATAAAGCTCTCGGCCGGGGAAAGGTTGCTTTGTTCATTGAAGCCAGCGGACTGTATGCAGGTGTGTTAATAGAGATAGAGATTCAATCTTTGAATATTATGTGACAGCTACGGCGGAGCTGCTGCGGTGGAGCCCGGTGGAGCCCGGTGTGCTGCTCGCGTTTGCTGTGACCACCTCACACCCGCACCTGATCGAAGGAGTGGAGGAGGAGGGGTGAGAGTGGGCGAGCGAGTGGAGCAGGGAGACGGGAGGCGCTGCCCGCGTTCGCTTCAGCCCGTGTCTGCTTTTGCCTTCCCCGGCCCCCGCTCCCATTTTCGAGGGTTTTTCGCCCGGTCCCGTGTGCGGAGAGCAGCAGAGACCCAGAGACGCCGGCCGACCGCCATTCCCGCAAGCCAGAGCTGCATGCTGTAGCGTCTCTCCATAGCACCGCTCACAGAGCCCCACGCTGAGTTTGGGGACCAGGAAGGACAAAGAGACTGGGGTGCAGTGAGCGGCATCGGCAGTATCAGCGGGGAGCGCTGCAGCAGCTTCACCCCTGCAGCGGCAACAGCACGTCACAATACCGGCATCGGCACCAGCACCAGCATCGGCGGCCGGACTCAGACCTACCTACCAGCCTACCAGCCTCAGCCCCCCCTAGCCTCAGCCTCGGCCTCAGCAGTGGACAGCAGTGGTCAGCTGGCCAGGGGGCCACTGGAGAGCTGAGAGGCGAAATCGGCAGAACGCAGAACGCCAGACCGAGCGGTACGCACAGGTGACCACCAAGCCGCCAAGCCCAAGGGGGGGTCACCAGTCAACAGGTGAGAAGCCTCTGCCCTGGTCTTTGTTATCTGGCTCTCTTCCTCCATCTCTGGGCACTCACCACTCTTGACGGGACAGGAGGAGTGTAGTCCCCCCCCCTCTTAAACCGAGGATTAATATCTTGCGGGCTCGCTATGGAAAACTCCAAGCAACTTAGAAAACTCCCACGGAGGAAGGACACTACCCTCCGCTCCGCCTCCCCCGGTGGGGCTCAACTGGAGTCACCAGCACCTCAAGTCAAAATGTCATACACAGGCGGCCTACCATCGCAATCGCAACCTCGGATTAGCGACTTCTTTGTTAAAACCCCTGTCCAAAAGGGTTCCTCCCCTACCCAAACATCTCAGCAGGATACAGACTTAAAAGCTGATGTCCAGACTGATAACCACTGCTCCCCGGGACCTGCCTACGTTAAAAACTCTACTCCGGAGAAACCCTCTCTATCCTCACCCAAATCTTCCATCACTCACGAGACACTCCATGAGTCACTTCATGAGACACATCAGTTGCTCACCCTCTCCCAGGAGGTCGCTGTCACGACTCATGACAGTTCTTCTGTCTCACTGAGTGCCTTCTCTGTAGCTCCAGGAAATCTATCCTCACCAGTTTTCAGTTCAGACTCTACAAACATCACCATTTTAAACACTTTGACTAAGCTAGAAGTTCAAGCCCAAGTCCACGGCAGCGTCCTGTTCACACCGTCTGAACACATCGACAACTTCAATATCGCAGACTTAACATCGAAGGCTCTATTACAACCCAGCGCAAGCTCATGCTCAGGGGCACCCCCAACTAGTCGGAATGACCCCCTACCTTCAAACAAGAGCCCTAAAAATTATGGCTCCTCATTATCTTACAAACTATCTAACCGATTCCTGGCCTCTTTAGAAAGCCGAATTGAAGAATCACTCGCCCACTCACCGGGCTTTAGCCCTTCCTCCAACTTCTTCAGAATCTCTCCAGAGGACCAGGAATCATCCGTGTTTATTTTGTCGGACCCTACAAACTCTATCTCGGTCTCACAAACTCTATCTCGGTCTCACTGACATCCCTCCATGCCAAACAAGACGCGATAGCAAAGGCCACGCTATGGCAATCGCAGAAAATGGAGCTGCAGATCGATTTAATGCAAACTCTGGCCTCAGCACTGTCGGATCTGGGCTCCAGGATAAGCACCCTCAAAGGTTTGGCGGGGACAATGGGCAATCGGAATTCCTGTCCCTGCAGCCCAATAATCAACAAACTCTCGTCCCTCCCTGAAATCCTGGGCGCAATCTTGAACAGCGTAGAGTGCCACAGCATCAGACATGGAACATCTCCGCCCACGCCCACACAAGAGTCCCAACTCCATCCATCCTTGAAGAGCCTCTACGCTCTGCCACACCAGCTGGCCCATGCATTGTGAGAAAAAACACTCCCCCTCGCGCCGACCAAGCCACCAAAAGTTCGACCAGTCTTTCATCAGGGACTAGCCCCGGCTCTAGCCCCGGCTCGCTTAAAGCGGGCTTGGAATTCACTGAAACCACACCAACCAAGTAACAACCATGCGGCCCGATCGCTCTGACACTACCCATACGGGTCCGACTCTCAGCGTTTCTAAGCCTCCAATGAAAACTTCATTGTCAAGGAGGGAGAGAAAAAAACGTAAACATTCTAAAAAACAACGCTTAGCGAAAAGAAGAGCAGGGCTTGAAGGGTTAGCGGCACCCAGTCTACCAGTTAATAAACCAAGGGGTCTCCCCTATTTCCCCATTTTCAACCTGCCTCTAAAACCCGAAATAAAAATTATCGAGATAAGCACGACCCCTGCGGGCTCAAAGGTCACCAGCGAACAGCCCGGGCCATCAACCCTGGGCAGTCCCGGGATCACAAGAGCTATTAAGCCGCACACCACAACTACAGCAAACGCATCACCGCCAAACAAATTCACAGGAACAACTACCCAAGATTACAGCGTTGGGAACAAGAATAACCCTGTACAGACCACCGAAGCATTAATGGAAGACCGGAAAAGTCCACCTAAACCCCAGGTAAAGGCAGAAATCACGTACATGGATCTTCATAGCTCAGCAGCGGGCAAGGTAACAGACTGCTGTGCGCTCCCTCCATTAGAAGATCCAACTAAAGCCTGCTGGGACCTCCACATGCACCCGCAGAGGCATTTTTCGTCTCAAGTGCCACAAGTCTCGGTAACGACAAGTCAACCGGGGGGGACTATTTACCCACCCGAAGCACGCTCCCAACTCTTGATGGCGACAGCCCCTTTACCTGGAACAGTTAGGAGTCATGACCACCAGATCCGGAAAAGGGAGCAGAACTAATCTTTTATCCACACTATGAGCACAAGGGCCCACACAACACTCTTAACAGATGCAACCTCCTCCGCCTTTTCAACTGTATTCCAGCGCTGACCGGGGTCCCCTCTTCAGACCTTATATCAGTCAAGTTCTCCACAATACCAGGGAAAGGAGTCTCAGAGGCCACCACTACAATGTGGTCCCAGGAATCCATCAGGAATACAATTCTCAAGGAAGCCAATCGATTTGAAAACTGGGGCATTGAAATATGGGCTCCTATTCAACAAAAATACCCCCACGTTCTTCTCCCACAGGCCCCTGCGAAACAGCTCTCCAGTGTACTGAAGGGGTCCCGGGGCGCAACCCATGCTTGGCTCCCAGATGCGTCGAAAGCTGACAATCTCCTAAACATTGCATGCTACAACAATCAGCGTATGATAAGCTGCAAATTTAATTGTCCTGTCCCCCATGCCAACAACATGCGCCACGGAGACTCCGTCCCAGAGCCGTCAATCAACTTCGCCCAGCAACAGCGATCCTCCTAACAAGAACACCAACTGGCCCGATTCCAAACTAGCTATCATATCTTGGAACACGTGCGGGCTAAAGTCAACCCTTGCTTCAAACTCAGCCGTGGAATTCCTGAACAAAAGCGACATCATTTGTTTTCAGGAGACCTGGTCTCTATCTCCATTGCCTCTGCTTGGCTATTATAAACTCTTTCAACCGGCCGCCCAGGTCAATTCTCATGGAAGACCCTCAGGGGGCCTCTCTATCTTCATCAGTCACAGGTGTAAGTTAACGGCCACACCTATCCCTCGGAACCTGACGGCAGGGCAGACGGTCCTGATTACCGGTCTGTCATTTTCAGGCAGGGCACGCTCTATCCTCCTAATTAATATTTACCATAACACAGCAAAAACCGCAAAATCAACTCTAACTGATCAAATGATAAAACAACTGGAAGATCTTTTAGCGGAATTTGCATCAACGGAGTTACTGCTACTAGGAGACTTTAACATCAAAGACCTAGCAACCAACGGCCTATTAGCTAGGAAAAACAAACAGCAAGAAGCGATGACCACTTTTTTAACAACTCAGAACTTCCGCTCGGCTCAGCAAATTACGCTGGAACAGCACCCGAACGCTCATTTTTTGCCAACATCCAGGAGAACCTCAACTATTGATTATATTTTTCTCTCACCGCTCCTGGGCAATCATCTGGCCAGGATGGAAATTCCCTATAGTTCGGAGAGCGACCACAACCCCATAATGGCTACACTGCACCTGCAAGTACAAGTCGCCCTCGAAAGGACAGAAGTGGGGCATTCAACGCTGGCCGAACTGCACACCATGGTTAGAATCAAATGGGATTCACAGGGATCTGCCAAGGTGGGAACCTGGCTCAAGGGCGAAATACTTAACCTCAGACATAGTGCTCAGTTGAATCACACTATCAGTGGGATAAGGCAATTGGTAAGCTACAGGATCTCCTTGTAGGGCCCGTGGTTCATCATAGAACACACGGGCCACATCCGAAGCAAACCCATGACCCATTGTTAGCCTCCCAACTAAATATCCTCAGGAAAGCCGTCCGCAATCACAAACTGATTGGAGCTGTACATACTGCCAACAAGGTGGCATCTCTGCGGACGATCTACAAGAAATCCTTATGGGAGACCAAGAGACTTAAAGAACAGTCTGAGTGGGTAAAAATGTTCGCCCTACTCAAGGGCAAAAGCCAGTCCCAGTTTTGGAATTATATGAACAAACTCCGCTCCTCCAACAAGACGAGAGGAAACGCAGTCTGTGAAGAAGCCTGGGCCCTGCACGTGTCCAATCTTTACCGCAGTGACTCTGGGGACCCCGCAGTGACTGAATTAAGAGATCGCGCTGTTTCCATTCAAATGGAAACTCTCGAACTGACCACTGCAGTCGAGGTCGCCAAGTATCTGCGAGCCATGAAAAAAGACGGAGCTCCAGGGCCCAACGGACTCCCTGTCGGGATATTCAAAGTGCCCCGGAAGAGTGGGCGGCCCTATTGACTCCCCTATTTCACAACATGTTCGCGACAGGCCAGCTACCAGACTCTTGGTTAGGTTCGACTCTATGCCCCATATTCAAGAAAGGAGACCCTGCGTCACCGGCTAACTACCGCCTCCTTGCCCTATTAGATCTGGAGGCAAAGGCATATGCCCGATGTCTCCTTCGGTTGCTTGAAAAATGGGTCGTAGAAAATAACATAATTCCATACTACCAAACTGGGTTCCGGGCATCGGCCTCCACAACTGACAACATTACTACTCTAGCCATTCTGAGTCAAAAAGCAGTGCAAAAAAACCATCTTCCACTATATTGCTGCTTCATAGACTACAGCACGGCTTTTGACAAAGTGTCTCGGAACATTTTGTGGAGAAAGCTGAACAAATGGGGGATTCCGCACGACCTATTAGGAGCACTAATTTCCCTGCATAAGAACACGTGGGTGCGAATTAAAACCGGCCCAAGGACACTTTCTTCAAGAATCGCCGTCGAAGACGGGCTAAAGCAAGGCTGTGTTCTTGCGCCGCTGTTGTTCAATCTCTACACAGCTGATCTCGGTACATTCTTGGAGAATAGTAATCTTCTCCCGCCAAAACTGGGACCCGCCAAAAAGCCTCTTCACATATTACAATACGCTGACGACATCGTAATAATGGACCAAGCAAAATCGGGTCTCCAACGGGCACTAAGTACGCTCCATATATATAACACCGCCAATGCTCTGAAAATCAACCAGGCAAAGACGAAGGTACTGGTATTCGGCAGATGCAAGAACAAGAAAAGGCTGGTATGGAACATCGGGCCCGCCAGGATTAACACAACAGCAAAATATAATTACTTGGGAGTCTGGTTCAATGAGATGTCCAGGCCTACAGCTCACCTAGCTGCCTTGCAAAAGAGAGCAGGCGCAATTACATACTCCCTGACCCGGTTGAACCAAACCCTGAGCAGCCCTTCTGCAGATGCCATCCTGAAGGTGACTAAAGCTATTCTACTTCCTGCGTTAACCTATGAACACCAGGCCTTTCCTGGCGTATGCTCCCCCAGTCTTGAGCTCGCTCAAATCTCCACCTACAAAAAAATTTCCATCTGCCAAGTTTCATTCAGCGGGCAAGACTACGATTGGAGCTGGGTCTACAAAGACAATCTCTTTACTGCGAGGCCGACACTCTGAAATATTTTATAAGGACTCTAAAAGTAGGTGATAACACTCTTAAATTTCAGCTAAAAGGTATCCTGTCCAGTCCTGGCAATCCCTGGAACACCCAGATTGAAAAGGCCATAAGAGTGTTAGAGATTGACAAGTCGTCTCTCCTTTCAGTTACCATTCCATACTCGGCCTGGAAAAGCGCCATCAACAAACAAGTCAAACTTATCTCTCAGTCTATGGATCTGCAGGCTGTAAAGTCATCAACCATTCTGCTCCCTTTGAACTCGTCGTATCTTCCTGGGATCCCACAAGCATATTTCAGAGAAAATTTAAGCGCAGTGGCTCGGAAGAATATAATGTTTATGCGACTTCTAGGCCTGCGCTCGACGGCCTTCAACAAATGGGCTCCAAGAAGTGAGGCGGGGCCTGTAGGCTGTGCAAATACCACTCTGAATCATGGCTGCATCTCCTGTGCTGCTGCCCGGCACTAGCAGCCCCCAGAAGGTCCCTCCTGAAGCCCTTGTTCTTAAAATGGGGTGCTAGGACGTGCTGGGAGGCCCCGGCCTTGTGCTTTACATCTACTGACATCCAAGTGCTCGCAAGGTTTGGTAAATTTGTGAGACTTTTGGACAATCTTCTATTACCTCCCTTGGCCGCCATGCTTCCTCCCCCTCCCCCTCAAAAACTCATTACAGACTTTTTCCGTCCTTTGGCCCAGTACCCTTTGTTTTAATTATTTTTATCAGGCCAAGCACAGCAAAATGTTCACACAGGAAACTATAACGCTGTTCTTTCAATAAGCATACCGTCTCTAAGCCTGGAAAATTGTTTTTTAGCCCTGTTTTTATATGATAAATGTGCTAAAAGCTACATTTTATAACTGAGCTAAAGTAGATTCTGTATAGCAATGGTTTTAAGTAACTGTGCTAAATTAATAAACTTAACTTATCTAACTTAACTTATGTGAAAGGCACTGTTGCAATCATGTGCAGGCCTCGAGTGGGAACCTAACATTTCATGTCTTTTTTGGATATACCAACTTAGGCCAAGAGCTCTGCCTGTTCCTCATGCTGTTCACACTCGCCAGCGTCTCGCAGGAGATCTGCAATGCTTGACAGCAATTTTCTTTGCTCACAAGGCAACTCTATAGCAGAGAGAGGGAGCTAGAGGAAGTAAGACATAGAGAGAGGGAGCTAGAGGGAGTAAGACCGAGAGAGGGAGCTAGAGAGAGCAAGACAGAGAGAGAGGGAGCAAGAGGGAGCAACAAAGAGAGAGAGGGAGCTAGAGAGAGTAAGACAGAGAGAGGGAGATAAAGGGAGTAAGACAGAGAGAGAGGGAGCTAGAGGGTGTAAGACAGAGGGAGAGAGAGCTAGAGTGAGAAAGACAGGAAGAGAGGGAGCTAGAGGGAGTAAGACAGAGAGAGGGAGCTAGACAGAGAGAGGGAGCTAGAGGGAGTAAGATAGAGAGAGGGGGAGCTACAGGGAGCAAGACAGAGAGAGAGGGAGCTAGAGGGAATAAGAGAGAGAGGGAGCTAGAGGGAGCAAGACAGAGAGAGAGGGGGAGCTAGAGGGAGTAAGACAGAGAGAGAGGGAGCTAGAGGGAGTAAGACCGAGAGAGAGGGGGCTAGAGGGAGTAATACAGAGAGAGAGGGAGACAGAGGGAGTAAGACCGCAAGAGAGGGAGACAGAGGGAGCTAGAGGGAGTAAGACAGAGAGAGAGGGAGCTAGACAGAGACAGGGGGCTAGAGGGAGTAAAACAGAGAGAGTGGGAGCTAGAGGGAGAAAGACATAGAGAGAGGGAGCTACAGGAAGTAAGACATAGAGAGAGGGAGCTAGAGAGAGCAAGAGAGAGAGGGAGCAAGAGGGAGTAACAAAGAGAGAGAGGGAGCTAGAGAGAGTAAGACAGAGAGAGGGAGATAAAGGGAGTAAGACAGAGAGAGAGGGAGCTAGAGGGAGTAAGACAGAGGGAGAGAGAGCTAGAGTGAGAAAGACAGAGAGGGAGCTAGAGGGAGTAAGACAGAGAGAGGGAGACAGAGGGAGCTAGAGGAAGTAAGACAGAGAGAGAGGGAGCTAGACAGAGAGAGGGAGCTAGAGGGAGTAAGATAGAGAGAGGGGGAGCTAGAGGGAGCAAGACAGCGGGAGAGAGAGCTAGAGTGAGAAAGACGGAGAGAGAGGGAGCTAGAGGGAGTAAGACAGAGAGAGGGAGACAGAGAGAGCTAGAGGAAGTAAGACAGAGAGAGAGGGAGCTAGACAGAGAGAGGGAGCTAGAGGGAGTAAGATAGAGAGAGGGGGAGCTAGAGGGAGCAAGACAGAGAAAGGGAGCTAGAGGGAATAAGAGAGAGAGGGAGCTAGAGGGAGCAAGACAGAGAGAGGGAGTAAGACAGAGAGAGAGGGAGCAAGAGGGAGTAAGACAGAGAGAGAGAGCTAGAGGGAGTAAGACAGAGAGAGAGGGAGACAGAGGGAGCTATAGGGAGTAAGACAGAGAGAGAGAGGGAGCTAGACAGAGCTAGAGGGAGTAAGACAGAGAGACGGGGAGCTAGACAGAGAGAGGGAGCTAGAGGGAGTAAGACAGAGAGGGAGCTAGACAGAGAGAGGGAGCTAGAGGGAGTAAGACAGAGAGAGAGGGAGCTAGAGGGAGCAAGACAGAGAGAGAGGGAGCTAGACAGAGAGAGGGGGCTAGAGGGAGTAAGAGAGAGAGAGGGAGCTAAAGGGAGGAAGACAGAGAGAGAGGGAGCTAGAGGGAGTACGACAGAGAGAGAGGGAGCTAGAGGGAGTAAGACAGAGAGGGAGCTAGAGGGAGTAAGACAGAGAGAGAGGGAGCTAGAGGGAGCAAGAGAGAGGGAGCTAGAAGGAGCTAGACAGAGAGAGGGAGCTAGAGGGAGTAAGACAGAGACAGAGGGAGCTAGAGAGAGTAAGACAGAGAGAGGGAGACAGTTAGCTAGAGGGAGTAAGAATGCGAGAGAGGGAGCTAGACAGAAAGAGGGAGCTAGAGGGAGTAAGATAGAGAGAGGGAGCTAGAGTGAGCTAGACAGAGAGAGAGGGAGCTAGAGGGAGTAAGAGAGAGAGAGGGAGCTAGAGGGAGCAAGACCGAGAGAGAGGGAGCTAGACGGAGCAAGACAGAGAGAGAGGGAGCTAGAGAGAGTAGGAGAGAGAGAGGGAGCTGGAGGGAGCAAGACAGAGAGAGGGTGCTAGAGGGACTAAGACGGAGAGAGAGGGAGCTAAAGGGAGTACGACAGAGAGAGAGGGAGCTAGACGGAGCAAGACAGAGAGAGAGGGAGCTAGAGGGAGCAAGACAGAGAGGGAGCTAGAGGGAGTAAGAGAGAGGGAGCTAGAAGGAGCTAGACAGAGAGAGGGAGCTAGAGGGAGTAAGACAGAGAGAGAAGGAGCTAGAGAGAGTAAGACAGAGAGAGGGGGAGACAAAGGGAGCTAGAGGGAGTAAGACAGCGAGAGGGAGCTAGAGCGAGCAAGTCAGAGAGAGAGGGAGCTAGAGGGAGTAAGAGAGAGAGAGGGAGCTCGAGGGAGCAAGACAGAGAGAGGGTGCTAGAGGGACTAAGACGGAGAGAGAGGGAGCTAAAGGGAGTAAGACAGAGAGAGAGGGAGCGAGACAGAGCAAGACAGAGAAATATTTTCTTTTTAAATGACCACCCGAAAATATTCTGGAAAGTTGTTCCTTTTGTGGCCGGACCCATGGTCCAGGGGCCACGTCTAAAATAAAATACGTGCGTAAGGAGCATCATCAGAGCTATGTGAATAATAACAGCTGTGAGCCCGTGCCTAAGGTGCATCATCAGAGCTGTGTGAATAATAGCAGCAATAATAGCAGCTGTGAGCCCATGCCTGAGGTGCATCATCAGAGCTGTGTGAATGATAACTGTGTCAGCCCCGTGCGTGAGGTGCATCATCAGAGCTGTGTGAATAATAACAGCTGTGAGCCCGTGCGTGAGGTGCATCATCAGAGCTGTGTGAATAATAACAGCTGTGAGCCCGTGCCTAAGGTGCATCATCAGAGCTGTGTGAATAATAACAGCTGTAAGCCCGTGCCTGAGGTGCATCATCAGAGCTGTGTGAATAATAACAGCTGTGAGCCCGTGCCTAAGGTGCATCATCAGAGCTGAGCTGCATCATCAGAGCTGTGTGAATAATAACAGCTGTGAGCCTGTGCCTAAGGTGCATCATCAGAGCTGTGTGAATAATAACAGCTGTGAGCCCGTGCCTGAGGTGCATCATCAGAGCTGTGTGAATAATAACAGCTGTGAGCCCGTGCCTAAGGTGCATCATCAGAGCTGTGTGAATAATAACTGCGTCAGCCCCGTGCGTGAGGTGCATCATCCACATTGCTCAGGTCATCCAAATTCCTGCACTCTCTACCACACTGCTTTCAAAAACAGCATACTCTTGCACACACTCTCACTGCTCACCAATTCAAAGTTTGCTAAAAATGTTATGCAACGCATTGTCATACACAATGCCAATAACTCAAACTTTAATGCTGCGAAACCTATTGCATTGTAAATGCTTGTTGCATGTAGATGTTGATTCTGTCATTAACAATACTGTTCACCCTATGTTGGCTATTTCAACAATTTAGTTTGTTTATGATTCCTGATCCTTTATGTCTCATTCGCTCCGATCGAATATGACATTACAATGCATTTTTTACATCGCAAAACCCATTACAACGAATGTCATTACAACGCATGTCGTTACAATGCATAATCCATTACAACGCAATTACTATTCTAACTCCGCTGGGGCGTTACTTTGGGGGATACGTTGTAATGAATTATGCGATGTAATGACATGCGTTGTAATGGATTTCGCGTTGTGAAACATTTGTTGTAATGACACGCGTTGTAATGTGTGCGTTGTAAACTATATTTCCCCCTCTGATCAGATATGCTGTTGTAGGTACTAGTAATATAGTTAGGGAGAATTGACGGATCTAATCTTTACCTTGTATTTCTACAATTCTTTCATGGAATATAATCTATTATATGTTATATAATTTTATATTATATTATGTTGATGGTTTTACTATATTCTTATTGTTTAGATATTTACCTCTTTAATATACAATAGAATGTCATTTCTAAGTTCCACAATTTAATAATCCAACAATCTGCTTTTATATTTTACCAGTAACCTAGACTTTATGACTTTACCAACTCATTTTTAATCTTTTTTATTGAATATTACGTGATTTCTATTGAGAGAAATGCGATTGTTCATATATTTATCATCTCTCAGATATGATGATATAATGATATGTATTCCATAATGAATTAAATTATCTACATATTTATATTACTATTACAATGTAATTGTCTTAGAAAATATGGTATTGTACTATATTTATAAAATGCTAATAAAAAATTTCAACACAGAAAAAAATTAGCCATAACAAACTAGCTTTACTTTCGTGTTGTATCGTACAGTTGGTCAGATTATACGAAAGTAGGCCCTTTTTAGGTTTCGCCTCACCGAAAGCTGCGCAGCAGACTTTCGCGCAGGCGAAATCTTATGAGTTACAGTATGGATGTTTGTGCCGCCTCTCTGTTCCATTGGCTAGCTCCATAAATGGAGGCTAGCCATTGGAACAGAGATCTGTCCGTCATGGCCGGCCCAAATTCGTGGGCGTTCCCGACAGTTTTTCGCATTTTGCCCACGTCATGCGGCGGTGGGCGGTGCTTTTTTTTCTTCGTATCGGCATGTTGGTTTCATTTCCAACGTGTGCCTTGCAGGGGTGGGCTGCACGATTTCGAGTTGCTAGCATGTAAGCGGCATATTTTACTCCCGTTCCCGCCCCCCTCCCTGTCCGTGTGCCCGTCCCCCCCTCCCGCTGTCCGTGTGCCCGTTCCTGCCCCCCCTCCCGCTGTCCGTGTGCCCGTTCCTGCCCCCCCTCCCGCTGTCCGTGTGCCCGTTCCCGCACCCCCTCCCGTTGTCCGTTCCCGCCCCCACTCCCGCTGTCCGTTCCCGCCCCCACTCCCGCTGTCCGTTCCCGCCCCCACTCCCGCTGTCCGTGTGCCCGTAGGTGCTCGTTTTTTCCTGTCAGTTGTTGTAAAGTCACGCCGTCATTTTCGTAGGTCGGCTTTGCATATTGTTTAGCTGGCTGCATTCCCTCATCTTCCCTCCCCAATTTCGTGCGTTCTCTCTTTCCATCACTCTGATTGTCTCTGCCTCTCTAAACCTGTTCCTCAACCTCTCTCCCTTTCGATCTTTCTCCACCCATCTCATTAACCCTCTCTTTCTCTCTTGCCAACACTCTCCCTCTCTTCTTCAGTTCAGACCCTCCTGCTCTCTCTCTTGCTATCTTTTACCCTCTCCCTCGCCCGGCTCTGCGTAGTTCTCTGAGCTCTTGTGTGTGAACCAGTTCTCTGGATGTTTGTTGCTCTCACAACGGCTCCCTCCCTCGGCTTGCATGACGTCCTTTTCTCACAAGTCTTCCTCTTTTTTTACTTTCCTCCTTCCCTCCTATCTCTCCCACCCCTGTAATTTTCATTTGCTTTCCTTCTATACACACGCATGTCCTCATCTTCCTCGCGCGATATTCTTTTCAGTGCTACCTCTCTGGCCAGCACCCCCTCTCCTACCGGCACCAAGCAGTGCGGAGCTCGCTTGCACCCGATCCTCTGCCCCCCCCCCCCACCCCCCTCTCCTACCGGCACCAAGCAGTGCGGAGCTCACTTGCACTCGATCCTCTGCCCCCCCACCCCCTCTTCTACCGGCACCAAGCAGTGTGGAGCTCACTTGCACCCGATCCTCTGCCCCCCCACCCCCTCTCCTACCGGCACCAAGCAGTACGGAGCTCGCTTGCACCCGGTCCTCTGCCCCCCCCCCCCACCCCCCTCTCCTACCGGCACCAAGCAGTGCGGAGCTCGCTTGCACCCGATCCTCTGCCCCCCACCCCCTTCTCCTACCGGCACCAAGCAGTGCTGAGCTCGCTTGCACCCGATCCTCTGCCCCCCCCCCCACCCCCCTCTCCTACCGGCATCAAGCAGTGCGGAGCTCGCTTGTACCCGATCCTCTGCCCCCCCCACCCCCTCTCCTACCGGCACCAAGCAGTGCGGAGCTCGCTTGCACCCGATCCTCTGCCCTCCCCCCACACCCCCCTCTCCTACCGGCACCAAGCAGTGCGGAGCTCGCTTGCACCCGATCCTCTGCACCCCCATCCCCCTCTCCTACCGGCATCAAGCAGTGCGGAGCTCGCTTGCACCCGATCCTCTGCCCCCCCCCCCCCCACCCCCCTCTCCTACCGGCACCAAGCAGTGCGGAGCTCGCTTGTACCCGATCCTCTGCCCCCCCACACCCCTCTCCTACCGGTACCAAGCAGTGCGGAGCTCGCTTGCACCCGATCCTCTGCCCCCCCCACCCCCCTCTCCTACCGGCACCAAGCAGTGCGGAGCTCTTTTGTACCCGATCCTCTGCCCCCCCACCACCCTTTCCTACCGGCACCCAGCAGTGCGTAGCTCGCTTGCACCCGATCCTCGGCCCCCCCACCCCCTCTCCTACCGGCACCAAGCAGTGTGGAGCTCGCTTGCACCCGATCCTCGGCCCCCCCACCCCCTCTCCTACCGGCACCAAGCAGTGCAGAGCTCGCTTGCACCCGATCCTCTGGTATGTTTCCCATTACAGAAGAAAGCGGTCATAAATGATGCATCAAAGGCTAGATGTGTAACAATGTCATTGTTTTCCCCTTTCAAACATATATTCCCACATTATTGTTTAAGTGTGACACATAAACTGTTTTAAATGTCCTCAAAAGAACCATGGTTCGTATGACCTTTTTAGTTGCAAAAGTTTCAAAGAAGTTTGCTTTTAAAGCGGAAGACTTTTCACTCATATTAAAATAGAATGTATACGTGTACATAATTCATTAAGAATGTGTATGATGCATCAACTCTTTTGATTTTACATGTGTTGCACTTTTTAAATTTGAAGTTGACTTTGAGCTGATGTACATCTAGCTCTTTTGTTTCACCTTCACACAGTCACTGGCCGCTTTGTAGAAGGCCGAGATAACATTTTTGTTCTGCTGGCATAATCTGACATACTTTTGATAAACTCATGTTGCACCTGTTATGAAATTTCCGAAGTTATGCAATTACGCCACATTGCTCAATATGCCCCTTGATTTTACATAAAAATTGTAGTAAGGGCCCTAGATGAATATTTATCCCTTGGTATAATGTATACTTTGAGTTTCTTACCCCAAACATAGGCCTTTATAGTAGAAGACATGGCATGATTTATGTGCCTTATTTATAGGTTTTGGTGCATTGATGTTATTGCGTTTATGTATAATGTTTAGAGTTCAGAAATCGAACTAGTGTTTTATTGGCATTGTAAATGACAATGCCATTTATTTATTTATTTTCAAAACAAACACATAAATAAAGATTTTGTCATTTACAATGCCAATAGCTCAAACTTTTCTAAAGGCGAAACGATTGCATTGTTAATGCTTGTTTTTAACTTACACAAGACACCAAAAGTGCGTTTAACAATAAAACGCTGTTTTTTTAAGGTTTCATGTTGTGTTCCTTCTCTTATGTCCCTTCTGCTTCCTGTGCAGAAAAACAAGCTGTTTATGTAAATGTGGTAACTGCAAACCTAGTGTATCAAGGTAAACACTGAAGATATTCTAAGTCTCCAAAGCAAATAATTTACAGAGTTCATAAAGATTTGACACTTTTTAAGAGTTATTTTTGTTATAGGCGGCTCTTTATGGATGCGGCTGCTGGGCAGAAAATACTGGAGTCCAAACACCCTATTCTACAGCTGTGAGTACTTCAGGTATTTGCTGTTTTCATTAAGCATTTATTTAATTTTTGTTCAGTTTGTGTACATCCATCTACCAAAAAAATCTTTTTAGTGAATTTTATTAGATATTTAGAGCTCCTCAGTAGCCCGCTTGAGATAATGAGCATACGTATGGTAAGTGGTAAAACTTTTGTATTAAAAAAGGAAAACTGCATAGAAGATAAAACATAAATATACATTGCTGATTTGAACATATATCGACTTATGCTCTGCGTAGTAATCCGCCATTTTTGGAATCCACAGTATCCTAAATGGTATGCTACGGAAATCTACACATGTAATTTTAGTTTCCTGCTTTCCCCTACTCCATTGTATTTACTTGTGCGAATTCTGCGTATTTATCCAAATCAGCGTCCTAATGATGATGACAGCTGGTTACCGCTGACACTTTTTTCTGGTGCAATAAATGCATATGGTCTTTGGTGTGGATGCAAATCTCTCTTCACCACGAGACTCTATTCATATCAAGTGCCAGCATTTGGTACCATGTTGAAGTTTTCTAAATTATATATGGTGATCCCTTGGGTTTTGATTAATTTTGATGCATACAGTAGGACCTACTGAGTAGGTGGTCCCATTTAAAATTGGGATTAATCGTAATGTCTGAATGAGATAATTATTTATAGTTGAATTTGGCTTTTGAATATAGAATGAGCATTCACTTAAGAGGGGATGGGGACCTACTCCTACTTTTTCTATTTTCACATACATTGAATTAAGTACATATTCGTTGTTTAATGTCTCTTTTTGCCAAATGAAAATGCTTATCTCACTCTTGATGCTGGAAGAGAGCAGTTCACCTTACTTCCTGTCCCAACCCTAGTTTAGCATACATTTTGAGAACATACACAGTTGGTCGTGGACTCTATATTCTGGGATAGTGTTGTGGTTCTCTGCAAAACGGGAATGTGCATTAGTCATAGCCTATTGTGGTCATAACTGGTTTCCATCATGAGGTGATTAGACGTACATTAAACTGACATGAGTTCGTCACCACCCATATATTTGCGACATCATTTGCCACACTCTCGGATGCTCTTTTTACTTTTGGTTAGAATAATATGTTCCAATGCCACATTTTGGATCAGTGTATGTTCCTCCAAAGCCTTTATGACTGGTCCCATAGTGCTTTCATTTTCTGCAGTAACTTTCGTCAAGTTCAATAAATGCCTATTCTTTTTACTTTTTCCATAAACAACTGTATTGGTACTTTTCAACATTAGTGATGCGAATGTTTCATTGCTTAGCATTTGCCTGTTAACTCAACGTATTGCTATACAACCAAAAACTGTTGCTGTAGCGGATTGTGGGTGTTGCGCAAGGAGCGCTATCGTACAACTGCTCATTTGTAGTCCTTTAATATATGATAAAAATGCAGTGACTAATGAAAGTCTATACCCTCTCGAACTTTTTTGCATTTTTTTGTACAAGTGACTAAGTTTCGTGTAGTGAAATGATTTTTCTCACATATCTGTACCACACTTTCATAGTGAAAAATAATTACGTATTAAAATGTAATCTCGTAAATGGATACCTCTCACTGTGTTAATTTTTCCTGCAAGCACCTTTGCACACCGAGATGTGACAATATCTGACCATTGTTCTTTAAGATATTGTTTAATCTGTGCCAGGTTTCATACATTGAACATTGATGCCACACATTTTGGCTTGAATGGAAGCTGTGATTGATTGAGCCTCTCAAGCACATTTACAACTCAAGACGCTGCTTTGGCTTTGTGCTTCGGGATGTTGTCAAGCAGTTTCAGCTTTTGTTTTTGCATACGTCAGAGAGATTCAAGTTGGACGTTTTGCGTGATGACATCCGTCATGTCACTGTACTGTGCAGGCTGGTTTTGTATAATGCTTGCAACATTGGTATTACATACACCCTTTGACCAGTTTTGGTCGTAAAAACTATTGCTCGTTCAACGTTGACATTGGCTCCAGGAGCCTTTCTGATCAATCTTTTTTTTGGTTGGGGCTACCAGACCTCTACACTGTCAAGGTTGTTTCATATACCTTTCATTCCTAAAATTAAGGATTATTCACAACCGTTTAATCTTTTATACACCTTGCCTAATTTGCTCATTTTCCCCAACTTTGTCCTGAAGTTAATTTGAAAGCTCATTGGCGCTCTGATGATTGAGTTGCAAGTAGCATTGCCCATCAATGTGAATCTTTATTCTTACCTTTCTAACATTATTTCGGCTGTATGCCATAAAAGTGGAACAAATCAAATTACATAACATCAATTAAACCCCATAAAGTATTAAAAAGCAAATAAATACAGTATACATATGCCATGATAAAACTTGGTACAGATAATAAATATATTAGTTAAAATAAGCAAACATTTAGAGGCACATATTTTGCCTAATCCTCCATATTGTGAATAAAAAGCAGGATACAGCAAAAATCAGAATTTGTCTAACCCCAGTTTTTAAAATTCGAAAAACGATTTGATAATCCTTGACACCAAAAAGCAACGGGAATAATCCACTTTTTTCTGCTTTTAAAATTTGCTGGGCAGAAAAGCAGAACATGCACTTCCGACTCCCTATCTGCCCCACAGCTAGGGCAGGTGTTTATTTATTTATTTAAAGAGTTTTATATAGCGCTGGCTAGACCCGTAGGTATCGGAGCGCTTTACATGAGAATCAAGAATGTAACAGAAAAAGTTAAACAATTACACAATAAATCCCAAAAAAATAGGCAATACACTTCGGAGAGGAGAGAAAGGAGAGAGAAAAGTAGTGGAGGGGGCAGGGTAGGTGAGAAAGGGAGGATAAGGGAAGAGACAGTACGGAGAGACAAAGAAAAGTCTGTCTAAAGACCGACTGGGTAGGTGAAGATGAAGGAGGGAATCCACGGCCCATCTCACCTTAACTAAACTAGGTAGCTCCATCGGGTATTAGACAGAAAAGATCAGTCTCAATACAATGAGAGAGAGGAGAAGGAGAGACATAAATAGGGGGAGGATGCGGGAGGAGACGACAGGAGGGACGAAAGGAAGTGCAACAATGTGGTTTAACAGTATACCAGAAAAAGATCTACAATTACTCGTTACATCAAACAATCAGCAATACATTAGGAGAGGATAGAAAGGAGAGAGAAAAGAAGTGGGGAGTAGGTGAGGTGAGAACGTGAGGATAAGGGAGGAGACAACCGTAGAGACGAGAGAAAGTCTATCTAAAGACCGACTGGGTAGGTGACGACCAAGGAGGGAATCCACGGTCCATCTCCCCTATAGCTAAAACAGGTAGCTCCATCGGGCATCAGACAAAGTCGTTCGGTCTCTGGTGTCAAGGGAAGAGGTTTGCAGAACCAGTATGGGAGGGAGAAACTGCAGAAAGACGAAGGAAAGTCTGCCCAAAGACCGGCTGGGTAGGTGACGGTCGAGGGAGAAGTCCCAAAGCCCATATCCTCTATAGCTATCAGGTAGCTCCACCGGGCTTTGGTCAAATAGCTAGGTCTAAATGGGAAACAATTAAATAACATGGAGGGCAAAATAAATGGAGTGTAGAGGGGAGGGAACAGGGAAAGTGAGAAAGGGAGGATAGGGGAAGAGACAAACAAAGAGAGACGAAATGAAATCTGTCTAAAGGCCGACTGGGTAGGTGACCACCACGGAGGGAATCCACGGCCCATCTCCCCTATAGCTAAACCAGGTGGCTCCATTGAGCATCAGACAGAATAGTTCAGTCTCAATACATTGAGAGAGGAGAGAAGTAGAGATATAAATAGAGGGAGGGAGCGGGAAGAGACGACGGGAGAGACGAAAGGAAGTCTGGCTAAAGACCGACTGGGTAGGTGCCGTCCAAGGAGGGAATCCCCGACCTGTCTCCCCTATAGTTAAACCAGGTAGCCCCATCGGGCATCAGACAAAATAGCTAGCTCTCAGATGACGGGGGAAATGCACAGGTAAACAGGGTGGGGACTAGGGCAAGGACAGGTGAGGGCAGAGGTTAGTAGCAGGGAAGAGAAGAGGAGTAGAGCAGGGAGGGGTACGGGGTAGGTAGTTCGGTAAAAGTTCCCATGGATCTGCTGCGAGGCATTCAAAAAGCAGGTCCGTTTCTTCACAGGCGCCACTATGGAGTTTTCCGAGCGGTGCCGCTGAGCGGGGTCCGGGTCCTAATACCGTAGGACACTGGCGAGGTGTCTATTCAAAGTCAGGAGATTGCCAGAGGATAAAATCGCCCCCCAAAGTCAAAATGGCGGCTGGCGCCGCTACCACGTCCACCGTGGGCGCCATGTTAGTCAGGCACTGCTGAATTACAAATCCTGCCCAGGGTAAACGAAGTAGTGCTCTCGGGGCCGCAAGGGGGTCTCAGTCAGCAAGGGAAGCCCTCTGCAGCGTCTCCAGCTGCCACCAGAAATCATAATTTCTCTCCAACAAGCCTCCGCTCGCCTCACCAGTTTGCTCCACGCTGCCAGGAAATGGCGGCTGCCGCGTCCTCTGCCTCGTGTCACAGTCACTCCTGCGATTTCCTCGCTCTGCCCAAGGCTCAACGCCGCAACCTCAGTGCGGCTCCACAATGCGGCTGAAACAGCAGTAATCGGCTCTGGGGCGGTTCGGACACTCGATAGAAGGAGTCACATAAGGGCGCCATTTTCAGGTCAGGCATGCCAATGATAGAACCTCCATAAACGCACAGTCTATCATCTAATCTTTTAAAGTTGGGAGGGAAAGATGACCGCAGATGGAGTGCGGAGCTCTCCGGGGAACCTTACTTGTGGAACGTTTCATCCCCCATCTCGGTCACCGATGTGGTGAGCTGGCCGCCATTTTGATGGAAGGCAGCAGGGAAGCCGTAGTGATTCTCGAGTATCGGCTCTGTATGAATTCGGGAACCTGGAACTGGTGAGGGATTAGTCGGATCCAGTCATTATGCGGATAAAGCCTGCTGCAAAGGATCCCGGCAGCGAAGTTGCATAAATAGGCTGCCATGCGTATAAGGAAAGAGTCAGTCAGGGTGCCATATGAGGAGAATGCAACAGTTAATCCATTTTGCATTGTCTCTACCTCCTCTTTAGCAGTGATTTACTAACTGTCTGAGTAGCCTCTGGTTCTGTCCACAGATCCACACAGCCTAACTTGGTCAAAGTATCTTTGGTATATATTTTATCCAAGGTATGCTTCCAACCCTGGGATCCCTAACACTTCTTTAGGGCCAGCTCGATAGGAACACCGCCATGGCAAGGCCCAGATCCGTCTCCAAAATAGTAAGGGCCTAAACCCGGACCACTCGACGATAGGCCTTACTCCAGGTCAAGTCTAAGTGGTAGTAGTGGTATACTGCCAAGTGTTGTGTGCGTTTAGAGCGTGAAGAAAACCTCTCTGCCTACCTGCCTGTTCTGCCGGTGCCTCTGCCGGAGATAACCTAACGACTTGCCGCTCCCGCTGCGCGGGAGCCGCTTCGTGCTGCTGAGCCCCCACCTGCCTGGAAAAGATCACCTGACCAGCTGCCGCGGTGCAGAGAGGCTGCAGGGGTGTTGCGCTGCAGGGACTCACTGTTCCAGGAGTCCCTGCGAGACCTGACGACATCCGGTCAGCGCCCCCTGCCTGCCCCGCCCACGGCTGGCTGATCAAAGAAAAGGGACTTGCGCTGGCAATTCAGCGATTATCCTGCCAAGTGTTGTGTGCGTTTAGAGCGTGAAGAAAACCTCTCTGCCTACCTGCCTGTTCTGCCGGTGCCTCTGCCGGAGATAACCTAACGACTTGCCGCTCCCACTGCGCGGGAGCTGCTTCGTGCTGCTGAGCCCCCACCTGCCTGGAAAAGATCACCTGACCAGCTGCCGCGGTGCAGAGAGGCTGCAGGGGTGTTGCGCTGCAGGGACTCACTGTTCCAGGAGTCCCTGCGAGACCTGACGACATCCGGTCAGCGCCCCCTGCCTGCCCCGCCCACGGCCGCCCTCCCAAGTATAAACATAGTAAAAGGTCCGTCTCGCGGGACGCCGGGCAAAGGGCGGGCCGTCTGTGGCCGTCCAGGGACGTACAAGGACGGGACGGGCCACCTTATTAACATCTATGTCCATAAACTTCATATACCGGGCAATTCTGTGACCAGGAATACATCCGAAAGCCAGTGTGGTAAGTGCAACAACAAAGATACTGAGACCAAGTCAAAGGGAGACGGTGAATCAAGCCGAAGTCATAATAGCAATCATATCTAAATTACCAGAGAAAGTATTTACACTGATTACCATTAGACCTACCTCAGGAAAGTATAATGGGATTTAAAAAACTAAGATCTCGCACGATATTTATGAAGCGAATGGGCACAGAGGAAGCAGTCAGGAAATCCTCTGACAAAGCAATAAAATACGGCCGGATAACTCGGACCCCGGCAATCAGTAATTACTTCTCTGCCTTATCACCAAAAAGGGAATCACTTGCCCATGTTCCGGAAATAGAACAAAATCTAGATCCTCTTGGAAATATGGAGGAAAAATTGCTTTCTTCTATGAACCATCAACTGACCCAAAACCTAAGTGAACTTGAACTTGAACTGAACAAAAAGATAAACTGTTCTTCACAGGATCTACAATCCCTGGACCACGAGGCAATACTTTTAAAATCCTCAACTCCAATAAAACGCTTTGGGAGCCCATATCCCATTGAGGATCCTCAGGAAAATAACTTGAAGTCAGTGGAAAGTAAATCAGAATTAAAGCCAAACTCAGACAAGTTTTCCAGTAGCTTTTCGAAAAAAACATCACAACAAGATCTAGTTCTTGATTCTTCTCTGGATCCTTTTTCTCTTAAAAATAATAATTTTGCAAACTCCGTAACACCAATGTCAAAAGCTCTTTTCTCTCTACAGGAAATCTTGGAATCTGTCCTTTCTTTTCTAGGACATATTCTAGAAAATTCGGATCAAACTTTAGATGTACAAATTGGAATACTAAAGTTTTTAGTAGAAGAAAAAAGGAAAAAAGAATCAGCCGAAGCAGTAAAAAAACAACAAATATCTGATACGACCCAATCGCAAAAGAATAACTCAATTAATATCAACAAGAGTAAACAGATGCAAACAAAACGTGATTCTAGTACTCAGACATCAGAAATAGTAAAAACAGAAAAACAAAAAAAGGAAAAGCCGAAAATTCATAACGAATCCATTACATACTCCTTAAAAAAACTTTTCAGAGAAGATCCTCTAAAAACTGCTAAACAGTACTCTATTTTTTCGAAACCTACCAAAAAAACTGATCTGCACAAAAACGATTGCGACAAGGATGATCAGGAAAACAGCACTAAAAACATACTTAATGCTGAAAAAGGAGAAATAATCTCTACAAAAACCGAAACCGAGGAAGTAGGAAGGAAAAAAAGGAGAAAAAAACCATTAAGAAGGATACACAAAAAGAAAACTCGCAAGCTCAAATTTCAAAAACCAATCACACCCCAAAAAACCCGTGAGGGACATGATGAAATTACAATCCCTAACACTACTAAAACAGAGGCAACCAGTGACAGAAAAAACACACAGAATGTACAATCATTGAACCCAAGAGCTGACGAATACCATCCGACCATACTATTTTCAAAAATAGGTCATAGAAACAAAGGAACAGGTGAAGATGATGATAAGATCTCCTTAAGTGGCGAAGTGATACCATCCAAATTGTTACAATTCGAAGAACTTTTTCCCATCGATAACGTACCACTCAATCGAGGAAGGATAATCAATCTTCTCCAACATATACTGCCTCTACAATCTTTGACCAGTAAAGAAATAGACCTAGTGATTTTCCCCAAAAAAGACAATAGCAAAATAGCAATGGTATCATTCTGGTCATCAGTTCTTCCTGGGATTATTCTTAATGAAAAGGAGATACTTCATAAATGCGGCTATGACGTAATTGAAAGATCTGAACCAAAGGTAAACAAAACCAATAAAAGATCCAACGATCGTTTTGGCCTAAGCTTTAGCACGCAATTCAAAAATCATTACAAAAACACTCTTGTATCAGAAGATTCAGGGAAGGATACCCTGAAAATTCATGTGAACAATGGTGAAAGGGCATTCTGGTACCAAGACTCAGAAGTAAAGGAGGTTAAAAAAAACCTAAAGTCTTGGGCATGGGTCTCGGAGACATTAAATAGCAACAAAATCATCAATTGCCAACAACATACTGTTTAACAATGGCTTGAAGATTACCTCGTGGAATATGGCTGGAAAAACTAAGAATAAAATGACTGAAGCTACCATTAATCAACCTGACATCTTGATTCTACAGGAAACTTGGGCAACAAAATCCTTCTTCCAGAAAGGCTACTATGTTTATGATATTCCTGCAAAATTAACTAACCGAGGCCATGCAAAGGGTGGTCTGGCAATCCTACTGAGGGAAGAATATTTATGGGCTCAAGAGATCGTCGAGACCAACTCAGATAACCTCCAGTGCATTAAGGTATCTCTAAAAACACACATCACAGCCCCACAAAAGGTAATCCTGCTCTTTAATGTATACGCCCCTCCTGGCACTAATCAAGATGCCCTATTCGCGGATATCATGAAAACCATCTCTCAGACAATAGAAGATCGATTATATCCGTCATATATAATCATGGGCGATCTCAATGGTAAAATCTCTAATGCCGAAATTAGAAAGTGGGTAAACCTATATAAAGAAGAATCACTGGAAATATCCATTCCAAAATTTCCCAAAGGAATAAGCTCAGATAAAAGAGGTAAATTTCTATTATCACTACTACCTAATCTAAACAGGATAATCTTGAATGGCAATGTGGAAGGAGATACACCGGCATCATATACCAGACGTGGAAATGGAACCTTTTCAATTATTGACTATATAATTTGCGGTATGGAATTATTGGAGACAGTTACGTATTTGCATTCCAATTTCATCGATGAGAGTGATCATGCACTTATACATCTATCTACTAATTGGCTGGCCAACCCTTCCCCTACAAGCCAGATCATATTCTATAATAGTACAATTCTGGTAAAAGCTGATCAGAGGCGCATTTTTTGGAATTCATCAACCTTGGACAATATATCCTCACTGATTGCCCACACTCAACTCCTAACAAAAACATATACAGATGATCCAATATCAAATTTTGAATACATAATCAATAAACTTAAAAGTGCTCTTTTAGACAAGTTACAACAGGCCTCTTCAGTAAAGAACAAGAAGAACAACAACAAAAACAAAAGCTGGAATTCAAATACTGCGAAAATGCTCAATAAACTCATACGAGCTCAATACTTGAATTTTTCCCCTTCAATTCAGACAGAAATTAATAAACTAAAAAATCAATTAAGAAGAGAGAAGCACAGTTATAAAAGAACATTGCAAGACCGAAATTGGGTTGATATCCAAATAGCCGCAAAAAAATACAATCAGCGAAAATATTGGTCCCTAATTGCCAAAATAACTGGAACAAAAAAGAAACTTCAAGCCATTCCGGTTCCACCTCATGATTGGGAAATTTACTTGACTGATTTATATAAGGCAAATCCAACCAATTCGGATGAAAAGGTCGACGATAACACCATGGAAAAAAATAATTCCCCGATCACAAAAACTTCGGCATTCTCTATAGAAATGCATATTCGAAAAGCAAGAAGTACCGGTGCTTCAGGCCCTGACCAAATACCCATTAAGGTCTTGCAAGCAGACCCCAAGGAGTGGAGTCAGATGCTTTCACCCCTCTTTAATTACATCTTTACAACCCGGAAAATGCCAAAGTCATGGCAGGGGAGCATCATCATCCCTATTCATAAAAAGGGGAACAAAAACATAGCCGGCAATTACCGCCAAATAGCACTGATGGATGCTATAGGGAATTTGTTTGCCGCAGAGGTATTGGATAGATTGAAAGACTGGGCTTTCTCGCAGGGTCTAATACCCATGTTTCAAGCAGGTTTTAGACCTAACCATTCTGTCACTGATAATATATCAATTCTCCAGACCATTCTCGATAAATACGTAGTACGGAAATCTCAGTTTGTATACGCAGCATTTATAGACTATTCTACCGCTTTTGATCGCGTCGACAGACCAACATAATGGAACAAACTAAGGAGACTAGGAATACCGGAACAACTGCTGCAGATTATAATTAAACTCCATACCAACACTTGGTGCCAAGTGCAAATGGAGGGTGAAAAAGGTCTGACGAAAACAATTAAAACAGCCAATGGACTCAAACAAGGGTGCCTTTTAGCTCCGATACTATTCTCATTATACCTCAGTGACCTGCCATATCATCTACAGCAAGGTTCAAGTCTGCCTCCAAAAATCGCTGCACAAAGTATACATGCACTGCTATACGCTGACGACATTGTGATGTTGGATCTTACTCCTTTTGGATTACAAAAACTCCTAGACATTTTACACAAATATTCAAAGGATAACTTCCTAATTCCAAATTTTATGAAAACAAAAGTTGTCTCCTTTTCAGGTAGGAAACAAAGTGCTAAATACTGCTGGAGGCTCGGCGGAGGAAAATTAGAAGAGGTTGATGAATACACCTATCTCGGTAGGATCCTCTCAAAGAATCTAAAAAATACGAAGCAGATAAACAACTTAAAAAGGAAATCTGAACTACATGCCGGGGCCCTCTCTAGACTCTATTCTGCTACAGGGAACAGGCATTTTTCCTCACTGCTAAAAATATACAGAGTAAAGATCCCCCCTGTTTTATCATACGCTACGGAGCACATCCCTATAAAACAGTGGACTTATATGGACCAAAAAGAAGGAAAAATCCTGAAAAAAATCATGAAGGTCTCAGATTCCACTCCGGTCCAGGCTCTACGATTAGAATTTTCGATCACAAGCTCCTATGCTACAGCTGTTGCTAATGTTATCAGGTGGGCCTATAATCTCCTCCACGCAAAAGAAGGAACACTAAGATCCCTGCTTAAAATCGAAACTTTCGAACTAGATGCTTCAAAGCAAACATTCTTCGGGAATATGATTGCTGTATTCCAAATGGCCAAAATTAATACGGACATTTTGCTCACCTGGTCAGCCGCGCAATTGAAACTTTTCTTAAAATGTTTTACCCCTAAACTGAGTTTTGAACTTGATTTCGCACACTGTAACAAATTATCTACTTACAAACTCTTCGTAGAATCACTGGAGTACAAGCATGTACAGCCATATATAGGGTTTTCCCTCACACATGGTGCAAGGAGGGCGATTACAATGCTGCGATTAGGCATCCTACCTGTGTTAACCTTTACATCAAGATGGTCACCCAGTGGATCCCCTTTATGTACTTTTTGTCAAGGGGGTGACCAGAACATCGAGCACCTACTATTTGCATGCCCTAGCTCTAAAGTAGTAACAGCACGGTCAAGATATCTTGATCCTATATACCGTAAATGCAGAATTTTATCGGTAAATGAACTATTATCAGTGTGCAAACATCCACCAAATGAACTTGTATGTTATAATTTCTATAAATTTTTAAAATCGTTTTTAACATTATTTTAATTCGCGATGAAACTTTTTCTTTATAAATTGTTTTATGTTATATTTGTGGTCCTCAGTCGAGTACCGAAACAAATAAAAACTTTTTGACTTTGTATACTATTTGGTAGTCCTAGTAACTGACTTTAGAAGCGGTTCTAACTAACCCGCAAAGCTGAAATATCCTTATGCCACCCAGAGCTCAGCCCCATACTAGGCAGCTCCTAGCGCCTGCATTTTGTAGATTTGGATTGCTTGGGAGATTGGACAGAAATATGAGTTGTTTTGTTCTCTTACTAACACCCCACTGGGTTGGGTTAATTTAAGCCTTCTCTTTTCCATATGACATCTCCAATCAAAATAGTAAATGAGGGTCAGCCCCAGGTAGTCAAAAACACTAACCTGGTCTAAGGGAGGACCACTTATCTTGAGATTAGTTTGAGTAGAATAGCCGGGATTTAACATCATACATTTTGTTTTATCTACATTTATCTCAAGACCTCTCTGGACGCAGAATCTCTCAAAACTACAGAGAAGTTTTTGTAACCACATCGGTGTTTTTGATATGAGGAGGGTAGCGTCTGCGAACATCAATGCTGAATTCTTAATATTATATGAATCCAAAGGACCTCCTGAATTTACCCTGATATCATCTGAATCCGAATCGGAACAGTCTCACAGGCGGAGAAACCATTTAATTTGCTGTCTAAATCTGCATGAGATTGATTAAATCAGAAATAATTTAGGATTGTCGTTGTAAGGGTGAGGGATAGACACTTTTCCTGCAAGCTATTTCAGTTTTTTTAACCTGGTAATATTTGAAAACTTTCTAGAATATTTGTTTCACTTGGAAGTTATGGTGCAAGGTGTATTGACAAAGAATATTTTGGCCAATTTTAATTTAAGGCTGTAAAGAAAAAAACATGCTATTTTTTAAAAGGGGAGACTTCTATAGACTCCATTATTGAAGCACGTAAAAAAGGACAAAGACACAGAGACTACAACTGTAGTGCCGACCACAAGTTAGTATCATGGTCTTCTTGCAATGCTTAGTTAGTCATAGGATAGACAAATGCGTTCCACATCCTGAAGCGCAGATATTTAGTTTTAATCATGACTTCACTTAACAATTCGAGAATATCTTCTATAGTATTTTCATGTTTTCTTTTTCCGATATTATGATCCTTCTACTTACTTTTTTTAAATTCTTAGCCTCGTGGTTTCAAAAAGTTTTAACACTTTGCATTTTTAGTAGCTTGACATTACTGTGATGACAGTTGAATTTATTGAGAAGCGAAAAACAATAATTTCCGGTGTTTGGACTGGTTTTTATACACTTGCTTCTTTTTCTTCTCTTTCGTATTTAGGGAAATATGATGTTGAAAGGCAGCACGAGTACATTTAAATTGTAACATTTGCTTGAGTTTTCATCTCTTTGTGCTTTCATTTCGCACCCTCGTTTATTTGTTTGCAAGGTAATATCAAGTAGTGTTCCTGCTTGAAAGGAAAGCTAGGCTTTCTCCGGAAAGGGCTGCAGTTACTTAATATATTTCAGCGTTAACAGTGAAATATTTATTTACTGAAAAATAGATGAAGTAGTTGTTTGATCACTGACTTATGAGGTCATTTTAAAGTGAATTTCCTATTAATCGAAGATCTTCTGTTCTATCATATGGATACGGAAGTCACTGTCACAACGTGAACAAATGAGATTTTTTTCCTAAGTGCGTATTGGCTTAATCAGTTAACTGTCTCCTAATAATGTTTAAAGTGCTTAAACTTCTTTAGCGCTCTATTGGAATACTTGGAGATTTCCAGAAAGATACGGTTCCCAAAACGACCACACAGGCTCCGCCAATTAAAGAAACCAGTAAATGTGGTCAGATTTCCTTGTTCTTGTAGATTTGGACTGGAATGACTCTCCAGAGAGGTTAAAGCGTGCCATGACATTGTAATGTCCTTGTGTAGGAGAAGCGATTGGGTGTGCAGAAAGTTCCCCAGAACCCCCATCCAGCCAGTCGCTGAAACCTGTCAAGCAGCACATCTTAAAATGCAGTTTTACAATAACATTACTGATGTGGTTTATTAAAAGCTTCCAGTTAAGCCTGTTTATGTTTTGATCTTAATAAAAAATGGCTAGCTATATAATCTCAGATATCCGAGAAAACGGTCTATGCTTTTTGTTGCGATAAATGTACACAGAGCATCTTGGTTTTCAGGACCTCACAGTTCCTTTTTTTGATATCGTGGAATGTATAGTTGACATCTCTACGCTATTTCTTTTGGTTCTCCAGAAACGTGTACTGAAATACCTTGACCTTTAATGCACTGACCAAGTATATAAAAGTCTTATGAATGTGGTGTCCATCATCCCATCCAAAGTACCAGCAGGGTTTCTTGTTTTTGAAGGATTTACATGGAAAGGAGTGGATTTATGAAGCCGAATATAGATGAGAAGACTTTTTTCTGGATTGTATTCTCTTCTTTAATTGTTCCAAATTGTCCCAAACAAGAAAAACATTGTTGACATAAGTTACCGAGCACCCTCATTGCCTTTTCACACTAGATAATCTTTTTTTTCTTCAAATTTGCAAACTTTGTTTGATTTCGAGATTATGCAGTAAAGTATCCCTTGCTGTATTTTATAAAAAAATATTGCAAATCACTGAGGGGTTCTGTGACCAAATAGATGAACAAGTGTGGAGATTGAGTTCCTTTGAAAGGTGACAGAACTGTGAGGGGAGTGCAATGCTAATTTTTATCTACGATAAGGGATATTTTATTCCTACACTAAATGGCCACACAATCCCCCACTTCTGCAATCTGCTATTAAATCCCTGGTCTTGCTCCTAATCAAGTTCGTTTTATGGTTGCAGATAGAATATAATAAATGGATCTGAAAAGCTATCTTCTATCTAGTTGTTAAAATGGAATTTTTGGGTTCTGCTCTGAAAGCAGCTGTTCATAATTTTTGCTGGTTATGACAGCAGGCATAGTGTTGTCGAAACTCAACTGTAATAAGGTATTGTCTTAGGAGAGATGACTAGTGATGTCCCAACTAGACTCATTAGAGACAGGTTTTTGTTGTAGGCTCCTAAGTATTAAAATCAAACCACTGGAATTATGTAACATCGGTGGACGAAACTGTATGACATACTAGACTGCATTCTCCAGCATCAAAAGGCAAATCGTGCAGCATAATGCTGCTCTTTCTCTGGCAGTATTGTGTTTCTATTTTGTCATTTTTACACACATTAATATTGTTAGAGCAAAGTTTTCACCTCACCGGTACTGGTGTAACATCTGAACATATCAATTAGCAACTTAAAGGTGACCAGTTAACATTTGCAAAGGGGCAGTCACAGTGTGGCACTGTGTAGTTCTTTTTTTAGGCAGTTGTTCAGTCATTCGAGCTACAAACATTTTTATTTCTTGAAATCTGCAAATTATGGCACTGATGGCAACTCATGTGGCAAGTGCGAAAAATCTCATAATTCTTTTTTCCCTTTTTAGATCGATCCTAAGCAGCGCTTGCACTATCTCTCGAGACATGCTGTATTCACTCTGTGGGCTTACAGCCCGCCTCCAGCTTTTGATTGGCTTTTGTCAGAATACCTTAAAAAATGGCGCTTCTGAGTGGATAATGGTTTTTGCTTGTCCCACCTTTTTTCAATTGTTAACTCCCATGGAGTATCACAGAAGGACTTGTCTTATTCCACATGTGAAATTATATTACATGTCTTTTAAAAAAAAAATTAGATTCAGACCGAGCACTTCCCACTTAGCGTGGCGCCTTATTCACGGCCGCCGCACATCATTGCAATCAAGCAGTTCCCTCAAGTGTTTGTTGTGGCACACACTTCACGGACGCCGTGCTTCGGGCGATGTTCTTTTAATTTATGCTCACGCTTATGCTTTGTGGGGTACGCTGCAGGCAATGGTCTTTTAATATTTGCTTTATGGGGCGTGAGCACTGCCCACTTAGCGTGGCACCCGATTAATATTTATTATTTGAATTGAGCACTTCTTAGAAGTGCCTGTGTCTTTAAATCCTGTCTTCAGTGTACTTCCAGTTTTCCACGTAGCCCATTCAATAGGCAACCAAGTGATCCGACCAGAGCTGCGCTGATCGGAGATGATTCTTCTGTGAGTGCCCGCGCTGCTCGTGTTGACTTTGGGAGTGCTTGTTGTAGTGGTCGGTAGCCGAAAGTTGGGATTGTCATAGGTTGCATTTTATTTGGATAGGCATAGTTCGCTGGGCTGTTTTATAGGCACCACTCCCGGAAGGGATAAATGCCCAGTACCTGCAGGCACAGTCCCTCTTGAAAGCAAAAGACACAAACCTTGATGTCAAACTATATTGGTAAGTAAGATTTACAGTAAATGAGTCTAAATGCACATTTTTATACTTTATTCATTCAAGAACTTTTGACTTGGGTGACACTTGTAACATTTTGGAAAGCTTTAACTACCCCTCACTACTCAGGTTCCTATTGTCCTGTTGCGCCCGAGTACGTAACTAGATACAGGGCTACTTTAGTTACAGCCTACATGACGAGGCTGTCTTCCAATTTGGCCGCCTTGTTAGTGCACTGGTAAAGATGAGCCTTTTGTGGCTGCCAGGCCCGCCTCCTGCTTCAGCCACTGCATCCCGCCCCTCAGTTAGCCCCCCTCACTAGAACGTCCTCATACTGCAGTTCGTCCGGCCACTGCAGCAGCAACCTAACTTCCAGACCCACACACACAGCATTCGGCGCACCTTACATGGCAGAGATAGAGCAGGTGCTGTTACTGTAGTTGTAGCACAAACTGAAATTTTGAGTTAAGAGAGGGTCACACAGGTAAATGCCTGAGACCAGGCCCAAGGTGGCAGCCATCTTCACAGAGCCCCGGGCCGGCCTTATATACCGCACGGTGAACCACCTATGACTGCCCTGATGTGCCACTCGGTCGCAGTTCCATCCCTGGAACCATGCCACTACACCAATTACTTTATCAACACAGTTGTGTCATGGGTGTGAGAGCATGCACCACCATCCTTTAATGTTATGTTACACTAGATGACATTTGATAACTCCTACACTGCCTAGCCGCTGTGTGTGTAGGGTTAATTATGGCAAGGTGCAAGAAGTTAATTAAATTCCACAGACAGTGCCCCCAATATAGTTGTCCCAGGAATGCTGTCAAAGGTTTGGGACAGCCTAGTTGCACCATGATGAGGGTTTGCTGAAGCAGCTCCCAGAGTGGTGTATTCCTGTGCCATTCTATTGCTCCACAGCATACGGTCAGTGATAAATTGCAAAGCCGTGATCCAACAATACCCTATGGCTATTTTAAAAGCACAATTCTTGTGTGCTTCAGCTCCCACCATTCTAAACTGGTAAATCCTCTAAATCCTCCTGTAAACTCCTGTAAATCCTGTATACATTCCTGTAAATCCTGTATACCTTCCATTCCCCTCTTAGCTTGTTGGAAAGCATCTCCTTTTTCCACAAAACTCTGAAATTCCCTCATATAAGCTTGTTAATAACTACATGCACCTCTTAATATACTCCAAGTGGTGTTGTATCCCCAGAACCATATAGATGCACCCACTGTAGATCTACCACTACTTAGTGTAACCCATTGCCATAACGTGTTTGTGTTCAGTTAATGTGCTAAAAATCAAATGTGAGCAAATATGCCAAAATGGATTTAACTGTTAACCCCCGGCAAATGTTCACATGGAACTCATTTTTAGTAACAATTTCATATTTATCACAGGTCGTTTCTGTGTTGAATTAATCAAAAGAATTAATATAGAGCATGTCTGTCTGGAAATGGTTAACGCAACAGTAAGAGGTAGCCACAACAATTTACTTTCTTTGAACTCGATACAGCCGAATCAAGTTTTCATTCTTGTCGTTCGAAAGGGAGAAAGTTACAAAACGGTTTATTTACATATATATTTTGATTTTGGTTTGCAACGCTTATTGTGAGTGATACAGTGGAGAAGAGAAGAGGAGAGTGATAAGGAGAAATCCCAGTAAGAAAACCATAACCTAAAAGTGACTTAGACAAACGGAACAGTTGTTGGTATTTAAAAAGAATGTCTGATATTTCAATTTCCAATGAAGAGAAGATCAACCAGATTGTACTGGCGCTTGCTTCACTGTACGGACTATACTTTTGAATTTGTCGACGACTTACAAACCGTACTTGTGATGCGAGGGTGTCATCAGGACAAGAATGCCTGGGGACTAATGGGTGATGGTGCTCTTCCTAGTCTGCGAAATTCAGGTACTGGCATTATAGTGTATATGTCCCAGTATTGCGGGCTGAGATGGCCATAGATAGGAGTCCGATGACTCAGGTTGAGTGTTAGATATTTTTCTTGGAATATAAGGTTGGAGAGGCTTGCTGTAAAAGTCTTCCTCTAAACAATATTATCCTCTCTTAAGTCACCGATGAGCTGAGAGAGCGGCTTTCAACTAGTGTATCGCACTGCATGAACAATCACGTTGGTTTGCAGAGTTAATCTGCCGCCAGCGCATGTTCTTTTCAGGCAAGGGGCTGTGGTGGATGCAAGGGAGTCTTGTTAAACTTTCCTCTTCCCACCGAATTTCTGGGTAGCACCGGTAGTGGGAGAGCCACAGGAATCTGTCAGTGCTAGATGCTGATGAGGAATAGTATCCTGCAGAGTTATTCTGGATTTTACAACATTCAAACGAAGTTTAAAAGAATTAAATGCATTATGTCGTAGGTGTATTGGTTTTTATTTTGGATAGTAAGCCTGTAACTGAGCAATGGTTGGACAAGATGTGAATGGTGAATCCTTTTGAAGAATGGGAGTGCATAATTTGGGCTGACTTCGAGTTGATTTTTCCCTTAAGAGACAACTCCTGTGCCTGGCTGTCTGTGACCTGAGGATGTTCGGGTTTTTAGGACGAGCCTAGGAAGCGCATGCGCTGTCTCTTCAAGGCATGCTGTATTCACTCTTTGGGCTTACATCCTGCTCTGTCACTCTCCGTGGTCTTGCTGAATCTTCCCACGGCCCTCCTCGTTGTAAGGCTCGGGGCAGCAGGGCGTCCTTTGCAAAAGAATTTAAACCGTGTACTTTGATTGATACACTTTCCGTTCTGTGTATCAAGCAAGCATGTATTCTTGAATCAGACTGCATGACCCGTTGGGTAGTAATTTTATAGCTACTCAATCCCAAGGCGAGGCCTATTGGCTATGCCACTGCGTGTTATAATGTCTATCGACACCCATTGTCCTTACCAACGGTTCGTTGAACTAACCAAAAGACTATTTATAGCACTACATAGACATCTTAATAAATAAGAAAATGGATACGTTTTCATTTGTTACACTAATTCCTGGTTTTGTAAAACAGTATTTTGTGCAGCGGGCTATACTTGTTAACTGGGTCAACAGGCATATTCATTTTATTTTGTAACATCTCTCTCACGGATTTCTTTGAAACTGACATCTGGGAAAATATTGGCGGTTTGTGACCTTGAGAGAATATTGACCTAGAGGGTGGAATCCACAAACACTCTTCACTTATCTTAGGTGCACTTACTTACTTTGTTGTAGAAAGGTTACTTCATTTAAACTGGGAATGGTAATAGAATGTTCCAACCGTACTTTCCTGCTTTACATCAAGTTATATATTTGGTTCATCCGCATGTAATACGAGTCCCGCGTATTATTTTATTACTGACTACAGAAATGTGGCCGACTGTGTAGCAAGTGCAGTATAAAAATCGGGTTTTTGGTATTAATCAAAATAATTCCTAAACCTTTGGCAAAATTAGGAATATTTGTATTGAACCTATGTTAAAGATTTATTCTGTAGCGAGCACGGCCAGAGATGCCTTATTCCTACAGAGGTTAAAGTGGATGAATATTGCATTTTACTTTTTAAATATGGACCTTTTAACAGTCATGACCTTGAGATGGGCAAAAAGAGGACCCTTTTTTGTTAATTTACCTGCATAAATATCGGCAACACAGAAACATGGCGCAGTATTCGCATACATTAGTAGACCCCTACAGTAACATACTATAAGATTAGTTATTTTAAAATACGTGTATGATTTTTTTTTTACTGATATATCCCAGAATCGGTTTACGTTTCCTGGAGAATTTTCGGCCAGAAAATAAGCTATTTCGCCTTTCCCTTACCCCTTAGTACTTGGCCTCTCGTGAAAATGGTGCAGTGCCCAGGACGCCTCGTGTGATCTCTGTAACAACAGCAAATCAATTTATGTTAGTCAGTACTGGTTAATCCATGCCTGTTGATTCAGCTGCCTGGCTTTGCTTTGCGGCTTATTTGTAACCAGTCATCGGATATGCATGCAAATGGTTTGATTTGTTTCATTCGTTTTTATTGCAAAACGTGTATTATGTGTTTTGTGGGAAGGAATTCTAACAGTTCATCATTGTGACTTGTTTGTCCTACCATATGGCTTGGGGTGTATGCCGTGAAGTTTCATAAATGTACCCCTTACGTACTGAATTCCTAGGGTGACTTTGTAGTCTTCAGAATGTGTGATTATTAAATTAAAAGCTTGGTATGGTGTTTTCAGGTGCGAGTGGCATATGAAGACCATGTTTACTCTCTCTGTACCGCTCCTCATATTTAAGAACCGAAGACGGTTCATCAGATGAAGTAAAATTCAGTGCAGTGTATATGAGATGTAGGTGCTGCCATGTTCCCTTCCCTTGTGCAGTGAATGCCTCTCTCCACTCCCATTTTGCCCTATCGCATAAGAGCTCCTGTAACAGCTAAGTCAGAGCGGCAGGTTCGGTGTCAACTTCCCACAGTTTGGGGGCCATTGTAAGGGGCTCCTCAAAGTTCAGGAATATCCTGAAGACAAGCTGCCACTTTCTATTCTCCTTCTGTGGATCTGCTGGAAGGCCCTCTGCAGTGGAGCTGTACCTGAAGAACTGCATGGCCTTCAGAAACGCGCTGTTATGTCGAAGCAACGCAAGGCCATTCCCCTTGAGCCTGCTCGGCACCACTCCGAGGTGGTCATGGTGTTGCCTCTCTGTTGTGGCATGTAGCAGATAGTCATTGATGACGTTGATTTCCTTTTCATCCTGGAGACAGCCTCATGTATGGTATTTTGGAAAACCTATGCAGCAAATAATACCCAGAGAAGTTGTCAGTGGTGTGTGCATTACTTCCCCCACTACTTGATTCTTTTTTTGGAAAGCCTAATGTCCACACACTTGTATTTATTTTGAGTAAGTAATAACAATCATGTCAATTTTTTTTTTTTTAAATCTTTAAAATTGGGAGTGGGCCATCGTTCCCAAAGGAACCCAACCATAGCCAATGTAAAACCCGATGTACCACAGTTAGAGCAGAGGTCATCCAGGGTTACTGATGAGGCTGGTTACAATTGCAGCATGCCTCCTGGCTTTAAAGCAGAGGCCATCGATCAGGTTACTCACAGGAGCGCAGGTCACCATAATAAAAGCATCTGCATATGGGATCGCCTCAACCAGAACCATTTACAATTTGAAAAGCTTTTAATTTTTTTTTTTTTTTACAGCAGCATGCAACTGCTACAACAGTGATTATAAAATATGCACTATAGTGCTGAATTCCGTTGCCGCACATCTCCCATCTTCAAAGCAGAAGCTGTGAATCCGGTCAGTCGCAGGGGTGATCAACTTCATAGTAAATGCATCTGCACTTAAAATGCACAGGCATAACAGGCACTTAAATGCCAGGCCTAGACTCATGGCAGATCGTTAACGAGCATTAGAACCAGAGCCTGTTGCTAAGTATTGACAGCTGCCAGAAAGTTCATAAAAACACTTGGCCACTTGTCACAACGGTTAAAACAAAAGAAACGAGGGTTTTAAGTACAGTCTACGCTCCATTAAAAAGCTCGGCCACTGCAAAGAGCATCAACAATGTTTTCCTGCTCATAATTACAAAATATCCACCCATCAGTTGGGTTGAAATATTCCCTAGCATGTTGCGTGTCTCCTATTGGTGGTTTTTTTCTGGACGGAAGCGAAATCATCTCAACTATGTAACTCTGCAACGTATTCTCAACATACGAACTGCTGCATAAACTATGTTTTTTTGTGAGAATAGTTTGCTGGGTCCATTTTCCATGCTTCCCTGGTGCATTCTTGAAAGTGGCATGCGTTACTTTTTGACTGCCTCAGGAGAACACTTTCTATTATGGTTTGGTCCCGGTAACTACGCCATGGAAGACTGCTGGAGATAGAAGTGCCCTGTAGTTCTTTCGGGGATCAACCCTTATCCCGCATTTTTTATCCCGCATACCATTAGCCCGCATACTATAATCCCGCAATTGCTTTCAGCCCACATACCATTATACCGCATTTTTTTTATAACGCATGTGCTTTTATCACGCATGCCTTTACAACGAATTACGTTGTAAAGGCATGTATGGTAAATGTATTTGCGTTGTAAACTACGACGATGAGAGAGGTAAGTGGGTTTTGGTTAATTTTTAAGGGTGGGGGTCGTGCTGGGGTAGTGATTGTGTAGTGTAGTGTTGTGTTAGTGTAGTGTTGAGTTGTGGTGGTTGTTTAGTGTAGGGTCATGCTGGGGAAAGTGTAATAGGGGTTGGGGGTAGTGTTTTAGGGGGTAGGGTAGTGTTGTAGTGTTTGCGTAGTGTAGGGTCATGCTGGCGGTAGTGTTTTAGGGTTTAGGTTAGTGTTGTAGTGTTTGCGTAGTGTAAGGTCATGCTGGGGGTAGTGTTTTAGGGTTTAGGGTAGTGTTGTAGTGTTTGAGTAGTGTAGGGTCATGCTGGGGGTAGTGCTTTAGGTAGTGTTGTAGTGTTTGCGTAGTGTAAGGTCATGCTGGGGGTAGTGTTTTAGGGTTTAGGGTAGTGTTGTAGTGTTTGCGTAATGTACGGTCATGCTGGGGGTAGTGTCTTAGGGTTTAGGGTATTGTTGGAGTGTTTGCATAATGTAGGGTCATGCTGGGGGTAGTGTTTTAGGGTTTAGGGTAGTGTTGTAGTGTTTGCATAGTGTAGGGTCATGCTGGGGGTAGTGTTTTAGGGTTTAGGGTTGTGTTGTAGTGTTTGCGTAGTGTAGGGTCATGCTGGGGGTAGTGTTTTAGGGTTTAGGGTTGTGTTGTAGTGTTTGCGTAATGTAGGGTCATGCTGGGGGTAGTGTTTTAGGGTTTAGGGTAGTGTTGTAGTGTTTGCGTAGTGTAGGGTCATGCTGGGGGTAGTGTTTTAGGGTTTAGGGTTGTGTTGTAGTGTTTGCGTAGTGTAGGGTCATGCTGGGGGTAGTGTTTTAGGGTTTAGGGTAGTGTTGTGTTTGCGTAGTGTAGGGTCATGCTGGGGGTAGTGTTTTAGGGTTTAGGGTAGTGGTGTAGTGTTTGTGTAGTGTAGGGTAATGCTGGGATGTAGTGGTTTAGTGTTGTAGTGTAGTGTTGTGTAGGGTCATGCTGGGGGTAGTGTATTAAGGTACTGTTGTAGTGTTTGTGTAGGGAAGTAAAGTGCTTAATGGTAGTGTTGGGGGGTCGTGCTGGGTAGTGTAAATGTAGTAAAAGGACTGTAGTGTAGGGTAGTGTTTGGTAGTGTATGGTAGGGTAGTGTACTTTCACTTACCTTTTAAACTTTTACAATGAGTATACCTTCAACATGCATGCTTTTACGTTGTAAAGGCATGCGTGCTAAAGGCATATTCGTTCTAAAAGTTTTAGTTCTTTTAGTTTGCGGCCTTATAGTATATGCGGGATGATGGTATGTGGTGGGATGATTGTAAGCGGAATTTCGTCATATATTCCTTTCGGTAATCAACCATTTTATTGAGCCTTGTTCAGCGTTGTTGAATCGGTGCCAGGTACAAAGGACATTGGCATCTCATCCTAACAACGGATGGTTAAGACAAAACTCCAGCCTAAGCTGTTCCTGTGGTGTAGATTTTAGGAAATGGAATACAAGTCTGAAAAGGATTGCAAGCTACTCTGCAAACATTCCGGGGAAAACCTCACATCTATATGTGAAAGATTGCATAAACTCTGCTTTTTGTAGATATCTTTATTTACTTTTATACAGCGTTAACATAATGAAGTACAAAATACATGTTGAATAATGTCTGCGGTTTACCAGACGAATTGCGACAGAATACATCCCTTTGATTAATATGACTCTCAGGGAATTTGTAGTTTCATTGACATCAGTTGCACCATCATAATAGTCTTACCTGGTAGCCCATATTCTTTCATGATGTTTGAGGGCAGCCTCGACTCACATAAACTTGCCCCTTTCGAATTCAACATCTCCAGGGTCCTCCTTCCATTTAGCAATGCTCAGTGAATTACTAGCTCTTCTCTGTCTGAGCTATATCGCTTTTTGCAAGCACCAGTCCGAGTTCAACAAGCTCGATGTTCCTATTTGTCTACAGTTCAACCATGATATTTAATAATGCCCATCTCACACAGAGGACACTTTTTTTTACCTATGTCACTTCAGATAGGACATCAGCAATTTTTTGCAATATCTTTGGAGCGTTTTACACCCACATACCGAATGTAGGAAGTTACTGCAGTCCTCATTACACTGGAATATATGTTTTTTCCACGATTACAAGTTCCACGCATGGCATTACCACGCGTATTTTAGTTCGCATGTGTCTTTACCACGCAGAAATTGTCAACGCATGTTTTTACTCCGCAATAATAACGTTATGAAACATCTCACGTCCCCTTTAAATTTACATAATGATACTGATAGGCTACATGCAGTACGAAGGAAAAGATCGATGTTTTAAACAATAAAAAACAACAGATTACCTTACATTTTATTTTTATTTTTTTCATAATGCGCTTAAATAATACCTTAATTTACAAAGTTTTTATTCTTATCTGACCCCTGTACGTCTTTCACCATCAGCCCTTTCTTCCACCGACCACGGAAACAAGCGTCAAAACACGTCTATCAAAACTGATAAAGGACTTCTATTATGACGTGCTCTTTCCTTGTTCGTTTTGAGGCATTGAAGAGCGTTTTTTTAAAAGTTTTCTTCTTATATATTTATTAATATCCGCTTGTTTTTTTGGGGGGGAGACCCCCCCAGCCCCACCAGCCCCTAAATTCCCCCCCCCAAGCCCATGCAGATCGTACTGGCAGAACGACAGGAAGGAATACCACTCGCGTGGTAAAGACGGTCGTTGAAGGCATACGCGTGGGAAAGACCTTTGCGTGGTGAGTGACGCGTGGTAAACGTTATGCGTGTTATTTCCTTCGTAGTAAATGATGTTTCCCTTACACTGCAGACATGCAGGTGAAGACTTCTGTCCCGTTTGCCATTGCCTTTCCATGGCATAATATATATATATAGTGGAAATTCAAATTATAAGAGGGTGAACTGTGCTACTATAGCAATTTCCCTTGGGGCTAGAAGAGCTATTGCCATCCACCATCATCTCTCATCCCCAAGTCATTCTCCCAACCACATCTTACTTGTAGAAACGTGTCGAGCGTGTTAATGAAAAGTGGTCTGTATACTTGAGAATCTTCGTTGTGAGTAGTGGGGTATAGTTGGCTTGGCTTTGAGGGGGCCAAACTCTGGAATAACTTCCATTTAATTTAAATACAGCTTGAGTGCTTCCAAGTTGGAGATAACGAAATAATTGTGAACTTAATTATCCAAATTCATAACGTAGCACATTAATTATTTCATGGATATTGGATAATATGTTTCCCAGTGTTGATAGCCCCAATGTGTTCTATCCTGTCAGTCCCTCCATTGAGTTTACCTCTCGATCCCACCCATAACATGGTATTTCCAAACTGTAAGAACTGTCCTTGTGGACAAGGGAATATCTTGAAGTTCCCTGCCTAGCATAAAAAGTGTAATGATTCAATTTCGCCTAGTGCCCAGCATTCACTAGATGAGGCAGAATCTGGTCGAGCAGCCAATCATTAATTACCACTGGTCTAAGAAATTGGGAACATTAGTTGAGGGGCGTACCTACCCGCTGCAAGTAATAATCACAATCCTTGGTAGGATGAGTCAATAAAGTCACAAAATGACCCTGTGGTAGCTATGGCACAGAGCAGACAGGCTTAATTTAGAGACCATGTGTAAAGTATGAATGCAGATCCGAAATAGTAAGCACGACGCAAGAAAAATCCCAAACCAATTTTAAAAAATAGAGTAAAGTTTAATAAAATAACACCAAAAGACCAAAAATCCATTAAGGGCAATTAGAGATATACTTTTTAAAAAGTCTAAAGTTCCAAATAGCACAATTTAGCGCAAACCATGGTTATTGGACTGCGCTTTACCAGTACCTAGGTGTGAGTTAAGGTTAACCACAACCGAGCACGGGTCTGATAAAGAAAACCGGTTTGACGCGGTCGGAAGATTTACCCTTGTACTTACACAGACTTCGATTCACCATAATGGTAGGGGTAGCAGAACTGCCATCATTTGTGCATCATATGACAGGAAGTAACATCAAATGACCTTGGGCCCCAATTAATTAATGTTAGAAAATGCGTCACAATAAATGACATTATTGAAGTGAAAATAACAAGTACAGGATTAATAAAATCACAAAAGAACCACTAAAGCAGATTACTGTCCATTTTTGTTACAAACTACATATTAACAAGTGTACTGCCATGATATGCTAGGAGTGCAGACTTGATATGCCAGGATACAGCTGTAATTTTCACAGGTATAAACATAGGCTAACAAAGTTATACACAATTAGAGGCTAAAGTGCACAAGCAATCCCCAAATGTCCATTTGACCCTTCAATAGCCAAGCATATCCATCATATGCCCACGCACACCTAACACATCCTGTGTCATAGCCTCATAATGTCAGATTTACATGCATATGCCACGTGTAGCCTGTAGCATGACCACCTTACTCCAGGTCTTAATGAAAACTGTCTGCAGTCCTGAACTTTTCACCTACACGTGGGCCCGTCTAATTAATTAAATGAAAGTAAAGTGAAACTACAACACTCAGAATGGATTTGGTGATCACATGAAAGTCCAGGACTGGAAACAACGTCTATAATGATCTGGAAGGCAGTAGCCCCCCTAGCAGTTTCAAAAGCACATTAAGAGCTACACTATAGGCACTTAATCCTTCACGGGCTCCTTATGGTTAGGTACAGCCTAAAATGTCCTGTACATTATTGCCATGAAAAAGTGTGCACTCGACAGCTGAGTGCATCCTCTCCATGTGCAGATATAGTCTGAATCATAGAATACAGCCTCCTCATGTTAAAGTTTAGACTTGAATTCTCAGTGCAGCTTCTCTCTGCAATGTTACAGCCACTATTTCCCAATGCATAAATTGGGACTCTAAAGATAGAGCATCCTCACCATGAGCATAATTTGGTGAATTTAGTGGTAATTGGTAGGGCATCTGCACTTTTCCAGACCTGGCTTTTCTTTTTCAATTCATTGGATGTGCTGGTGCAATTGGCTCATTAAAGCATGCCAATACTACAATGCCCTTTAGTGCACTCTCTCCGTTCTGGTCTACTCTCTGATCTACTCTCTCTTCAAGGGGGTGGGTGGAGGAACTCACTTCAAACACAGGGCCCTTCTCCTTTTGGGCACCTCTCCAGCTATTCCACGCACAGCAGTGTTCTTACACCGGCTTATAGATCTTCAGCTGCCGGCAGCCTGTTATTTTCCCGCAATGTCTGCTACCAGGCCTGCGCTGCTAGCACTTGTCTTTGGGAGACGTGCACCACCTCAGTGCGGCACCCCGATCTGATTGAGAATAAGGCGAGTCTTCAGCTGAACGGAGCCCTCAGAGCTCCTCTCCGCTCACCTGGTCTGTCTGCAAGCCGCTCCCACTGTCTCCTTGCCGCCCCCGCTAGACCTGTCCGCCCGTGGCTTGGCAGGCTGCAGTAGCCTTAGATGTCCCCTATCTTCCCCTGTTTGTGTGTGTGTGGGGGGGGGGGGTAAGGGGGGCGTCAGCAGCTACACACTCTGGCTGAGAATCTATCATTAACAGCATTATTAACAGCTGTTCGACCGGTCATCCTTAGGGTGGTCCAACCCCAACTTTTTGCCTGTTCACTTTTTGCTGTATCTTTTTTTGGGCGGTAGGACTGCTGACCAGTGCTAAAGTGCCTGTGCTTCCCCGCTAAATATGGTTATATTGCTGTATACCTGATTGGTATATTTAGTTTACTTGTAAGTCCCTTGTAAAGTGGTATACCATATACCCAGTGCCTGAAGTATAAATGCTACTAGTGAGCCTGCAACACTGGTTGTGCCACTCACACTAGTAGCTTTTCAAACCTTTCTCAGGTCTGCCATTGCAAGGCATGTATGTGTAGTTTACTGCCACTTCGACTTGGCATTTGAAACTACTTGCCAAGCCTTAAACTCCCCTTTTATTACACCTAAGTCACCTCTAAGGTAAACCCTAGGTTGCCGAAAGAGCAGGGTGCTGTGTAAGTAAGAGGCAGGACATGTACTTTTACATTTTACATGTCCTGGTAGTGACATACTGCTTCTCATAGGCTTACATTGGAAATTCCTTAAAACACTTTTAAGCTGTAATTCATGATTAGAAAGGAGTAGCTTCTTCATGTTTCATATCTCTGGAATGGTAATGATAAATCCTCTTTAGTGGTAAAGTTGGATTTAACATTACTATGTTAGAAATGCCACTTTTAGAAAGTGGACACTTCCCTGCTTTTACTGCTCTGTGTGCCTTGCACCCTGTCTCCAATAAACATCTGGGGTGAGTGACAGCTCCACTTGGTGCATTTCCTTTAGACAACCACAAACACAGGAAGGGTTGATGTGACAGTGAACTCATCTGCATTCATCTACATCCTGATAACGTTTCCTGTGCAGGGAAAGGGAGCTCAGACTTGCATCTGAATAGGCAGTGTCCTGGCTCCCACACAAAGGACTGATTACCCCCCACAGATAGGCTGGCAAGCTGAGCTGGGAGGAAAGGGGACCTATGCAGTTCAAGGGCTTGCTTTGAAGTCACCCCCACTTCAAAGGCATATTTGGGTAGAAGTACTGAAGCTCTGATCCGAACAAGACAGTACACTACTGGACCTGTGAAGAACTCTGCCAGCAGTATTATTGTATAAATTATCAGCACATTTTTTTTAGTTTTGAATTTCCGGAATATTTATTAGGTAGTAATCTTGGGGTTTAGAGCATGTAGTGTGAGTATTTCTTTTCTGTCTTCACGGGTTAAAGCGTAAATTGACTACGGTCACATGGCGAATTTAACGTATATCAGACACACTAGTGGTGGTTTAAGTGGAGCACGTACGCACGGCTAGATACACTGATATGCTGAGTGTATGTAATTGGTGGAGGTGTGTGGTATTTTGAATTCTTTTTTGTTTAACTCTTGGTTTCGGTGAAAATGGCATTTGGGTTTCTTGAGGCATGTCACGTGGTTTTAAGGAAACGTTTTTTTGTTGGGAGTAGAGAGAGGGCAGCGCACATGCCTTAAAGGGTGTTTTGAAAAGTAATTTATACATTTGAGCTGGTGAGGTAATTAAAAGGGGAGTACGCGCTAGAAGTACACTGTAATTCTGCGGTGATTTAGTATTGTGTTCCAATTGCAGTCAAAATTGGGTGTATGCAGTGCTCATGTGTTTATTTATGTTTATTGTAGTTCCCCTGAAGAAGGGCATTTGAATGCCCGAAATGCATTGGGATACATATCTTTACGTTGAAATATGAGAAAATATGTACCTCCATGTGTTTTTGGAGTAAAGCCATTATATATATATATTTTTTTTATTTAAATTTGTTTTTATTGTTGCAGTAAAGTATATCCGTACAGTGTAAACAATCCGCCGACGTGGCCTCAACATTCAGCCACGAACAGCTATGTGTGCAACGTTTTCTTATTTTATAGAACTGGTACACATATACATGACTTCGGTTAATCAGTGCATTATGATCGTGTAAAGACGCCTGCAGGCTGGGAGGCGGTGGAACGGTATCGCTATGGGAGCGATGAAGAGTAACAGGCGGGCACGTTCCTGCCACAATAGTGCAGGCTCTGGGTCTGTACTGTGCATATAACGGTGTTACCAGTGAACAGAGGGGGAACAAAACTGTGGGAGGGAAGCATGTAGGCGCTAGCAGGGTCCAAGCAGGGGGATATTGGCGGCGGGTGTCGGGGGGGAACCCACGGAGCCACGCACTCTTCGCTCCAAAATGGGGGGGGGGGAGAAGGAGGGGAGTGGCAGGGGGGGTTGGTGTATCTCGCGCAGGCGAGGTGTTGGGCGGGTGGCAGGACATACGAGAGTTTGCTTAGGATACAGGGGGTTATCGGGACTCAACCCTGGGGCGGCTTACACCAGGTAAAGGCTACCGGCCTTCTCGGGCGGGGGGAGGGGAAGGGGCAGGTGGGTCTCCTACCTGCGTGGACTGCCGGAAGCTGTGAAGGAGCATGGCCCATTCCATGGAGATGGGGAGTTTACGCGCGCCCTTGGCTTCTTCTTCCCTCAGGGCGTCTTCCTCCGCTGCCGCCCATTTACTAACCGCCCCCTTCCATTGTGCTATAGGGGGGCCCTCTGGGGATCGCCAGCGCATGGTTATGCATCTATTGGCCAACAGGAGCGCTAAGGACACGAAGCGTCTATGCACCGGTTCTTGCTTAGAGACGTGGAGGATGCCTAGTGCGCTGGACTCCCAGGTGGCCAGTGTAGTGAGACCCGTGAGTTCCGATAGTGTGTTGTGTACCGCCCGCCAAAAGGGTTGAAGGTTGGGACAGTCCCAAAACATATGACGGAAATCTGTGGCAGGGGAACAGCATCTGGGGCATAGGAATGGTGTGGAGGGGTAGAACTTCTGCAATCGCGCTGGGGTGAGATATGCCCTGTGTAGTATATAGTATTGGATGTTTTTGAAGCGGGCGTTCCTAGAGACGCGTTTTGGGGCCTCAAGTGCTTTAGTCCACTCCGAGTCGTGTAGAGCGCGGCCCATGTCCTCCTCCCAAGTAGAACGTAGGGTCGTCAGGGGAGCGTGTGAGAGTTCCCGGATGGATTTATATAGCCATGTGACTAGGTGGCGACCCACCCCCATATGTAGGATAGTATGTATTACTGGATGCGTGTCTGGCTCTCCAGTTTGGAGATTGAAATGGGGCCGGTATCCATCGAGCAGTTGCCTATACCTAAGGAATTGGCCCGGGGGGAGCCCGTATTCTGCGATCAGGCGGTCGGGCGGCTTCAACTGACCCTCCTCGAAGAGCGATTCTAGATCCGTGATGCCACATTTGGACCATGCGGCGAACAGTGGAGCCTTGAAGTAGGAATCCTGCCTAGGGCTGCCTATCAAGGGTAGCAGCGGGGAGTACGGGAGCCTACCGGGGGATAACCGGTGGATCCGCATCATGCACCGGCGCGCTATCGCCACATGGAGGGGGTATGTGCGCCGTGGCTTGGTACCCGGGAGGAGTAGACGGGTGAGCTCCGGGGTCGCGATTCTGCCGGTAGAGGTAGCAGTCTCCTGAGGGTAACGGTCCGCCGTCCAGTAGGACAGCCATTGGAGCTGTGCCGCGAGGAAATATGCCTCGAAGGACGGTGCTCCGAGTCCCCCCTGCGTCGTGGGGAGTTGAAGAGTTTTCAGGGCGAGCCTGTGTCGGCCCGCACCCCAGATAAGGGTCCCTAAGAGGGAGTCAACGTCGCGGAAGAAGGATCTGGGCGGTATCACCGGTAGGTTTGTGAAGTGGTAAAGGAGTCGGGGAAGCATCACCATTTTAGCAAGGGCTATCCGCCCTATCGGGGCCAGCGGTAGTTTATTCCAGAAGGCGACTGTTGGGCGCAGACTAGCTAGTACCTTGCGGTGATTGCCTTCAAAAATGTCTGCTGGAGAATGGTACAAGCGGACACCGAGGTACCGGGGAGCCTCCGCGGACCATGAGAGTTTATGCGGCCCGAGCTCGATTTCTCGGGGGGGCAGGTCCGGGTGTAGAGGGTAGACTGTGGACTTGTCCCAGTTTACTTGTAGTCCCGAGGCGTCTGCAAACTCTGCCAGTGCTGCCCCGATGGGGGTCAGGTCCGTTTCAATGTCTCGGACATATATGAGAAGATCATCCGCGTACATGGACACACAATGGGTGTCGTCTGCAAGCGGTACGCCCCAGTCTACACCTTCCTGGCGCAGCCGAACCGCCAGCGGCTCGACCGCTAGCGCGAATAAGAGAGGCGACAAGGGGCACCCTTGTCTTGTGCCTCGTCGAACTTCAAACGCCGGTGAGATGCGTCTCCCGATACGAACTCGGGTGGTGAGATCGGTATATAGGAGGCGTCTATACGCCATGAGCGTCGGGCCGATATTGAGGCGCCGCAGGACCGAGTACAGGTAGGGCCAAGTGAGGGTGTCGAACGCCTTTTCCAGGTCCATAATGAGGCAGGCGGCGCGGGGAAATCTGTCGCGTACTTGATCTTGAATATGGAAGACTCTGCGGAGGTTCTGGGAGGTATTTCTCCCTGGGACGAAGCCGCATTGGTCGGGGTGGACCAGCGGGCGTATGATCTGTGCATAACGGTCAGCCAGGACCTTCCCCAGAATCTTACAGTCAGTCGACAGGAGCGTGATGGGCCGGTATGACCCCATGTGGAGCGGATCTCTGTGAGGCTTGGGAAAGGTGACAATCACGGACTCCCGTAGCGACTGGGGTAACCTCCCTAAATGGAATGACGCCCCGAACATCCGTGACAGACGGGGGACCACCAGGGGAGAGAATGTCGAGTAGTATTCAAGTGGGAAGCCGTCCAGTCCCGGCGCTTTATTCCGAGACATGGCGCGTATCGCTTGGGTGATGTCAGAGGGAGTTATCCTGGTGTCTAGTGTGCGCTTGTCGTCATCCGATATCGTGGGCAACGTCAGAGGGTCTAAAAAATGTTCCACGGGGAACAGTAGGCCGGGGCTTCGTACACGCGTATAATGGCGTTGGAATGCTAGGAGAATCTCGGCCTGTGATTGCACTAATACACCCTCCGGGTTGATAATGTCCGTGATTGGCTTGATTTCGGTGTCCTGCTTCGCCATCCAGGCCAGAAGCGCCCCGGTTTTGTCTCTGTCCTTGTGTACCCTAGAGGCGTATGCCCTGAAATTGTACTTTAGGAGGTCAGCGCAGGCAGTCTGATACTCCGTCTTGGCCTCGGCCGTGAGCACGGCGTGTTCCTCCGAGTCGTCAGGCCGTTTAGTGAGAGCAGCCAGAGCTTGCTCTGCAGTTAAGAGCGTCCGCTCTAAGGTGCGGCGGACCCCCACTATCTGTTTGATGCATTCCCCTCTCGCCACCACTTTAAACGCGTCCCATTCCACCAGTACCGATGACGCTGTGTTCTCGTTGTGTGTGAAGTAATCGTGTATGCTGGTGTTGTGTGCGTCTCTGAAAACTGGATCCGTTAGACAGTCTCTAGGGAGGCGCCAGGTGTGGACCGGTGGGTGTGGGGGCCGCCAGGTAAGACGTATAATGTGGGCGTCGTGATCTGAGAGGATCCGTCCCAGGTAATCAGTAGATGTTATCTTAGGAAGGATTGGAGCAGAGCAGAGGAAACGGTCTAGGCGGACTCGGAGGTTGTGGGCAATCGAGTGGAAGGAGTAAATGCGAGCCAGTGGGTGTAGGTGTCGCCATGCGTCAGTGAGCGCCCAGTGTGTGGTCCATGTCCTGAAGAGGTCTGCCTGTCGGGGGGCCGGGGAGTGAGTGGGGGGAGGGTGTGAGCGGTCCAGGAAGGGGTCTAGTGTGCAGTTAAAGTCACCTCCTAGCACCCACGGGACTGTGGTGAACTGGGCTAGAACGCCCGTAAGGTGATCCCAGAACTGAGCCTGCTCCGTGTTAGGGGCGTAAATGCTGCCAAGGAGTACCCCTTGCCCATCAAGAATTCCCTCCAGGAGCGCGTACCTGCCTTCTCTGTCTACCACTCGCCGGAGCACCCGGAAGGGAGTACCTGGCCTTACCCAGATTAACGCGCCGCGCGCGAACGCTGAATATTGTGTGGCACAGATGGTCCCTCGCCATTTGGCCTGTAAACGAATGAGTTCAGCAGCGTTAATGTGTGTCTCCTGTAGAAACGCTATACCGGCTGACATGCGCCGAATGTAGGAGTACACCGAGTAGCGCTTGCTGGGCGTGTGCAGGCCCCGTACGTTTAGTGTAAGGATATTAATGTCTGAGTGGGGGACTGCCATTCCTAGGGTGATGTGGTTGGGGAAGGGGCCCCCCTACAGTTCCCGGGGGCCGCCCGCGTGTGTGTGTCACATGTGTACCTGCGCGCCAAGCTTCCTCAAACGTGGGGGGGGGACTGGGGGAGTTAACAACAACTAGAACCTCGGGTGGGCAACTGTCCCAATACTGAGGATACGTCACCGGGGGTGGCATATCCAAACTAGTGTCCCACTAGGGGAGAAATTCAACAGAATTCTGCGGGGGTGGCAGCGTGTGTCGCTGCTGGGCCTGTGCGCGGGTCGGGCTCTAGTAGGAGAAGTGTCTATCGCTCGCTGGCGCTTACAGTCATCCGGCAGATTAGTCTAGGCTTCTAGACGTCGCGCAATACAACAGGCAACCATGAGAAGGATATATCAGTTGACAGTTCAGCTTTCACGAGGAGGTGGCAGGCTGGTTGGCCAGGGCAGCGTCCAATGTGAGTGCCACGACGAGGGGGGAAGAGATTGGGCCAAATCCCGACATAGTTCCATCACTGTCCCGGTCTTTCTCAGGGGTGAACAGGTGCGGCTGACCTTCCAGGTCCGAAGCCGGGGGGTGACGTGTGCAGTTCGGTCGCCGCTCGTAGGGCGTCTCGTCGCTCCTGCATGATTTGTGTGAGGTCGGGTGAGCCCGTAGGGGAGGACGCCTGGCTCTTGGGGTGGCCAGATCGAGCACGGCTTGCGCCCCGTCTCCTGGATCGTCTGGAGTCATTGTTGCGTGTCTTCTGGGGTCCAGGTTTAGGGATCAGCGGGCAATGAAATTCAGTCCAATCCTGCGCGTCCGCCGCCGTATCGAAGAAGAGGGCTTTCCCTTTGTGGATCACCTTAAGGCGGGCAGGGAACAGCAGGGAGTATTGAAGATCGTTTGCGCGGAGGCACCTCTTGACTTCCAGAAACGTGGATCGTCGCTGTTGGACCTCTCGGGCATAGTCCGGGAACACCATTACGTGTTGGTCTTCCACCTGCAGGGGGCCCGCCGTCCGGGCCGCGCGGAGCACCGCATCCCGGTCCCGGAAGTGCAGGAACTTGGCTAGCATGGGTCGTGGAGGAAGACCTGGTTTGGGTGCCCGGGCCGGGACCCTGTGGGCCCTCTCAATGGAGAAGTACGGCGACCGGTCGCAGTCCGGGTGAACGATTTAGTCCAGGATTCCATGTAGGTCAGAGGGTCCGAATTTTCAATCCCCTCCGGCAGGCCCAGGACGCGAATGTTACAACGTCTCGAGCGCCCCTCTAAGTCCACTGTGCGCTCCTCCAGGGTCGTCACGCGGCGTAGGATCTCCTGTATGTCTGCCTCCTGCGACTTCACCGCGGGTTGTAACTCGGTCACGATCCGCTCACCCTCCTTCACCCTGTCCGCCAACTTACGGTGCTCATCACGGATTAGGCTAATGTCTGTCGTCAGGGTGCCCAATCTCTCCTCCATCGAGAGGCGAGACATTTCTATTGCCGCCAACACCTGGTCCAGCTTCGCTGATAGCGTAGGGTCGGTTTGCGACGCATTGGTCTGTGTCCATGCCCTCGTCTGTGGCATCTTCTCGACGGCCGTTTCCGGGACCGCCGTCGTCTGAGTGACCCTCGGCTTCCCCATGGGTGCTGTCAAAAGAAAGAGGGGGGGGGCCCCCTGGTCGTCGTGTGTCTCGAGGGCGGTAGGTCGTCGCCTCACAGTGTCGCCGGGCAGGCGGCAGTTGAGTGTCGGTTAGTTCTCTCAGTCCTCTCCGGGCCTAAGGCTGGGCCCGCTTCACCTCGGGGAGCCCCCACCAGGGGTGTCAGGGGTGGCTTGCGGTTGCCGAGGTCGGTGGCTCCGATTGCAGGGGGGAACACGTGGGTGTCCTCTCTTCTCCGTGGGGTGGGGCTCAGTACCAGCGTTGACCGGCAGGGCAAGGTCGGGTGGCGTGGACCAGGGGGCTCCGGGACATCGGATGGTCACGGGTATCGTCCCTAGTGCGAGTGGGGCACTCCTATCCCCAGGGCGAGGTTCGCGGTTGTCCTCGGCGTTAGGCCTTCATGGGCGCCATGTTAGGGTCAGGCACCCGGGTCCGGGCAGGTTGTGGCGGTGAACATATCCCGGGCCCCCTGATCGGGTGGCGACGTGCTTAGTGACCTCCTGCGAGGTCCGGAGAAAGGAGGGGGCCACCGGGGCGTCGGCGTTGAGATCCTCGGCGGAGGGGGGGAGAGAACAGCACTCACCGCCCTCGATGATGGTGGCGGGCCTCTGGAGTGCCCGGCTCCGTGTAGGTGGCGTGCTCGCCAGCTCCTCGCAGTCCGCGGTAGCACGCTGTCCAATTCTGGGGGCCGATCAGGCTCTTGGCGGGGAATTAGCTCCGATGCGTCGGAGCCCCGGGCCGGCGGCCGCCATCTTGTGAGTCAGGGCTCCGGGACGGAGGAGGGCGCCGTCCGGTGCGCATCCCCATGGGCCAGTGTCACCGCCTCCGCAGGCTCTCCCGCAGCTGACGGCTGGCCGCGTTCTCCGGGGCCGCCGTTTAGGGAGCCGGGTTTCGGTGGCTCACGGGTCCGCAGGTCAAAGCCGGGGCGCCGGCGTTGAGATCTTCGGGGGAGGGTGGGTGGGAGAGAACAGCACTCGCCGCCCACGACGAGAGTGTCGGGCTTCTGGAGTGATCAGCTCCATGCAGGTGGCGCGTTCGCCGGCCCCTCGCGGTCCGTGGTGGCAGGCTGTCCAAATCTGGGGGCTGATCAGGATCCTGGTGGGGAATCGGCTTCGGTGCATCGGAGCCCCGGGGCGGCGGCCACCATCTTGTGTGTCGGGGCTCCGGAACGGAGGAAGGTGCTGTGCACCTCCGTGAGCTGGCGTCGCCTCCTTCGCAGGCTCTCCCGCAGTTGTCGGCTGGCCGCGTCCTCTGGGGCTGCCGTCTAGGGAGACGGATTTCAGTGGCTCACTGGTCCGTAGGTCAAGGCAGCGCCCGCCATTTTCTGGGTCGGTGCCACTCGGTCTCGGCAAAAGACAGTCCGGCTCACGCCGTCTGCCCGCAGCAGGTGCAGATCACTCGTAGGGTGCCCCAGTGTGCGGGGGCATCCCAGGTGCTGTATTGGGCGAGTTGAGGCTCCCGGCTATCTCGGGGACTGGGCAAGATGCTAGCCCGATCGCGGAGCCTCAGCAGGACACAGCCGCCATCGTGGCTTGCTAAGCCACGCCCCCCCGGAGTAAAGCCATTATGGCACTCGTTGAACCTAATGAAGATTGAAGAAAAGATTCAGGATTACTTTGGATTACGATTTGTATAAAGATGGAGAAAAACGAAAAACTTTGGTTTACGTATTTATTAGGCTGTGCATCCTGGGTTGGGGAACCTAACGAGGCTCCAGCACTATCAAGGTGATACAAGGTTTGCCACTTTGTTTGGCTGACTGTTCTGAAGGAACTGCTTCTCTGCTTTGCTGAGCTGCCCTGCTGCTTGCTCATCTCTGCCCTGCTGAGGACAAGGAACGGACCCACCTCACTTGAACCCAGAGTGTCTCAAAGTGCTTGCTGGCTTGCCCTCTGTTCTAAAGTCTCAGGGCCATCAAAGACTTCTTGCAACCCTGCTGCTGGAATCTACCACCTGTGAATCCTCCCTTGCCTGAGGTGCCAATCCAGTCCTGGACCTCAGAAGTATATTCTGCAGCAGTTTTTTCTTCAGCGTCGATCTAGTGACGACTTTGCGCTGATCGGAACCAAAGCATTGCCCTTCAACGCCGACGCTGGATCCAATAAACTGCATCACCTTGACAGACTGCGCGGTTCGCCGACAATGAACAGTGCGGCTCGACGTAGACACAGCGCCTGCATTATAAAAGGGTTTGACGCTGAAGCCTCCATCAACTGCTCAGATCGACGTTGATACTTCGCCTCTATCCATGGGATCGACGGCGTCGTGGTGCCTCCTTCACTCCTTGCAGCGAGTCTTCGACATCAGCGCTTGCTCCATCCAAGGTACTTTGTCAGAGGGACTTGTGAGTCCTCTAGCTGTCCTGCCCTTCATCATGGTCTGCCTGAACTTTAGATTTACATTGGTCTAGCTGAACCTCCATTAACACTGTTGACTTCTAAGCACTATTTTTCGCTTATTATTTAAAAGTTCATAAGTCAGGTTCTACTTATTGGATTTTTATCATTTTGGTCTTGATTTTCTCATACAATTGTTCTGGGTTTTTCCAAACCTGTGTTGAGTGTTTTTGTGGTGGTGTGTGTATGTGTGTGTATGTGTCTCACAAATACTTTACATATTGCCTCTTTAGATAAGCCTGCTTGCTCCGTGCCAAGCTACCAGAGGGTTAGCACAGGTTAAATTTAGTGTGTATCTAGCTTAACCTGACTAGGATTTTCATTCCAAAATATTCATTTCGGACACTAAAGACACCTTGCCAAAATTGACAATAAAATTGAGATTAGGATGTCACAGTCAGATTGCATAAGAACCATCAATTCTTTATTTCTTATTTAGCTAAAGAGAAAATCTTTAGCTAAATGAGAAAATAAAAATTGATCGTTCTCCTGCAATCTGGATGGAATGGGCTCTCTGCAGAATGTTTTGGGGTTCAGATTTGGGTGCTACAACAGATCCACAGATATTCACAAACTTACAGCAGAAGTTCAAACTAGATAATAAGGAATTCTATAATTTCTTAAATATAAGAGTAGCTCTATCCAAAACAAAAAACTTTGATTTAAACCTCTCTTCCGATTTTATTCTCCAAACTATATAAAACCGGTCATATTGTCTCAAGAACTTACCATATTCACTGTCCAAATCATCAATGTAATGTTATTAATCAGATCAAAGAGAGAGAACAAACTTTTCCAAGACAAAATTAAAAGAGAATTGAATTTGGAATTTGCTTTCAATAATAAGATGATTTCTACTTTAGCCCACTCTAAACATATGCTCCTGCACAGAGCTTTCTGGACTCATAACAAATTATACAAATTACAACTCGCAGACAATGGCAACATTAAACAACTATTTTGGAACTGTAAACCAAGAACTCGGGGACCTCAAACATATGTTTTGAGACTACACTCTTCCTTGCGTATTCTGGAATAAAATCAAAGACTTCGTACATTATTTCTAGAGTAAAATGAAACACTTGTTGCCGGAAATATTCCAAATACCAATTAACATAGTCCACACTGCAATATTCCTAGGTTTCCATGACTCAGTGACCTCTGCTAGGCTAAAAGAAGCAGACCTACAATTGGTGGGTCTGATGCCGTTAAACCCAGTTTATGTATTTGAAAATCATTCAATTGCATCTTCTTTCATAGTTGGTGGGAATGGCTCTGATTTATAAGCAGTGGAGACCTTGTTGTTCTGAACCCCCCCCCCCCCCTCCCCTTTGATTACCCTCCTCGAGTCGGCTTTAGGATAAACTGGACAAATATCTTGATACCTACAGGCCCTGATGAAGATGGCTTTAATAAAAACACTATCTAAACTTCAAGTCACGCTGCTTAGTGACACAACAAGAATTTCAAACACGGTGTATTGCCCCCTGAGCTCCTCATTAATCTCATCCCCTTTTTCTCTCTTTATCCATCAATGCATGGGTATTATTGCAAAGCCTTTTCTCATATACCTTTATAATCAGAGTAGTCTGCTTTATCATTGTCTGCTTTTCAAGGTAATCTACATTTCTCTCTCGTTTGCGTCTAATGTTATAATATGTGAACAACCGAGTTCCCACAGATAAGAGATCGAAGACTGCAATTTACAAGATTATTTTTCTGTACTTTGGGAATCCATGTGGCAGATAATCTATTTTTGATTTTCCTTACCCCAGTATGTATAATTGGCAATTTATGTGTAATCCTCATGTGCTACAATTAAATACATTGGGCCTGATTCACAGAAGTAACTTAAGACAAAATCCTAAACTTACTACCATTTTGGTATTCACAGAAGGCACTTACTCATTTCGATATTCACAGAAGCCATTTAGGAGTCCTAAAGTTAGGAGTCCTAACTTTACTACTCCTAAACTGAGAAAAATCCTAACTTTAAGACTTTCGATATTCACAGAAGGCATTTAGGAGTCCTAAAGTTAGGACTCCTAAATGCCTTCTGTGAATACCGAAAGTCTTAAAGTTAGGATTTCTCTCAGTTTAGGAGTAGTAAAATTAAGACTCCTAACTTTTGGGCTCCTAAAGGACTTCTGTGAATCCCGAAATGAGTAAGTGCCTTCTGTGAATACCAAAATTAGTAAGTGCCTTCTGTGAATACCAAAATGGTAGTAAGTTTAGGATTTTGTCTTAAGTTAGTTCTGTGAATCGGGCCCATTGAATTAACTCACGTCTGAGCATACCCAACCCACTCGGGGTGACAAATGCAAAAACCCAGTATAGAGATCTGGGCCTAAATCCATCGTTTTTTTGCACTCCACACCTCCCCAGTTCAGACATGGCCATATGCAAATCAGCCTTGACCCTGTGCCTCATGGGAACGGTCCAGCCCGAACTGCCAAGCCATGTCGTGGTGTGGAGTGCAAAAAAACGATGGATTTAGGCCCAGATCTCTGTACTGGGCTGAATGTATGACATTGTTCTGCATTCCGTCCATCAATTGTTGTTTTTGCATTTGTCACCCCGAGTGGAATGGGTATGCTCAGACGTGAGTCCCATGCTCTCCACACCACAGGAGTCAAGCTATCCTGGCTGAAGACGGCTGATAGCCTTAAACTGGTCCTAGGATGCTTGATTCCGGTCCAGGAAAGACATGGCTTGGCAGTTCGGGCTGGACTGTTCCCATGAGGCACAGGGTCAAGGCTGATTTGCATATGGCCATGTCTGAACTGGGGTGGTGTGGAGTGCAAAAAAACGATGGATTTAGGCCCAGATCTCTGTACTGGGGTGAATGTATGACATTGTTCTGCATTCTGTCCATCAATTGTTGTTTTTGCATTTGTCCCCCCGAGTGGGATGGGTATGCTCAGACGTGAGTCCCATGCTCTCCACACCACTGGAGTCAAGCTATCCTGGCTGAAGACGGCTGATAGCCAGAAACCGGTCCTGGATGCTTGATTCTGGTCCAGGAAAGACATGGCTTGGCAGTTCAGGCTGGACTGTTCCCATGAGGCACAGGGTCAAGGCTGATTTGCATATAGCCATGTCGGAACTGGGGTGGTGTGGAGTGCAAAAAAACGATGGATTTAGGCCCAGATCTCTGTACTGGGGTGAGTGTATGACATTGTTCTGCATTCTGTCCATCAATTGTTGTTTTTGCATTTGGTGATGTAAAAGGAGGCAGGTGTTTGAACACTTTTTGCCCGTACATACCTAATAAATTAGGCAACTGTGATTGGTTTTCTTACTGATTCAAAGGTTTTTTTGTCAGTGGCTGACATGAAGTTTAAAAAAAAAACTCTCAGCTATTTATTGCTCTTCAATAAATGGTGTGGATTTGTTTCTACATTGAATGTGAACAAATCCATGGAGGAATAAATGGATGAAAGCAGAGTGAAAAAGGAAAAGGAGGATCAGTACAGATGTGGTCAGATGCACTCAGAGGAAGTTATCAAGTACTGAAGAAATAAGGAAAAAAGCCTGAAGATTCAGTTCCTTGTGTTTAGTTTGTTTTTAGCACTGAAGAGGGTCAGGTCTAGCCCGGGACCAGGGTTCAATTCCCCGCCTCCGCGGGTCTTGGGCTCAAAATTCCACGGACCTGATAATTCTCGCCTTGGTGCCTATTCCAATCATAGAGTCCCACTCTGCAACTCTGGGCAATAGCTTGCTTAATCTCCACAACGGCCCCCACAACGCTAAGGATGCCTGGCCTTCACCCTGGGGGTGCCCAGGAGTGGACCCCTCACAGGGGAAGCCAGGACGGGTTCCACAGCGGTATTCGTACAAGCGCCTGAGACCCTTGCGGGTGAGTAGTGCGCTATACAAGTATCAATTTACATTTACATTTACACCCCAGGACTGGACGCATTCTGCACCCTGGACGGCATCGCTCACAAAACTCTACATTTCCAGCAGATTCTCCACTTTGTCATGGGTTAGGGAAACTTCCAGTTCACTGTCCTGCCCTTTGGTGTCCCCTCCGTCCCCTGGGTATTTACAAACTGACAGTGGTGGTTGCAGCCTATCTTCGTAATTAGAGGAATACCTCAGTGACTGGCTGTAAGTTGAGCTTGTCACAGTCAATTGGTGACCACCTGTGGTCTACTATCTCGCAAATATCTAGACTCTTCTTTATTTATTTATTTATTTATTTAATGGTTTTATAAAGCGCGTAGTAACTCGATGAGCATCCCAGCGCTGAGCTGTTTCTCCTGAGGCTTCCGGCCATCTGACTGAAGTTATGTTTGGGGGAAAAGGAGGGTCTTTAAGGATTTCCTGAACCGAAGATGGTTTGATTCTGTCCTCAGACTTCGTGGTAAACAGTTCCAGTGTTTGGCCGTATGGACCGAAAAACGGCGGCCACCGGTTTTGGCTTTTTTAACTCTGGGAACTGAAATAAGATTTTCTCCATTGGACCGGAGGTCTCTTTTCACTTTGTAGGGAATTAAGATTTCTTTGAGAAGGGGGGGGGCGTTATTGTTGAGGGTCTTATGGGCCAGGCAGAGGGCCTTAAAGATGACTCTTTCTCTGATTGGCAGCCAGTGCAGAGACCTGAGAGCTGGCTTGGCGGAGGATCTTGAAGGTGTGCCCGTGAGAAGGCGGGCGGCAGCGTTTTGGACTTTCTGCAGCGCATTAAGGGTGGCTTCAGGAGCTCCCAGGTAGATGGCGTTACAGTAGTCTAATCTCGCTAGGATTAGGCCCTGTATAAGGAGCTTCCTTGCGGTGGCTGGGAGCAGAGGGAAGATCTTCCTGCAGGCCCGGAGGAGACCAAAGCATGTCCCTGCTGTTTTATTTGCCTGGGTTTTGAAGGTCGTGTCCTTATCAATCCACACACCTAGGCTTTTAACCTCGTCCTTAGGTGCGGGAGGGTCGCCCAGGCAGCTGGGCCAGAGATGAGGTGGAAGGGCGGGGCCCGTGTGACCTAACAGTAGTATCTCGGTCTTTGATCCGTTCAGTTTTAACGATGAAAGATTCATCCATCGATGGACTTCCGAGAGACAGCTGTGAAGGTCAGAAGGGGCATGATGGGGATGGGTGAGGGTGACAACCAACTGGGTGTCGTCGGCGTAGTTAATTAAGGACACGCCGAACGGGGTGATCCTCTTCTCCAATGGAGCCATGTATACGTTGAATAACGTAGGGCTCAAGGATGAGCCCTGCGGTACTCCACATCGGAGGGGGATGATAGGTGAGTGGCTGTCGTTCTCCCAAACCTGGAAGGATCGTCCTGCTAAGAAGGATTTTAGCCATTTCAGGGCCATACCCTTTATTCCAATTTCTCCCAGTCGTTGGACTAGGGTGGGATGGTCTACAGTGTCGAAGGCCGCACTGAGGTCCAGGAGGATCACTGCCACTGATCCTCCCGTGTCCAGAATGCTTCTGGCCTTCTCTACTGCCGCCAGGAGGGCGATGTCAGTGCCCTGACCTGGACGGAACCCTGTCTGGGAGACCCCCAATAGGTTGTTGTTTTCTAGGAAGAGTGACAGTTGTTTGTTCACCAACTTCTCTGTGATCTTGCTGTTTCCTGGGAGAAGGGAGATGGGCCTGTAGTTGGAAAGGTCCTTCGGGTCTAAGGAGGGTTTTTTTAGGAGGCCTTTAACAGCTGCCGCTTTCCAGCCGGGGGGGACTATACCTTCCGAAAAGGAGGAGTTAATTAGAGCCGTGAGGGGGGGGATGATGGTCCTGGACACTTTTTTCAGGAAGCGGAGGGGTGCAGGGTCGAGGGGAGAGCCACTTTTGATTGAGGCCATCGTTGCCTCTACCTCCTCCATTGTCACTGGGCCGAAGGCGTTTAGAGAGGGTTGAGGGTTATTGGCCGGAGGGATGGGATTGGTGATAGTGATGGTGAGATTCCGATCCGTGTGGGCCGGTTCAAGAGGGGGTATGTCCAGAAGGATTTTTTGGATCTTCTCGTCAAAGAATGTGGCTAAGTTACTGCATTTACTTTCTGCCTCCTTGGGATCGAGGGCTTTGAGTGGGGGGTCAGGGGCATGGAGGAGTTCTTTGAGAACAGAATAGGTTTCGTGGGCCGAGCAGGCAGCATTTTTAATTCTGCTCTCGTAGAAGCAAATTTTGGTGTTGCGTAGCTCCTTTTTATAAGATTTTATGGAGGTGCGAAATGTTTCTTTATTTTCCTCTGTTTTACTTTTCCTCCACAGACGTTCATTCCTTTTACACATTTTGCGCAAAGTGTTGAGTTCAGGGGTGTACCAGGGTGAGGGGTTAACTCTCTTGGTATGTTTTAGCGAGTGGGTTTTAGGCAGGACGGAATCTAGAGATTGGGTGATCCAGGTGTTAAACTCTATGTCCCCAGTTATGGGGTCTAAGGATGGGAGGGGGACGTGTTCCCTTAGTTTGGCTGCCCATGTGTCTGGTTCTAGTTTCTGCCATCGCCTGGTGTGAGTTTTAACTTTGGGGGGTTGAGGGGACGGAGTGTCGAAGTCCCACACGAGGGGAACTAAAAAGTGGTCCGTCCAGGGGAGGGCGATGTGATCAAGAGTTGTCAAGCTAGAAAAGAAGGGGTCAAGCAATTGCCCTTTTTCATGGGTGATCTGTGGATTCTTTAAGTCAAGGCCAATAGAAGTGAGGTCCTGAAGTAATTCACTGGCCTGCTTATTGCCTGGGTCCAGGAAGTGTATGTTAAGGTCTCCCAATAGTATGTAATTGGTGGAGGACGTACACTTAATAGAGATCTGATCAATTATTTTATTTGGAAAGTCTCCTAGGCTGCCCGGTGGACGATATACCAGCAATCCTGATAGAGAAGTGACTGGGGAGATTTGAATAGTGAAATGACAACTTTCGTGCCCCTTGATGTTGCCGTCCGAGGTTCTACAGGAGAGGCCGTCCTTAAGGATTATGGCTAGTCCACCTCCTCTGCCTTCTGGCCTATTCTGTGAGCACATAAAGTACCCGGGGGGAAGTGCCAGGACTATGTCGGGGCCACTACTAGGGGTGAGCCAGGTCTCTGTCAGAAACAAGATGTCTAGGGCGTGATTTGTGATTAGCATATTAACTTCATGTGAGTGCTTCACGAGCGACCTGCAGTTGAGTAAGCCTAGGTGCAAGCCCTTATGCGCCGGGGTCAGATCTACAGGAATGCAGGTGTTGCATCTGGCGAGATGGTTGTCACTCATCAGGGTGTGCGTGCTCAAGGGATGTGTATGGGTGTTTAAGGCTAATAGCTCCTCCCGGGAGTAGGTTCGGGCGTGCCTGGCTACAAAGGGCAGAGTGGCAGGGCCTGGGGCCGGCTGGGCCCGGACGGGCTTGCCTTTGGCGCGCCTTCGGCGCGCTGACGGCGCGCCCGCTGCGCTCCCTGTGCTGACACATGGTTTATGGGGGAGATTCTAGGCGTTAGGGGGGTGGGCGTGGTCACCAGGAGTGGGCGTGTCCCGTGGCTCCTCGAGGTGAGTGATGGTGCCGTCCAAGCGATTCCTGCCCTTTACAGCGTTCAAGATCAGCTGTTTGGGGATTACAGGTGAGCGCTAGCGAGTAGGTGCCAACTAAATTTAAAACACAGAATAAATCACAAGAAGATTTTAAAACAAACAAGCAATCTCCCGGCTGTTTTGCCTCAGGAGTGTAACACCCTAATGGCGGCGCTTTCAGTCAGCGTCCCTATATAATGTTGGGTGGGCGTGGCCTCGAAAGGGGGCGTGGCCTACGGGCGAGGCGAGGCGCTGGGGAGAGGGTCCTGCGCCGGGTCACCAACAGCGCTAAATCCGCTGTAAAAGGCGAGCAGTTTCAGGTAAGTGAGGTTTAAGTGAGGTTTAAAACACAGAATAAATCACAAGAAGATTTTAAAACAAACAAGCAATCTCCCGGCTGTTTTGCCTCAGGAGTGTAACACCCTAATGGCGGCGCTTTCAGTCAGCGTCCCTATATAATGTTGGGTGGGCGTGGCCTCGAAAGGGGGCGTGGCCTACGGGCGAGGCGAGGCGCTGGGGAGAGGGTCCTGCGTCGGGTCATCAAAAGCATTAATTCATACACTACACACATGCTAAGCTTTTCTTTTTCCAACATTAAAAACCGTGTACAGTCTCCAGCAGCATTTCATAGCAACTAAATATCCGCCACTGAATTGTCATGTTACATTTCATAGCCTTGTGAAGATAAAGCACACGCATTTTGTTGAGTAAGCAACACAATATGGCCCTTCATTCGAGTCTACCCCAGCTGGATACTGCACTTGCAGACCTATGTCACTTGTGTGGTACTCAAAAAAATATTTTAACAGTTGTTACCCTTCTTCTGTTTTTTATGCAGTACTCTATTTTTTTCCCCTAGTGCATCTTATTTTGAACTGGAAGTTACTGCACATGTTTTTGACATGTTCTTTTGCGTTTTGTTTATGTCCCGGAAAATGACGTATTCTAGGCAGTACGTTAATCCACTTCTGCATCACAGAAGATGTAAAAATAGAATGCCCAGCTTAAATTTGAACCAGTAAGCAGAATAAAGGTTCTTCTTTGTTTTAATGTGCTTGCCCTGGTCTGCACTGGTCTCTCCTTCAGCACCCATCTGTCTAAACCCCTAGCAGTGCAAGGCTGCCCTGGCGCTCGTTTTCTACACTCAAACCCTGTGCACATGGTTTGCAGGAATGGAGTTGGTGTTTCATTTCTTTTTTCATTCATTTCTAGCCTTTTATGTTTTTAAAATTGGAAGCTTATGTGTTTCAATGTGGAGCTGGTATGCGAGTGCCCCTGGCTCACCTGTTTCTAATTTTCTCATTTACAAGTGCAGTCCATCAAGCGGCACCGAACTAGAGTAATGTCTTTCTGGCCTGATGCTGAGTGCACTGTCTATGGTAGGCTTTTCCTCGCTTACATCACACGTTTCTTCCATCCAAGTTCATTGGTGGGCCTCGGCTTATCTCGGCGCCTGTTTTCTTTAACTTTAATTTGTGTTTTTCTAAATGCAGACCATTCTTATTGTTGGGAGTAGTTCTGACAAATAACATTGTTGTGGCCTAGAGATATAGTTAAGCCTATTTCCGGAAACGGTTTACAGAAATATCAGCGAATGGGATCAGCCGTTCTCCGAACTCTACTTTGTTTTGTTCATTTACTATTAAGCAAACATTGAACATTTTCTGTAATTTATTTTTATTCTACAATACCTTTAAATTCCAAACGCACCAGAGGGCATACAATTCAACAAACGCTGTAGGCTCTGACATTTGCTAGTGGCCAGGAGCCACATGTCGAAAAAGATATCCTGGTACTGATGTTTCGAAGTCAAAATGTAATGCCGCTTAGTATATATTTTGATTTAACGCTAAGATTATCATGCTGAATTCAAATGTATGTGGGTTAAGATGTGTTTTTACATCTGTAAATATACAACCTATCTACACCTGCATGTCCTACTATAAAGACATTATAAAGAACAATAGATACACTTCTTTCAAATAAGTAATACAAAATTACCAATTTATGCTAGAAAAGGTCTCTTGAGATATCACAGTCTAATATTTTTAGGTACCCACACTGATATCATTGTAATTAGTATCATTATGGTGGAGATCTCTCTATGGTAAAGTATAGGGAAATGTAAAACGATTTATTAAACTTGAAAACAAAATAGTAAAATATTTTGTTAGATATAAATGTGACTTAGTTTTATGTTTTTATTATAAATGTCGAACAAAATAAAAAAGCTACAGCACTAATAACTTAATTTTAATAATTCTTATTAGTATTTTGAATATATTAAACAAAATCAAAATTGTGTTTTGAAAGTAAAAACGATACATTTTATATGAAAAATTATTAAAAGTGCTGTATTAAAGGAACCAAAAGTAATTTAATTATTTGAATACACAATGTTATATTATTTTTTTCTATTAAAAATGGCTAATAACATATTGTAAATAAAACATAGTTTTAATGTTAAATAATTGTTTTAACATTAAATAAATATATTAAATTGTTTAACTAGTTAAGATAATTTAATTTTGCATTATTTCATATGGGATTTTATTTAATATCCCTACCACCATTATTTTCTTAAGGTGGGTGATACAGTATCAGTTGTTGGCCATTTGTGGTGCTGGACTTACTCCACCTCTGAGCTGGAGTACAAACAATACTGTTGTAGGTTTAGTAACTTTAGGAGTGCATGTTGTGAATAGCAGTGGGCTTACTCTTTTGTGGTGTGGTGTGGTGCTGTCCTTCCCTAACCCCCCTCACCTACCCTAAACCCGTCCTTGCTCCTCCCTGAAGCCCTCCCATTTAGTAGTAAGTGTGCCACTTTTTTCAGCCATCCCCATTGTCCCCCCCCCCCCACAACTAGTAAACCTACTTGTGTGAAGAGCTCCCATAGAAAACATAGGAGAGGTGGAGATTTACACTCACAGGTTTGTGAATTGCCTCTAAGTACCACTGTAGTACAAACTTGCATAATACAAAAATACAGTTTCAGTCAATCAATCAGGTAGATAATAAGCGCGCTACTCACCCGTGAGGGTCTCAAGGCACTGAGAGTGGGTTGTTCCGTTCGGTCAAAGTCAGGTCTTTAGTGCCTTCCTGAAGGTGTTCAGGGAGGGGGCGCAGCTGATTGATCGGGAACTGGTTCCATGTCTTGACTGCGAAGTAGAAGAAGGCTGTTGCCCCTGCTTTGGCTCTGCGGATGCGTGTAATCTCAGAGAGGACGAGGTTGATGGATCGGAGGTCTCTTTTGGGTACATGAAGGGTGCGTCTATCGTTGAGGTATTGGGGTCCAGTGTTGTGGAGGCATTTGTAGGCGTGGGTGAGTATCTTGAAAGTAACTCTCTTCTCGATGGGGAGCCAGTGGAGACTCCAACGGTGTTGGCTGATGTTTTGTTGTCGTGGGATATCAAGGATGAGTCTGGCGGCAGTGTTCTGTATTGTCTGGAGCTTGCGGAGCACAGACTTGTTTATGCCGACATAGAGGGTGTTTCCGTAGTCTAGTCTACTGGTTATGAGTGTGTGGGTAACTGACTTCCTTGACTTAGCGGGGATCCATTTGAACGTCTTATTGAGGATGCGGAGGGTGTTGAATCAGCTGGAAGCGACAGCGTCGACCTGTCGGTTCATGGAGAGGGAGTAGTCGAGTACAATGCCTAGTTTTCTGACGTGGTCCGTGGGCGTAGGGGGGCTGCCGAGGACAGTGGGCCACCAGGTGTTGTTCCCTGCTGATGGGGTGATTCCAAGGACGACGACTTCTGTCTTCTTCGAGTTGAGCTTCAAGCTTCTGTTACTCATCCAGGATACAACATTCTGCAATCCTTCCTGGAAGTTGAGTCTGGTGGTGATGGGGTCTTTGGTGAGGGAGAGGATGAGCTTGGTGTCGTCAGCGTAGGATACTATGCTGAGGCCGTGCTGTCTGACAATGGCAGCAAGGGGTACCATGTAGACGAGGAAAACGGTTGGGCTGAGAGATGATCCCTGGCGCACTCCGCAGTTGAACTCCATGGGCTCATTTGGCTTCTGCCGGTGAGGAACGAGCAGATCCAATTGAGGGTGGTTCCTTTGATGCCAGCGCCGTGCAGTTTGGTGGCTAGTGTGCGGTGGGAGACAGTGTTGAACGCTGCTGACAGGTCGAGTAGGATCAGGGCTGCGGTGTTGCCTTGGTCAAGGGTTTTGCGTATGTCATATGTGGTGGCGAGTAGGGCGCTCTTGGTGCTGTGGTTGCTGCGCAATCCGGACTCAGAGGGGTCGAGTATAGCATTGTCTTCGAGGATCCTTGTTAGTTCTGCGTTGACAGTCTTCTCAGCAACGTTTGCCGTGAATGGGAGAAGTGAGATGGGCCGGTAGTTCTTGAGGCCCGTGGGATCTGCAGAGGGCTTCTTGAGTAGGGGTCTGACTTCTGCGCGTTGCCAGTCGTCTGGAAAAAGGCCGGTCTTGAAGGTGGTGTTGATGGTGCCTCGTAATTCTGGGGCGATTGTGGTGGCTGCTCTGTGGTAGATGTGAGGTGGTCAGGTGACTGTGGGGGCCCAGCCAGTGAATGCCTTTCATGGTCGAGGCGGACTCTTCGGTCGTGACAGGTGTCCAGGCGAATATGGTGGGCTGGTCGACGTTGCCAGAGGGTAGAAGTTGCATAGAGGTTCTTCAGGTGGAAGTAGGATCGAGCTTGTCGCAGAGGTCCTGGGAGGGGGCGATATCCGTGGCTTCACTTAGGGTCTTGGCGAATTCCTGGATGATGCAAAGAGTCCCTTGGAGTTGCTGCCGTTGGCTAGGATTTTGTTGTGGTTGAAGGTTCTTTTGGTAGTTCTGATACGTTGGTGGCACTCCATCATGGCGTTCTTGTAGGAGGTATGGTTTTCAGGTGTCTTGTTTTTATTTATAAAGTTTTATTTAGCGCGAACTTGATCCCGAAGGATATCAGAGCGCTTTACAATTTGAGGCAATTATATAACTTCCCACCCTATTCCCCTATAAACCCACATCCCACTATGGAACTAAAAATGCAGAATTAGAGCAAAAAAATGTAATAACTATAGTTAATTTATGGAAGTGATGTGCAGACCCGTGGTTGAAATCTCATTTCTGGTGATATTGTTTACATAACATGTCTGCAGGTGTGCCTGGCTTCTTGGAGGTCGATAGTCAACCAGGTGGCCTTCCTGTGGCGCTGTCTGTCGGAGTTGCATAGCGGGGCAAGCTTGTCTGCGCAGTTGGAGATCCATGTCTGAAATACCCTGACTGCGTGGTTGGTGTTGGTTGCCGCAGTGGGGGTGTCCCGGGTAAGGGTGGAGTTAAGCAGTTAAGCTGCTCCTCGGTGACTACTCCAGTGACTTCGTGGAGGGCGTAGAGCGGGTTTGGGCGGCTTGGGTGTGTCGACGAGGACGTGTACGCAGTGGTGGTAGGTCTATGGAGGTTGCGTGGTGTGGCTGAAATGGACACTGTTCCCTCCTGCGAAGATGGGGTCGTGGGTGTGTCCTGCCTTGTGGGTCGACGCGGTGATAAGTTGTTTCAGTCCGATGTTGGTGAAGTTGTCCCGGAATGTGGTGGAGTTGGTGTCGCTGGGGTTGTCGAAGTGGAAGTTCAGGTGTCCGATGAGTATGGAGTCCATGGAGGCGATGGCATGGGGTGCAATGAGGTCGGTGATGGTGTCGGCAAAGCAGGCCAGGGGTCTGTAGGCGAGGGTGCCACAGAGTGTGGAGTTGGGCGTTTATACAGATCAGGCCTTTATACAAATATATAGTCACAAAGTGTTCAAGATGATTAAAGTTCACCTCCCTCACCAACACAACTTAAAGCAGTTACTACTAGAGTAAGTAGAGTTATCCTGTGTTCAATACTTTGAAAAATAGTTCAAGTTCAAAGTTTGTCTTTATCACAATACGACTTCACTATAATTGTTAGTGATTTAAACTACAATCTGTCACATTCCACACTGCCTAGCTCTCTGTGATAACTGCTGACCTCTACTTGACTGCAGGAACCCAACACACATGGCCCTGACACACTGTCTCAATGCAGACACATTTTCTTAGCTGCAATCGGCATCTCTAGCCCAGGTTCATGACACAAACCTAGTTCTAAACCAGTGTTGACACAGGCAAGTATACACAAAGTACACGTTCATTAAGTTAAGATTATAAAAAATGTACTTTCACTATTAAATAACAAGTTTGAAAATAAGTAGACAAAGTTTAATTAGTATTTTCCCAGGCAAAGGTGTGAAATAAAGATTTTAAGCACACCTAGGCCTATTCCTGGCAAGCTTAACCTAGACTGCTACGTACTTAGGGGGGGGGGGGTAGAATTGTTTTGGTTAGAACAATATTTTGCGCTCAAACCAATAAAATGAAGTATACAATTATGAATGCAAATAAACCCATAAAACATTATTTTTTGTTTAAGGGCGTTGTGGTTGAAACATTTGCCTAAACCAGTGTCTGTCCTGGAGCCAAAAAGGGGTAAAGCTACAATCAACTTGAGCCTTAACAGAGCTGTGGTGTGAAGGTGCAAGAACAAACTGGGCTCTTATTCTGTCTGAGCTTAATCATCCAAGTTTACTGAACGAAAGTGGTAGCCACTTCTGTGTATGGGGCAGAAAAAAGGGAGTACATTAAAACTAGTAATGCTCAAAAGCAAAAAAAATACATTTTTGTGATCCCTTCCCAGAGTGACCCTGGAACCTCTTTGGTGGCACGAAGGCTGAAGTTGGGCTGAATTGGCTATCTAATGTAATTACACTAAAACCTGCTATGCTGGAGCTTAAGCTACATGTTCCCCATACTGACACTACAGAAGGGCTCTTTGTGTGGTATTATGCAAGGAACACTGTAGTAGGAGCAAATAGCTAACCCATGTAGAGAAACACTTGCAGAGGCTTGGCCGAGAAGAAATCTCAAACTGGTGAACCCATTGTAGGAAAATGCCCCTTTGTGCATGGTTGCCCCCACGTTTGCCTAATGTTAATGTACTTCGACCTGGGTTCCTGCCAACCAGGTACCCAGGGCCTATGTTCTTTCACTAAACTGTACTGTTGCAAAACCCAATTGGCAACTCTCTGGCCACTTGTAAGTCCCTTGTAAAAGGTAGCATAGGTACCAAGGGCACTGTGACCAGGAAAGGCCTCTAAGGGATGCAGTACTTATTGTGCCACCCTTAGAGGCCCTGTACCTTTACACATACACACACTGCCATTACAGGCTTCGTGTTATGGTGCAGAACAAAATTACGAGTCGACATGGCACGCATCCCTGGGTGCCCTGCCTACAATCCACTGCCCTGGCATAGGTAAGCCACTCCTCTAGCTCGGTGTGCTATACCAGTGGTGAGGGTACATGTGCATGAGCTCAGTATCCCTACAGTGTCTAAGTCAATTCTTAGACATTGTAAGTGCAGTAATGCCATAAAGAGTATATGGGCTGGGACTTTGTCATTACGAACTCCACAGCACAAAAATGGCTTTACTGAAAACTAGTAAGTTTGGTATCAAACTTCTCAGCACATTAAACCCACACTAATGTCAGTTTGAGATTTAATGGAAAATGCACTTAGAGGGCATCGTAGAGGTGCCCCCTGAAAAACAAGCTAGCACTAGTGTCCTGTCTGAGTGGCTGCTCGCCAGCTGCCACCACCAGACAGGACCACTCTCTGGGTCCTGAAACAAAGCACATCCTGAGACGAGGTGCCAAGCCTCCCCTCCAAGGATGGACAGTGTCCAAAAAGAGGAATCTTCAAAGGCTTGCCGCCTTGGTGAACTACCCCAGCCATTTGTTGCTCCCAGCAAATGGCACTCACCGGTTCTGACCCCCACTTTGGGGTAGAGAATTGTGGGAAAACCAGTTTAGGAGGAGAGTTGTGCCCACCTTTGTCTACCCGACCCCTCAGGTTGGGGAGGCGAGGTGAAGCACAACTCTTAGTCCCCGCCATCTTGAAGATGTTGGGGACCGAGCCAGTCAGAGTGAGGCTTATGCCTCCGCTCTCACTGGATGGTGGCATATTAGTGGGTGTACCCACCCCAAGGAAGGGACTCATTGGTCTCAACCTGAACCTACCTGTAACACCCCTAAATTTAGTTTTTAGGGGCATCCCTGAACCTTGTCTCCTCAGACCAGAGTCGGAAAGAAGAAGGACCGAAGAACCGTACTGGAGAAGAAGAGGAGGACCCCAACGGAATTTGCCCCAGCCTTACCGGCCTGTCCCCACTTCAGACTACTCCAGCAAAATCTCGGTGTGTCTTGCAGACAGCGGCCCCCAAGAACCCGAATGACCTACCCTTCCTTCGCCATCCAAATACGGTCTCCTGTAAGAATTGGACTTGCTCAGGACCAACCAGACGACTCCATGAGTCTCCCACCACTCAGCACCCGGTGCCCTGAGCCCTAATCCGAGTGGCCCAACACCCTACGGAGGTCCCCCTGGTGATCCTGACCTGGGTTACAGTGACCCCTGGATCTCCACAAGCTTCTAACCCAAGCCTGCAGCCCGTATCTTGGAGGCCCCCTCCAACCGTGACTGAAGGCGACACCCCCACCGTCTCTCTGACCAAAGCGGTCCAAAGAACCCGACTGCGACCGCCCAACCGACTCCATCTCCGAGCACTTGTGGCCACGGCTTCAACTCCCACAGACCACATTCGCCGATCCGGTCACTGACCGCCTCTCAGGAATCCCCGAACGAATCTGCCGCTTGGACCAAAACCGAAGGCTTCCACTTAGAAACCCTGGGATTTCGGAAGGACCGCTTCCTACACCCGGCTGCCTGTGTGCCGCTGGCAGTTTAGCGCTTATGCTGGCCATTGTGGTCTTCAGTGCTATCCTCGAGACCAAGAGCTTTGTGTTCGCTCAACAAGGTGGCCTGCTCATCCGCAGTCCCCAAACCAATGTCCTTGCTTAGCCCGGTGGCTAATGTGCTGTCCCTGCACTCTGCACCCGGCCGCCCCTGTGCCGCTGGCAGTTTGAACAGAGTGTCCATCCAAACGAGTCCTACTCACGGACCGTAACCTCTTTGTTGATCTTTCAGAACTTAGAGGGTCTCATGAGTAACCCTGAAAAACTGTGATTATATTGCAAAGCATATTAATTTACTTCCCTTTTCTTAGGAAATGTACCAGTGTGGTATCTAGAGATAACTCGCTGAGTAAGAAAAATAACTGTAAAGTAATTTCAACTGTTTATTGCCAAAACCTATAAACCTGTAACAACAACCAATTTAATGTCAAATGCGTATTCGTGATACCTTGCCTTTGAGAGTACGACTTTGGCTATGATTTGGTTCTAGCAATAAAATAACACAAAATATTTTTATACAGACAAATTGGTCTGAGTTCAGTCTTTGAGTGTGTGACATACTTTCCTGCCTTAGTGCGTACAATAAATGCTTGTCACAACCCTCTGATAAAGTCTTACTGCTTGCCCAACTACCACAAATAGAGAGTAAGGTTTTATCTACTTTTACCTATGCTTATCTTTGGGGATCCACTGGACTCTGTGCACACTAGACCTTACATTGGTATAGTATATACAGAGCCAGCTTCCTACACTCATCTGCTGCAGGGTTTATAAGGAATAGCTATAAGGGCAGCAAGTTAGAACATCTACTTCAAAACACCAGGAGTCCACTATTATCTGGTTGTATATCGGTAAAGGTGAACATAGGGTTTTAATATTATTTAGATGAGATGTCACCTGAGTTTTGCTGCACATGGTATGTCCAGTTTAGGCGTGACCCACTCCTGTTACATGCTTGCATATCTAAATGGGATCTGTAGATGAGTGTTTTTTTTGTTTCTTTTTTGTTAAACTGTTTATTGATGACTGGTTCAGATATTACATCAGGCATATAGTTTCTACACCACCCATACAGTCTTTTCTGTTTTTCTCCCCTCCCCCCCCCCCCCCCCCCCCCCCCCCCCGATAACTGGAAACATCTGACTCAGTGCCCTCATAACACTTAATCTATACAAATCGTCCACATCAGCCCGGGCAACTCTATATACAAGTGGTAGTCCTTTACAAGTGAATTCGAGCTGTGGATGCCCGATCAGTTCTCAGCGTGTATACATCTATGACTTTATAAGTAAAGGCGTCGCCAGATTCTATCCCTCCCAACCCCCCACCCCGTTTCGTACGTCTCCTGACATCTATGCACAGGCCATGGCATCTCCCCGGGCCTAGTGGTCTTGGAGAACTGACTTATCTAAGTAAGTGTGATCATCATCCTCTTCTCTGTGGCCATCCTATGCGCACCCTGGGCCATTCTCTAGTTGTGGACCCACCACCCTTGCCCAACCATTCCTATGACGCTGTCCCAGTCGGGAAGGGCAGCAAGTCCTGGTCCTCCAGCTTCAACAGTATCTGTTCCCACTCCTGTGCTATTGGGTGTTTCTGTTGCCCTCGTTCCTCCTCCCTCCTGAGTATTGTACCTTCAGCCCCACCCCACTTCAGCACTTCGGACCGCCAGGCCTCTACAGTCGGGGGTGGTGCAGATTTCCACCTCATAGTCCGTGTCCTGACCGCCAGTAGTAATGCTAAGTCCATGAACTTCAGTGGGGCCCTACGACCTTTAGGTCTTTTCCTGTGTCCCAGCAAGCACGGCAGCGCCCCCTCTGGTATCTGCATGCCCGTGGCAGTGTGTAGGATGTGTCGTACCTGACCCCAATAACTCTCTATACGCGGGCAGGACCATAACATGTGGAGAAGGCCAGCCTCCTCCGCATGACACCGGGGACAACAATGGGAAGAGGCAGGGAACATCCGGTGCAGCCTTTGTGGGGTAAGGTATGCCCGATGTAGTAACATGGCTTGGATACATTTAAACTTCACATTTCTGGACACTCTTCTAGGGTGTTCCGTAACAACCTTCCATGCCCCATCTGTCATGTCCTCCCCTGTGTCTAACGTCCAGGTGGTCCTGAGGGGAGTAAAGGACATAGCAGCGTGTTCCCCCCAGTTCCCATGTAATATAGTAGGTGCACTAGCTCATGTTGCTCCGATCTGCTACGCTGTGGGGCCCATGTAGTACGTATGTAGTTTGTGACCGTGGCATGTAGGAGGTATAGTCGTGGAGCGGCTCCCGTGGTCTGCACAAAGGAGGCGTGGTCTAACAATGCGTCATCTCCAAACAAGTCGCCTACTCTGTCTACCCCCGCATCTGTCCAAGGCCGTAATCTATTATGCGTCAACTGACCTTGTGGTGTTGGGATTCCCAAGAGGGGGATGTTGTCGGCGTACGATGGGGCCGATGACGTGTACGCCAAAGCTTTCCGCCAACACGTCAGGGCGGTATACAGAAGAGGGTGGCAGTCTCGGGGCACTTTGGCCCCGGGAAGTAGTAAGGAGTGCAGTTCTCCACGCGCCAGCCGCTCAGCATTGAAGCCGATTTCGTGCAAATGTCTACCCGCCACCCATCTTGATAGCCATTGTAATTGGCTCGCGTAATAATAACCGCGAAAGTCTGGTACACCCAGGCCTCCACGCCTGGTTCCCAGTTGAAGTTTTTTGAGGCTTATCCTCTGCCTGCCAGAGCCCCAGACCAGGGTGGTCAAGAGTTTATTCAAATTGTTAAAAATGGTCTGTGGGAGGAGAACCGGTAGGTTTACAAAATAATAAAGCAATCGGGGAAGCATGACCATTTTAGATATAGCAATCCTACCCATGACGGACAGCGGCAGAGATGTCCAGAACTGCACACTGCTCCGAAGGCCAGCAATGGCCCGCCTAATGTTGCCATCGATCTGGTCCTCAGGCCGCCTGTAGACCCGTATGCCTAAATATTTAAACGTATCCTGTGCTATCGGAATTTGGGAAGTGCCAAATAGTAAGTGGGTTGGCCGTTGTCCCTCCTGGAAGTAGAACCCCACCGACTTCGCCGGGTTGATCCCCAGTCCAGACACGTCTGCGAACCGGGTAAAAATGGTCGCTAAGACCGAATGATCCTCCTCCAGATCTCGGAAATACAGAAGGATATCGTCGGCGTAAATTGATAACAAATTTGGTGTGCCGCTGAGGAGAATGCCCCGCTCAGCCATCCTGGTCCGGAGGGCGATCGCCAGAGGTTCGAGGGTCAAGACAAACAACAGGGGCGACAGTGGGCAGCCCTGTCGAGTGCCGCGGTATATGTTATAACTAGAGGAGACGTGTCGACCCGTGCACGCTCGAGCCGTCGGGCGTGTGTACAACAGCCGGTTCCATCGTATCAGGGAGTCAGGGAGGCCAAAACGTTGCAGGACCTCAAACATAAACCCCCAGGACAGTGAGTCGAAAGCCTGGCGGAGGTCCAGAGCTACACAGCCGGCCCGAGGTAGAGTCGGCGTCGTCGCAGCCATAAGGGCATGGAGTCGTCTCGTGTTCTGGGACGTACTTCTCCCCGGCAGGAATCCGCACTGATCCGAATGAATTAAGGTCGGAAGGTGGGACTGTATCCGCAGAGCTAAAGCTTTACTGAGTATTTTATACTCCGTGGAGAGCATTGAGAGGGGTCTGTAATTGGTGAGGTCAAGGGCGTCCCGGCCGGGCTTGGGGATTGAGACAACTGAGGCCTGCATTGTCGTTCCAGGCAGGTGACCAAGTTCATATGATTCTTTATAGATGTTCTCCAAGACAGGGACCAGGGTCTCAGAATATGACTGATAAAACTCCACCGGCAGACCGTCCTGTCCGGGAGTCTTACCCCGGTTAAGGGATCGGATGGCTATTTTTATTTCTTGCTGCGTGATGGGCCCGTCTATCCCCGTCTGCTCCGCTCTGGACAAGACTGGGAAAGGCAAGTCTCTCAGAAAGTCCATCATCGCTGCACGGTCCTCCATGGGGGGGGAAGCATAGAGCGTGCTAAGGTGATCTCTAAAAGCGTCATTAATGGCCAATTGTGTAGTTATCAGCTCACCCGCGCTATCTCTAATCCGCGTGATCATTGGTATCTCGGGGCTGTCTCGTACCAGCCGGGCCTGTCGATGAGTGTTTCGGTCAGTTGCAACTTCAGATGGGGGGAGGGCTGGAAAATGATGTTAACTGTATACTTTTCTGCTCAAAAACAACTGGGCATTATAGGAACCTATTTCTACCTTTGTTTATTTATTATTGTCTATATTACAAATCATAGAGATGAATACAACCAGAGGATGTCCAGGCAGTTGAGATGCAAAGATGCTTCCACTTCCTAAAGAAAGAAGAGGCAACCCTCAGTCACTTAGGTTGATCATGAATGAGCCACAATGAAAAAAGAGTTCAAAGAGATTCTTCACGACGCATTCAGACATGACAAGATATGAAGAATCAGGCTGGTGTATAAACAATTGATTATTGGTTACTTTTGGGACTGTAAATGGCAGAAGTTTGATAAGACTGTTGCAGAGAAGGACACAAACAGATATTGGAGCTTTATGGTCTTCAGTACACAGAATACCAAAACATCCCATCTCAATTCCCAATTAAAAGGTTGTCGGAACACTACTTTCAATATTTCAGAAGGTATCTTAAAGTACCAAAGTCCAGTCCACTCCCACATCATCCACTGCTTCCTGCAAAGTGATGGTGGTTAACTGGTTCATAGAACAGTGTATAGAGCCGCGATTAGCATCCCACGGTGGAAAAAGGCACAAAGAGGAAATCTTATTCCATACGAATTCTTCAAGGAACACGAACTCTGGTAGTTGACAATCTTAAAAAATATATATTTTGATTGGAGCATACATAACTTTTTCTTTCTTCCTCCGGGCATAACAATACAATAGTTCACTGTTAAAACTGGCGCTTCTGGTTGGCAGATGTATGCCCTTCCCCAAGCAGCAACCACCACTCTAGTCAGGGTAAGCTAGATACACACTAATAGATACCCTGTGCTCACCCTTTGGTAGCTTGGCACAGAGCAGTCAGGCTTATCTAAAGAGGCAATGTGTAAAGTATTTGTGCAACACACTCACACTCACAAAATAACACAATTAATACATCACAAAAATTCTCCACACAGGGTTAGAAAAACAGGTCTCTTTTTTTATTAGTAAAACAAAATTAAAACAACAGGAATCCAATAATTAGATTCGGAGGTATGAATTTTTAAAGATTAAATCAAATCATAGTGCTTAGAGTCATAAAGCACCGGGTACATCAGGTCGCGCTAAACCGGAGTATATCCAAAGTTCAGGCTGACCGCGATGGAGGGCAGGCCGGCTGCAGGGCTCACGCAGGTCCAGCTGAAAAAGTTCTTGGGTGGAGGAAGCATCGACGTCAAAGACTTGATACAAGGAGCAGACGAGGCGAGGTGTCGTCATTGATAGGATCAGAGGAGGCGAGGTGACATTGTCCATCCTGTGGATGCAGGCAGTGCGGTGGTTCCAATCTGTGCAGTCGAAGGCTTTGTCGACAAACCCCTGTATGATGCAGGTGATGGTTCGTCATTGAGTTTGGCAGTCCGTTGATGTCAAGCCACGCAGCCCATTAAAGCGATTGTCGAGGTGCAGCCACTTTGGTTTCGATTGAAGATGCATTGGTTCCGATTAGCACAAAGTAGTCAATGCATCAGTTTTTATGTATCCACACAGCAGAAGTCCCCTTTCAAGGACCCAGGACTGGATGGGCACCACTTGTCAGGGTGAGCATTACAGATGTCAGAGTCCAGGTGCTAGTGTATGAAGTATTTGATATCCATGAGACTTCAGAACAGGGGGAAAGTCAGCAAGCCCTTGGTGCCACTCTGGGTTGAAATGAGATGGGTCTAGTCCCTTTCCTCAGCAGGGTAGAGGGTAGCAAGTAGCAGGCAACAAGCAGCTGATCAGAGCAGAAAAGCAGTTCTACTAGAGCAAAAGTCCCATAGAATAGCATTCCTTGCAGCAGCATAGCAGAGCTTCTTCTTAGCAAAGTTCTTCACAGGTCCACAAGCGAACTGTCTTGCTAAGGTCAGAGCCCCAGTACTAATACCCAGTTGTACCTTTGAAGTAGGGGTGAATTCTAAGAAGGGCCTTTGAAGTGCACACAGGCCCTTCCTTCCCTACTCTGGCTCCAGACTATCTGTGGGGGTAATCAGCCCTTTGTGTGGAGTGAGGCCACTAACTAATCAGATGCAAGTGTCAACCCCTCTCTCCCTTCCTGCCCAGAAAAAGCCATCATAATGCAGAAGAATGTGGATGAGTACTCAGACACACCTAACCTTCCTGTGTTTGTAGCTGTCTAGACGGACTGCACAAAGTGTAGCTTTCAACCACACCAAACATGTATTAGAGACAGACTGCAGGCACACAGAGCAGTAAGAGCAGAGGAATGTCCACTTTCTAAAAGTAACATTTCTAAAATAGTAATGGTAAATCCAACTTTACCACTAAAGTGGATTTATCATTACCATTCCAAAGATATGAAACATATTGCAGCTACTCCATTCTAATCAGTAATTACAGCTTAAAAGTGTATTAAGGAATTCCCAATGCTAGCTTATGAGAGCAGTAGACCTCAGAGTAGTAAAAAATTACTTTGGGTGTTTGTCTCGATCAAGACATGCAAAACTTAAAAGGACATGTGCTACATTTTACTTACACAGCACCCTGACCTTAGAGCTACCTATGGCCTACCTTAGGGGTGACTTATGTGTAATAAAAGTGGAGTTTTAGGCTTGGCAAGTAGTCTTAAAAGTAAACTGCACATACAGGCCCTGCAGTGGGAGGCCTGAGACAGGTCTGGAGCGGTTGGCACAATCAGTGCTGAAGGCCTACTGGTAGCATTTAATATACAGGCCCTGGGTAAATGGTATACCACTTTACAAGGGACTTACAAGTAAACTAAATATGTCAATTGTGTATATACCAATGCTAACATGTTTAGGGGAGAAGCACATGAACTCTAGTACTGGTCAGCAGTGGTAAAGTGCCCAGAGTCCTTAGGCCAACAAAAAGGATCAGCAAAAAGAGTCGGTAAGCATGCAAAACGTTAAGGGGAAAACCACTCTAAGGATAACAGCTCTATCATTCCCTTAAAAAAAAAGATGTAAATAAGCCACTTTCTTACCAAACCCAATGCCTTATTGATGTGGAAGTGAAGATCTTCACAAGAATAATGTTGGAAGAAGTCGGCATATGGACGGGGGAGCAAAGAACGCTCTCCTGAGTTCAAGCATACCATGCATGGGGCCTACCAACAAGACAAGCTACAGCTATTTTAGAGGAGCCATTTAGAGAAAGTGAAGCAATTTTGTATCTAGGAATCACAATATCATCAGGATAGCCACAACCCCTTTTTACGATCAAGAAAGTAAGTGGAGGCTGCAGCGAATAGTATACCAAAATTCGCAAATGGAATGGAATGCTCAAATATATACAAACTGTCTACCCATCAATGTGCAAAGCCATAGAGTAGGTCTGAGGGCCATACTAGTCCTTCCAGTCAGTGGATACAACACAAATGGTGTACTGAAAAAGCCTTAGTGCTTCTTACTTTAGCTCCATCAGGTTCCCGGAAGCACAGTGCCACTTTGAGGCACTATCTATCAGAGCTAGGAAGATGGGCCATATACTATATCACACTCCCCTGTGTCCCTAAAACTGAGTTTCGATCCATACGCAGGTCTGAAAGAATGCGCCGGATCATCTTCTCAGTGGTACATGATTTTGCCAATTTGTCCATCAGACAATATACAATTGTGGATCCAATAGCTTAAATCCATCCTTTACTGAAGAAACCAACTGTTGAACTACCCCTTCTTGGTAAATTGTCCCTAGGGTCTGACTGTGACAGAAAATAGACTCGGGCAAAATGAAAGTGCCCACCCCCCAGCCACCCTCCCCCAATTAGTGACTTGCATTGCCAAAGACATAAGGACCAAGCGCAAGGTAACGTTTGCTGAAGTTTCGGGTCCTGACTAGGCTTTGTTGTTGAGTCTGGTTCTCTGCTCATCGCTGTTTAATTGTGCCAGAAGCTCTTCACCTCTTCATTCTCTACGGAGTATAGTTTTCCAGTATTATGACAGCAATATTCATACTTCCAAGTTGCTACTCTCAGGCTTCCGAGGCACTTTGCATACCTACTTTACCCTATTTGGTGTGGAGGGCACCTTCTGTTCTGTTTCCCAGTAGCTTTGAATGCAGTTGATGTGGCATTCATACATGTGATGGTCATGCAGTTTGTTGCAGGTCACTTGAGAGTTGTTGCATGCTTTTCTTCTAACGGTCTTTGCACTGCAATTGATCTCGCATAAGTGAAAATGTGAGCTATTGGCATTGGAGATGCTAATGTTTTTTCCATTTAAAATTATGCCAGCAGTAGCATAATAAGAATATATATTAATTTAATGAAGCACAGGGTGCAGTACAACAGAGTGCTACGAAGTATCCCAGGGACTTCTAGTAACAGCCTGTGGTACTGCACCCTTTACTTCATTAAAATGATTTATTTTCTAGGTGTCCACCTAGTAACAGCCCACGGTACTGCACCCTTTCCTTCATGTAAGGAATTTCTTTGCTTATTAGGCTACTGCTGGCATAGTTTTAAATGAAAAAAACATTAGCATTTGCAACGGCAAAAGCTCACATTTTCCCTAATGCCAGGCCTATTGCATTGTAAATGCTTGTTCTTGCACACTGGGAACAGTGTTATCTACTTTGTTTGGTGCAAAATAGAACGTAAGTTGAGCCAAAGCTTAACTAAACTGCCTGCAAACGGTATTATGAAAGTTTAACATTTAAACTAGATTGTGCTCTTGTCTTTGTTTCTTGTTTATAGATTAAAGAACTGATTTCGTATTAGTTTATTTTACACCTAATTATTCTACTTAGATTGCATAAAGAAATTGAAAGTATTTGATACACGTCTCCCTCCTTACCTTCTTTTATTCTAGGCTGTGGGGAGCACCTTGTTCGGACCATATTGGCCAGAGAATGTTCACAAGCACTACAGGCTGAAGATGCACACCAAGCGCTGCTTGAGACTATGCAAAATAAGTTCATTGGTAAGTATGCAGTGCGGTCTAACAATAGGCATAGCAAAGAGTCTGTGTTATCATGTCATCATATAGTAAGTGTATGTCATAATGTCACCGATTCATTGAAGGGATGATCGTTTTAAACAAATGCTGCCTCTCAGTTACTCCTTAAAGCAGAGGCAGTGCCTGCATGACACAAATGTATTGCCATTTTATTTACATACTGGAGGCAGCCGAGTCTGTGGTTGGGGCTAGCAGCAGGGAGGAACAGTGCACTTAGTTTAACGTGCAAATGTCACTTTGACCAGATGTGTTGCAATGGGCAGCCTGACATGCGCACTTTAAACACTCCAAGCCGAGCAGTCTTAGACAGCTGGGCGGAGAGCAAGCACAGGCCCCAGGGCTTTAGAACCATCGAACCAGCGCACTCGCATACTGCCTGAGCAACATGAGAGCAGCACCAGGATTGGTAGAGGGGAGTCGAAAGAGCCTCTGGGAGCCTGTGCTCAAGCGTCCAAGTGCCAAGAGGAGCAAGAAAGTACATTGATTTCCCAGGATATCCGTTCCTCTCCGAGGCAGTCTGCTGTGGGGGATACTTTCTTATGACTGCAGTGAGGTATGTTTGTAGTTATAAAGCGCTTCGTGCTCCTGAGGAGTTGCTGAAGCACATTTGCAAACAGTAAGCACACAACTTTTTGGGCGTCCTTTGGATGCGAGAGTGTGCGTTGGTAGTGTTTCCTATGGAAATATCTCGATGTAGTGTGTTTATTTAATCACATCTAACAGCACAGAGAAGATTTATTACTTAAACACTTGAACCTTGTGTAAACATAGGCCTTAGCAGAGCTGGTGGGCTGTCACTGCTGGATCCCGGGAATGGAAGTTCTGCACCAATAGAAAGCCTCTGTGTGAGCGTTCTCCTTTGTCCGCACAGCGCTGCACTGAGGCCTGTTCCGTTGCCTGTGGTTTGCATTGTGTCACGGACAACACAGCATCACCCAGGCTCTGAAGCACCACCCTCGTCCCTGGTTACAGTACAGGTTCATCCCCTTCCCACCAGTGTAAGGCTGTTGCCTTTATCCATCATGACCCTTCTTTGTGCGTTGTTCAGGTTCATCCACTTCCCCAGACGGAGGCATTTCTTCCAATCCCCCCATCACTCACAGTGCATGACAAAGGATCCTATAGCGTCACACAACCAATAGAAGTCCATCCAATCGCATCCATGCTCAACACAGCTTCATTCACTCACTAAATAAACAGCGCCCTTTCATTGAAACATGTAGCACTTTAAAAAAAACGGACAACTGTCGTAATACAGGTTGATAAAAGTTCAGCCTATGGCACTTCCTACCTTTGCAAACTCACTCCACAGATTACCCCTGCCCTTACCCATTATGTACGGTGCTACACACCAACAATGCATACCTGCCAACTCACAAAGTGCCACCATGTGAAACACAATATCGGCTCCCATCACACGGTCTTCTGGTGAGGAGCTGATATCACACGGTGGCTGGGAACAAGAGCTGAAAACCACAGTAAATAGTGGTTTTCCAGCTTGTTTTCCGAGGCTTTATACTACTGATGTCCATTAAAGGGGTGTGAAAACACCCCGGGACATTGACACCAGCCTCAGCAAGCTATTTCTTTTGAGAGGAGGGGGTTTAGGGGCGGGGTGGGGTTCAAAAGTGCCTCACAGGTACTTCGAGGCATGAGGCACCACCCATTTCAAGGCACCTCACTCTCCTCACACAGATTGTTCTTCAAGTTGACAGGTATGACAATCTCACTTTCAAAGGCACATCATGCACTGGGTGCACACTGTACACAGTGAAACCCATCTGTGTGATTCATTCACTAAATAAACCAGCACTTTAAATGGAAAAAGAGAAGGCCAATTACTCACCAAATTGATTAGGTGGGTCTGGAAGGGGCGTGTCTGGGGTGTGGCTTTGAGCCAGACATGTACAATATTCGCATTTTCTTCTTAAATGTAAAGGGCCCTTGGCCAAGTTCAGCTTATAGGTGCAGGGCATAATTGGTATTTTTGTAGTTTTATATAGCATAATCTTGGCCCAAGGGGATTAAAGCGTTTTACATGAGAAGCAGAAGTTTTACGTAAAGGCATACTTTTTAGTTCGAGTCTGCTCTGCAAAGCATGCTATATTCGGTATATGGGCTATCGGGGACTTTGGACACGCCCACTGCTTTTAGTTGGTTATTTAGCCTGCTGTTCTAAACTCCTTTCCTTGGTTGGTTAATGTTGTGCATCTGTCCTACCTTTTTAGGTCTCGCCTGTCGATGCGCATGCGCATCGAGCAAGCGAGACTATGGGGGCTTATCCACTCTTTGTCCAACTTGCAAGGAATCGTGGCGATTCCTTGCAGTGCCCGTGACTTTTAAGCTCAATGCGCATGCGCATTGAGCTTAAAAGCGCGTGCACATCAGTTCCCTCATCCGCACGTCGCATTTCTCCTCCCCCCTCGCCCCCTCCCCTGCCCGCCGTGTCGCATTTCTCCTCCCCCCTCCCCTTATCTGTCTTCCCTTCGTCGGTTCCCTCTCCCCGCTCCGCCCCCTCCCCTGCCCGCCGTGTCGCATTTCTCCTCCCCCCTCCCCTTATCTGGCCTTCCCTCCGTCCCGTCCACCTGGAAGGACTACCATGTACCACTGCTTCAATAGTAGCCCACCCACTGAAACTGCATCTACTGCGCAGGTACTCTGCTGAAAAATGGTGCGTACTTCAGCCCTCGCACAATTGGAATACCGAGGGCACTGTGGTTGTAGGTTAATACACGTTTATTCAGCATATGAGGAGGAGCGCAAGTAACAGGTCATCACTTCAAGGAGTTCACTTTCGACTGTCACTACATAGTTGCATAGTGGAACTAGGACTATATCCCAGTCGGAGTCCATGACTTTGTTACTAGGTATCTCCAAACACCCCCACCCCACCACCACAGTTTTATATAAAGCAAACTCAACCCGAAAGTATTGGAGGGCTGTAAATGACCACATTACACAATGGCACGTTCATGTATAGGTCCGGGGAATTTAAGATATTTGCGCAGCACCAGGGTGTTCAGCCGAGACTCGAACTTGAGTTCCCCTTCCCCGCTCTCCATTTCTTATCCTGGACGACGAGCAGCATCTTTCTAACCAGCCAGACACTAAACAGGTAGTCGCCGCCCGGTCCCATGATGATAACTCACCTCAGGCTAGAGACGAGACTCCGACCGACTAACTAAACATCGTTCCCTATCAGATGGGCGTTACTCTGTGAGACAGTAAGAGGCTGAAACGAACAAACGCAATTCTCCAAAGCCAATCAGCACTTCCGAATTTGAAAGCCGCACTAGGATTGGTTAAAGTATCTCCAATAAACCAATCCCATTTCAACTCAAATGTTATACCGCGCACTCCCGGGCTATGTTAAACCGTCCGATTGGACGTTTTGCGACCCGGAAGTACTACAAGTACGCACAAATGAAACCAGTTAAAAGATCAACTGCAGACGATGGACACGAGACTAGAGTCACCGGCAGTCCGCGTAAGTAGCGGGCAGGTGTTTACCATACCATCTCTTTCGATTGGAGAGCACTTACCACATTACCGCCCTCCCCCAACTGGTCTCCTTATCTCTTTTCGTTAGGGACTGTCATAACCATTCTGGTCCCGCCATCATTACTGATAAGGCACCATATATACTACGTTCCTTCTATACCTTCTAAGTTTTCAGACTGCTCATTTGCGGCATTTGAATGCTTTCATCGTACGTATGTGTGCACTTGATAGAGAAATTTGTCTAGAGCCCATGCTCTAGAATCGGCAAGAAAAACCGACTGATAACTTTGTAGTACCTGCGTGGGGTTGAAATACACACATACCCTTCAAATGTCATATATTCACTTACTTAAACTACTGGAAATGAGGCATCATGTTACAAGGGTACATACATTTTTTGGTAGGGGGAGATTAAATGATTTGCCCAGAATCACAGGCTGTTAAGCCAACACTTAACACCAAGACTGGAACTTGGTTCCCTATGGCCAAAGTGGGTAGCTCTGACTGTTATGCCACATCCTCCTTTTGAAATGACTTGTAGCTTAGGCGCAAGAGCTGTCTACTTGGGAATGGGAAAGGCTCAAATTGTCAAGCCTGCAGGCTCTGATTAGGCTTCTCTTTATTTTCATATTTTTTTACAGCAGCCAATAAGATTAATTAATGTGAGAACACTACATTGCTAATTAACACCAATCAACATAGTCACATGTACCAATCACAGAGCCCTCAACTCTACATAATCGCAAACTGCAATTTTACGCTCTCTTTGCTACTACGTAGCCAGTTAAGCGTCTCGTTTTCAATATATATGTCGATGAGTATGATTACTGTGTTAGGTTATTGTGTTGTGTATTTCATGGTTAATTAGACACTGATACTAACATACCTAAGAAACTGTTTGAAATGATCAGAAACCAATCTACCTGAGAACCGATCTTGTTTCCACAAACAACAAAGCACCCCCTAATTGTTAAACCGTTGCCTCCTTTTTTGCTTAAAAAACATCGCAAATTACTAGCAATATTGAGATCGCTCTCAAACTAGTTTCGCACCAACCCCTCCTCCACCCCTCCACAATAGATAATGAAGCCTGGCTGTATAATCGCCTCATCGAACCGAAAAATAATACCTCCTGGTCTAGCTTCATAACCTTTGATGAGATTCTGGTGACGCTACGTACGTTTAATTATGATATTCCGAGCGTTAAAACATACACTGCCAAACGCGCCTTCACATCCTCACCCCCTCATCCTCACACACCCTCACTCACCCTCACACCCCTCACAACCCTCTCACCCTCACACCCCCTCACACCCCCTCACCCTCACACACCCTCACACACCCTCACCCACCCTCACCCTCTCACCGTCACCCCCTCTCCCTCACACACCCTTACCCTCATCCCCTCACCCTCACACACACTCTGTCACCCTCTCACCCTCACCCTCACACCCCCTAACCCTCACCCTCACCACCTCACACACCCTCACTCACCCTCACACACCCACACCCTCACCCTCACACACCCTCACCCTCATTCACCCTCAAACCCTCACACACCCACTCACCCTCTCACACCTGCTGCACGCTCCTGCTCTCTGGAGATGTGGCCTAACGACCAGAGCTGCCATCTATGTCACGTAAATACAAAACATGTTGCATTCCAAATGCTATAGGTGTCACATTTGCGAAAGTTATAACTATTGGCGTTGTAAATGACAAAGCTATCAATTTAGCTATTTTAAAAACCAACAAATAAACAAAATATTTGTCGTTTACAAGACCAATAGCTCCAACTTTTCTAATGCGAGACCTATTGCATTTCCAATGCTTGTTGTGCTTGGTTCCCTCCCAGCGCACATCACCAATTGATTCATTTGGTTGGCTAGCTCTGGCCGTCTCTTGGCTCCTCGCTCTCACACCCTCCACCCACCTCCCGTCATTGCTGCTGGCAGGACACTATTGATGGAGTAACTGTTCTAACGGAATGGTCTGTTGATCATCGAAAGCTACAAGTTCTTACTAGGATGTTTTCGTGGACTATAAAACATCATGGAAATTACTTCTCTTGAATTATAGGCTACCATAAGCTCAGTTCCCCTGTTCCAAAATGGCTACTTGGTCGTCTTTTGTAGTCGCTTTATTCTTGGTATCGGGCTCTTAAGAATCGCCCTCTTGATTCACAGTGCTTGCCTTGGATTACCAAACCATAACCCGACCCTACTCTAGAAAGCGGCTACCAGTGCTGGCTTGGGAGGACGTTCGCAACGAAAGCCGCCTCTTCTCCCTGCTTAGCGGACTGCCACACTTTGGCATCGTACGGACGGTGACCCTCAAATCATGGATTCAGAGGGGCGAATACCCCATCTACGGGTCATCACGAAGGTGAAGGTGGACTACACTACTAATGTGGGTACATTCAAATGCTCACACTACCGTTGCAGGGTGATTCCATTAAGAGTACACATTTATTTATTTTTTACAGCACAACTTGATCTTTGGTTGCTTTCCGAGGTCTGGATATCTGTAGGAGTCAGAATTACATTGTGTATTTGATAAAGAGTTCAAAAAGGGATGTGTCGCCAACTTTGACATCAACGAGAACACAATAAGTGACATTGGTATAATAATGTATACAAAATGGGAAATAAATGAAATGACAGTCCATTAAAATATAATAATTTTATGATCTCCCCCCCCCCCCCCTCTCCACCCCCACCCTCCGAGCGCAAATGTAGCGTACATCCATGTCGTTACCTGGAGGAGGAACTATTAGACCCATTTCTACAGGCCACTGGCCTACTGTTGAAGAATGTCATGGGATCCTGGAGGTAGGATCAAGTTTAAACAAGCATTTGCAATGCACTAGGTCTCACATTACTAAACGTTTGACCTGTTGGCTTGCAAATAATAATGCAACGTCAATAGCTCAAACTTTCGGTAATGAGAGACCTATTGCATTACACATATTTGTATTGTTTTTATGGCACAGCGAGATTTAAGTGATTTGCCCAGAATTACAGGATGTTGAGCTGTCGCTGAGATTTCACCTCCCAGTACCATAAAACAAAAAAGTATGCTTTCATGTAGAACTTTTGCTTCTCATGTAAACACTGTAATGCTTCCTGCCAAATTTGCGCTATATATAACTGCAAAAAATTACCAATTGTGTCCCTCTGACGCGAACCGAACTCGGCAGAAAGATGTGAGACTCTGCAAGACAGGGGTGAGTGTAAACCAGTTCAGCGCTGAAAGTTCACACTATAACTGGCAGCATGACAGTTCAATTACCGGGAGCTTTAGCTAGCCATCAAGCCACAACTCTTTATTTTTGTCACTCACTTAGAGTGTGTGAAGCTGCAGGAGAAACCTAGCTCTGGAATACATTCTCCCAGGGCTGGACTGGCCGTAGTGGGCATCGGGTGTTTCCTGTAGGCTTGAAGGGTGGGGATCAATTTTGCAGTGGAGGGGACCATTTTTGTTACGGGGGCAGTTTTGAAATGGTGCTGCTAAATCTGCCCCCAGTAACAAAAACAACAGGGGGGGCTGGTCAGTCAAAATTACCAGGGCTGATCTGGGTTCCCAGTCCGGCCCTGCATATGACATTAATGATCATGCACCCTTACCTCAGAGCCTGACCCCAGAATGCCTCTAGGAGTACTGCAACTCTCTTGACACAAGGAGAAGTCGCGGTACTCAATGGGAGAGCACTGAGAAGTGCTGATACTTCGTACAGGTGAGTACCGGCCCATTTAAAGCACTGAAATAAACTAAAAACACCCCCTCAACATGTACACCTTAACAGTAAAGATTAGTTAATTTTTTTTTTAAAACATTTATTAGTTTCATAACAACCAGTTACAAAATACGTCATCCACAGTCATCACATCTCAAATCTTCCTATAATCCCTTCCCAGCACATCACAGTTGAGCCGTCAAGTGATACATATGATTTCTATATGATCAAGCTCTGATGACGTGCTTATCGCCACGTAACTGTACTCAATGACATGTATCTTAACCATCTTACTTATACTATTCCCAGCCCCAGTCCCGGTTCCCCCCTAGCCCTCCCCACCGGTGTGTGTTACATTAAGCACTTAAGTCAAACCTTATTTTGTACTTGCACTGCAATGTAGTGTTTTCCACATTGTACCTGCAAGGAGACTATTCCACGCATAATAGTCTCTACCTATTCCTCGTCAGAGTGGTGATCAGCCAGAGATTGTACCAGCATTTCCCAGGCGTTTGCAGATTCAAGCGCTTTCTCAGTATTCAGACGTCGCGCCTGTTGAAATCTGAGGGTACTCTCACTACTGGCCCACTTTTGCATGTCAGCCTTCCATCTCTTGCTATTGGGGCCCTCCTTTCACTTCCAACGCCTTTGTTATTTCCCTTTTAGCTAGCAATAACTCTAAGTCCACAAATTTACTAGTCACCTTTGTCTTGGAGGTGTGAGGGAACCAGTGCAGTATACATGTTGCCATGTCAAATGTTAAGCGTCTCCGTGACCTCATTCAGTATGGTCCCCACTTCCTCCCAGTAATCTCCCAGTTTTGGGCAGTCCCACAGCATGTGTTCCAGCTCCACCCCTTCGCTCGTGCACCTAGGGCATGCTGCATCTTCCACCTTAAAGTACTTCTTAATCCTACCAGGCGTTAGATATGCCCTGTGTAATATAAAGAAATGCACCAATTGGAATTTTGCATTCCTCGTGCTCTTCCAAGCTCTGCGTATTATCTGTTCCCATGTGGTTTCTGGTATAGGCTTCCCAACACCTGTTTCCCACTTTAATCTCAAGGCATCTAGGGGTACCAATCCCTCATTCAGCATCCTGGAGTACAAGCACGTGACCACCTTGAAGGTCCCTGCCGCCATCACTACGTATTGGCATGCCATCGTTTTTTTGGGTTCCGCATTCCCTTCTTTCCACTGCAGCCGTATTGCGTGAACTAGCGCCGCATGCAACAAGCACCCTGCCCCGGGGAGATCATATGTTTCCTGCAAAGCCCGGTAAGGCAGCAATTCCCCGTCTTCATACAGATCTCCAAGTACCTGGATCCCAGCCCGTTCCCAGTCCATCAAGGACGTCCAATAACTCCTGTGGGGCAATGCTGTAATCATCCCCAGCGGAATTTCGGGAGCATAGGGAGGTAATACTCGAGCCTTACGTTGACTACTATTCCAGCACAATCGCAACGTTTTCTCCTCTAGGGAGAGATAGGCAAGATCCAGCTTTTGTTGCAAAATTATAAAGGATAAAACGTGTCTTGGTATCCCCCTTCCTCTCAAGTTCTCAGGACCTCTAAATTCCACTGCTACTGCTTGCGTCAGCACCTGGAGTTGAGCCGCCAGGTAATACAGTTCAAAATCGAGGACCGATAATCTGCCCTCCGCTTTTGGTCATACTAAAGTCGCCTGGGCAACTCTTCGTCTACCAGTTCCCCATAGGAAACCTGCAATCATGGATTTCAGGGATTTAAAGACCAAATTAGGTATCCAAACAGGTAATGTCCTAAAGAAATATAGCAGTCTAGGTAGTGCTACCATTTTTAATAAAGCTATCCGGCCCATCACTGACAGCGGAAGTGTAGACTAGAAGGCCATATTGCCTTTCAGAGCTCTCACACATCGTCCCACATTCCCTTCTAACATATTATTTGCTCCATGATATATATTGACACCTAGGTACACCAAGCACGTCGGTTCCCAGCGCACCTCCTTTGACCCAGCAGGAGGGGCCCTCCAAGCTTCACCGAGAACAAACACATCTTGGCCCAATTCACCCGTAGTCCTGAGACATCGCCAAACTCCGACAGTAAGCTCGCTGCTCCCTCCAATGCAGCTCCTGCATCCTCTAGAAACATCAGCAAATCATCCGCATATAGCGAGATAAACTGATGATCTCCTCTGAATCCCAGGCCCTCATAATTCTTTCCTAATCGAGCCCTTGCCGCCAAGGGCTCTATCGCCAGGGCAGACAATAACGGAGAGAGCGAGCAGTCCTGTCTCGTACCGCAAGCCACTGGGTACTGGGGTGATATCAGCCCTCCAACTTTCACCCTGGCTACCGTGGAGTTATACAACACCCTGGTCCAGTCTACAACGTCATCTCCTAGCCCAAAACGTCCTAGTGTATTATATAGGTACAACCATTCCAAGCTGTCTAAGGTTTTCTCTATGTCCACTGAAAGCACCGTTGGGTGTGGAGCATCAAGTTGATCTTCCCCTCATAATCCTTACTAGTCTCCGCACGTTAGTGGCTGTGCTTCTAGTGGGAATGAACCCAGCTTGGTCTTCATGGATCAGATCCGTCATGTGCTGTAACAGGCAAGTCGCCAAGATCCTACTCAAAACCTTGTAATCGGTAGTCAACATTGATAGTGGTCTGTAGGCCGCTGTGTCTGAACTCTCCCGCCCAGGTTTTAACAATGGAATAACAAGCGCCTCCCTCATGGAACCGGGGAGGTGACCTAAGATCTTCGCCTCTCTATAGACCTCAAGCAACCGGGGAGCCAGCAGGTCGAAATATTGTAGTTAAAATTCCACGGGCAGCCCATCTACACCCGGTGCTTTATTGCGGGCCTTTTGTTTGATATTGCACCTAATTTCATCTAGAGTTATATCCCGACCCAAGCATTTCACTTGCTCCTCTTCTACCTGTGGAAGGGATACACTATCCAAAAAGGCGTCAATGTCTGAGTCCCCGGACACTATCATAATAGTCTAAGAACCGGTCTAAAATCTCACACTGAGTGAAGACGGTGCCACACCCTTGGTCCTTTAGTGCCAGGATTGGGGAGCCCCATGTCGTGGGATTGGCCAGCCAGGCTAATAACGTCCCTGCTTTGTCACCCTACGCATGTACTTTCGTTACATATGTTTCATAGTCAAAGCTTCTCAGTCTCTCCATCTCCCCCGCCACGGCTTCTTTGGCTGCCACTACTTCTGCCTGCGCCTCAGGATGTCCAGGTCGCGCTAGCTCAGCCGCCTTCAGCCTGCTTTCAGCCCTGTCCACATCTTGCAGTAGTACCTTCCTCACTCCCACATGCTTACTTAAACAGACCCCCTGTATCACCACCTTAAATGCATCTCATTCTATTGCCCTCGTGGTCGCCGTACCTGAATAAAGATTAGTTCAATACCGTAGCTGAAGACAGTAAGACACCGCCTTCAGGCACACAAGCAGACAAACAAACCTTCACCCACTCATAAGTAGACCCATTCTTCCAATATACAAACTCTATGGGTAGTCTCCTCACCCCTCAATACAGCTGCAACAGAAGGCATTCCTCGCCTGCACAGGAAAGACACTAATTCAGAAAGCTTCTAGACCATCGTGTTCAGCTCTGCACCACCCCACAGCAGTACAGAGTCAAGTAACAGGATCGGGATGTAAATCACTCAGGGCTAGTTGGTAAACTCTAACCCACGCCACAGCCTGACATGATGCAAGGACAATTCACAACTTAATTGTCACATTGTCGACATGCACACAGAAACTGTAATTTGCTGTACAGCTGTTTGTTTGCAGTTGCTTTAATTCATTTATTAGGAGTCTTTTTTCAAAGGGTTGGTGTCATGATCAATTGAATGATTAATGATTAATTTTCAATGTTTTGAACCTCTGTGTGATAAGTTAATACAGGTGTTGCAGACAACACCATTTCTCACAGACAAGCCTTCTGCATCCATTTGCACTAACACAAGATTGTGAATGACATCCACAATGACGTGTGTTAGTGCAAATGAGAATGATGCGGCATGTGGTGTTCACTGGCTCAGAAGAAGCATTGAAAGTGTTTGTAAGCGTTGAAAGTTAGACACAGCTGCACTGATGTACATTTCACAATATTCTTCTACATTTGACCCTTTAGAGTCACCAAAGGTGCTGTTATGCCGCATTAAGCAAATAAAAGGTGATATTGGACGGAGCGCTAAAACTTTTCAGACACTCATCCCTAGTCACAGATGTAGGTTGAAGCTGCAAAACATCCAAAACTTCTCCGCCATATTCATCTTGAACATCCCTCGCTGCAGACACATCACTGACCACTTGAGAGACCTCCACTGGCTCCCGGTCAATAAAAGGATCACCTACAAGCTCCTCACGCACGCCTACAAACTCACCACAACGCCGGACCCACATGCCTCATCCACTGCCTCCCTTCCACATGCCCACCAGACAACTCCGCTCCGCCAATCAGGCCTTGGCCACCATCCCACATATCCGCAGGACCACTGCTGGAGGAAGAACCTTCTCCTACCTTGCTGCTAGAACCTCGAACTCCCTTCCTCTGCATCTCAGGCAATCACCATCTCTGCCTCAATTCAGGAAGGACCTCAAGACCTGGCTCTTTGACTGAACAGCAGACCCCCTAACCCCCGACAGTGCCTTGAGACCCTTACGGGTGGGTAGTCCCACTCTACAAAACCTTGATTAATTGATTGATTGAAGGACAGCCACACCAGAGCTGTTTCATCAAAGTATGGAGCTATCTCTGTCTCTGTGGACATCCCACGAAATGCATATAGATTCTCTTAGAAGTCAGAGAAGGACGACAGAACCTCCAATGTATTGTAGTAATCTTTCCCATCTCTCCCAGTGATTTCTATCACTTGATTTTGCCCATGGTGGGTTTTAGCCTGTTAGCCGGAGCACGACCCAGATACCCTCCCTTCCCATATGCTCTCGCCACATGTTGCCCGGAGATGTAGCGCAGTTCCTGTTCTGCCATGTCATTGTAGTCTGTAATTTGTTCTCGAATGTTGGCCGTGATATCGCATTGTTTGTCAGCTTCATCAGACATTACTAGGCAGTTGCAACAACATTTCAAAGAGTGCTCTACCTCTCATCCACTTCAGAACCCCGAACATGCGAAAGACCTCCTTGTTAGAAGAAACCAGTACAAACAATGACAGAAACAAATGACCGCAGGCAGAAGCAGTCACTGATGCACTAAATTTAAAAGCCATGTGGGTTATACCCTCTATGGGGCAGCCTGAGTCCCAGTTACCCACCTGGTGAATGGAGGAGGCCGGGAGACTTGTGAATGTCGGACTGATAGGACAAATATGAATTGGGTGGTGTGGATGGAAGCAGCAGGGGTCAGTATATGTTACAGTTCCCAATGCAGTCTATTCCAGATCGAGTTACGGCGGTGGCATCATGGTGTTCCAAATATCTATCAGAATGAGGTCTATTGACCTCCGTGGCCACTCACCACACCTAGCCATCACAGATGTTCGAACATGGCACCAAATGGGCCAGCTTATCTCCATAGACGCCTACAAAGGGGAAAAACAAGGCATTAGCAGCAGCCATCCTCAAATCTCTGACATCATCTCTCTGTTGCGTCAGGAAGTACAGGCCCTTTTGGTCAAAGGGCCATCAAAAGGCTACCGACATCAGAATTAGACAGTGGTTATTATTCCCGCTACTTTCTGTTTCTGGAGAAGGATGGAGGCCTCCTCCCTATTGTAGATTTCTGCCCTCTTGACTTCCTGAAGAAAGAGAAACTCAAAATGCTCACAAAACCTCAGGTTCTCTCTGTCATAGACCTCAGGAACTGAATGGTAACGTTGGACTTCCAGGACCGGTATTTTCAATTACCCGTCCTGCTGTCCCACAGATGTTTTTTTGTTTTTTTAAAAAAAATGTAATCCTCATATTGCGAAAAGTCTATGTGTATGGAATTTCAGGTCTCTACCTCTGTACTTTGGTGCCTTCACTGCCCCTCGTTCTTTCTTGATTGGGGAGTTTCCCTTAGTTGAATGTATCAGAGGAGCCCTTTAAACCATTACATATTGACATTTCTGTTGTCGGAGGGAGTGGAGCTAGCCATTCTGGCTACTCTGAGTATTATACTCATCAACCAAAATATGTTTTCGCATTAATCATGGGACCGCATGTTCTGTTCTTTTATTGGAGGTCAGATAGTTTTCCATGATTTCCCAGTATTTGTATCTTTTGCTAGCTTTCCCTCTTCTATCTAGTCTATTAATCTTAATAACTGAATTCAGCCACTCTTCATGTGTTGGAGGCAATTGTCCGATCCATTTAATACAAATCTCCCTCCTTGCTATCACCATTAATACGAAAAGTAAATTTGTCTCGCTTACTGTTAGCTCATGCCCCTCTCTTAAGTTACCAATCCCAAAAAGAATAAGACTTGTACTTACATTCAGTTGTCTTTGGAGGATAAAGCTTAGAGTCTTACCAACTTCTTTCCAAAATTTTTCCAAAGATGGACAATTCCAGAACATATGAATGTCATCTGCTCTTTCTTCTCCACATTTAGGGCACTTTTTCACTCCTACATTTTTAAATTTTGCTAGTCTTTTTGGCGTCCAATATTCCCTGTGTAGTGTGTAAAGATGATTTCTTTTCAAGGCAGCTGTTTTTAATGTTGACCAACACAAGTGTAGAGACTTTTCCCATATTATGTCTAGGTCTAACGTAGGCAGATCTCTCCCCCAAATTTGGGCTTCAATCTGGGTGTTTTCGTCTCCTGCCGTTATAAAGGTCCAATACCACTTTGCAATTTCCTTATTTATGGGTAAAGTTTTTATCATTTCTTTTTCAAGCTTAGTTCTGTCATTAGCATGTGCCGGTAATGTTTTTGCCCAGCTACATAGTTGGTAGAACTTGAATTTTGAGACCGTTCCATAGGAAATCTTTTGTAAATCTTCCCAAGAGATTAGTGTTGATCCGTTTAAAAGTTGGCCCCAGTATTTAATGTCGGCTTTTTTCAGAGGATTAGCCATAGCGTCTTTTAAACAATCCGGGGTTCCTGGTGAATCCCATACCGGTGCCATTGTGCTGTAATATGAGATATTTAGAGTTGTTCTGATTTGAAGCCATAATTTAGCTGCCTCCTTTAATATCCTTAGTTTGATTTTTTTAAAGTACTTTTGGTGTCCAAACTTGAAAAGAAAGTGATCTTCATCTGCTGTCATTGCCTGTAAATGCTCTGGATAGTATTGATGAATGTTTAAGAGTGTTCTCATATTTTTGAAGTGAAATGCCCTATGATATTCTATCAGGTCTGGGCTTGCTATCCCCCCGTATTTTCCTTGATATTCTTATTCCTTTAGATGCCCATATAAAGCTGGTGATTTCTCCTTGCAATTTTCTTAGCGAATCTTTTTTAAATTCTAACGGAATGTTATTAAAGAGGTATGTATATTTAGGTAGTACAGTCATTTTTATGATGTTAGATTTCCCTATAAAACTTAAGGGAAGACTAGACCATACTTTTAATAATTTCCTTACCTCATGTGCCACTCTGTTTAGGTTGTTCTGTGGAATTTTTTCTAAATTTTGATTCACTAAGATACCTAAATATTTTATCTCTTGTTTAACATTTGGGCTATTGAAATTTGTGTTCCATGTCATAATTTCAGTTTTGGTATGGTTAACTAGATATCCTGAAACTTTCCCAAAGTTGTTTAAGGTTTTTTCTATGATTAACTTAGAGTTGGCGTAGTTTTCTGTAAATAGCATCAGGTCATCTGCATAAAGAGCAATTTTTTTTTCCCAGCCTAGATGGTTAAAGGGAGTTATTTCCTTGTTGTTTCCGAGTTTATTTGCCAAGGGCTCAATATATAAATTGAAAAGCAAGGGAGAAAGAGGGCAACCCTGTCTGGTACCTCTTTGTATTATAATGTCATTTGTGAGGTTTCCATTTACCAATATTTTTGATCTTGGAGTTTTATACATTTCTTCTACAGCATGTAGGAAGGAATTACCTAGATTATTCTTGATTATTATTGTTTTCAGAAAAGCCCAGTTTACTCTGTCAAATGCCTTAGCAGCATCGACAGTCAGTATCGTTAGAGGGATCTTATTTAGTGTGGCGATGTCTATGGCACTCAAAAGTTCGTGGGTGAGTTCATGTAGTTGCCTTCCTTTTATAAAACCTTTCTGATTTGGGTGTATGAGCTGGGGCATGAGTCTTCCCAGTCTAGCTGCCATTATCTTTGTGAATATTTTGTAATCTGCGTTAAGCAGAGATATCGGGCGGTAGGATTCACATTTAGTTGGATCTTTCCCTGGCTTTAAGATTACTGTTATTACTGCGTCGTTCCAGGAATCAGGCAGTTTATGATGTTCTTTGAAAGATTGATTTATCAACTCCGTTATGTATGGGGATAGAGTTTCCATCAGAGTCATGTAAAGCTCGTTTGGCAATGCGTCTGGGCCTGCGGCTTTACCTTTCTTCAAGGATCTTATTGCGTTTTGTACTTCAGTAATTGAGATTTCCTTGTTTAACTCGTCTTTCTCTTCTTCCGTTAAGGCTAAAAACAATATTTCTCTTAAGTACTCCTCTATCTGTTCATCGGATGGGTTAATATCTTCAGTATATAATTCTGAGAAGAAAGTCGCAAATTCTCTTCTAATTGCCTCTTCGTCTGTGATCAAACTTGATTGGTCTTGTTGGTGTAGGCCCTTCACTTTGTTTCTTGCAATGTCGGTTTTTAGCTTCCATGCAAGCCATTTTCCGCAGCCTTCTCCATACTCGTGATTTGCCAGCTTGCTTGCTTCCCACTTCGTACGCACTCTATCCTCGAAAATATCTGTTTTTGTCTTTCCTTTAGTAGGTAGTCTTTCTTATCTGGGTCTCTTTCTGTTAATATTTGGGCGTCTAGGGTGTTTATATTCTTTTCCAGATTTATTATCTCTTGTTTCATTTTCTTAGATTTATGTGCTCCTAAGCTAAGTAGCTTGCCCTTTATTACGGCCTTATATGCATCCCAGGTGACTTGTTTAGTTGTACCTAATTTATTGTCTTCAAAAAAGTTTTCTGTTTCTGTTTTGAGTTTGTGTATGATTTGTTGATCTAATAACATAGCCCTCTCAACTGTATATCTCTTTTGTGTTTGAACTATGTTTATTTGGAGGGTAAGCTGCACAGCGGAATGGTCTGATAGATGGGCTGGCATGTGGGTCAGATTTTTTACATTTTCCATTAGGCTTCTATCTATCAAGAAATAGTCTATTCTTGACCTATGCCCCAGTTTTTTGTTGTGTAATGTGTACGGCTGACTTTTATCTCCTTTCTCCTTCCATACGTCTATCAAGTCTAAATCTTTTCTATATATCCCAATCCACTCCCTCATCTTTGGTAAATTAGGTTGTCTTCCTGGAGGGGACCTATCTATTCTAGGGTCTAGTATAAGATTAAAATCTCCTCCTAGGATTACCGGGGTAGTGACAGTTAACAGGTGTGTATATAGTTTTTGAAGTGGTTCGGGGACATCAAGATTGGGACCATAATAGCCTGCTATTGTGAATGAGATGTTTCCCACTTTTTTGTTAGCCATTGCCCATCTACCCTTGCTATCGACTTCCGAAGATTCCAAAATTGCTTTTAATGATTTCTTGATGATAATGGCTACTCCTTTAATGTTACACCCTTGATTTGTGCAAACATGCATATCCACCCAGTTTAGGTTTTTCATCACCTGATCCCATTCTTCCTTTAGAAGATGTGTCTCTTGTAAGATAATGATCTCACTTTCTGTTGTCTTGAGGTATTCAAGAATTTTACTCCTCCTACTTTTGGTCCTCATACCATTTACATTCCAGCAGAGTATTTTGATTTTTTTTACTAGTTTCTGCCATCTTTCGTGTTTATTATTGGTGCATCTTGGTTATGAAGAATGAATATTCTGATAGGGACTTCGACTTTTCGTTTTTTCCATTTTCCCAATATTTGAGCATTATTTTTTTTATTTTTTTCCCTATTATGCTCCCCACCCATTTTTTGTTTCCTGCGTTTTTTTGTGGTTTTTGTGCTTTGTTTTTACCCTCCCTGGGGAAGCCTCCATTTTCTTTTCTCTGGGTCTTTATCTTGACCCCTTTGTAGCTCCTTGACTCTAGACTTGGTTGTGTGTGAATTTTTTACTTATCGCGCCCTACACCTTTCTATTTTGTGTTTACTTATATGCGGTTTTTTTTTAAACTTCATCTTGATATTTTCTTTAACATGTGGGATTTTCCATTCGGATATTGTTTTTCATTAGGTCGATGAGATTCTTTACTTCTTCAGGATCTCTAATGTTCCTCATTTTGTTTCGCCACATTATTCTTAGAGAGGGTGGAAACTTAATTTGCACTGTGGCGCCTAACAATTGTAATTCTGGCATGAATTTTCCTAGCTCCCATTGTCTGTCTTGTGATGCTTTTGACATATCGGATCTAATCCTGAAGGACCATGTACCTTTACTGAAGCTACCTTTTTTCAGCGCCTCTCCGAGAATTTTTTCTTTTAATGTGTAGGTTTTGAAGTTAATGAGTATTTTTCTAGGTGTTTTCCTTTCTTTATTTTTTCCGAACGGGTCTCTATGAACTCTTTGCATGTCTTCCTTTAATTGCTCTGCATCAATCCAGGGAAATTGTTCCACTAACAGTTCTGCCACAAACTTCTTAATATCAGTCCCTTCTTCATTCTCTGGCACATTTAGGATTCGTATGTTATTTTTCCTTGCTTGATTTTCTAGCGATTTCACCTTCTCGCTTAAATATTTCCCCTCCTGTTTTAATGCTTTCAGCTCTTTCCAATTACTTTCCACTCTTCTATTCAAGACATTTACTTCTCCTTCCACAGCTGTCACTCTCGCACCTAGTGCATTTAATTTTTCATCCAGCTTTTCACATACTTATTGAATTTTGTCTTGTTTTGCTTCTGATATGGTGAATTTGTCTCTCATCTCAGTCCATATTTTTTCCAGAAACTCGTTCGTCTGATTTTTAGGACTTTCTTTTTCAGCCTCTTGTGGCTTCTGTATGGTTTCTCCATTCATTTCTGTTTCTTCGTTGCTATCTTTTTTTTGAGTACTATTTTCTGCAGCTGCCTCCGCCATTTTTTGCGAGACAAGGAGAATTATTGGCTTCTTTATGAGCTGTGTGTGCGTATGAATTTTGTCTTCGGGTTTTTTTTGCACAGCTATGTCAGTGCCGGTGTTTTGCGTCTTGTAAGGTTCTTTAAAGCTCTTTGTTTGAAGCGTAGTCGCAGTTGCTGTTATGGGGGATTGATTATTCTGCAACTGTGTTAATGCTGGTTCAGGGCTTTCTGATAAGGGATCAAGTTGACTCCCTCTATTTCTTACCGTATGCACTTGTTGCTGTTTTTGAACCTTAAAAAACGTTCTTAATGTAGGGGTAATCTTAGGTTTATTTTTCAGGGTTGTATCGGTTTTATCTTCAGCGGTTTGTTTCCCATTGACAGTAATATTTTTGGCGGTTTCTTGAGTTTTCTTCTTGATGTTCCTAGGTTTTCTTTTGTTAACTTGCCTTGGAGTAATGTTCTTTGGATATTGCTCCTGTTTTAAAAAGCTTCTGTTTCTAAGACTGTAGCAGGATACTATGTTCGAGGGGCTCCTTTTTCCTTCTGCTCCCTTTTTATTTCCTGTATCTTGTGCACCTAAGCTCTTAATTTCAGTGGTAGTAACAGAAACTTCAGCCTTATCTTGCTCTTTGTCTTTGTCTTGTTTTACCTCTTCACTCTTTTCAGCCCACTTTACCACACCTTCCTCGCCTTCCTCCCCTCCCTCCTCCTCCTCTCTCTCTCTCAGTGCCTCGCTCATGTGTTGTGGCTGGGAACAATTTTCTTCTCTGTTTGTGAATTCGGTATTTAATGGGTTAACAGTATTCTTCTTCGTGCTTTCAATATTGCCAGTGCCGTTTGAATTTGGAGTCAGAGCTTTCCAGGTTTCAATTATTTGCTCGCGTTTCCCCCAAGAGAAAAAAACCTGCTCTGAGCTGCTTCTGCCACTTATCCCCCGGAACTGGAAGCCGAGCCTCCCGGAAGCCTGCCTGAGTGTTGTTCTGAGATATACGAAAGGGGTCCCAGACCAAGAACATAGATAATTAATTACAATCACATAATTGTGTGCATGAAAGCAAAACTGATAATGGTACCAAGTGTATATTTATTATCACTGTACCAAAGCACATCCAATGTTTGAAACAAATCGTGAAAAAGTACACAGAATTAAGTGCACCCACAGGGGGGGGAAGGGAGGTGTGTGAGGGAGGGAAGAGGTTTCAATTAGTTAAACATCACTAATCAAAAAAATCCCTAAGGCATTGATTCAACATTAAAAGCATGATTATCATAGATCCACATGAGAGAGGTCAAGAGAGGCACATATCACAAGACCATTTACAAGAAAAAGAGACTCCCGTATTGATTATTATTATCAGGCTGGGGTTAGGAGTTCTTGATAAAGGGTGGTGGTCTACGTTTCGACCCAAAGGTGTAGGACTGTAGATCCTTACTCGCGGGTCTTCATCAGGACGTGAGGGCAGGGTGAGGGTAGTGTGGGGCTGGTTCCTAGGTACACAAGTAAAAAAGCTAAATTACTCCAAAACGGTCTTACAAGTCCCGACATCATCATATAACAAGACCCAAGGGGGTCTGAGAGATTAAATAGAAAATGGAGAAAAGGTAAGGTATTAAAAAAGGAAGTGGACTTAACTGAGGAAAACTGTTATTATTAGTAGGGCAGACGGGAATTGCGGCCGCCCGTGGGCGTATGAGATGCGCTGCTGTTAGCAAAACATAGTGAGGTTAACATTGCGAGTCCACGCGGGACCCGGATAAGTTATATAAGCTGGAGGGCCTACCTTATCTGGAAAATGCAGTAAGGTAGTTCAAGTCATCGTGCCTAAACGTATTAGCAAAAAACGTGATTTTCTTGGCAAACGTGCCAGTCTGAAAAACATCGAAGTTGGGGTGGAGTTTAGGAAAAATTCAGATATGGGGAATACCAGTGGGGCACAATGTTATTTGTTGCTCAAGCACTCCACCGATCTGGAAAACACAAAGTTTAACAACCAGGCGGGCGTCTTCGCGTGTCTTCGGTTTGCCGTGTCATCGCGCTAAAAGAGGTTCTGAATGCCTCACTCGTCAAAAGTCTGTAATACACCAACAATAAATTGGTGTTGTAAATCACGCACAGGCGTCATGTAAAGAAGCGGGATTTGGGCCACTGCATTTAGGTTAAACTCACCCGAGGTGCAAGCCAAAGCCGAGCCTGAAGCCGGCGTCTCCGCGTCTGTCGGCAAAACAAGGAAGTGCTGCCTTGGAAACCGGGTTAGTATTCTAACCTCGTGGAGGAAAGACTCACCAGGTTGCTAGGAGACCGGTAAGCGTCTACTGAGGAGACGTTACGAGGAAAGACTAACTGCTAGGATATTGAATGTAGGTAATGTCCAGGTTAGTTGATAGGTTTAGCCCAACAGTTTGGGTGGCGAGAAAATTTGCAAGGGTTCGATGAACCTCATTTGGGCTCATTATGATTGTCGCCATGTGGTCAAACAAAAAACGCGCAATTAACCTCACTTCTTGCAAAATTAGGATGTCTAATGTGTAGCATTATTGTCAGGTTATTTCAAAGAAAAACAGGAAAAAAGGGGCACTGATTTGCCCAGCACAGGGGTCGTGCGCACAGTAGTCTGATCGAAAAAGAAATTGATCTCAAACACAATCATATGATATAGCCTCCTCAGTGTCTAAGCCGGAGCTGGTCACACCATACATTATATTTAACAAAAAACATTTTAGTAGTCGCGGACCTGCCAGGTACATGGCGGTCAGGCGCTCTATACTGCAAAGCAAGTACACATTGAGTACAAGGATTACTAAATCCATTAGGCAAACATAGTGACTGTTGCTTCCAAGAAGCCATAGGGGATGGACCTCTACTTGCGCGGACATGCCAGGCACGGTAGTCTAGCGTTCATAGGGCATCCGAAACACTTTGGAAACTGAATAGAGGGAAATGGAGAGTAATCAGTTGAAAATCCAAAGGTGGGTAAAGAAACTCACAGTGTTGCCATTTGAGCAAAGCTACTCTCAGACTCATTCAGGCCCAGGGTGACAGAGTCGAAAAAGCGGATCCATTTTATCTCCCTCACATTTAGGACCGGTTCTACGCTCCCACCCCTTGGGCCTAGTTTGATCTGTTCCAAAACTGTCCATTTCAGACTCTCAGGGGGGTGATTGTAGGCATTGCAGTGTTCAACCAAAGGTGCACCTACGACTTTGCACCTAACACGACTACAGTGCTGTAGGAAGCGTACTTTAGCTCGCTGTTGTGTCTGCCCCACATATAGTAAGTCACATGGGCATATTATACAATATACCACATTAGTGGAGTTGCAGTTCGTATGAGACTTAAGGGGAACTTGGTGTTGTTTGTGGTTGAAGATCTTAGTCTGAATCGTGTTTGGGCAGGCTTTACATGATCCACAACGATAGTGTCCCTGAATGGGGGGGAGATTCCACATGGTGGCAATTGATGGTGCATCCGGAGTAGTGAGAAAGGATCGCACCACGTGATCTCGAATGTTCCTTGCCTTTTTGAAGGCATGCAGAGGCGGGCCCTTAGTGTTGAGATCCTCAGATATCAGGTTCCAATATTTGTTGATAGTTTTCTTCACCATATTACTCTTTGTGGAGAAAGTTGTTACACAGATGAGACGGTCCTCCTGGTTGTCCGATTTATCTCCCGGTTGTAGTAGACTTTCCCTGGGATTGAACCATGCTCTTTTCATGGCTTTTTTGACCAAACGTCTGGGGTATCCGCGTTCAAGTAGTCTGCCCATTAGTACCGTTGATTCTTTCATGTAGTCATCCTTCCTACTGCAATTTCGGCGGATCCGCAAGAACTGGCCAAACGGGAGGTTATCACGGAGGCCCCTCGGGTGGTGGCTGGAGTACAGAAGTAAGGAATTTCTCTCCGTGGGTTTTCTGAAGAGAGTTGTTTGAAGGGTCTCATTCTCCACAAATATTGTAAGGTCCAGAAAGTCAATGGACTTCTTATCAGATTGGATGGTGAATTGTATATCTGGGGACCTGCCATTAAGCCAGTTGAAAAAAGTGTTGATTTCCTCTTCAGTTCCCGACCAGATGCAAATGATATCATCTATGTATCTCATCCACATGTTTATTTGAGATCTAAATGGGTTCGCCTCGGTAAGGATGAATGTATCTTCATACATGGACATGAAGATTATGGCCAAGTCCGGGGCAAAGGCGGCCCCCATTGCGACCCCCTTAGTCTGAAGATAGAAATGGTTCTGGAAGGTAAAGAAGTTCCTCATCATTGCAATCTTTAGTAATAGGATGATGAATGATGTGGGTACCCGGACGGGTGCCTCTCGTCTGTCCAGTGCAATAGTCATTGCTACAAGGGCCTCCTCCTGGGGTATGCTGGTGTACAGTGACACAATGTCGCAAGTTGCCAAGAGGTGTCTGGTCGAGTCATATGGGTGTCCATCGATCAGGTTGATTATGTGAGTGGTGTCCCTCAAATATGTTGGTGTGGCCTCCGCCAATGGTTTTAGGAAAAAGTCAACATACCTACAGAGGGGTTCCAGTAGTGAGCCACACCCAGAGACGATGGGCCGTCCCGGGGGCTGTTGGAGATCTTTGTGAACTTTGGGTAAGGTGTAGATGGTAGGGAGGCGGGGATGCTTCTGGTTCAGGTACTGGAATTCATGTTCTGTGAGGAACCCTTGTTGTAGACCATCTTGTGTGACCCTCAAGATTTCGGCCATGAGGTCGTGAGAGGGGTCACCGCCCAATTGTTTGTAGCTGACCCCGTCGTTCAATTGTCTCTGAACTTCCTTCGTGTAGTTGTCCAGGTCCTGGACTACAATGGCACCACCCTTGTCAGCTGGTTTAACAATGATCTCAGTGTTGTCCCTTAGAGATTTGAGTGCGAGCTTCTCAGCTCTGCTGGTGTTGTGTTTGACAAATTTCTTGTCTTCCAGGATTAACTTTACATCTCGTAGGACCAGACTCTCGTATGCCAGGATGCGCTGGGTCATGGCAAATGTGGATGGTACAAAGGTAGAAGGGGTCCTTAGGTTCGTTGCAGACGAGGATGCTTGGTGGGGCTTGTCCTTGAAAAAGTATCTGAGTCGTATCTTCCTGAAGAACCTGTGAAGTTCAACCACAGTGTTGAAAACATCCGGTGTGGAGGTAGGTACAAAGGACAGACCACGGCTTAGTACTTTTGTTTCATCCTCATTAAGAGTATACTGTGAGATGTTGATCACAGGGGAGCTTTTTTTTACCATCTGTAGTTCTTCCTGCGGGTGGATCTCTCCCCGTGTTCCTCTTGACGGAAGGTCACTTGCTTCGTTCCTCTTCCTCTCCCGGAGTCCCAATCCTGGCCCGCATTGAATTGGCCTCTGCCAGTTCCAGTTCCGCGTTCCCAGTTGTTGCCTCTGCCCCGTGGCGGTCTCCATCCTCCCTGTCCTAAAAAAGGTGGTTGGTAAGATGGACCGTAGGAGTCCTGATATCCGTATGTTCCACTGGGACCAGCTCGCTCAGAGTCCTCACCCGAACTATATGAGGAATCTGAAAAGGTGGTAAAATTTCGCCTGCCGCGATAGGATCCTCGACCCCGATTTGTGAATCTCCCTTGGTTATCCTGTCTGTAGTATTCGTCCTGAAGATAAGGATATGTTCTTTTTTTGTCATACGATTTTACATCGCGCGCTAACTTTTCAAGTTTGTTCTTGATTGTGGTAGTCTCAAACTCTTGTAGGGTGGCCACCAATTTTGTCAAAGCCTCTTTTGAGTTCGTAAGGGTGGAATCCCCAATTATCTCGGCCTTTAAGTCCGCGATTTTCTTGGTCAGAATGACAATTTGTTCACTGGCTGTTTCGATGCCCAGGACCATCCAGTGTCGCGAACAATTGTTCGCGACAAAGCTGAAACCCTCTCGAAATTTCGGAATGTCAATGAAAATGGCCGGTTCGACTTTAACCTGTAGGCCTACAGGGATGATATTGGATTGCAGACACTGTGCTAAGAAATGTCCATGAAGTTTAGTTCTAATGAGTTTCTTTTCTAAACGTTCCAATTGGTTGATTTTATCATTGAGAGAGAAATCAATAGCAGGAACGGTAGAGGACAAAAAACTGTTTGCTGAGTCACTTAAAAATTGTTTGATATAATCCTCAGTGTAGGAAAGGACCTCCTTGTCAACCATAGTGGTTGAGGAAAAATGAATTAAAAGAGTTCAAAAAAGAAGATTAAAGAAGGAAAGAACCTCGCAAACCAGCGTTTGCTCGAAGTGTGTTGTAAATAGAAGGGTTAGACCCATATAGTCAGTGGGACCTGGGTGATTGGTTGAGATATACGAAAGGGGTCCCAGACCAAGAACATAGATAATTAATTACAATCACATAATTGTGTGCATGAAAGCAAAACTGATAATGGTACCAAGTGTATATTTATTATCACTGTACCAAAGCACATCCAATGTTTGAAACAAATCGTGAAAAAGTACACAGAATTAAGTGCACCCACAGGGGGGGGAAGGGAGGTGTGTGAGGGAGGGAAGAGGTTTCAATTAGTTAAACATCACTAATCAAAAAAATCCCTAAGGCATTGATTCAACATTAAAAGCATGATTATCATAGATCCACATGAGAGAGGTCAAGAGAGGCACATATCACAAGACCATTTACAAGAAAAAGAGACTCCCGTATTGATTATTATTATCAGGCTGGGGTTAGGAGTTCTTGATAAAGGGTGGTGGTCTACGTTTCGACCCAAAGGTGTAGGACTGTAGATCCTTACTCGCGGGTCTTCATCAGGACGTGAGGGCAGGGTGAGGGTAGTGTGGGGCTGGTTCCTAGGTACACAAGTAAAAAAGCTAAATTACTCCAAAACGGTCTTACAAGTCCCGACATCATCATATAACAAGACCCAAGGGGGTCTGAGAGATTAAATAGAAAATGGAGAAAAGGTAAGGTATTAAAAAAGGAAGTGGACTTAACTGAGGAAAACTGTTATTATTAGTAGGGCAGACGGGAATTGCGGCCGCCCGTGGGCGTATGAGATGCGCTGCTGTTAGCAAAACATAGTGAGGTTAACATTGCGAGTCCACGCGGGACCCGGATAAGTTATATAAGCTGGAGGGCCTACCTTATCTGGAAAATGCAGTAAGGTAGTTCAAGTCATCGTGCCTAAACGTATTAGCAAAAAACGTGATTTTCTTGGCAAACGTGCCAGTCTGAAAAACATCGAAGTTGGGGTGGAGTTTAGGAAAAATTCAGATATGGGGAATACCAGTGGGGCACAATGTTATTTGTTGCTCAAGCACTCACCCGATCTGGAAAACACCCAGGCGGGCGTCTTCGCGTGTCTTCGGTTTGCCGTGTCATCGCGCTAAAAGAGGTTCTGAATGCCTCACTCGTCAAAAGTCTGTAATACACCAACAATAAATTGGTGTTGTAAATCACGCACAGGCGTCATGTAAAGAAGCGGGATTTGGGCCACTGCATTTAGGTTAAACTCACCCGAGGTGCAAGCCAAAGCCGAGCCTGAAGCCGGCGTCTCCGCGTCTGTCGGCAAAACAAGGAAGTGCTGCCTTGGAAACCGGGTTAGTATTCTAACCTCGTGGAGGAAAGACTCACCAGGTTGCTAGGAGACCGGTAAGCGTCTACTGAGGAGACGTTACGAGGAAAGACTAACTGCTAGGATATTGAATGTAGGTAATGTCCAGGTTAGTTGATAGGTTTAGCCCAACAGTTTGGGTGGCGAGAAAATTTGCAAGGGTTCGATGAACCTCATTTGGGCTCATTATGATTGTCGCCATGTGGTCAAACAAAAAACGCGCAATTAACCTCACTTCTTGCAAAATTAGGATGTCTAATGTGTAGCATTATTGTCAGGTTATTTCAAAGAAAAACAGGAAAAAAGGGGCACTGATTTGCCCAGCACAGGGGTCGTGCGCACAGTAGTCTGATCGAAAAAGAAATTGATCTCAAACACAATCATATGATATAGCCTCCTCAGTGTCTAAGCCGGAGCTGGTCACACCATACATTATATTTAACAAAAAACATTTTAGTAGTCGCGGACCTGCCAGGTACATGGCGGTCAGGCGCTCTATACTGCAAAGCAAGTACACATTGAGTACAAGGATTACTAAATCCATTAGGCAAACATAGTGACTGTTGCTTCCAAGAAGCCATAGGGGATGGACCTCTACTTGCGCGGACATGCCAGGCACGGTAGTCTAGCGTTCATAGGGCATCCGAAACACTTTGGAAACTGAATAGAGGGAAATGGAGAGTAATCAGTTGAAAATCCAAAGGTGGGTAAAGAAACTCACAGTGTTGCCATTTGAGCAAAGCTACTCTCAGACTCATTCAGGCCCAGGGTGACAGAGTCGAAAAAGCGGATCCATTTTATCTCCCTCACATTTAGGACCGGTTCTACGCTCCCACCCCTTGGGCCTAGTTTGATCTGTTCCAAAACTGTCCATTTCAGACTCTCAGGGGGGTGATTGTAGGCATTGCAGTGTTCAACCAAAGGTGCACCTACGACTTTGCACCTAACACGACTACAGTGCTGTAGGAAGCGTACTTTAGCTCGCTGTTGTGTCTGCCCCACATATAGTAAGTCACATGGGCATATTATACAATATACCACATTAGTGGAGTTGCAGTTCGTATGAGACTTAAGGGGAACTTGGTGTTGTTTGTGGTTGAAGATCTTAGTCTGAATCGTGTTTGGGCAGGCTTTACATGATCCACAACGATAGTGTCCCTGAATGGGGGGGAGATTCCACATGGTGGCAATTGATGGTGCATCCGGAGTAGTGAGAAAGGATCGCACCACGTGATCTCGAATGTTCCTTGCCTTTTTGAAGGCATGCAGAGGCGGGCCCTTAGTGTTGAGATCCTCAGATATCAGGTTCCAATATTTGTTGATAGTTTTCTTCACCATATTACTCTTTGTGGAGAAAGTTGTTACACAGATGAGACGGTCCTCCTGGTTGTCCGATTTATCTCCCGGTTGTAGTAGACTTTCCCTGGGATTGAACCATGCTCTTTTCATGGCTTTTTTGACCAAACGTCTGGGGTATCCGCGTTCAAGTAGTCTGCCCATTAGTACCGTTGATTCTTTCATGTAGTCATCCTTCCTACTGCAATTTCGGCGGATCCGCAAGAACTGGCCAAACGGGAGGTTATCACGGAGGCCCCTCGGGTGGTGGCTGGAGTACAGAAGTAAGGAATTTCTCTCCGTGGGTTTTCTGAAGAGAGTTGTTTGAAGGGTCTCATTCTCCACAAATATTGTAAGGTCCAGAAAGTCAATGGACTTCTTATCAGATTGGATGGTGAATTGTATATCTGGGGACCTGCCATTAAGCCAGTTGAAAAAAGTGTTGATTTCCTCTTCAGTTCCCGACCAGATGCAAATGATATCATCTATGTATCTCATCCACATGTTTATTTGAGATCTAAATGGGTTCGCCTCGGTAAGGATGAATGTATCTTCATACATGGACATGAAGATTATGGCCAAGTCCGGGGCAAAGGCGGCCCCCATTGCGACCCCCTTAGTCTGAAGATAGAAATGGTTCTGGAAGGTAAAGAAGTTCCTCATCATTGCAATCTTTAGTAATAGGATGATGAATGATGTGGGTACCCGGACGGGTGCCTCTCGTCTGTCCAGTGCAATAGTCATTGCTACAAGGGCCTCCTCCTGGGGTATGCTGGTGTACAGTGACACAATGTCGCAAGTTGCCAAGAGGTGTCTGGTCGAGTCATATGGGTGTCCATCGATCAGGTTGATTATGTGAGTGGTGTCCCTCAAATATGTTGGTGTGGCCTCCGCCAATGGTTTTAGGAAAAAGTCAACATACCTACAGAGGGGTTCCAGTAGTGAGCCACACCCAGAGACGATGGGCCGTCCCGGGGGCTGTTGGAGATCTTTGTGAACTTTGGGTAAGGTGTAGATGGTAGGGAGGCGGGGATGCTTCTGGTTCAGGTACTGGAATTCATGTTCTGTGAGGAACCCTTGTTGTAGACCATCTTGTGTGACCCTCAAGATTTCGGCCATGAGGTCGTGAGAGGGGTCACCGCCCAATTGTTTGTAGCTGACCCCGTCGTTCAATTGTCTCTGAACTTCCTTCGTGTAGTTGTCCAGGTCCTGGACTACAATGGCACCACCCTTGTCAGCTGGTTTAACAATGATCTCAGTGTTGTCCCTTAGAGATTTGAGTGCGAGCTTCTCAGCTCTGCTGGTGTTGTGTTTGACAAATTTCTTGTCTTCCAGGATTAACTTTACATCTCGTAGGACCAGACTCTCGTATGCCAGGATGCGCTGGGTCATGGCAAATGTGGATGGTACAAAGGTAGAAGGGGTCCTTAGGTTCGTTGCAGACGAGGATGCTTGGTGGGGCTTGTCCTTGAAAAAGTATCTGAGTCGTATCTTCCTGAAGAACCTGTGAAGTTCAACCACAGTGTTGAAAACATCCGGTGTGGAGGTAGGTACAAAGGACAGACCACGGCTTAGTACTTTTGTTTCATCCTCATTAAGAGTATACTGTGAGATGTTGATCACAGGGGAGCTTTTTTTTACCATCTGTAGTTCTTCCTGCGGGTGGATCTCTCCCCGTGTTCCTCTTGACGGAAGGTCACTTGCTTCGTTCCTCTTCCTCTCCCGGAGTCCCAATCCTGGCCCGCATTGAATTGGCCTCTGCCAGTTCCAGTTCCGCGTTCCCAGTTGTTGCCTCTGCCCCGTGGCGGTCTCCATCCTCCCTGTCCTAAAAAAGGTGGTTGGTAAGATGGACCGTAGGAGTCCTGATATCCGTATGTTCCACTGGGACCAGCTCGCTCAGAGTCCTCACCCGAACTATATGAGGAATCTGAAAAGGTGGTAAAATTTCGCCTGCCGCGATAGGATCCTCGACCCCGATTTGTGAATCTCCCTTGGTTATCCTGTCTGTAGTATTCGTCCTGAAGATAAGGATATGTTCTTTTTTTGTCATACGATTTTACATCGCGCGCTAACTTTTCAAGTTTGTTCTTGATTGTGGTAGTCTCAAACTCTTGTAGGGTGGCCACCAATTTTGTCAAAGCCTCTTTTGAGTTCGTAAGGGTGGAATCCCCAATTATCTCGGCCTTTAAGTCCGCGATTTTCTTGGTCAGAATGACAATTTGTTCACTGGCTGTTTCGATGCCCAGGACCATCCAGTGTCGCGAACAATTGTTCGCGACAAAGCTGAAACCCTCTCGAAATTTCGGAATGTCAATGAAAATGGCCGGTTCGACTTTAACCTGTAGGCCTACAGGGATGATATTGGATTGCAGACACTGTGCTAAGAAATGTCCATGAAGTTTAGTTCTAATGAGTTTCTTTTCTAAACGTTCCAATTGGTTGATTTTATCATTGAGAGAGAAATCAATAGCAGGAACGGTAGAGGACAAAAAACTGTTTGCTGAGTCACTTAAAAATTGTTTGATATACCATCCACATTTGCCATGACCCAGCGCATCCTGGCATACGAGAGTCTGGTCCTACGAGATGTAAAGTTAATCCTGGAAGACAAGAAATTTGTCAAACACAACACCAGCAGAGCTGAGAAGCTCGCACTCAAATCTCTAAGGGACAACACTGAGATCATTGTTAAACCAGCTGACAAGGGTGGTGCCATTGTAGTCCAGGACCTGGACAACTACACGAAGGAAGTTCAGAGACAATTGAACGACGGGGTCAGCTACAAACAATTGGGCGGTGACCCCTCTCACGACCTCATGGCCGAAATCTTGAGGGTCACACAAGATGGTCTACAACAAGGGTTCCTCACAGAACATGAATTCCAGTACCTGAACCAGAAGCATCCCCGCCTCCCTACCATCTACACCTTACCCAAAGTTCACAAAGATCTCCAACAGCCCCCGGGACGGCCCATCGTCTCTGGGTGTGGCTCACTACTGGAACCCCTCTGTAGGTATGTTGACTTTTTCCTAAAACCATTGGCGGAGGCCACACCAACATATTTGAGGGACACCACTCACATAATCAACCTGATCGATGGACACCCATATGACTCGACCAGACACCTCTTGGCAACTTGCGACATTGTGTCACTGTACACCAGCATACCCCAGGAGGAGGCCCTTGTAGCAATGACTATTGCACTGGACAGACGAGAGGCACCCGTCCGGGTACCCACATCATTCATCATCCTATTACTAAAGATTGCAATGATGAGGAACTTCTTTACCTTCCAGAACCATTTCTATCTTCAGACTAAGGGGGTCGCAATGGGGGCCGCCTTTGCCCCGGACTTGGCCATAATCTTCATGTCCATGTATGAAGATACATTCATCCTTACCGAGGCGAACCCATTTAGATCTCAAATAAACATGTGGATGAGATACATAGATGATATCATTTGCATCTGGTCGGGAACTGAAGAGGAAATCAACACTTTTTTCAACTGGCTTAATGGCAGGTCCCCAGATATACAATTCACCATCCAATCTGATAAGAAGTCCATTGACTTTCTGGACCTTACAATATTTGTGGAGAATGAGACCCTTCAAACAACTCTCTTCAGAAAACCCACGGAGAGAAATTCCTTACTTCTGTACTCCAGCCACCACCCGAGGGGCCTCCGTGATAACCTCCCGTTTGGCCAGTTCTTGCGGATCCGCCGAAATTGCAGTAGGAAGGATGACTACATGAAAGAATCAACGGTACTAATGGGCAGACTACTTGAACGCGGATACCCCAGACGTTTGGTCAAAAAAGCCATGAAAAGAGCATGGTTCAATCCCAGGGAAAGTCTACTACAACCGGGAGATAAATCGGACAACCAGGAGGACCGTCTCATCTGTGTAACAACTTTCTCCACAAAGAGTAATATGGTGAAGAAAACTATCAACAAATATTGGAACCTGATATCTGAGGATCTCAACACTAAGGGCCCGCCTCTGCATGCCTTCAAAAAGGCAAGGAACATTCGAGATCACGTGGTGCGATCCTTTCTCACTACTCCGGATGCACCATCAATTGCCACCATGTGGAATCTCCCCCCCATTCAGGGACACTATCGTTGTGGATCATGTAAAGCCTGCCCAAACACGATTCAGACTAAGATCTTCAACCACAAACAACACCAAGTTCCCCTTAAGTCTCATACGAACTGCAACTCCACTAATGTGGTATATTGTATAATATGCCCATGTGACTTACTATATGTGGGGCAGACACAACAGCGAGCTAAAGTACGCTTCCTACAGCACTGTAGTCGTGTTAGGTGCAAAGTCGTAGGTGCACCTTTGGTTGAACACTGCAATGCCTACAATCACCCCCCTGAGAGTCTGAAATGGACAGTTTTGGAACAGATCAAACTAGGCCCAAGGGGTGGGAGCGTAGAACCGGTCCTAAATGTGAGGGAGATAAAATGGATCCGCTTTTTCGACTCTGTCACCCTGGGCCTGAATGAGTCTGAGAGTAGCTTTGCTCAAATGGCAACACTGTGAGTTTCTTTACCCACCTTTGGATTTTCAACTGATTACTCTCCATTTCCCTCTATTCAGTTTCCAAAGTGTTTCGGATGCCCTATGAACGCTAGACTACCGTGCCTGGCATGTCCGCGCAAGTAGAGGTCCATCCCCTATGGCTTCTTGGAAGCAACAGTCACTATGTTTGCCTAATGGATTTAGTAATCCTTGTACTCAATGTGTACTTGCTTTGCAGTATAGAGCGCCTGACCGCCATGTACCTGGCAGGTCCGCGACTACTAAAATGTTTTTTGTTAAATATAATGTATGGTGTGACCAGCTCCGGCTTAGACACTGAGGAGGCTATATCATATGATTGTGTTTGAGATCAATTTCTTTTTCGATCAGACTACTGTGCGCACGACCCCTGTGCTGGGCAAATCAGTGCCCCTTTTTTCCTGTTTTTCTTTGAAATAACCTGACAATAATGCTACACATTAGACATCCTAATTTTGCAAGAAGTGAGGTTAATTGCGCGTTTTTTGTTTGACCACATGGCGACAATCATAATGAGCCCAAATGAGGTTCATCGAACCCTTGCAAATTTTCTCGCCACCCAAACTGTTGGGCTAAACCTATCAACTAACCTGGACATTACCTACATTCAATATCCTAGCAGTTAGTCTTTCCTCGTAACGTCTCCTCAGTAGACGCTTACCGGTCTCCTAGCAACCTGGTGAGTCTTTCCTCCACGAGGTTAGAATACTAACCCGGTTTCCAAGGCAGCACTTCCTTGTTTTGCCGACAGACGCGGAGACGCCGGCTTCAGGCTCGGCTTTGGCTTGCACCTCGGGTGAGTTTAACCTAAATGCAGTGGCCCAAATCCCGCTTCTTTACATGACGCCTGTGCGTGATTTACAACACCAATTTATTGTTGGTGTATTACAGACTTTTGACGAGTGAGGCATTCAGAACCTCTTTTAGCGCGATGACACGGCAAACCGAAGACACGCGAAGACGCCCGCCTGGTTGTTAAACTTTGTGTTTTCCAGATCGGGTGAGTGCTTGAGCAACAAATAACATTGTGCCCCACTGGTATTCCCCATATCTGAATTTTTCCTAAACTCCACCCCAACTTCGATGTTTTTCAGACTGGCACGTTTGCCAAGAAAATCACGTTTTTTGCTAATACGTTTAGGCACGATGACTTGAACTACCTTACTGCATTTTCCAGATAAGGTAGGCCCTCCAGCTTATATAACTTATCCGGGTCCCGCGTGGACTCGCAATGTTAACCTCACTATGTTTTGCTAACAGCAGCGCATCTCATACGCCCACGGGCGGCCGCAATTCCCGTCTGCCCTACTAATAATAACAGTTTTCCTCAGTTAAGTCCACTTCCTTTTTTAATACCTTACCTTTTCTCCATTTTCTATTTAATCTCTCAGACCCCCTTGGGTCTTGTTATATGATGATGTCGGGACTTGTAAGACCGTTTTGGAGTAATTTAGCTTTTTTACTTGTGTACCTAGGAACCAGCCCCACACTACCCTCACCCTGCCCTCACGTCCTGATGAAGACCCGCGAGTAAGGATCTACAGTCCTACACCTTTGGGTCGAAACGTAGACCACCACCCTTTATCAAGAACTCCTAACCCCAGCCTGATAATAATAATCAATACGGGAGTCTCTTTTTCTTGTAAATGGTCTTGTGATATGTGCCTCTCTTGACCTCTCTCATGTGGATCTATGATAATCATGCTTTTAATGTTGAATCAATGCCTTAGGGATTTTTTTGATTAGTGATGTTTAACTAATTGAAACCTCTTCCCTCCCTCACACACCTCCCTTCCCCCCCCTGTGGGTGCACTTAATTCTGTGTACTTTTTCACGATTTGTTTCAAACATTGGATGTGCTTTGGTACAGTGATAATAAATATACACTTGGTACCATTATCAGTTTTGCTTTCATGCACACAATTATGTGATTGTAATTAATTATCTATGTTCTTGGTCTGGGACCCCTTTCGTATATCTCAACCAATCACCCAGGTCCCACTGACTATATGGGTCTAACCCTTCTATTTACAACACACTTCGAGCAAACGCTGGTTTGCGAGGTTCTTTCCTTCTTTAATCTTCTTTTTTGAACTCTTTTAATTCATTTTTCCTCAACCACTATGGTTGACAAGGAGGTCCTTTCCTACACTGAGGATTATATCAAACAATTTTTAAGTGACTCAGCAAACAGTTTTTTGTCCTCTACCGTTCCTGCTATTGATTTCTCTCTCAATGATAAAATCAACCAATTGGAACGTTTAGAAAAGAAACTCATTAGAACTAAACTTCATGGACATTTCTTAGCACAGTGTCTGCAATCCAATATCATCCCTGTAGGCCTACAGGTTAAAGTCGAACCGGCCATTTTCATTGACATTCCGAAATTTCGAGAGGGTTTCAGCTTTGTCGCGAACAATTGTTCGCGACACTGGATGGTCCTGGGCATCGAAACAGCCAGTGAACAAATTGTCATTCTGACCAAGAAAATCGCGGACTTAAAGGCCGAGATAATTGGGGATTCCACCCTTACGAACTCAAAAGAGGCTTTGACAAAATTGGTGGCCACCCTACAAGAGTTTGAGACTACCACAATCAAGAACAAACTTGAAAAGTTAGCGCGCGATGTAAAATCGTATGACAAAAAAAGAACATATCCTTATCTTCAGGACGAATACTACAGACAGGATAACCAAGGGAGATTCACAAATCGGGGTCGAGGATCCTATCGCGGCAGGCGAAATTTTACCACCTTTTCAGATTCCTCATATAGTTCGGGTGAGGACTCTGAGCGAGCTGGTCCCAGTGGAACATACGGATATCAGGACTCCTACGGTCCATCTTACCAACCACCTTTTTTAGGACAGGGAGGATGGAGACCGCCACGGGGCAGAGGCAACAACTGGGAACGCGGAACTGGAACTGGCAGAGGCCAATTCAATGCGGGCCAGGATTGGGACTCCGGGAGAGGAAGAGGAACGAAGCAAGTGACCTTCCGTCAAGAGGAACACGGGGAGAGATCCACCCGCAGGAAGAACTACAGATGGTAAAAAAAAGCTCCCCTGTGATCAACATCTCACAGTATACTCTTAATGAGGATGAAACAAAAGTACTAAGCCGTGGTCTGTCCTTTGTACCTACCTCCACACCGGATGTTTTCAACACTGTGGTTGAACTTCACAGGTTCTTCAGGAAGATACGACTCAGATACTTTTTCAAGGACAAGCCCCACCAAGCATCCTCGTCTGCAACGAACCTAAGGACCCCTTCTACCTTTGTACCATCCACATTTGCCATGACCCAGCGCATCCTGGCATACGAGAGTCTGGTCCTACGAGATGTAAAGTTAATCCTGGAAGACAAGAAATTTGTCAAACACAACACCAGCAGAGCTGAGAAGCTCGCACTCAAATCTCTAAGGGACAACACTGAGATCATTGTTAAACCAGCTGACAAGGGTGGTGCCATTGTAGTCCAGGACCTGGACAACTACACGAAGGAAGTTCAGAGACAATTGAACGACGGGGTCAGCTACAAACAATTGGGCGGTGACCCCTCTCACGACCTCATGGCCGAAATCTTGAGGGTCACACAAGATGGTCTACAACAAGGGTTCCTCACAGAACATGAATTCCAGTACCTGAACCAGAAGCATCCCCGCCTCCCTACCATCTACACCTTACCCAAAGTTCACAAAGATCTCCAACAGCCCCCGGGACGGCCCATCGTCTCTGGGTGTGGCTCACTACTGGAACCCCTCTGTAGGTATGTTGACTTTTTCCTAAAACCATTGGCGGAGGCCACACCAACATATTTGAGGGACACCACTCACATAATCAACCTGATCGATGGACACCCATATGACTCGACCAGACACCTCTTGGCAACTTGCGACATTGTGTCACTGTACACCAGCATACCCCAGGAGGAGGCCCTTGTAGCAATGACTATTGCACTGGACAGACGAGAGGCACCCGTCCGGGTACCCACATCATTCTTCATCCTATTACTAAAGATTGCAATGATGAGGAACTTCTTTACCTTCCAGAACCATTTCTATCTTCAGACTAAGGGGGTCGCAATGGGGGCCGCCTTTGCCCCGGACTTGGCCATAATCTTCATGTCCATGTATGAAGATACATTCATCCTTACCGAGGCGAACCCATTTAGATCTCAAATAAACATGTGGATGAGATACATAGATGATATCATTTGCATCTGGTCGGGAACTGAAGAGGAAATCAACACTTTTTTCAACTGGCTTAATGGCAGGTCCCCAGATATACAATTCACCATCCAATCTGATAAGAAGTCCATTGACTTTCTGGACCTTACAATATTTGTGGAGAATGAGACCCTTCAAACAACTCTCTTCAGAAAACCCACGGAGAGAAATTCCTTACTTCTGTACTCCAGCCACCACCCGAGGGGCCTCCGTGATAACCTCCCGTTTGGCCAGTTCTTGCGGATCCGCCGAAATTGCAGTAGGAAGGATGACTACATGAAAGAATCAACGGTACTAATGGGCAGACTACTTGAACGCGGATACCCCAGACGTTTGGTCAAAAAAGCCATGAAAAGAGCATGGTTCAATCCCAGGGAAAGTCTACTACAACCGGGAGATAAATCGGACAACCAGGAGGACCGTCTCATCTGTGTAACAACTTTCTCCACAAAGAGTAATATGGTGAAGAAAACTATCAACAAATATTGGAACCTGATATCTGAGGATCTCAACACTAAGGGCCCGCCTCTGCATGCCTTCAAAAAGGCAAGGAACATTCGAGATCACGTGGTGCGATCCTTTCTCACTACTCCGGATGCACCATCAATTGCCACCATGTGGAATCTCCCCCCCATTCAGGGACACTATCGTTGTGGATCATGTAAAGCCTGCCCAAACACGATTCAGACTAAGATCTTCAACCACAAACAACACCAAGTTCCCCTTAAGTCTCATACGAACTGCAACTCCACTAATGTGGTATATTGTATAATATGCCCATGTGACTTACTATATGTGGGGCAGACACAACAGCGAGCTAAAGTACGCTTCCTACAGCACTGTAGTCGTGTTAGGTGCAAAGTCGTAGGTGCACCTTTGGTTGAACACTGCAATGCCTACAATCACCCCCCTGAGAGTCTGAAATGGACAGTTTTGGAACAGATCAAACTAGGCCCAAGGGGTGGGAGCGTAGAACCGGTCCTAAATGTGAGGGAGATAAAATGGATCCGCTTTTTCGACTCTGTCACCCTGGGCCTGAATGAGTCTGAGAGTAGCTTTGCTCAAATGGCAACACTGTGAGTTTCTTTACCCACCTTTGGATTTTCAACTGATTACTCTCCATTTCCCTCTATTCAGTTTCCAAAGTGTTTCGGATGCCCTATGAACGCTAGACTACCGTGCCTGGCATGTCCGCGCAAGTAGAGGTCCATCCCCTATGGCTTCTTGGAAGCAACAGTCACTATGTTTGCCTAATGGATTTAGTAATCCTTGTACTCAATGTGTACTTGCTTTGCAGTATAGAGCGCCTGACCGCCATGTACCTGGCAGGTCCGCGACTACTAAAATGTTTTTTGTTAAATATAATGTATGGTGTGACCAGCTCCGGCTTAGACACTGAGGAGGCTATATCATATGATTGTGTTTGAGATCAATTTCTTTTTCGATCAGACTACTGTGCGCACGACCCCTGTGCTGGGCAAATCAGTGCCCCTTTTTTCCTGTTTTTCTTTGAAATAACCTGACAATAATGCTACACATTAGACATCCTAATTTTGCAAGAAGTGAGGTTAATTGCGCGTTTTTTGTTTGACCACATGGCGACAATCATAATGAGCCCAAATGAGGTTCATCGAACCCTTGCAAATTTTCTCGCCACCCAAACTGTTGGGCTAAACCTATCAACTAACCTGGACATTACCTACATTCAATATCCTAGCAGTTAGTCTTTCCTCGTAACGTCTCCTCAGTAGACGCTTACCGGTCTCCTAGCAACCTGGTGAGTCTTTCCTCCACGAGGTTAGAATACTAACCCGGTTTCCAAGGCAGCACTTCCTTGTTTTGCCGACAGACGCGGAGACGCCGGCTTCAGGCTCGGCTTTGGCTTGCACCTCGGGTGAGTTTAACCTAAATGCAGTGGCCCAAATCCCGCTTCTTTACATGACGCCTGTGCGTGATTTACAACACCAATTTATTGTTGGTGTATTACAGACTTTTGACGAGTGAGGCATTCAGAACCTCTTTTAGCGCGATGACACGGCAAACCGAAGACACGCGAAGACGCCCGCCTGGTTGTTAAACTTTGTGTTTTCCAGATCGGGTGAGTGCTTGAGCAACAAATAACATTGTGCCCCACTGGTATTCCCCATATCTGAATTTTTCCTAAACTCCACCCCAACTTCGATGTTTTTCAGACTGGCACGTTTGCCAAGAAAATCACGTTTTTTGCTAATACGTTTAGGCACGATGACTTGAACTACCTTACTGCATTTTCCAGATAAGGTAGGCCCTCCAGCTTATATAACTTATCCGGGTCCCGCGTGGACTCGCAATGTTAACCTCACTATGTTTTGCTAACAGCAGCGCATCTCATACGCCCACGGGCGGCCGCAATTCCCGTCTGCCCTACTAATAATAACAGTTTTCCTCAGTTAAGTCCACTTCCTTTTTTAATACCTTACCTTTTCTCCATTTTCTATTTAATCTCTCAGACCCCCTTGGGTCTTGTTATATGATGATGTCGGGACTTGTAAGACCGTTTTGGAGTAATTTAGCTTTTTTACTTGTGTACCTAGGAACCAGCCCCACACTACCCTCACCCTGCCCTCACGTCCTGATGAAGACCCGCGAGTAAGGATCTACAGTCCTACACCTTTGGGTCGAAACGTAGACCACCACCCTTTATCAAGAACTCCTAACCCCAGCCTGATAATAATAATCAATACGGGAGTCTCTTTTTCTTGTAAATGGTCTTGTGATATGTGCCTCTCTTGACCTCTCTCATGTGGATCTATGATAATCATGCTTTTAATGTTGAATCAATGCCTTAGGGATTTTTTTGATTAGTGATGTTTAACTAATTGAAACCTCTTCCCTCCCTCACACACCTCCCTTCCCCCCCCTGTGGGTGCACTTAATTCTGTGTACTTTTTCACGATTTGTTTCAAACATTGGATGTGCTTTGGTACAGTGATAATAAATATACACTTGGTACCATTATCAGTTTTGCTTTCATGCACACAATTATGTGATTGTAATTAATTATCTATGTTCTTGGTCTGGGACCCCTTTCGTATATCTCAACCAATCACCCAGGTCCCACTGACTATATGGGTCTAACCCTTCTATTTACAACATGAGTGTTGTTCTGGCTCTCCCCGCTGCCTCCCAAACACCCACCCAATCTGCCGTACCGCGTTTCAAGACCTGTGTGCAGGGTTCCTCACACTCTCCTCGTGGCGGGAGCTGGCTGGGTACGAGGTAAAAAAGCATTTTTTGTATGTATTTTCCTTTTTAAAGCGTTACGCCGCTCAATTGCAGTACCGTCCTTTTTTATGTTATTGTCCCATCCTATTTCCCCTGGAGCATGTCGATATTGAGCTACACCGTCTCATTATCTTACCGCATTTTTTCTTTGTTGATTACGGTGCTCTCGGCGTAGTTTGGCGCATACTTTCTGCGGGCTTCAGTCTGGTCACGGAGCTCTCCGACCGGGCGTCCTACCCGGCCGCCATCTTCCCCGCTCGCTGTCCCACAGATGTTACCTGTGTTTCATGGTGGACCACAAGCATTTTCAGTTCCCTGTGCTGCCCTTTGACTTCACCAGCGCCCATCTTGTATTCACGAAAGTGATGGCGATAGTCACAGCCGATCTGCAGAGGTTAGGAGCTTCAGTCTTTCCCCTGCCTCGAAATCTGGCTGTTAAAGAGACGGACTCCCCCAGGCATTTGTCACCCACCTCCGGACTACGGAGGACCTCCTGCATTCACTGGGATTCACTATCAACAGGCCGAAGTGACACCTGACTCTCTTTCAGACTGTATACATCTGCCATTGGGATAAGTTTGTGGGTTGATGCGCTTGAAAACACGCTGAAACTCTTTCTGTATGCTTGTCCCAGGAGTTGCTTTTTATTTTGTTGTTAGCTCGTCAAGTCTTTGCTCTATGCACAGATCATGGGTATCTTTCGGCCATCTCATTTATTTTGCGGTTGCCGGCTTAACCCTCACTGTTCAAGTTACCTCTTGTGCACGACTTCTGAAGGTCTTCAACATTTGTTTCCACCCAAATCTTTCGTTATGCCCCACGAACATTTGCATCTCACCCGGTTTGCAGACCCACCTCCGGAGAGATATTGCTTTGGTATGTAGTATAAAGTAAGGAATCTGCGGCTAGAAGTTTCTATCTGATGAACAGGTTACTTTCTGTCGAAGGCCTTTTCTAGTACAGAGCCTGTCTAGCTGAAGATTCCCTACTGATGCTCCCAGCCTCCCCATTTCTGCAAACCGCCGGTCTTCCTACCTAAAAGGATTCTGTAGGCCCTTAGTTTCTGCACACTGGTAAATCAGCCTTCTACGTAGCTCTGTGCTTCTAGTGCAGAAAGAGTCACGTAAAGAAACAAATGTCAGCACGCAAGGTTGGCGAATAGGCCCCACACATGTCACATTTGAGGAGGCCAACGCAGATCCGATCGGCGCCACCTACTGTTGCACAGAGGTATACTCTGCTCAGGATTTTCTGCATACAGTGAGATTGTGATTAAAAGCTCAATCGAATATTAAGGATTCCTCATAATAGTTAAGCTTAACAAAAGCTTTATCAGAAATTGGGAATCTTAGCTGGAGGGAGGGAGGAAAATTCAATATTACAGAGGAAGCACTACAGAGAAACGTTGATGCGGAGATATACATTTACAGAGACTCACATAAATTGATTCTTCTACAATGATTTTTTATTTGGACGAAAACAGAATAAACCTCTTAAAATGAATTCCTTCACAACAAAAATGTATTCCACCCTTTCCTAATTATACGTCAATCAACACTCTTCCTTACCTCAGCCAAACCCCTTCCATATTCTAATCCTGACCCAAACCATAAGTCATAATCTTGATCTAATCCTTTCTACTTATGCTTAACCTATTCCTTTGTGGCACATTTGCTATTACTATCTTTATTTAGTTAAATATATTTTTAATTAACACAAATCTATTAAATGGATTTTAATTTTTATTAAACAACACTATGGTTTCTTTATGAGGATATTTCCCCATAGTATTGTTTCTCCGCATTAGTTTATCTACAGAGGTGTTTGTCTGTTCTGGATTATCCTTAATGATGTAATTCCTTATAAAAATAGAATTTCCAGGAGGCACAACATGCCGACAGCAAAGGAAGAGAGCTCCCGGCTCCAGTCCTCTAATCTACTGCGCACCCTGATATCTGATATCTGCCACAGGGGAGCACGGCACAGTGATCCACATGTGCCTGGAGACGAGCACTATCATTGGGGACTCTCAGGCAGCATAAGTGTGGTGAGAGGGTTCCCAGGGCTGCTTCCATGAGTGAGGCCCCGGCCTTGATCACTGGAGGACTTGCGGGGGTTCTACGGAGGCTCTGACATGCCACCCACCCCATGCATACTGAGAGCTGCCTTGAAAGACCCAAAATGGGATTCCTGTGCCTGCCGGAGGAGGCACTAGTTGTTTCTGGGGACCCCCCGGGCACCTATAGAAATGCATGGGACCACGGATGGCGGGGGCCTAGTTAGAGTAAACAATCCTCGGTTGTGGGGTGTTTATTTATTTATAAAGTTCAAATCAGAACATTGGAGCGTGTTGCCTGAGTGCGATGAGAGGCCTGCACTGCTAGCCACAGAGGGAGACCTGTGAAAACTAGCTCCCCTCCCCGTGCGGACCACCCGCTCTTCATGTGGGGTTTCTCCTTTGGAAACTGGATCTCTGCAGTTGAGGTAGGTCTTTAAGAATACTTCTCTTCTGTCTCCAAAGAGGGAGCTGGAAGCCCTGTCTGATGTGACATTGTTAGGGGTTTATCCCCTTCCCTCCCTTCTTGCTTGGGCCTATAAGGGCTGCTTGTGCTGCCCCACCGCACAGGAGAGCACCGATTGCTGGACAAGTGGGTCCCTCTTCACAAACAATCCATCACTTGAGATCGAGGCCTCATAACACTCACCGGGCTGCTTGTGCTGCCTCCCCTTCCCCCCGGTAGGCAAGAGGCGGGCAAGCGGGCTAGAGAGTTAACTACCAGCCAACATGGCCAGCTAACCAAAACGTTGGCACCACCAGCACGGTTCCTGGCCGGGACCCGGGAGGGCTTGGTGCTTCCCCTATGCCTGGACAAGCTGGACGCTATGCTAACAGCAATTGAGACCTTGTCGATTTGTCATTTGCCTGGTAGCAAAAGTGGATGCAGTTGCTGAGAACATCAACCTCCTTCGACAGGATAAAAATAATTTGGCTGAACTGGTCATTCTCAGAGTGAGTTCCTTGGCGGCCCTCCAGCTCCAGGCGTCTGACCTCCAAAAACAGGTGTGGTACCTGAAGGAGTGGATACAACTGCTGGAGACAAGAGCTTATGACACGAAGGGGGGAGCTAGACAAAGCAATATAGGACTTATCGGCCCACAGGAGGACTGCTGGGGCCTAAATATGATCACCTACCTGGCACAGTGGTTCAGGGAGCTGGTGCCAGCTGAGGGATCTCACCCCATTTTTCTCCATCGTGCGGATGCACTGGGTCCCCACGAGACACCCCCCTCTTCAACCGATTTTTGCCATACTCCCACATTTCAAAGACCAGGATGCAGTTCTTTGAATGGCTCACCAGTCCTCCCCGGTCCTCAGAGACAACCAACATATCCTTTTCTTTCTGGATTTTACATTGACAGTCGAATGCCAACGGGCCTCCTTCTTGGGAGTCAAACATAAACTGAAAGACTTGGGCCTGAGATACGCTTTATTCTACCCTGCCAAATTGAAAGTGATCTAAGACACTAGTTCTTCTTCCCTAAACTGTCCGAGCTTGGGACTGGTTAGAAGCCACGATGCCTAACTCAGTTGCTCCAGTGGATCAACGTGAGCTTCTGGGTGGCCTACTGGGTAGCGCCACCATTCTGGCTGCAGACGGCCCATTTTTCCCCTGGTCCCAGACTTTTCTTCCCCGAAGTAGGTCCAGGATGGCCGCTTGTCTGCCCTGGAGCTGGCGGCGTCCTTTCGAGACGCTCCAGTGGATCAATCCAACTTATTATCAACCATTTCAGATATGGGAGTTTCACATGCTCCCTCCATGTCCGATACCGGCTCACCCCCTCAAGCGACCCCTTAAACAGCTGAAGATGTCATTTAGCAAAGCGGACCCCCACCCCCTTCACTTTGCAGTTTGTGTTTCTCTGGGCACCGGCTTCAGTGCACTGGCTCGGATGCACTCCTGTACTTTCACATTCTACCACTCTATTAATCTTTTCAAGGACCTGGCTTTTTTAGACGGATTGGGACACCCACACCCTCATTGTGCCTCATGTACAGGATGGATTGGTTATTTAATTTTCATCGCATGCCGTTGCCATGCCATGCCAGTATTCTTATCTTTTGTTGAGCTATGGTTAATTTAAGCATTTTGCTTGGTTGTTTTTCATACTTGCAATACCCTTCTGCTGGCTTGGCCCTCTAATAGATCACCACACTCCTTTCCTCCAACCATTCTTTAGCTCCTCGTGCTATGTGGAGGGAGCAGTCCACATTTATGGCTCATGACTCCTCAGACGTATGCTATCCTGGAATATTCACGTATGCAAACACCCGCCAGGCTTTACTAGGTCCATTCTTTCATGAAACGGAAGGGCATACACATTTCACTATTGCAAGAGTCACATATTACACAGGGCTAAGGAATTAAGCTTCAGAAAAGATGAAGAGGGCAGGTCACACCATAAATGTTTCAGCATATATGAGGGGAGCCCTCATTTGGGTGTGGGAAAGGACTTTTTTTGAGGTCCTGAGTCAGGAGGTGGACACTGGTGGCACGTATGTTCTCTTGGAAGCGTGCCTGAATGGCAATCATATCCTGATAGGCTGCATCTATGCCCCTAACACTGTCCAGCCTTCATTCCTACTCCACGTTTCGTTGAGCCTGGCTAGAAGGGCATATATTCTGTGGTTATTAGGGGGTGACTTCAATGCAGTTTTGGACCTTATAATAGATCACACTCATCCACCACTCTCTGACGCCCCTACAGTTACTAATTCCAAGAGCCTACAAACGTTGCTACATCAACAATTGTTGTAGTCACATTTGTTTGGACGGACAACAACCCAGGCATTACACTCTACTCCTTTTACTCTCCAGTACATATGATGTACGCACGCTTGGACAGACTAGTTTGCTCCCATTCTCTCTGCCCTTCATTACCTCACCAGGTTATCTGGGTTGGACCTTTCCGATCATAACCCTTTATTGCTGGGCCTGCAGTGGGGCAAACTACTTTCTCCAATACCCACTTAGCAGCTTTCACCCTCCGCCTTCAAGGATCTTCCATTTTGAGATACAGCTTTTTTCCCGTTGTGGAGTGGGAAGCCTTCAAGGTGGTGATCCATGGTGTGAGTATTTAAATGATAGTGGGGATTAGGCCTACTATCCTTCATGATCTTTAGGCAGCAGAGCGAGACTACATTGACGCCGGGAGGTATGCAACCATGGCTCCTTTTCTCCTGCCCACCTTGTTTTCCCTCTGAGTGGTGGAGGTACAGCTCATGGATCAGCTTTGATGCTTGGACTATGCCGCATTCTCTGCCAAGACACACCCGGAGGGACACAAGCTGGGCAGAATACTAGCTTGGCTAGCTCACAGGGGCAGGAGACAAGTGCCTGTAACTAAAATCCAGGCCCGGCATAGGGGCTGCTCTATTCTCAGCAGGCAATGCACGATGCCTTCACCTTATTATATAGAGCTCTATCGCTCTGCACCAGAGGCTCCTTCTCCTGCTCTTGTAAAATTTTTAGAACCCACCTGCCTCTCCAGACTCACCTGGAGGAGAGGAATTACCTCAATCCCCCACTTACTGTCCAGGAAGTGCAAGCGGCAATTTTGTACCTGTCGTCCAGAAAATGACCTAGGACTAATGAACTCCCAGCCAAATTATATAAAGCATTCCAGGGCGCATTAACCCATAAGTTGCTCTGGCTATACGCGACTGCGCAGTCACTGGGGAGCCTACTTGCCACACTCTGAGAAGCATCCATAGTGTTATTTTTAAACCGGGAAAAGACCCGATATGTATTTCTTCACATCGCCCCATTTCGATATTGTATATAGACTATAAAATATTAAGTATGATACTTCCCCAAAGAGTCCAACAGATTTTACCACAATTTATTGATAAGGACCACAATGGGTTCATACTGGGGAGAAATACCTCCCTTTGCTTCCTATGGTTGTTCCGGATAATCGAGACAGTGCAAGAGGGATGGCCCAGAGCGACAGCAGTGGTGCTTGAATTCCATAAGGAATACGATTCCCTTAGCTGAGACTATCTGTTTGCAGACCTAGCGGAGTTCGGCCTTGGCTCATACATCATCAAGCAGATCCAGCTCCTTTATACTTCCCCTACGGCCAGAACTCTGTTTGAAGGGTCCATCTCCGAGCCCATTGCAGTAGGGCGTGGCACACGGCAGGGCTACCCTCTTGCGCCCCTCGAATTTGTCATGGCAATAGAGGCCCTGGTGTCTAGGGCTCAGACGGATGGGGCAGATTGGGGTATCCCCTTGCCTGATGGCTCCCATGCAATCTCCCTGTACATTGACAGAGTCCTGCTTTACTCACGGGACATCGCTTCCGATCTCACCTCTGTGGCCTCTCTCCTGGCAGACTTTGGGTTGGTTTTAGGATTGTCAGTGAGCTGGGACAAGTCTTGGCTGTTTCTACTGGTACAAGCGGTACACAAGGACATTTATTGTCAGTTGTCACCTCCATTCGGTCACAGATCCCCTTTTGAATGTTACTCCTGCTGTCAGTGGCAAGATGAGTGCCAATTTCTAAGATGGTGATTCTTCTATGCCTTTTACCGAATTCCACAAACTTTTCCATCTTCCTCCTCAGATCGTTCTTCCGGGACATTCATGTACTCCTGAGAGACCTGTGCTGGCATAATTCACGCTGACAGGTGGCCCTAGCCAAACTCCAGCTCCCCTTCGACCGGGGGGCCCTGGAAGCACCAAACTTTGGATATTACTACCTGGCACCCTGCTGCAGTGGCCCTCCTTTTGGTTAGCTGGCCAGTTTTTGGACAAAACGGGTCAACTTGCCCCCTCTCTCAGGCAAAGCCTCATAGATTTTAGTGCTTGTCCTCCCCTGGACTTGCCCCTCCTTCTAAGGGTGGCTCTTTCGTGCCTAAAGCGGGCACTTCATCTTACCCGACATGTTCACCTTCTTGTCCCAGCAATTCTATAACTTGGATTTCCAACTCGGAAGGATCACCTTACAAATGGGCAGCTGTGGGAAGAGGCCGGCCTTTCTTTCATGGGAGACCTTTATACAGATGGGCTCCTAATGACGTTTGAGACTCTTACTGATCAATATGCACTCAGAGGGCCAGTTCCTTCTCTACGACTGCTTGAGGGGGTGATGATGGATGCCCGGGCCACACAGAGCTCGGAGCCTGTCACACATCAATTCATCCAAACACTGCACATAATGAGCTCTGGTCTTAGGCTAATCACATGGCTCACTAAAGCTCGAATTACACATACACAGTTGTCTTTACAGCCCCTGTGAGATGTTTGGGAGGACAAATTTGACAGGCCACTTCATGACAAGGAGTGTGGATAGGGCCTTGGCCTATTCCCGAAGAATTTCCCATATCACCTGCCTAAAAGTAATTTAATTCTACTTACTCCACAGGTCATACCTGTCTCCGAAGCAGTTGGCCCGCATCTTCCCAGGTGCCTCTGACACATGCGTTAGATGCAACGCCCCTGGGGATCACCTGAGGCACGTCCTATGGGATTGTCCACAGTTAGGGCAATATTGGACTGCTATTTATTGCCTGTTGGAACAACTCCTGGGAATAACTTACATCTCAAGTTGAGAGGTAGGAGCTCAATGCTTATATATCAGATCATGTGTACTCCTATGTAATGCGCTTTTTGGACTTGGCCCTTATATTGGCCAGGAAAACAGTTACCGCCCACTGGAAATTACCAGCTCGTCCGAACCTCGATCAGTTTACCTGCTGTCCATAAGCTGAGGCAGTAGCGTTACACAGTGAAGACACTAGGGGACTGCGCTTGCGACCAATGGCCCCAGGCTGAGAGGCATTACTCTCTAAACTACCTGATCCGCCACTGGAATCATCCCCAGAATCTCCTAACACAAGTTCTTGCATTCTACCAATCACCATGAGAGCCCTCTCCCCCTTTAATTTAGCCTCACTCCCCACCCATATTGCGTCCATTTCCTCCTGGTGATAATGACCACTTTCTTTTCTCTACCTGCGCCCTATTCCCACCACCTTATCCACTGTTCTCCCCACCCCTCTACACGAGAGGATCACAGATTTACGCACTTGAAGCCCATTTTAGGTAGTTGAAGCTTCGTAGTTGTTTAGAAATTATGTAAACCATGTATTAGTACATACATGTACTTGTGATATGTTTGTTCAAAAACTCTATAAATAAAGGTGTTAAAAAAAAAGAGACAAACTAAAATTCTCCTTACATGAATAACGTCGGAAAAGATGAACCATTGGGAACACTGCATCACCAAACCAATAGGGACAATAACAAGGTTGTTAACTTTTTCCTAAACTTAAACAGTATTGTTGCAGAACGCACATCTATAGGGATGGTTTTCGAGCTCTGCCATTTTGGTCCTAACAGTTCCCCTTTGGTTCCTGCTCTTTGGTATGGTAGAAAGAGTCTGAGTTTGGCATTTTAAAGTACAGGCAAACGCATACTTTACAAATGTCTTGGTCAAGGAGGAATATCCAAGGTTGTTGAAATTCTGTATGCCAATTTAAATTTGATTTGCTTTCTTACTGGTAACCAGTGGATTTGTTTAATTCAAGGGGAGACATACTCAAATTTCTGAAAATTAAAAATGAGCCTCACAGTAGCATTGTGAATTGCCAGTAGTTTCCAAATACTGTTCCTGGGGTTCCTAAATAGATTCAATTACAAAGGTCCAAATATGATTGAATAAATGCGTTTTAAACAGTAATCCACTGAGCAAAGTAAAAATCTGTTTCAGCATAGAAGACTGAAACAACCAGGCTTTTGTCACTGAAGTGATTTGCGACATGAAATGTGGAAGCATATTAACATGCAACAAGAAGGCAGAAGCAGAGCCTACCAGCGAAGCAAATTAAGGGAATATTACGCCCGCCACTGTAACGGTATGCGGGACCGTCCGCCAGTTGTGCGGCAGTCTCGCACCTGCAATTATGATGCCACCGCCACAATGGCATCCCCTAATCCCAGCATTGTGGTGGGCGGTGCTCACAGCACTGCCTGCCACACTGCTGGGAATGCACGTTGTGCATTGGCATGCACAAGGTCATAGACACCGTGCGGTGCCTGCCACCTTGTCCATGCCAATGTAGGGGGTACCATAGGTAACTCCCCACAAGTGCACCCCCCACACTCTGGAGACACGCAACGGGCCCCCGCAAGCAGAAACCGCATGCCTTTCCATGGTGGCAACGCCGCCATGGAAAGGCACATCTCCACAATCATCATAATATGGATGGCGGTGTCTTGCAGACACCGCCACCATATTATTCACGTTTTCCCCCCGCTCAATGAGTCGACCGGCAGAAAAGCGGTGGACGGTCTTTCCGTCCGCCGCGGACCCCCCAGCCATCCTAATATGGCGGGGGGGTAAACAACCTTTACAACGCAACTTTTACCACGCAGTGCCTTTACGACGCAACTTTTACAACACAAACCATTACAACGCATTGCGCTGGGGGGCGCTCTAGGATAGGGAATAGGTTTAATTTACTATCCAACACCTTCCCTACTATCCACGGGGACTGGAGTTGGAATAGTAAATTAAACTATTCACTATCCAGCGCCCCAAAGCACTATGCGTTGTAAAGGCATGCGTTGTAAAAACTGCTTTGTAAAGGCATGCGTGGTAAAAGCATGCGTTGTAACGTCATACATCCGGCGGGGGGTCTTTTGGGTATGGATGGTGGGCAGATCGGGCCAGCGGTGGCTACCGCCGGCCCGGCGGGGGCGATCAGCCTGCCATCCTAATGGGCCCCTAAGTTCTGACACCCAGATGGGCATTCAACTGGTGCAGAGGACTGCAGAATTGAAAAAAATTACCTGGGCTTCAATTTGGCGCCTGCCCTGGAAGCAAGCAAAACAAAAACTGCCCAAAGACCAGTGCTCATGGCGAACATTGGCAGCACACTTGAACCTGGTGAGAAGAAATAGACCAAACAGTCCAGTGCTGGTCCAGAAGGTTGGACCATTGGACATGGCACACCATTTAAATCAATCAGGATTGACCACATGGCCTGCGAGCATGTTAAGAAGATATATTTATTTGATTTTACTGTGCACCCTGATCGAAGAGTACAAGTTGCAGCACTAAACATTGGTCTAGGCAAGGCATGAAATATGAGAAGATGTAGTGAAGGACAGCTGAAAATACCTACCCTCTACAAGATCTGAGAAACTGATGGGACTGTGAGGCCACACCTGACGGTAGGCTTCTCCAGATGATAAAACAGAAGCCTAATGCAAGTATGGAGCCATGTATCCCTGAGCTGCTGTAGTTGAGGATCTCTACTGAGGCAAGCAAGAGGTAGCTGCACCCAAGGTTGGCTCTTGCCCTGGGAACAAGCAATGCTGCCTGGGAATTGGCACTCACAGCAGATCCCGGAAGCATATAAACCTGCAGAAAGATGGCAAAAGCAGAGCCTACGAGCGAAGTAAATGAAGTTCTGACAAGCAGATGGGCATTCAACTGGTGCAGAGACCTGCAGAATAGAAGCAGATGACATGGGCATTGAATTTGGCTCCTGCCCTGGTCGCAGGCAAAACCAAAGCTGCCCAACGACCAGTGCTCATAACGAACATCAGACGCACAACTAACCCTGGTGAAAAGCATTAGACCAAGCAGTCCAGTGCAGGTCCAGAAAGTTGGACCAGTGCGTGGGGCACACAGTGGAGCTCCCTTCCTAGAAATAAAATGGATAGTCGCACAACAGGCGAGAAAAGAGGAGGCAACCCTAAGGAGTAAGGAGTCACACTGTTCAGTGCACTGGATCTAATGACTGTTGTATCTTCCACACACAGTGGGACTTATCCTACACAACACTGAATGAACTGGCTATTACTCCCCTGGACAGAACTGTAAAGGCGTCAAATCTCCACATTGATAGGTAATTTAGGGGGGGTTACCTGTCTTTACATATTTGATATAATAGCACCCACTTCTGAGACAACTCAAACTCTCAGCCTGAAACAACTGAACACTGAGAAATTCTGTAAAAGAATTAAGAGGCAAATAACATAAATAATCATCCCATAAAATACACGGAGTAGTGGAAAATGTGAAGAAATTAGGTTGAAAGGAAGGAAACGGTATGCTCAGACGTGAGTCCCTTGCTCACTTTGCCACTGGATTCAAGCAAGCCGGGCTGAAGACGGCTGGAATGCCAGAAACCGGTCCTCGGACGCTTGTTTCCGGTCCAGGGTAGACATGGCTTGGCAGTTCGGGCTGGACTGTTCCCATGAGGCACAGGGTCAGACAGATTTGCATATAGCCATGTCTGAACTGGGGTGGCAGAGTGGGCTAAAGAACGGTGAATGATTAAACCCAGATCTTTTGACTGGGTGTGAGTGTTTGATTGATTCAGATGCTCCGTCCATCACCACCCCCTTTTGTACCATTTTGCTGTTAAGGCGCCATCTCCGTCACTCACTGCTGCTTCACCCCCTGCATACATGTTCTCCCCACAGGCTCTGCAGAGCATGGCCAAGCTGATTTGCAATAGTTTATTTCCACCGTTAGGATTACAGCGCTTTTGATTAACTTTTTTCTATGTCCTATGACTTGTTGCACATATCAAGGTCCTTTCAATGCCTTCCATTGTGAATACTAGTCCGTTCGGTGAAAGTTTAATTGCTTACTGTTTCATATTAGTTAGAACATCTCTGGATGGTATTAGCATAGAGGTTGCTGAATATTTTTTTTAGAAATGGAATAGTGCTTAAATTAAGGTGATGACTTATTTTTCTTGTGTTCTGACCTGACCCCTCACGGAGCGACAACGCTACCCTGTATCACAGGTCACCGCCTGAATTCGTACCCGACTGTTCCTTTAAAGTCAACATATCCCGGTACACCAAGTACGCTGACTACCAAGTAAAATACGTTTACTCTACCCTACCAGTATTTAACTCATCACGCCACTCACAGCCCTGATGATTCACAGGCTTCGTCCTGCTTGATGAAACACGTGTCGGCTGGCGTCTGTATATTCCCCAAAGAGAATTACATAAAGCTTTCATCAAACCAAAAGCTTCATTTTCGTTTGTCCTACAGTACATGTATACCGAATTATTTACCTGACGTGTGCACAGTAACTGTTTAACTGTTGACTGTTGCCTGACGCTATATAGTTCCTAAAAATCTATTGAAATTTCCACAGGTGAAGACATTATTTGTTTTCTAAAACCTGATGTCCAGAATAGGACCGCATTCTAAGTGACCTAAAACTGCTGAATGTGACAGTCTGGCAGCAGCCTGTACATAACATTCCCTCTTCCAATCTGCCATTTATCATAGTTGCTGCAGCCATCTCTGTTTCCTCACTTTCTAGGGTATGAATTGGGGGAATTAAGGGATTCCATAGTGCTCATTGCTGAAATATGTGCTGGAGTGGTTCCTCCATGGGGGCGTTGGGGCATTTCCCCTTTGCTCCCACTGCCAGTCATTACATTAAAGACTCTTTGTAAAAAAAAAAAAATCCAATTGGAATACTTTCCCCAGTACTGTGTGTTATTCATTGCTTCCTTTATGGCCAGGGCCACCCCGGAGGGGTCTCTCCCAGCAGTAGGAGTGGTTGATTGGAGCTGAGGCTGTGTAACCGAACTGCACATGTCAGTGGTCAGCCCGACATGCGCAGTTCAGGCTTCCAAAACCATTGCTGTCAGGCAGCTGGGAAAGCAGACATACAGTCCCTGTGTTCTCGAATGGAGCGCTGTGTTCGCCTGCCCAAGCCAATCCTGACAATCTTGATCCCCCACCTGTACACTGCCTGAGAGAATCCTGACCATCCAAGAGGTGTCCCTTCAGTCCTGGACTTTTAGAAGTGGTGCTAATGGTGACCCAGTAGCCCAAATCCGAGAACTGAGAGGAGACTGGGACCTACCTGCTCGCCAATCCGCCCAAGGTGCATCACTGGTTGGCCTGACTTTGCGGTAGCTCTCAGTACGTTGTTCTCCACAGCAGCAAATCGTGTTCAACGGCTCCTCGCAGAGGGGTATCCGGCCTTGTGGAACACTCGTCACATACAGCTTGCAGCTTTGTCCCACTGGAGATTTTAGACTTCCGTAAAAGAGACGAAGTCCGAACGTAGAAATCTTCGACCAGCGGCTTCCTTACAACAACGCCTCTTCCCTACAACAACGCCTCTTCCTCAGACACCTCCAGCTGCCTTGATCCGTTGAACTTTACTGTCTCAGACATTTTTCTTCAAAATTTCTTCTAAGTCTGAAGATAAGCGGAGACAGCTTCTAATCGACTTTGTGTATCCAAACCACGCTCCATCATGGTTGGCCATAAATTTTGACTTTGCCCCAGTCTTCTGCGACTAGATGTCTGAGGTTGGCGCGTTAAAAACTCATAACTCAGATTCTGCTGATTGGATTATTGTCGTGTTGGTGTCAAATAATTTATTAAAGTTACTCTATTTTTATAAATTAGTGTGGGATTTTTCGTGTTGTACTTTCACTTTATTACTGCTTAGCTGCTGCATAAATTCTATATACAATGCCTCCTCTAATTTAAGCCTGACAACTTTTGTGGCAAGCTACCACAGAGTTGAGCACAGGTTAATTTAGTGTATTTTTGTGCTTCACCCTGACAAGGATTGTGGCTGTTGCCTGAGTAGGGTTTCACTTCCTTTCAACCAACAACCTGATTTCTCACAACTATTATAAACATGAGAGCAGTGCTTCTATTGGCTTGGGGGGAGGTGTTGCGCTTAGTTTCCGCAGTCCCTGCATCCATTTCATTCTAGGCAGGCAGAGCCCGGCGGATGCATTTTACATTGAAGGCCCTTGGTGTATAACATTTCAAAGAAGATCGTCGAGGTAAGATTCTTTTTTATTTAGATACTATGGTACTCTCTTCAAGAACCCCTCCCCTGTCCTCCCATGAAGTGTACTAAAGGAAAACACAACAGTGCACCTCAACAAAGAACCTTGACAAAGACAGTGTGCTGTTGCAGCACATGCAAGAAGATTCACAACATGGCACAGTTTGTGAAACCGTTGTGTACAATTTGTGGCACCACTGTGAATGTATGAGACTGATTACTGAAGCAGTGTGTGTCTAAATAACGTGGACACAGGGCCCAGAGAGGGTCTCCTCTCCGCCACTCTGAACACAGAGCTCACTGTGCACATGTTGGGCAGAGACTGATATATAAACATGCTTCCACTAGTACAAGTCTGTAACTTGTGGTTGCAGGCTTTGACAAATCAATTGCTGTCAATTTAACAAACAAATCATACAGAACAAACAGCTTTTGTTCTTCACTCCAAACTATAGAGAGCTTTAATTTAAAAAAATATAATAATAAAACAAAAACGTGAATTTATGCTTGGGAAAAGTATCTAAGCTCAAAAGACGCAAGTCTGGCAGCCACTACCTTGTTGGATTTTATTTTATCTAGTTTAGGGTCAGTGTTCGTGGTACCCACACTCTCCTTCTTCTAAATGTGGCCAATGTATTTGTGATAACATATATGTACATTTACATTTTAATCACAAGCTGTATGACCCCTGAAACGTTCTAGTGCTTCCCCAAAGAGCACACTGTTATTTGCGGCACCACGTTTCTGTGTTTTTCGTATTACTCTGTGGTTTGGTTGTTCACAGACACACCACAGCTTGTTATGTCTCTCTGAGCAGGTGTTGGTGTTTAATAACTCTAAGAAAATGCAAACCGGAAAGAACTGTATTTCTTTTTTATTCTTCTTATTTATTGGTTTTGAAATCAAAGTAGCATTACAATTCATTTACTTACCCCATTCTGTAGTAGGGGATCTCTGTGTATAGTCATAATCTAGTGAATAGTCCAGCTCATGAGCATGGACCCCGGAGCAATCAAAAATAATCTCTTAAGTTGTCAAAAAATGCAGACCTGCACAGACACTTAAGAGAGAATTTAAAGACAGATAATGCAGCCTATATCCACAGGCTACACTGTCCAGTACTTCAACTAGAAATTACACCAAAAAAAACACAAACAGCACAGCCTGTCCAGTTTTTCCCTCACAGAGAAAACTTCCCCTTTCTCACAAAAGCCTCTAGAATGATAGAGATGAAGGGGTGGCAGACAAGCCCCATAGGCTGTCATTATGTGGCTCAGACAGGGATACTGTGCCTTTAAGAAAACTTTCCAGAACTCTCTCAGTATCCCAGAATGCACAGCAGGTCCCTTTTACTTTCAGTTTTTTTTCCGGCTCCTGCTAGCAGGACCCTGGAGCACTGAGCTCTCCCTTTTTTGGGTTTATTAAAGAATGTTATGCACTTTTAAGTGTTTAAGTGTTTTCACATGACGTGTTTTGGTGCCCTCTTCCGTTTTCTATCATCTGAGCACTCTATTTTTATCAAATATGCCTGCATTATTTGATAAATGCCCGGAGTGCTCCAGGAAGAAGGCCAAGTCGGATCCACATGAACTGTGTATCCTGTGTCTCCCTGCTTCTCATTTGCCTGAGAAGTGTGAGATCTGCTAGTCTTTCTCCTCCAGGATCCTGAGAGACAGAAGGAAGATCAGGCTCCAAGGACTGTAAGAAAGAAGGCTGCAGAGTCAAGGTGGGTCTGGAAAGGCGGGATCTGCCTCCTCTGCACGTGCTAAGGCCTCTGGGGGGCTCCACAGCATCAAGAAGGCCAGAAAGCGTCGCCGTTCTCCGTCGACGTCGATAGCATCGACGACGACGTCGAGAGGCATGACGGCGGTCTGTTCCCCTTCTCCCCAGGGCTCTGGGTCGAGACGACGTCGACTCTCGACGTCAAGGGGACTGACGAGACCACCGTCGAGGTCGCCGCCGAAAACATTATCATCTTCGTCGTCGTCATCTTCGACGTCGGCGTCGCCACGTCGACGTCGAGAAGATTCCAGCTGGCGTCGGCGCTCGCCGTCGAGGCGACACCGCCGTTTGCCGTCGACTCGAAGGTCAGCGTCAAGAAGGAGGTCGCTGACGTCGAAGCGGAGAAGACGATCAACGTCGAGGAGATCAGCGTCGAGACGGCGAAGCTCGTCGTCGAGGCATAGGTCGTCGACGTCGAGACGACGTTCGTCGACGTCACAGAGGCGTTCTTCGGCGCCGAGGAGGCGCTCAGCGCATAAGAGGAAGAGATCTCCCTCCAGGAGGCGTTCTGGAGCCAGGAGTTCTTCCAGGTCATCTGGGGCGAGACGGCGACGTCGGTCACCGACAGGGGGCACTGCCTCTCGATCGCCTACGCCCAGGAAGAAGAAGACGGGGACACCGGGCTCGGTGTACTCTGAGGTGTACTCGCCTCCTAAGCCGAGGTCGCCTAGTCCTCCTCCTCCACTGCCAAAGGAGCCACCGCCGCGCACTCCTTCGCCTCCTCCTCTTCCGGTTCCTCCACGTGTACCACCACAGTTGCCGCCTCCGGTGCCTCCACGTACACCGCCACTGTTACCTCCTCCTGTGCCGCTACATGCACCACCAAGGCCTCCGAGGTCGACTTCACTGCTGCACCTTCCAACGCCACCTAAGGGGGCACCTCGGCCGAAGTCCCCGGTCAGGCCGCCGCCGCAGGTTCCAACACCGGCTGCTCCTCAGGCACCCGCGGAACGCCCAAGGCCTAGAAGACCCAGATCTCGCTCCGGACGGAGAGGGAGATCCAGGAGTCGCGGTCGATCATCGACGAGATCCAGACGACGCCATAGGAGGGGTCGGTCTCGGTACAGCACGGGATCGTCCAGTGCAAGGGACTATTCTCCGACCTTATCTGAATCCCCTCAGACGAGGGTATCCCCGGTGGACGACGTGGTGTCCTTTCAGGAGGTCTTGCTGAAGGGTGCTAACAAGCTGGGCATCAAGCTGACTGTGCACATGCCCACGACCTCCGTCATCTTTGAGACTCTTCACAAGAAGCACCTGTCTCGGCCTCTATTGCCCTTGGTTCCAGGGTTAGTGGAACCCGCAATGGAGCTCTTTCTCACTCCGGCAGTGACGAAGGCAGTCCCCTCGAGGCTGTAGAAGAAGTACAAGGCACCTGATACGGACCCGGCTTTCCTCCGGACGGATCCCATTCCGGATTCCGTAATAGTGACGGCGGCGAGAAAGCAGCACGCCACCACTCCATCGTCGAATGTGACTCCGGACAAGGAGAGTCGCTGGTTGGACTCAGCGAGCAGGAAGGTATGCGGGACGGCTGCTACCTCCATGAAGGCTGCCAGTGCATCAGCACTGTTGGGGCGCTCTGATCGGGCCCTGTGGGAGTCCCTCCAATAGTTCGCATACCTCCTCCCTCGGGAGAAGAAGGAGGACTTTATGGAGATCCTGAACGAGGGGTTGCTGGTGTCGAATCAGCTCATCAGCGCAGCTGCGGACTCGTCACTCCTGGCAGCCCATGGTTACTGCCATGGTATCAACCAGAGGCGCCACGCTTGGCTTAAATTGACATCTTTAAAGCCCGAAGCCCAGTAGAGGGTGGCCAATCTGCCCTTCTCGGGAGAGACCCTCTTCGGGACGAGATGGCCCGCATGAAGGCGGAGGCCGAGACTCTGACAGCGGTGGGCTTGGAGAAGCCCAAGGACCAGAAGAAAAACTACCGCCCGTTCCAAAGACGGTACGGGGCGCAAGGTAGAGGGCGAGGACAGCAGTCTGGACAGCAACAACAGCAGCAGTTCCAGAGGAAGCCCTTCCAGAAGCGTCAGAAGGGCAGGGGTGGTCAGCAGTCTGGCACCGCGTCCAAAGGCCCGGCCGGGTCTCGGCCCTGAGCGGTTACTTCCCCGTCATCCGTTACCCACTCCGGTGGGGGAAGTGTTCAATATTTTTCTGGCAGAGTGGAGAAAAATTACTCAGGACAAGTGGGTGCTGAATATTGTTTGCAATGGATACAGTCTTCGGTTCACCAGCCCGCCGCCAGCAATTCCACCGGTCAGCTCGCAGTTTCAGCTGCGCGAGCTCCAGGCGGAGGCCGATATCCTGTTAAGGAAAAGGGCTATAGAAGACGTCCCTCTGTCTCAAAGGGGAAGAGGTCTGTACTCACAGTTCTTTCTGGTTCGCAAGAAGGACAAGAACGAGTTCAGACCCATTCTGGATTTGCGACAAGCAAACAAGTGGATTCACAGAGAGAATTTTGGCATGCTGTTGTTGCATCAGATTTACCCTCAGCTGCAACGGGGAGACTGGCTATGTGCTATAGACCTACAGGATGCGTACTTCCATGTGCCCATTGCACAGAAACACAGGAAGTTCCTGCGATTCCAAGTCGGCTCCAATCATTATCAGTACACAATACTGCCATTCGGGCTGAAGTCTGCGTGCAGGACGTTTTCGAAGTGCATGGCAGTGGTAGCGGCACACCTGAGGAAGAACAAGGTGTTTGTCTACCCGTACCTGGATGATTGGTTGATCAAGGCCTCCTCCTTCTCGGAAGCTCAAGCGCTTTTCCGGAGTACGTGCGTTCTTTTGAAAAAACTGGGGTTGCACATCAACATGTCCAAGTCTGTCCCGACTCCGGTCCAGTGCATTCAGTACTTGGGAGCCTCCATCAACACGCTGTCGGCAAGCGTGTCTCCTTCGAAGGAAAGAAGATTATCACTCCTTCGGAAGGCTCAGGCTCTTATGACCGCTCCATCTACAACAGTGAGGATGGTGTCTTCTCTACTGGGGTCGATGGCCTTCTGTATCTTCCTCACGCCACACGCACGGCTTCACATGAGACCGCTGCAGGAGTGTCTGGAGGATCAGTGGGACCATATGAGAGGCAACTGGGACTACAAGATACGACTGTCTCTGCATTCTCTACAGTCTCTGAAATGGTGGTGTTCAGCTGAGAATCTCCTCAAGGGGGTTCCCTTCCACAAGGACATTCCCACTCAGATTATCGTGACGGATGCTTCTCTCTACGGCTGGGGGCGCATTCCGGAGACTTACAGATACAAGGAACGTGGTCCCCGACGGAGTCCACGTATCATATCAATTTCCTGGAACTCATAGCTGTTCACTTGGCACTGAAGGCCTGTCATCCATCCTTCCAGACCAACTCTCTGCTTGTACAGACGGACAATACGACCACGATGTATTACCTCAACAAGCAGGGGGGTTCGAGATCGCGCACCCTGTCGCAGGAGGCGCAGGCGATCTGGCACTGGCTGCTAGCCAGAGGACTGACGATAACGGCTACCCATCTGCCAGGTGTGTAGAATGTTCAGGCGGTCGCACTGAGCAGACTGATTCAGGAAAACCACGAATGGGTCATAAATGACGAAGTACTAGGAGAAGTCTTCGCAAGGTGGGGGACTTCAGACGTAGATCTGTTCGCCACCGCAGAAAACAGCAAATGCCGAGACTTCGCATCCAGGTACTACCAGCAGGGGATGCTGGGGAATGCGCTATGTATCTACTGGTCAAACAGCTTTCTGTACGCTTTTCCACCCATTCCCCTGATTCTGGCGGTGCTCATCAAGCTGTCTCAGTCCAGGGCACGGATGATCCCGATTGCCCCGGAATGGCCCAGGCAGTGGTGGTTCACGGACCTGCTTCACCGGTCTCTCCTTCCTCACATACGGCTGCCGTGCCGGCCGGACCTTCTCACAAAGTTCGGGGGCAGATGGTGCACCCCAACCTCTCGTCTTTGAGTTTGGCGACATGACTCCTGAGATAGTACAATATGGCCATTTGAATCTTCCTGAAGATTGTATGGACATACTGAAGGAGGCTAAACGTCCTTCCACTAGGACTTCTTATGCTTACAAGTGGAAGAGATTCTGCATCTGGTGCAAGTCCAAGAACTATGATCCAACGACATGTAAGGAAGATGTCATCCTTCCATATCTGTTACATTTGGCGCAGTCTGGCCTTAATTTTCATTCCACTAAGGTTCCTCTCGCTGCATTGACTGCCTACAGGAAATGCCCTTCACAGACCTCCTTCTTCCAGATCCCTGTGATCAAGGATTTTTTGGAAGGCTTGAAGAAAGTGTTCCCTCCTGTACGGCTTCCTTCGCCTTCATGGGAATTGAATGTGGTGCTGTCCAGATTGATGAAGGAGCCTTTTGAACGGATTCATAAGGCTTCGTTCCAGCACCTGTCCTGGAAGGCGGCGTTCCTCGTTGCCATTACATCGGCACGCAGGGTGAGTGAAATTCAGGGGTTGTGTTGCCAAGAACCTTATACTGTATTTCATGCTGCTAAGGTTGTTATGCGTACTCACCCTAAATTTCTTCCAAAGGTTATCTCTGATTTCCATGTTAATCAGACCATAACTTTACCTACGTTTTTTCAGAATCCTTCATCTCCAGCGGAAAGGTCTCTACATTCCCTGGATGTTAGGAGGGTGTTGAAATTTTATCTGGATAAAACCAAAGATATTCGTAGGTCAGACCAATTGTTTATCAATTATGGATCAGTCGGGACCGGTCTTGCTACCTCTAAACAGTCCATTTCGAGGTGGATTGTGTCCTGTATACAATTGTGTTACCAGAAAGCTAATAAGACCTTAGGGGGTAAACCTAAGGCTCATTCCACCAGGGGCAAAGCTGCTACGACTGCTTTGCTACGTAATGTTCCCATTGCAGAAATCTGCAAGGCGGCCACTTGGAAGTCGGTCCATACCTTTGCTAAGCATTATTGTCTGGACACTGATGCCAGGACAGATGCTCAGTGTAGGAGAGTAGGGTCTGCAATCCTATGATCACCCAGATTTTTTGCTTTTGTTTCACTGGTTTACGACTTTCTCTGGCTGTGGGCCTGCCAATCAGACCCACAGCCTAGCTGTTCTCTCACTAAATTGACATGTGTACCTTAGGTGCATTATCCAATTGGTACTGGGCCACCTTATCAGACCCTGTAACTCAGGGCATAGGTGTACCCAGGGCCTACCAGGGGCTGAAGCATGTATTTTGCCACCCCTGGATGGTCATCTAAATCTGACACAACTGGCTGCACGACAGCTGGGGCAAGGTGGTGTAATCACCCTTTGCTTTAGATATAGTATACCTATATCAAACCCTAAAAATGGACACACAGATTCCTATCAGTCACTCCTATGGCAGGCCTTAACAATCCTGAAGGCAGAGTGCTTGGAATCGTGTGAGATGGTGCTCTGGCATGAGCTGAGCCCGTTTGCAGCTTGCGGAACCAAGTCCTAATAGCTGTTCCATGATAACGCATACCATATACTCTTAAGTGCATTATAATCCTCGCGGTTAAATGCTATCTTTGGTATCGCTTTATCAAAACATGTCGAGTAAGGTGTCATACGAATTGGAATACTAACCCCTCGCCAATTCTGGCGACGGGGTTAGCATTCCACCCTTCTAGAGGGACACGCCATGTATGTAACTGTGAACCCCGGTTAAAGTTAACTCAAGCCTCAGCATCACAAAATGGATGCTGCCACCACAGACACGAGTCTGACCCCCTGCAGCTGGGAGCTTGGACAAAGGGTTTCCTGTCAGGGGCGGTGCTAGCACCATCCCAGACAGGGTTTTGTGTATCCTGGGTAGGCAGGGCTTTACAGGAAGGTGACTGCAAGTGGCACCCCGGTGCTCACTACGCATCTGCCGGCTAGAACCAGTTCCAGGGGCACACCAGCCCCTGGCCTGGGGAAAGTCCGGCATGGGAGAGGGGTGTAACCACCCCCCTTCCTGGTCCCACCCCTAGGGCAGGACCTAGTCGCGTATCCACCCCTTTCTTTAGGATAAAGGCAGGAGCGGGGACCCTTCCAAATTAGATCATCTTTGAATCAAGAAACTACTTTCTACGAAAGGAACTCTCGACTTCTTCTCCAGATTTCTCCCTTGTGGCTAAGGAGTAGTCACCCTGCACCCGCAGGCACCATCAAGAACTCTGCGGTTTGCTGCACGTCCTTCCTCCGGAATCCGACTGACCAGCTCGACGAGACCCGGCTTCCCTGGCACCTCTGACCTCTACCTACCTCTACAGCTAAGCTGAGAACCGTAGGTGCGACGAGACCTCGAGGGACCGGCCATCATCAGAACTGCACGACTTCTATCCAGCAGGACCGCCGAGGGATCCTCTGGTGAGTGCTTTGGGGTCCGAGAAGCCCCGACCCTGAGCAGCTCCAGCACCGAAGTCCAGCCTCCCAGCATCCACGAGATCTGCGTGGGGCCCTTCTGCTTTTTGCTGCTCACCGCGTTGTCTGGCTACTAGCCCGCTGGCTTGTGGCCTTCCCGACGACGCCCGACGACATCACCACTGCTAGTCTGGTTGCTCCAGACTGGCCCTTGCTCCCTTCCAAAAGAGGAGCACCCCGGACCCTCCTGGTCCACTCCAGACGCCATTTTAGGTCCACCGCGTGGGCTTGAATTTGCCAAGACTTGTTGCCCCAATCCTGGGTCCAGCGACGTCGACAGCATCAACCATCGTGGGACAGCTCGCACGTCCATCCTGGTCGCCGACAACGCCTCCTTGTCCGTGAGACTGCAGAGCCCAGCGTCGCCCACTCACCTGGTCGAGGTGACTTCGCCCGGTGCCATTCTGGTGCCCACACAATCACTGGCTAGTGATTAAGAACTTGGTCCCCTCTGCTTTCAGGTGTCGTCCATCTTCGATCCAGGCTTGGATCACTTCGAACAATCTTCACTGGTCGCCTGCCAGCAACTTCTTTCTTCAGGCTCCAGGTTCGTCAACGAGGATTCCCGACGTCTTTTCAGACCTATGCAGCTGCAGCCCCTGGGCTAGGTAACTTCGGCATTTCGGTGCCCCAGCATAGCCTCACTATCCAAGGGTCCAGATCCACTGTCGTTTTCAACCTACCTTATCGAGTTCGCCCGAGAACACTAACTTTGCTTTTACTAGCTCCCATAGACTTTGTCCCGCATCCCGCGTGAGAGTGCACACTCTGCACCCGAGTTCCCTAGGCCTCCTACTAGTAATCTGAAGGTTCAGTAACGTAGTCCTAGCGATTCCAAAGCCTATTAGTACAGTACTTACCTGCTAGTAATTTCGCATTCCACTTCCATAGTATATGGTTTTTCGTGCCCCTCTGGCATTTGTGTAAATTGTGCAACTTGAAGTATTTTCGTAAGAGTTTTGTTGTGTGCTTAGTACCCTGTCCTCATAAAGAGTACAGGGCTGTTGTGATCTAAATAAATACACTGTTTATTTTCATAACACTTGTGTGGTGTCCTTTCACTTGGTGTTCAAGGGGTATATGTGATGGTATAACAGCTGGCTTAACACGCCCTCTAGAGTTTAGCCCGAAGACTGCTCGTATCCACGCTACTAGGATAGCTGGTCTATAAGGTTGACTTACAACCAATCATCAATAAGGGTTGTTTGGACTGATACATAGTGATCACTAGAATAGTGAGCACTGCATATCAGGCCAACTTCTCACATTGGTGAGCAGCGGTTGGGATTTGAGCTTGCTGTTGTTTTACCACACGTATCCTAAGAATATCTTGTGAAAGATCACATAAGTACTCCAGGTACATATAACTTAGCTTAGAATACTCTGAGTTCTACTGAACCAGCTGTTGTAAGCTCCTCAAGGCTTTACACACCTTGGCTACAACTCTTAGCAAGGGATCAGTAGGCAAACAAATAGTGTAGGTAGGTGCATCACTTACACCACACTAGAAACAACATGTCAGACAAAGGAGGAAACTCTGAGTCTCCCCTTGTGTCAGTGGACCCTCCACAGGTCACTTCCAGATATGCTGCTCTTAGCTTCCAGGAGATGAGACAAGTGTGTACCTCCAGGAAGCTAAAACAGGGTTCTAACCCTACAATCCCATTCCTGATTGGTCTCTTAGAGACTTATGATGCCAGGAGGGCTGGTAACCCAGACCCTTTTAATCCAGATGGGACAATGCCTCCCCTAGAGGGAACCACAGGTGACCCTGACCTTATCCATCTCTCTGCAGAAGGTGAAGAGGAGGATGAGGATCTAGAGCCATCTGAGGACGAGGCAGACAAAGGTCAAGAAGTAGTTAGCCAGCTAACTAGGGCCAACTTAAGCAGGCATGAGAATGGTACTAGGAGACCCCTGGGGCCCCTCTCAGGCCAGCTTAACATTGGGAATGGACGAGTTAGGTCTCTATCCAGAGGCTCTAACAGATCCATTCGAACCAATGGCTCTCAGACCTCTTCTCATAGAGGGATGTCATCCCCTAAGAGAAGGGAGCATGAAGCTAAGATGAGGGAAGCCAATCTGAGGATTGAAAGGGAAGAACTTGCCCTGGCCAAAGAGAGGCTTGCCTTTGCTAGAGAGCAAAAGTTAAGTGGACTAGATTCCACTGGTGGCAGCATTCCTCCAAGGGAAAACAGGAGTTTAGATACTAGACACCTGAGTAAGATAGTGCCCCCTTTAAACAAGGGGATGATATCCACAAATGGAGAACTGCTTTGGAGAGGGCTTGCACTGTACAGTGTGTCCCCCAGAGTCAGTGGGCAGCTATCTTGTGGCTCTCCTTTGAAGGTAAAGGTAGAGACAAGCTCCTCACTACTAGAGCTGAGGATGCTAATGATTACCAAGTCCTGAAAAATACACTGATAGATGGGTTTGGCCTAACCACTGAGCAGTACAGGTTGCTGTTCAGGGATACCCAGAAAATTCAATCTCAGGATTGGTCTGACTTTGTAGATTGTGCCACTAAGGCTTTGGAGGGCTGGTTGCTGGGCAGTAAGGTTACTGATTATACAGGATTGTACAATCTGATCATGAGGGAACAGATTTTAAACAATTGTCAGAACCAGTTGTTGCATCAGCATCTTGTTGACTCAGATCTGACCTCTCCCCAAGAATTGGGAAAGAAGGCAGACAGATGGGTCAGAACAAGAGTTAAGCAGAACCAGGGCCAGAACCAGGGTGGTCAGAAGAAAGCAGACCAGAAGGGTAAAGATACTAAAGGTGAACAAAATGACCAGAAGTCTTCGACAGGGCCCCAACAATCCAAAGAGGGTGGGGGTCAGGCTTCCCAGAAGAAGAAGACTCAAGAAGGCCAGTCAAAAAGGTGGTGCCAGTACTGTAAAAGTAAAACTCACTGGTTTAGTGAGTGCACCAAGAAAGGAGGGCAGACTCCTGCTACTGCAGCCCCTAAGGCACCTGTGCCCCCTAGTACAGCCAGCAGTAGTAGTGCACCTCCCAAGGGACTAGTTGGGTTAACCTTGGGTTCTGAGGAGTATGACAACTTAGTTGGCACACTCACTCAGGCTGTCCTTGTCTGTACAGGGGATGTGGATATATCCCCTGATGTCAGTCCCAATACTTTTGGCAAATACAGGCAGACACCTTTGATAAATGGCAAAATGGCTCAGGCCTATAGGGACACTTGTGCCAGTGTCACCGTGGTGACACCTAACTTTGTGGACCCTGGACAGATCATGCCAGGTACAGATTTCCTGGTGACCAATGCCAGCAACGTCACTACCAGTCATAGTATGGCGATTGTTGCTTTCTCCTGGGGAGGGGTAAATGGCCAAAAGAAGGTTGTAGTTAGTTCAGACCTCCCAGTGGATTGTTTGTTGGGCAATGATTTGGAGTCCTCACAATGGTCAGAAGTGGAGCATAGGACTCACATGGAGATGTTAGGCTTGCCAGCACATGTGCTTGCTGTGACTAGGTCACAGGCCAGAAGATGCCCCACTGAACAGGTGCTGGATCCTGGAACAATGGACCAGCCACCTTCCAAGAAGAAGAGCAGTAGGGTTAAGGCATTGCCTTCCCCCTTGCCCCAGGTTGAGGATCAAGTCTCAGAGGAGGCTGACCTACAGGAATTGAGGGAAACTGAGCCTAAAGAATTTGAACTTGATCAAGTTGAATTTCTGGGCTCAGGGGGACCCTCAAGAGAAGACCTGGGGAAGGAACAATTAGACTGCCCTTCCCTTGAACCCCTCAGACAGCAGGCTGCTGCTGAGGCTGCTGGGAACGCCACAGGTACCCACAAGGTATACTGGGATGATGGACTCCTGTACACTGAGGAAAGAGACCCCAAGCCTGGCATGGCCAGGAGGCTGGTTATCCCCTTGTCTCAGAGAGGTTTCCTTCTTACCTTGGCCCATGAGATTCCCTTAGCAGGACACTTAGGCCAGACAAAGACTTGGGACAGACTTGTCTCACACTTTCACTGGCCTCACATGAATGAGGATACCAAGGAGTTTTGTCGCTCCTGTGTGACTTGCCAAGCCAGTGGTAAGTCAGGTGGCACAACAAAGGCCCCCCTTATACCAATGCCTGTGGTGGGGGTGCCCTTTGAAAGAGTGGGGATTGACATTGTTGGTCCAATGGAACCCCAGACAGCATCAGGGCACAAGTTTATACTGGTGGTAGTGGATCATGCCACCAGGTATCCTGAAGCTATTCCCCTTAGGACCACTACAGCACCTGTTGTGGCAAGAGCCCTAGTTGGAGTGTTCTCCAGAGTGGGCTTCCCTAAGGAGGTTGTCTCTGACAGAGGTGCAAACTTCATGTCAAGCTACTTAACTGCTATGTGGAAGGAATGTGGTGTCAACTACAAGTTCACTACACCCTATCACCCCCAATGCAATGGGCTTGTTGAAAGGTTCAACAGGACCCTAAAAGGGATGATTCATGGACTAACTGAAAAGCTCAGGCGTAGATGGGATGTCCTGATTCCCTGCCTTTTGTTTGCTTACAGAGAGGTCCCACAGAAGGGGGTTGGCTTCAGCCCTTTTGAACTTCTGTATGGGCATCCTGTGAGAGGACCCCTGTGTTTGGTTAAGGAAGGATGGGAGAGACCTCTCAAAAAGCCTGCAACCAGCATAGTGGACTATGTACTTGGTCTCCGCTCCAGGATGGCTGAGTATATGGAAAAGGCATCTGAAAACCTTAAGGCCAGCCAAGAACTCCAAAAAGCTTGGCATGACCAAAAGGCTGTCCTGACTGTGTATCAGCCTGGACAGAAGGTGTGGGTGTTGGAGCCAGTGGCCCCAGCAGCACTGAAAGACAAATGGTCTGGGCCCCACACAATCCTTGAGCAAAAGGGAGAGGTCACCTACCTGGTGGACCTTGGAACTCACAGGAGCCCCCACAGGGTGCTCCATGTTAACAGGCTCAAAGCATATGTCGACAGGAAGGACATGAGCTTGCTCATGGCCATAGATGAGGGACAGGAGGAAGAGAGTGACCCTCTCCCAGACCTGCTCACTCAGAATCCTGATGATGGATCAGTAGATGGTGTTGTCTTTTGTGGCAGCCTCTCTGAACATCAACAGAAGGATTGCAAACAAGTTCTTCAATCCTTCAGGCATATGTTCTCTCTAACACCCAGTCAGACCAATTGGTGTACCCATAAGGTTGACACTGGTGACAGCTTGCCAGTTAAGAGTAAAATCTACAGGCAGCCTGATCATGTTAGAGACTGCATCAAAACAGAAGTGCAGAAAATGTTGGAGTTGGGAGTCATTGAACCCTCAGATAGCCCTTGGGCTAGTCCAGTAGTTCTAGTGCCAAAGCCTCACACCCAGGGTAGCAAGAGAGAGATGAGGTTTTGCGTAGACTACAGGGGTCTCAATGCAGTCACTAAGACTGATGCCCACCCAATACCAAGGGCAGATGAACTTATAGATAGATTGGCTTCAGCCAACTACTTAAGTACATTTGACCTGACAGCTGGGTATTGGCAAATCAGGTTAGCTGAGGATGCCAAGCCCAAGACAGCATTTTCTACCCCTGGTGGGCATTATCAATTTGTGGTAATGCCCTTTGGTTTGAAAAATGCACCTGCCACCTTCCAAAGGTTGGTGAATCATGTTCTCACTGGGCTGGATGACTTCTGTGCAGCATATCTTGATGATATAGCTGTCTTTAGCTCCACTTGGGAGGATCACCATTGGTACTGGGCCACCTTATCAGACCCTGTAACTCAGGGCATAGGTGTACCCAGGGCCTACCAGGGGCTGAAGCATGTATTATGCCACCCCTGGATGGTCATCTAAATCTGACACAACTGGCTGCACGACAGCTGGGGCAAGGTGGTGTAATCACCCTTTGCTTTAGATATAGTATACCTATATCTAACCCTAAAAATGGACACACAGATTCCTATCAGTCACTCCTATGGCAGGCCTTAACAATCCTGAAGGCAGAGTGCTTGGAATCGTGTGAGATGGTGCTCTGGCATGAGCTGAGCCCGTTTGCAGCTTGCGGAACCAAGTCCTAATAGCTGTTCCATGATAACGCATACCATATACTCTGAAGTGCATTATAATCCTCGCGGTTAAATGCTATCTCTGGTATCGCTTGTAGGAGAGTAGGGTCTGCAATCCTATGATCACCCAGATTTTTTGCTTTTGTTTCACTGGTTTACGACTTTCTCTGGCTGTGGGCCTGCCAATCAGACCCACAGCCTAGCTGTTCTCTCACTAAATTGACATGTGTACCTTAGGTGCATTATCCAATTGGGACTGGGCCACCTTATCAGACCCTGTAACTCAGGGCATAGGTGTACCCAGGGCCTACCAGGGGCTGAAGCATGTATTATGCCACCCCTGGATGGCCATCTAAATCTGACACAACTGGCTGCACGACAGCTGGGGCAAGGTGGTGTAATCACCCTTTGCTTTAGATATAGTATACCTATATCTAACCCTAAAAATGGACACACAGATTCCTATCAGTCACTCCTATGGCAGGCCTTGACAATCCTGAAGGCAGAGTGCTTGGAATCGTGTGAAATGGTGCTCTGGCATGAGCTGAGCCCGTTTGCAGCTTGCGGAACCAAGTCCTAATAGCTGTTCCATGATAACGCATACCATATACTCTTAAGTGCATTATAATCCTCGCGGTTAAATGCTATCTTTGGTATTGCTTTATCAAAACATGTCGAGTAAGGTGTCATACGAATTGGAATACTAACCCCTCGCCAATTCTGGCGACGGGGTTAGCATTCCACCCTTCTAGAGGGACACGACATGTAGGTAACTGTGAACCCCGGTGAAAGTTAACTGAAGCCTCAGCTCCACAAAATGGATGCTGCCACCAGAGACACAAGTCTGACCTCCTGCTGCTGGGAGTCCTTCCAGCGAGGAGAGCTTGGACAAAGGGTTTCCTGTCAGGGGCGGTGCTAGCACCATCCCAGACAGGGTTTTGTGTATCCTGGGTAGGCAGGGCTTTACAGGAAGGTGACTGCAGAGTGGCACCCCGGTGCTCACTACGCATCTGCCGGCTAGAACCAGTTCCAGGGGCACACCAGCCCCTGGCCTGGGGAAACTCCGGCATGGGAGAGGGGTGTAACCACCCCCCTTCCTGGTCCCACCCCTAGGGCAGGACCTAGTCGCGTACCCACCCCTTTCTTTTGGATAAAGGCAGGAGCGGGGACCCTTCCCAATTAGATCATCTTTGAATCAAGAAACTACTTTCTACGAAAGGAACTCTCGACTTCTTCTCAAGATTTCTCCCTTGTGGCTAAGGAGTAGTCACCCTGCACCCGCAGGCACCATCTAAGAACTCTGCGGTTTGCTGCACGTCCTTCCTCAGGAATCCGACCGACCAGCACGACGAGACCCGGCTTCCCTGGCACCTCTGACCTCTACCTACCTCTACAGCTAAGCTGAGAACCGTAGGTGCGACGAGACCTCGAGGGACCGGCCATCATCAGAACTGCACGACTTCTATCGAGCACGACCGCCGAGGGATCCTCTGGTGAGTGCTTTGGGGTCCGAGAAGCCCCGACCCTGAGCAGCTCCAGCACCGAAGTCCAGCTTCCCAGCATCTCCACGATCTGCGTGGGGCCCTTCTGCTTTTTGCTGCTCACCGGGTTGTTTGGCTACTAGCACGCTGGCTTGTGGCCTTCCTAACGACGCCCGACGACATCACCACTGCTAGTCTGGTTGCTCCAGACTGGCCTTTGCTCCCTTCCAAAAGAGGAGCACGCCGGACCCTCCTGGTCCACTCCAGACGCCATTTTGAGTCCACCGCGTGGGCTTCAATTTGCCAAGACTTGTTGCCCCAATCCTGGGTCCAGCGACGTCGACTGCTTCATCCATCGTGGGACAGCTCGCACCTCCATCCTGGTCGCCGACAACGACTCCTGGTCCGTGAGACTGCAGAGCCCAGCGTCGCCCACTCACCTGGTCGAGGTGACTAATGTTAATGTTAAGCTACATTTGTAAAGCGCACTGACACCGGAGGTTTCCTGGCGCTGAGATTGAAAATGGGGCAGGAGAAAGGGCTAGTGAGAATTTGAAAAGAGCCAGGTCTTTAAGCCTTTTCTGAAGCTCAGCAAGGTGTCAGAGGTTTTAATGTGTAGGGGGATGGAGTTCCACAGCTTGGGTGCCAGGGAGCTGAATCTCCGGCCACCCAATTTTTTTAGCTTGAACACTGGGGAGGTGAGAAGATGAAGGTGAGCAGAGCGGAGATTGCGGGTCGGGCGGTGGGGACTACCATCCGGTGCCCTCCTGGTGCCATCTGACTACTGGCTAGTAGTCACGAACTTGGTCCCCTATGCTTTCAGGTGTCATCCATCTTCGATCCAGGCTTGGATCACTCGAACAATCTTCACTGGTCGCCTGCCAGCAACTTCTTTCTTCAGGCTCCTGGTTCGTCTACGAGGATTCCCGACGTCTTTTGAGACCTATGCAGCTGCAGCCCCTGGGCTAGGTAACTTCGGCATTTTGGTGCCCCAGCATAGCCTCACTATCCAAGGGTCAGGATCCACTGTCGTTTTCGATCTACCTAGTCGGGTTCGCCCGAGAACACTAACTTTGTGAAATCTAGCTACCATAGACTTTATCCCGCATCCCGCGTGAGAGTGCACACTCTGCACCCGAGTCCCCTAGGCCTCCTGCTAGTAATCTGAAGGTTCAGTAACGTAGTCCTAGCGATTCCAAAGCCTATTAGTATAGTACTTACCTGCTAGTAATTTCGCATTCCACTTTTAGAGTATATGGTTTTTCGTGCCCCTCGGGCATTTGTGTAAATTGTGCAACTTGAAGTATTTTCGTAAGAGTTTTGTTGTGTGCTTAGTACCCTGTCCTCATAAAGAGTACAGGGCTGTTGTGATCTAAATAAATACACTGTTTATTTTCATAACACTTGTGTGTTGTCCTTTCACTTGGTGTTCAAGGGGTATATGTGATGGTATAACAGCTGGCTTAACACGCCCTCTAGAGTTTAGCCCGAAGACTGCTCGTATCCACGCTACTAGGATAGCTGGTCTATAAGGTTGACTTACAACCAATCACCATAAGGGTTGTTTGGACTGATACAAAGTGCTCACTAGAATAGTGAACATTATATATCAGGCCAACTTCTCACATTGGTGAGCATCGGTTGGGATTTGAGCTTGCTGTTGTTTTACCACACGTATCCTAAGAATATCTTGTGAAAGATCACATAAGTACTCCAGGTACATATAACTTAGCTTAGAATACTCTGAGTTCTACTGAACCAGCTGTTGTAGCTCCTCAAGGCTTAGCACACCTTGGCTACAACTCTTAGCAAGGGATCAGTAGGCAAACAAATAGTGTAGGTAGGTGCATCACTTACACCACACTAGAATCAGCATGTCAGACAAAGGAGGAAACTCTGAGTCTCCCCTTGTGTCAGTGGACCCTCCACAGGTCATTTCTAGATATGCTGCTCTTAGCTTCCAGGAGATGAGACAAGTGTGTACCTCCAGGAAGCTAAAACAGGGGTCTAACCCCACAATCCCATTTCTGATTGGTCTCTTAGAGACTTATGATGATAGGAGGGCTGGTAACACAGAACCTTCTCATCCAGATGGGAACATGCCTCCCCTTGGGGGAACCACAGGTGACCCTGACCTTATCCATCTCTCTGCAGAAGGTGAAGAGGAGGATGAGGATCTGGAGCCATCTGAGGATGAGGCAGACAAAGGTCCAGTAGTAGTTAGCCAGCTAACTAGGGACAACTTAAGCAGGCATGAGAATGGTACTAGGAGACCCCTGGGGCCCCTCTCAGGCCAGCTTAACATTGGGAATGGACGAGTTAGGTCTCTATCCAGAGGCTCTAACAGATCCATTCGAACCAATGGCTCTCAGGGCTCTTCTCAAAGAGGGATGACATCCCCTCAGAGGAGAGTGTATGAAGCCAAAGTAAGGGAAGTCAATCTGAGGATTGAAAGGGAAGAACTTGCCCTGGCCAACGAGAGACTTGCCTTTGCTAGAGAGCAACAGTTAAGTGGACTAGATTCCACTGGTGGCAGCATTCCCCCAAGGGAAAACAGGAGTTTTGATACTAGACACCTGAGTAAGATAGTGCCCCCCTTTAAACAAGGGGATGATATCCACAAATGGATTACTGCTTTGGAGAGGGCCTGCACCGTACAGTGTGTCCCCCAGAGTCAGTGGGCAGCTATCTTGTGGCTCTCCTTTGAAGGTAAAGGTAGAGATAAGCTCCTCACTACTAGAGCTGAGGATGCTAACAATTACCAAGTCCTGAAGTATACACTGATTGATGGGTTTGGCCTAACCACTGAGCAGTACAGGTTGCTGTACAGGGATACCCAGAAAACTCAGTCTCAGGATTGGTCTGACTTTGTAGATTGTGCCACTAAGGCTTTGGAGGGCTGGTTGCTGGGCAGTAAGGTTACTGATTACACAGGATTGTATAATCTGATCATGAGGGAACAGATTTTAAACAATTGTCAGAACCAGTTGTTGCATCAGCATCTTGTTGACTCAGATCTGACCTCTCCCTAAGAATTGGGAAAGAAGGCAGACAGATGGGTCAGACCAAGAGTTAAGCAAAACCAGGGCCAGAACCAGGGTGGTCAGAAGAAAGCAGACCAGAAGGGTAAAGATTCTAAGGGTGAACAAAATGACCAGAAGTCTTCAACAGGTCCCCAACAACCCAAAGAGGGTGGGGGTCAGGCTTCCCAGAAAAAGAAGAATCAAGAAGGCCAATCAAAAAGGTGGTGCCAATACTGTAAAAGTAAAACTCACTGGTTTAGTGAGTGCACCAAGAAAGGAGGGCAGACTCCTGCTACTGCAGCCCCTAAGGCACCTGTGCCCCCTAGTACAGCCAGCAGTAGTAGTGCACCTCCCAAGGGACTAGTTGGGTTAACCTTGGGTTCTGAGGGGTATGACAACTTAGTTGGCACACTCACTCAGGCTGTCCTTGTCTGTACAGGGGATATGGATATATCCCCTGGTGTCAGTCCCAATACTTTGGGCAAATACAGGCAGACACCTTTAATCAATGGAAGAATGGCTCAGGCCTATAGGGACACTTGTGCCAGTGTCACAATGGTGACACCTAACTTTGTGGACCCTGGACAGATCATGCCAGGTACAGATTTCCTGGTGACAAATGCAAGCAATGTCACTACCAGTCATAGTATGGCAATTGTTGCTTTCTCCTGGGGAGGGGTAAATGGCCAAAAGAAGGTTGTAGTTAGTTCAGACCTCCCAGTGGATTGTTTGTTGGGCAATGATTTGGAGTCATCACAATGGTCAGAAGTGGAGCAGAGGACTCACATGGAGATGTTAGGCTTGCCAGCACATGTGCTTGCTGTGACTAGGTCACAGGCCAGAAAATGCCCCACTGAACAGGTGCTGGATCCTGGAACAATGGACCAGACACCTCCCAAGAAGAAGAGCAGTAGGGTTAAGGCATTGCCTTCCCCCTTGCCCCAGGTTGAGGATCAAGTCTCAGAGGAGGCTGACCTACAAGAATTGAGGGAAACTGAGCGTAAAGAATTTGAACTTGATCAAGTTGAGTTTCTGGGCTCAGGGGGACCCTCAAGAGAAGACCTGGGGAAGGACCAGTTAGACTGCCCTTCCCTTGAACCCCTCAGACAGCAGGCTGCTGCTGAGGCTGCTGGGAACGCCACAGGTACCCACAAGGTATACTGGGATGATGGACTCTTGTACACTGAGGCAAGAGACCCCAAGCCTGGCATGGCCAGGAGGCTGGTTATCCCCTTGTCTCAGAGAGGTTTCCTTCTTACCTTGGCCCATGAGATTCCCTTAGCAGGACACTTAGGCCAGACAAAGACTTGGGACAGACTTGTCTCACACTTTCACTGGCCTCACATGAATGAGGATACCAAGGAGTTTTGTCGCTCCTGTGTGACTTGCCAAGCCAGTGGTAAGTCAGGTGGCACAAAAAAGGCCCCCCTTATACCAATGCCTGTGGTGGGGGTGCCCTTTGAAAGAGTGGGGATTGACATTGTTGGTCCAATGGAACCCCAGACAGCATCAGGGCACAAGTTTATACTGGTGGTAGTGGATCATGCCACCAGGTATCCTGAAGCTATTCCCCTTAGGACCACTACAGCACCTGTTGTGGCAAGAGCCCTAGTTGGAGTGTTCTCCAGAGTGGGCTTCCCTAAGGAGGTTGTCTCTGACAGAGGTGCAAACTTCATATCAAGCTACTTAACTGCTATGTGGAAGGAATGTGGTGTCAACTACAAGTTCACTACACCCTATCACCCCAAATGCAATGGGCTTGTTGAAAGGTTCAACAGGACCCTAAAAGGGATGATTCATGGACTACCTGAAAATCTCAGGCGTAGATGGGATGTCCTGATTCCCTGCCTTTTGTTTGCTTACAGAGAGGTCCCACAGAAGGGGGTTGGCTTCAGCCCTTTTGAACTTCTGTATGGGCATCCTGTGAGAGGACCCCTGTGTTTGGTTAAGGAAGGATGGGAGAGACCTCTCAAAAAGCCTGCAACCAGCATAGTGGACTATGTACTTGGTCTCCGCTCCAGGATGGCTGAGTATATGGAAAAGGCATCTGAAAACCTTAAGGCCAGCCAAGAACTCCAAAAAGCTTGGCATGACCAAAAGGCTGTCCTGACTGTGTATCAGCCTGGACAGAAGGTGTGGGTGTTGGAGCCAGTGGCCCCAGCAGCACTGAAAGACAAATGGTCTGGGCCCCACACAATCCTTGAGCAAAAGGGAGAGGTCACCTACCTGGTGGACCTTGGAACTCCCAGGAGCCCCCACAGGGTGCTCCATGTTAACAGGCTCAAAGCATATGTCGACAGGAAGGACATGAGCTTGCTCATGGCCATAGATGAGGGACAGGAGGAAGAGAGTGACCCTCTCCCAGACCTGCTCACTCAGAATCCTGATGATGGATCAGTAGATGGTGTTGTCTTTTGTGGCAGCCTCTCTGAACATCAACAGAAGGATTGCAAACAAGTTCTTCAATCCTTCAGGCATATGTTCTCTCTAACACCCAGTCAGACCAATTGATGTACCCATAAGGTTGACACTGGTGACAGCTTGCCAGTTAAGAGTAAAATCTACAGGCAGCCTGATCATGTTAGAGACTGCATCAAAACAGAAGTGCAGAAAATGTTGGAGTTGGGAGTCATTGAACCCTCAGATAGCCCTTGGGCTAGTCCAGTAGTTCTAGTGCCAAAGCCTCACACCCAGGGTAGCAAGAGAGAGATGAGGTTTTGCGTAGACTACAGGGGTCTCAATGCAGTCACTAAGACTGATGCCCACCCAATACCAAGGGCAGATGAACTTATAGATAGATTGGCTTCAGCCAACTACTTAAGTACATTTGACCTGACAGCTGGGTATTCGCAAATCAGGTTAGCTGAGGATGCCAAGCCCAAGACAGCATTTTCTACCCCTGGTGGGCATTATCAATTTGTGGTAATGCCCTTTGGTTTGAAAAATGCACCTGCCACCTTCCAAAGGTTGGTGAATCATGTTCTCACTGGGCTGGATGACTTCTGTGCAGCATATCTTGATGATATAGCTGTCTTTAGCTCCACTTGGGAGGATCACCTGGTCCACCTGAGGAAAGTGTTAGAGGCACTGCAAGCAGCAGGTCTCACTATCAAGGCCACAAAGTGCCAGATAGGGCAGACACAGGTTGTATACTTGGGCCAACTTGTAGGTGGAGGCCAAGTTCAGCCACTGGAGAGCAAGATACAGTCAATCAGGGACTGGGCTCCTCCAACCACCCAGACTCAGGTTCGAGCTTTCTTGGGCCTGACTGGTTACTACAGAAAGTTGGTCAGGAATTATGGATCAATTGTGACTCCACTTAATGAACTGACAAGTAAGAAAATGCCAAAAAAGGTTCAGTGGACAGCAAGCTGTCAAAAAGCATTCGATGACCTAAAGCAGGCCATGTGCACAGCACCTATCCTCAAGAGTCCAGACTACTCCAAACCATTCATTGTCCAAACAGATGCTTCTGAGTTGGGTGTGGGAGCTGTTCTATCTCAACTGAATTTTGATGGTAATGACCAGCCCATTGCTTTTATAAGCAGAAGGCTGACCCCCAGAGAGAAAAATTGGTCAGCTATTGAGAGGGAGGCCTTTGCTGTGGTTTGGGCCCTGAAGAAACTGAGGCCATACTTGTTTGGCACTCATTTCAAGATTCAGACCGACCATAAGCCCCTCTTGTGGCTAAATCAGATGAAGGGTGAAAACCCCAAACTGCTTAGGTGGTCCATTTCCCTACAGGGGATGGATTTTACAGTGGAGCATAGACGTGGCACTGATCATGGCAATGCAGATGGGCTCTCCAGGTATTTTCACTTAGAGCAAGAAGACTCACCTGGTCAAAGTTAGTTTATTGTCCCAAAGTTTTGGGGGGGGGGGGGTCATGTAGGAGAGTAGGGTCTGCAATCCTATGATCACCCAGATTTTTTGCTTTTGTTTCACTGGTTTACGACTTTCTCTGGCTGTGGGCCTGCCAATCAGACCCACAGCCTAGCTGTTCTCTCACTAAATTGACATGTGTACCTTAGGTGCATTATCCAATTGGTACTGGGCCACCTTATCAGACCCTGTAACTCAGGGCATAGGTGTACCCAGGGCCTACCAGGGGCTGAAGCATGTATTATGCCACCCCTGGATGGTCATCTAAATCTGACACAACTGGCTGCACGACAGCTGGGGCAAGGTGGTGTAATCACCCTTTGCTTTAGATATAGTATACCTATATCTAACCCTAAAAATGGACACACAGATTCCTATCAGTCACTCCTATGGCAGGCCTTAACAATCCTGAAGGCAGAGTGCTTGGAATCGTGTGAGATGGTGCTCTGGCATGAGCTGAGCCCGTTTGCAGCTTGCGGAACGAAGTCCTAATAGCTGTTCCATGATAACGCATACCATATACTCTGAAGTGCATTATAATCCTCGCGGTTAAATGCTATCTCTGGTATCGCTTGTAGGAGAGTAGGGTCTGCAATCCTATGATCACCCAGATTTTTTGCTTTTGTTTCACTGGTTTACGACTTTCTCTGGCTGTGGGCCTGCCAATCAGACCCACAGCCTAGCTGTACTCTCACTAAATTGACATGTGTACCTTAGGTGCATTATCCGATTGGGACTGGGCCACCTTATCAGACCCTGTAACTCAGGGCATAGGTGTACCCAGGGCCTACCAGGGGCTGAAGCATGTATTATGCCACCCCTGGATGGCCATCTAAATCTGACACAACTGGCTGCACGACAGCTGGGGCAAGGTGGTGTAATCACCCTTTGCTTTAGATATAGTAAACCTATATCTAACCCTAAAAATGGACACACAGATTCCTATCAGTCACTCCTATGGCAGGCCTTGACAATCCTGAAGGCAGAGTGCTTGGAATCGTGTGAAATGGTGCTCTGGCATGAGCTGAGCCCGTTTGCAGCTTGCGGAACCAAGTCCTAATAGCTGTTCCATGATAACGCATACCATATACTCTTAAGTGCATTATAATCCTCGCGGTTAAATGCTATCTTTGGTATTGCTTTATCAAAACATGTCGAGTAAGGTGTCATACGAATTGGAATACTAACCCCTCGCCAATTCTGGCGACGGGGTTAGCATTCCACCCTTCTAGAGGGACACGACATGTAGGTAACTGTGAACCCCGGTTAAAGTTAACTGAAGCCTCAGCTCCACAAAATGGATGCTGCCACCACAGACACGAGTCTGACCTCCTGCTGCTGGGAGTCCTTCCAGCGAGGAGAGCTTGGACAAAGGGTTTCCTGTCAGGGGCGGTGCTAGCACCATCCCAGACAGGGTTTTGTGTATCCTGGGTAGGCAGGGCTTTACAGGAAGGTGACTGCAGAGTGGCACCCCGGTGCTCACTACGCATCAGCCGGCTAGAACCAGTTCCAGGGGCACACCAGCCCCTGGCCTGGGGAAACTCCGGCATGGGAGAGGGGTGTAACCACCCCCCTTCCTGGTCCCACCCCTAGGGCAGGACCTAGTCGCGTACCCACCCCTTTCTTTAGGATAAAGGCAGGAGCGGGGACCCTTCCCAATTAGATCATCTTTGAATCAAGAAACTACTTTCTACGAAAGGAACTCTTGACTTCTTCTCAAGATTTCTCCCTTGTGGCTAAGGAGTAGTCACCCTGCACCCGCAGGCACCATCTAAGAACTCTGCGGTTTGCTGCACGTCCTTCCTCAGGAATCCGACCGACCAGCACAACGAGACCCGGCTTCCCTGGCACCTCTGACCTCCACCTACCTCTACAGCTAAGCTGAGAACCGTAGGTGCGACGAGACCTCGAGGGACCGGCCATCATCAGAACTGCACGACTTCTATCCAGCGCGACCGCCGAGGGATCCTCTGGTGAGTGCTTTGGGGTCCGAGAAGCCCCGACCCTGAGCAGCTCCAGCACCGAAGTCCAGCCTCCCAGCATCTCCACGATCTGCGTGGGGCCCTTCTGCTTTTTGCTGCTCACCGCGTTGTTTGGCTACTAGCCCGCTGGCTTGTGACCTTCCCGGCGACGCCCGACGACATCACCACTGCTAGTCTGGTTGCTCCAGACTGGCCCTTGCTCCCTTCTAAAAGAGGAGCACCCCGGACCCTCCTGGTCCACTCCAGACGCCATTTTAGGTCCACCGCTTGGGCTTGAATTTGCCAAGACTTGTTGCCCCAATCCTGGGTCCAGCGACGTCGACAGCATCAACCATCGTGGGACAGCTCGCACCTCCATCCTGGTCGCCGACAACGCCTCCTGGTCCGTGAGACTGCAGAGCCCAGCGTCGCCCACTCACCTGGTCGAGGTGACTTCGCCCGGTGCCATCCTGGTGCCCACACAATCACTGGCTAGTGATTAAGAACTTGGTCCCCTCTGCTTTCAGGTGTCATCCATCTTCGATCCAGGCTTGGATCACTTCGAACAATCTTCACTGGTCGCCTGCCAGCAACTTCTTTCTTCAGGCTCCTGGTTCGTCAACGAGGATTCCCGACGTCTTTTCAGACCTATGCAGCTGCAGCCCCTGGGCTAGGTAACTTCGGCATTTCGGTGCCCCGGCATAGCCTCACTATCCAAGGGTCCAGATCCACTGTCGTTTTCAACCTACCTTATCGGGTTCGCCCGAGAACACTAACTTTGCTTTTACTAGCTCCCATAGACTTTGTCCCGCATCCCGCGTGAGAGTGCACACTCTGCACCCGAGTTCCCTAGGCCTCCTACTAGTAATCTGAAGGTTCAGTAACGTAGTCCTAGCGATTCCAAAGCCTATTAGTACAGTACTTACCTGCTAGTAATTTCGCATTCCACTTCCATAGTATATGGTTTTTCGTGCCCCTCGGGCATTTGTGTAAATTGTGCAACTTGAAGTATTTTCGTAAGAGTTTTGTTGTGTGCTTAGTACCCTGTCCTCATAAAGAGTACAGGGCTGTTGTGATCTAAATGAATACACTGTTTATTTTCATAACACTTGTGTGGTGTCCTTTCACTTGGTGTTCAAGGGGTATATGTGATGGTATAACAGCTGGCTTAACACGCCCTGCTCGTATCCACGCTACTAGGATAGCTGGTCTATAAGGTTGACCTACAACCAATCATCAATAAGGGTTGTTTGGACTGATACATAGTGATCACTAGAATAGTGAGCACTGCATATCAGGCCAACTTCTCACACTCAGATTGGGCAGGCTTCGCTGTGAAATCTGTTCGCACAGTAGTGGTGTTATTTTTTCTTATTCTCCACCGCCGCTTTGGTGTGGGGATGGGCTTGCCATTCTTTTCACTAGATTATGACTATACACAGAGATCCCCTACTACAGAAGGAGTAGTTTCTGTCCTGTAACTCCAGTTCTGTAGTAGGGGTATCTCTGTTATAGTCATAAGCGCCCGCCCTCCTCCCCGGTGGAGAAAGATATTCATGTGAGGAATGCTACAGGTCTGGCGTGTTGGGCCTTCAAAAAGAACTGAAAGTAAAAGGGACCTGCTGTGCATTCTGGGATACTGAGAGAATTCTGGAAAGTTTTCTTAAAGGCACAGTATCCCTGTCTGAGCCACATAATGGCAGCCTATGGGGCTTGTCTGTCCACCCCTTCATCTTTATCATTCTAGAGGCTTTTGTAATAAAAGGGAAGTTTTCTCTGTGAGTGTAGCCTGTGGATATAGGCTGCATTATCTGTCTTTAAATTCTCTCTTAAGTGTCTGTGCAGGTCTTCATTTTTTGACAACTTAAGAGATTATTTTTGATTGCTCCGGGGTCCACGCTCATGAGCGGGACTATTCACTAGATTATGACTATAGCAGAGATACCCCTACTACAGAACTGGAGTTACAGGACAGAAACTACTCCTTCCCCCTCCACCACCCCTAAACAAGGCGAGAGATGTGAATCACACCTTGTGCAAATAAATATAAATCCATACATAACATTGGATCACTTAAACAGCATTATTGATATTTTTGCATCAAATTACAGCAGATCAGCATCACAGACAGGTATGCACCTGTTACAACGCATTTTTTACAACGCAATACTGTTACAACGCATCTATTACAACGCAGATACTGTTACAACTCATGTTTTTACAACGCATTTTTTTACAACGCAGGTACCTTTACAACGCATACCATTACAACGTAAGTATTGGTAAGTATATAATTATATTTTAAATGTTATATGTTTGGGGTAAAGGGGTATTTTTAGGGTTTAGGGTCAGTTTTGGGTTTTAGGGTAAAGGGGTATTTTTAGGGTTCAGGGTCAGTTTTCAGTTTTTGGGTAAAGGGGTATTTTTAGGGTTCAGGGTCAGTTTTTAGTTTTTGGGTAAAGGGGTATTTTTAGGGTTCAGGGTCAGTTTTTGGGTAAAGGGGTATTTTTAGGGTTCAGGGTCAGTTTTCAGTTTTTGGGTGAAGGGGTATTTTTAGGGTTCAGGGTCAGTTTTTAGTTTTTGGGTAAAGGGGTATTTTTAGGGTTCAGGGTCAGTTTTCAGTTTTTGGGTAAAGGGGTATTTTTAGGGTTCAGGGTCAGTTTTCAGTTTTTGGGTAAAGGGGTATTTTTAGGGTTCAGGGTCAGTTTTTAGTTTTTGGGTAAAGGGGTATTTTTAGGGTTCAGGGTCAGTTTTTAGTTTTTGGGTAAAGGGGTATTTTTAGGGTTCAGGGTCAGTTTTCAGTTTTTGGGTAAAGGGGTATTTTTAGGGTTCAGGGTCAGTTTTTAGTTTTTGGGTAGAGGGGTATTTTTAGGGTTCAGGGTCAGTTTTCAGTTTTTGGGTAAAGGGGTATTTTTAGGGTTCAGGGTCAGTTTTCAGTTTTTGGGTAAAGGGGTATTTTTAGGGTTCAGGGTCAGTTTTTAGTTTTTGGGTAAAGGGGTATTTTTAGGGTTCAGGGTCAGTTTTCAGTTTTTGGGTAAAGGGGTATTTTTAGGGTTCAGGGTCAGTTTTTAGTTTTTGGGTAAAGGGGTATTTTTAGGGTTCAGGGTCAGTTTTTAGTTTTTGGGTAAAGGGGTATTTTTAGGGTTCAGGGTCAGTTTTTAGTTTTTGGGTAAAGGGGTATTTTTAGGGTTCAGGGTCAGTTTTTAGTTTTTGGGGTACAGGGGTACAGGGTAAAAATAAATTAAAATTAATTTTAAATTAATTAATTGAAATTAAATTAAATTAAATTACATTAAATTATTTTTGGGGTTGAGGGTCAGTTTTGAGTTTTTGGGGTACAGGGGTACAGGGTAAAAATAAAGTAAAATTAATTTTAATTTATTAAAATATTTAATTAAATTAATTAATTGGAATTACATTAAATTAAATTACTTTAATTTATTTTTGGGGTTGAGGGTCAGTTTTGAGTTTTTGGGGTACAGGGGTACAGGGTAAAAAGAAAGTAAAATTAATTTTAAATTAAATTATTTAATTTAAATTAAATTAAATTACATTAAATTATATTTTAGAAAATTAATTTACGATTATAATATTAATATTAATATATACTTACCAATACTTACGTTGTAATGGTATGCGTTGTAAAGGTACCTGCGTTGTAAAAAAATGCGTTGTAAATACATGAGTTGTAACAGTATCCGCGTTGTAAAAGATGCGTTGTAACGGTATGCGTTGTTACAGTCCGCGTTGTAACATCATATATCCTCACAGACATATCTAAAGAATATTAATCAACTGTGGCCTCCACATCTTATCCCAGTTCAGGGTCTACCATTTCCTGTTGTATCCTCTACTAAGTGTCATTCCTTCCTTCCTCCCTGTTCCACTCCGTTGTAAACCAACCTGTGACGTACCCCACATTCAGCTCGTACCCACCTTAAAAATTACCATAACTATTGCCATTCACACATGGGCCCCTGGTCACTCCTTGTTGCACAGCAAGTTCCCAGTCCGGTCTTTCGTTCTACAAGGCAATCTGAACAGGTTTGTTTGTACATCTGTTTCATTTCAATAGGAGGGCTCCAACTTCCAGAATGCACTAATTGTGAAATGAAAGCTAGGAACTGAAATCATTACTGCACCACAAGCCTTTCAAGCTGTTAATTCATCTACTCAAACAATACAAACTAAAATTGCAATTTCTTTATCATTAGTTCATGGATCCTGAGAGTATGGAATGACAAATGTGAAACCATTATTTTTTATTTTTTTACCCTTCGTTTTTGATTCGTAATCATTCATTGGTTTGATTGCTTTTGCGGGTCAATCACATATTGGTTTGTGATTGAATTAATTGTGAAACTTTTTGTTATTGGTCAACCATTTTGTGTCTAGCAAGTGCTATAAATAATATCTGATATAGACTGTTAGTTGTAGCTGCCTTACCTTAGAATTTCTCCAGGCGTTAGTCTGAATCCGGAGATTCTTTCTTGAGCAACACCCCTATGCGTCAGTAGGTGGCGTCAGTCGACTCCGCATCCGTCGTCCGTGTCACCGTCAATGGGATGACGTTGTGGTGCCTTCTTAGATGCCGCCTTTGCGCGCTGACGTCCATTCTTTCTTTTCCGTGCCAGCCTAGCGCATATCGAGAGAGAGCTACCCCTTAGCTGTTTTTTGGCTAGCTTTTTGGGACTTTTGGCAGCTTCTTTTTTGAGTCTTGGACTCCTGGTACGCAAGGAATGTTTCAACGTCGAACCGGCTTCAAGCCCTGCGACTCCTGTCACAAGGTGATGTCTGTGACGGATCCGTACCTCGTGCGCTTGTGCTGGCTAGGGTGCGACCACGACCCAGAGTCGTGCTCCGACAGCCGGGCCATGCACCCGAAGACTTTGCGGAAACCTGAAAGTTGTTGGAGGCCCAGCAGTCGTCTCCGCATCGCTCCCGATCTCGTTCGAGAGGAAGTTATCGAGACCGTTCGCAGAGGCCCCACTCCTCGTCGCACTCCAAGTCATCAAGGTCCTCGGGTAAGTCAAAGCACAAGAAGAAGGTGAAGAAACACAGGCGCTTTTCACCTTCTCCCCATTGGTCGGCTAACGTGACAGCGTCTGTGCTCGAAAGGCCCAGTCTCCGGTGCCTGCTTCAGGGACAACTCCGCGCCTTCCACCCTTAACGGGAGCTGGAGTGTCTCCTGCCCAACTTAGACAGTTTTAGGAGGCCTTACACCTCATTTCTGGGCAGCCCGACTCCACTGGCGTGCCTTTGGGACCCGCTGAGCGGGCCAGGGGTTCTGGGCCTTCGATACAGGAGGGCCGCCGCGGATCAGGCCTGGATCCGGATCAACGCCGGTCGATCTCACTCGACCTTCCCTAGCGCCGATCCCAACAACGCCCCCGGCTATTACTTCGGCCAACGCCGTCCCCATCTTCATCTCCGAGTTGGACACGGAGCCGGACCGATGACGGAACCAACGCCGAAGGGTACTTTTGTTCCTCTGTTCATCCCTGGTGTTCCCCTATTGACCAGAGGGTGGTGATGAGGTCTGGGAGGAGTCACTGGACCCTTTAACCGACCAGCTGGAAGAACCAGACTGGCAAGAGGACCTGGGTGATGCCAGTGGTCTGGACACCTCTCCAGACACTAGTTTGCTTTCTCTCCCTACAGAGGCTACGGAGGAGGGAGTGTCCTTTGCTGTGGTGGTGAGAAGGGTGGCTGAGTTCATTGGCTCCCTTCGGTGGCAGTCAGGACTAACCTCCTGACAGAGGTGCTTCAGCTTGTGGCTTCTTCCTCTAAACGCCTATTGCCATTCAATGGATCCCTTACTGATATCCTCCAGGGCACTTGGCCCAAGCCCAGCACAGGGGCTCCTGTGGAGAAGACAATTGCCCATCGCTATCGACCCAGTGTTCCTGACCCAACACCCTTCCCCTGAGAGCTTGGTGGTCCAAGCCTCTTCTTCCAAGAAGCTGGACCATCTTAGGAAGTGAATGTTCTCTGCCTCCAGCTTGGCATTGCCTCTTGGGCTGCTACTCCGATACCATCAGGGATACGGTCACGCAGGTGCTGCCTCAGTGTCCGAAGGAGGCCCGGGCCGTTCTTTCCCAGGCAGTTGCAGATGGGAGAAACACAGCCAAATTCACCATTTGGTGTGGACTGGATACCACTGACTCACTGGGCAGAAGGATTGCTGCGTCGGTAGCCCTTAGCCCGTAGCCCTTAGACGCTATGCCTAGTTGAGGACATCTGGCTTTTCGGGGGATGTCCTGTCAACCTGATAGACATGCCCTTTGATGGCCATGTCTTTTTGGTGACAAAGCAGACTCTGCACTTGAGCGCTTTAAAGACTCTAGAGCTACGGCCAGATCTCTTGACCTTACTGCACTTTCCCATCCACTCCAGTCAGCTTTTTGTCCCTTATGTGGCTACGGAAGGGGCGCCCAACCACTTGCGGTTTAGTCGAGCCAACAGTTTACACAAGCTGCCCAGCCTCCGCGTGGCTGCGGATGTGGGACCCAGGATCCTCGTGGGTCTGGGAGCAAGCGGGTGGGCCAGTCCACCATCTCCCCCCTGCCTCCAAATATTCCTCGTCCGATGTTCTAGACCCATCTTCACCCAGTTGGAGGCAGGATTCGCCATCACCTCCTCCACTAGCAATCCATCACCTCGGACAGGTGGGCTCTACAAATAGTCCTAACGGGCTACTCCTTCCCCTTCGAGACTACCCCTACCTCCATGCCACTGTCTTACAATCGCATGTCTGAAGATCATTTGACACTTTTCCATCAGGAAATCTCAGCTCTTTGGGCCAAGGGAGCTATAGAGAGGGTCCTTGTGCCAGAAGTAGGCCATGGTTATTATTCCTACTACTTTCTGGTGCCCAAGAAGGACCAAGTTCTGCGTCCTATTCTCGACCTACGGTCCCTCAAATGCTTCCTCCGGAAGGATAAGTTCAAGATGCTCACATTAGCTCAAGTCCTGTCTGCCATTGACGCCGTAGACTGGATGGTGGTACAAAAGGGGGTGGTGATGGACGGAGCATCTGAATCAATCAAACACTCACACCCAGTCAAAATATCTGGGTTTAATCCATCAACGTTCTTTAGCCCACTCTGCCACCCCAGTTCAGACATGGCTATATGCAAATCAGTCTGACCCTGTGCCTCATGGGAACAGTCCAGCCCGAACTGCCAAGCCATGTCTTCCCTGGACCGGAAACAAGCTTCCGAGGACCGGTTTCTGGCATTCTAGCCGTCTTCAGCCCGGCTTGCTTGAATCCAGTGGCAAAGTGAGCAAGGGACTCACGTCTGAGCATACCCTGCCACACTTATGGCGGCCAAAAGTGGTACAAAAGGGGGTGGTGATGGACGGAGCATCTGAATCAATCAAACACTCACACCCAGTCAAAAGATCTGGGTTTAATCCATCACCGTTCTTTAGCCCACTCGGCCACCCCAGTTCAGACATGGCTATATGCAAATCAGTCTGACCCTGTGCCTCATGGGAACAGTCCAGCCCGAACTGCCAAGCCATGTTTTCCCTGGACTAGAAACAAGCTTCCGAGGACCGGTTTCTGGCATTCCAGCCGTCTTCAGCCCGGCTTGCTTGAATCCAGTGGCAAAGTGAGCAAGGGACTCACGTCTGAGCATACCCTGCCACACTTATGGCGGCCAAAAGTGGTACAAAAGGAGAATGCCAGAAACCGGTCCTCAGAAGCTTGTTTCCGGTCCAGGGAAGACATGGCTTGGCAGTTCGGGCTGGACTGTTCCCATGAGGCACAGGGTCAGACTGATTTGCATATAGCCGTGTCTGAACTGGGGTGGCAGAGTGGGCTAAAGAACGGTGAGGGATTAAACCCAGATCTTTTGACTGGGTGTGAGTGCTTGATTGATTCAGATGCTCCGTCCATCACCACCCCCTTTTGTACCGCAGACTGGATGGTGGCATTGGACATGCAGGGTGCTTATTTCCACATTCCTGTCCTTCCAGCCCATAAACGCAATCTACGGTTCACCGTGAGCCACGAGCACTTTCAGTTCATCGTGCTCCCCTTTGGCCTTACCAGTGTCCCTCCGGTGTTCTCAAAGGTGATGGCTTTGGTTGCAGCTCATCTGTGCAGATCAGGGGTTCCAGTGTTCCCTTATCTCGACGACTAGCTGTTGAAGGCGGGCTCGCCCCAGGCTGTAGTCTCCCACCTTGAGACTATGGCAGAGCTCCTGCATTCGCTAGAGTTCACTATAAACGTGCCAAAGTCACACCGACTCCCGCTCAGACGCCGCCTTTTATCGGAGCTGTTCTGGACACAGTGCAGTTTCAGGCCTATCCTCCCAAATAGCGAGTCCAGGATATTCGGGCTATGATACCGATCTTCCAGCCTCTATTCCGGATTTTGGTCAGAATGACTCTGAGGCTGCTGGGCCTCATGGCGTCCTGCATCCTGCTGGTGGATCCTGCTGGTGGATCATGCCAGGTGGCATATGCAGGCTCTGCAGTGGGACCTGAAGTTCCAGTGGGCGCAGCATCAGGGGAATCTTTCAGACTATGACCAGATCTCAAAGGGGACTGTGACACAGCTGCAGTGGTGGCTAACGAATCAAGATTGGGTCAGAGGCTGGGGTATCTATTCTAAGGTAAGGAATCTACAACTGACAGTCTCTATCAGATGAACAAGTTACTTACCTTCGGTAACGATGTATGTGGTAGAGACACATGTTAGTTGTAGATTCCTTACCACCCCAAACATCCTCCCCGGTCTACGAACTGAATTCTAGGGACAGGGACTCCCTTACGGGGCCCTAGTTGTCACGCACCAGTGGTCAGTGTCTTTCATGGCTCTGCGCTTCTGGCATGGAAAGTTGTGTCAGAACTGACTTCAGTGCGCAGGGGCGGCATCTAAGTAGGTACCGCAACGTCATCCCAGCGACTACGTCGCCGACGGTGGATGCAGAGTCGACTGACGCCACCTAACGACGCGCAGGAGTATTGCTGAAGAAAAAAGTCTCTGGATCCAGACTGACGCCTGGGGGAAATTCTAAGGTAAGGAATCTACAACTAACATAACATATGTCTCTACCAGATACATTGTTACCGAAGGCAAGTAACTTGTTCTTCTCTGTGAGTTCCTAATTCTTTAATTTGACTTAGCTGTGGAAGGCACTACTACAGCATATTTAATGATAACAGTTTCAGTTTGCTGATCGAATTTAAGGTGCATTTTGTCATGGGACACAAGGTAATTATGGTTTCCATTATGTACTGTACTCCTTTTCCTAATACCCTTTTATGTAGCATGGCCCAAGAGTGATAATAATAGTCTTTATAATTCGATTATTTAAAATCTTTAAAATATGCAGGAGTCATAATAAAATAGATTTGCGTTAATAAGAACATGATCAATGTGCAAGAGATTAGAGTAAAAAAAGTATGTGCGTCATGAAACATAAATTAAACCAACGGCAGCCAAAAGTGCAAGTGGGGATGGGGCAATTTAGATTAAGGGTGTTTCCTAGTGCTAGCCACAATTAGGAGAGAGTCTTTTTTCCTGTGGTAGAAGGATGAGAGTCCGGTTGTTGGGATGATAGGTTGCTTTGTGCCCAGAGTGATTGCGCGCCTGCTATCTTTTTGAGTGCCCTCTCTACGCCTTGGATGAACTTAACAGTTCGGGCAATTGACCTAACGAAAGCAGGGTTTACCCCTCCCCCTCACCCTTCCATGGTCTCGAGAAGTACAACCCAGGGCCTATATATAGATACAAACATTAATAGGTGTGTTTTGTGGTAAAACGTTGTGCTTTGGAGGTGACACCATGAGATAGTGTATGCATTTTATCGCAACTCGAAGGGTTATGAGATACACAAAATAGTCACTTTTTTTTTAAATTGGCTACGCCAATAAGGCCCTCATTACTAGTCTGACCGAGTATAATTACCTCATGGAATTCCTCTCTGCCTGATTTCCAAGTGGATCCTTTTTTCCTTACCCGTTTTCGAGATGAACTTGCACAGATAGTGGACAGAACTCAAAATGGGAAGAGAGAAAAATGCTGGGAAATATTAGAAAAATGGAGACCTACTGGTCCCGGCATCTAGGGAATCTCCCCAGAACTGCATATTTGGAAAGACGCTTATAAATCAGTCTTTCCCTACACACGCGCAATGTGCTCAGTGCTATACCAGGGGACCTCAGGATTAATTTTTCTACATTCGTAGGAATTAACTTGTGAAAGTGACTGGGTATCTTCTAAACGGTGTCTTTAACATGCACGCCTAATGTATTTCCTCTCCATGATTTTGTTAATGCTATTGAGTCATTCAAATTGTGTTACTTGCTTAAAGGACAATTTTGAAAAAAATGGATACAATATCAATGCTTGTTATATCTCCTTGAGACAAAACCTAAACTACATTTTAAAAACTGCTTTATGTTTGGTGCAGGTTCACCTTTTCTAGCAAGTGAGGATGGTGTTCTCGGAGGGGTGATTGTCCTTCGATCTTGCAAGTGTTTAACGGACCAAGAATCCTCATCAGACAAGCAGGCCCTGTTAGGTAAGAAGTTTAGATTTTCTGTTTCTTTGAATTTTATCAGATTATTTTCTTGTCGCTTGATATAACCAGATTATATAACCTTTGCACGTGCATGCTATAAGCAAGCAAAATGTGCAATGTGTCGTTAACTGCAGATGTATTGTGGTAGAATTGTAACATTCTTTTTGTGAGAGTGTTGTATACTTCCCTTTGTTTCAGTGTACTAATTAATGATTGTTGCAGCTGCAATCTTTCATATGGTCTATAGAAGTAATCCTTTGACATATTGACATGAGCTGCATAAACCAACCTCCGTGGTACAAGCATATACTGCAGAACCAATCCCCAATCATAACATAAGATTTGTAACACAGTTTTATATGATACTAGCAGCCCGTCCCGACGTTGTCCGGGTATGAATTGCTGTCGGCCAGTAGTATATTGTTTTGTAGGATTTCTTTTTGATAGCATTTCTTATCTGTGACAGGCCTGTGAAACGCTCCGATTCACAGTGCACTGCTGATGCACTTAAGAGTGCGCGTTCAGTAGTGTGTGAACTAGAGTTTCCCTACTTTATTTTTCCTTGCAATATTATATAGCGTGAACTCGACAACATGGCATGAGCACAATTTACATCACAGAAGAACACATTCATTTGTGGTAGGCACGGGGAGACAAAGCGATTTGCCTGGAATCACAGGATGTTGAGCTGATGCAGAGATTCGATCGTAGCTCCCCAGCTCTAAAGTTCGCAATTCTAGAACTTGTGGCGGGAGGTGTGTCTAAAAGTGTATGTCGGTTCTGGCCATCAGTGGTGAAAAAATATGTTGCTGGAGATGAGGGCCGCCGTGCCACCAATGTACTTACCGGGGGAGGGTAAACACTCATTATTCCGCAACTTTCTTTCCGCATACCATCACTCCGCATTCTTTCATTACGAAAGTACCATGACTCCACAAAGCCATTATAACGCATGGCATTACATTTTATATGCTTTTACCACGCATACATTTACAACGAAATTCGTTGTAAATGCATGAATGGTAAAAGCATGTTTTTTTTAATGTTTGGATATGGTAAGTATGGGTATAGGGGTATATGTTTTGGGGTACTGAGGTATATGTTTTGGGGTGTTTGGGTATTTTAAGGGTTCAGATATAGTTTTGGGTTATGGGGTACAGGGGTAGTTTTAGGGTTTAGGGATAGGTATGGTTTCTGGGGTACAGGGGTATTTTTAGGTTTCAGGGTTAGGTTTGGGTTTTGGGGTATAGGGGTATTTTTAGGGTTCAGGGCTAGGTTTGGGTTTTTGGGTACATGGGTATTTTTAGGGTTCAGGGGTAGGTTTGGGTTTTGGGGTACAGGGGTATTTTAAGGGTTCAGGGCTAGGTTTGGGTTTTGGGGTACAGGGGTATTTTAGGGTTCAGGGGTAGGTTTGGGTTACAGTGGTATTTTTAGGGTTCAGGGCTAGGTTTGGGTTTTGGGGTACAAGGGTATTTTTAGGGTTCAGGGTTAGGTTTGGGTTTTGAGGTTGAGGGGTATTTATAGGGTTCAGGGCTAGGTTTGGGTTTTGGGGTACAGGAGTGTTTTTAGGGTTTAGGGATAGGTTTGGGTTTTGGGGTACAGGGTATATTTATAGGGTTAAGATGGGTTAGTGTTTAAGGGTGCTGGGGTATTTTAAGGAGTAAGGGTGGGTTATGATTATGGGGTGCAGGGGTATTTAACCCCTTCGCTGCTAGGCCTTTTCCCCTCCTGTGCTAAGCCCTTTTTTGGCGATTTGGGGTAGTGCGCGCTTAGGCCCTTGTAACTTTTTGACCACATAAGGTATCCACGCCAAATTTGCGTCCTTTTCTTCCAACATCATGTGGATTCTAAAGGTGCCCAGGGTTTGTGGATTACCTTGGAGGGGTCCCAGAAATTAACCAAAATATAGTGATTTTTTTGTTTTTTTCAGAAAAATGGGAAAAATGGGCTGCAAATGAAAGCCTCTGGGTTTTTCCCTGAAAATGTTATCAAAAAAGGGTTTGTGGGGCTGAAATCTCCATTTTCTCAGCTTTTAGGAAATGACAGTCTTTTGTCAGAGAACCGACATTTTTCACACAGTTTTGGCATTTTTCTGGGACATAGCCTATTTTTGCTATTTTTAGAGCTTTCCACCTCCTTCCAGTTAATGGTAGAAATGAGTTTGAAAGCAATAATGGATCCTAGAAAGCTGTACATTTTCAAAAAGTAGACAAAATTCTGAATTCAGAAAGGGGTCATTTGTCTAAATCCATGAAGGTTTCTTTATAGAAACTAACAGTTAAATATTGGAATAATTGAAAATTTGTTGAAAAAAACAGCCTTTTGTCTCAACGTTTTCACCTATAACTTTTTCTAGTTTTGACAGCTCTTAGAAAGCAATATACCGTTACATCCGTTAGACCTTCCTGGTTGTGGGGATATATAGGACTTGTAGTTTCACCAAGAACCCGACGAACCCAGATCCAAAAACTGAGCAGCAACTTGCAATGGTATTTTTTCATTTACTGGGTATCGAGCACTTTGTCTTGGAAAATGTATACATGGAAAAATCTGTATGAAAGACACCTATGTATTTCTGAATTGGGTACAAAATATAGAGTTCAGAAACAGTATATTATTGCTAATTTTCAAAATTGGGAATACTCATACTAGCATGAGAATTATTGGTCATTTTTCAAAATTATTTTTTTGTTACACAATGTCTTTCATTGAAAGGGAGAAATGCGCAAAAGCTCAATTGGTAATAACAGTTGATTTACAAATCTGAATTACCCCAAGTCTCCCGATAAAAACGGTACCTCACTTGTGTGGGTCGCCCTTGTGCCTGCGACAGGAAACGGCGCAAAATGCAAAGTGGTGACACCTAAATTTTGCAGTTACATATTGACCCTTTTTTAGCAAAGTGCCTACCTGTAGTTTTTGCACCCTAGCTCTGCCGGCACCTAGGGAAACCTAGCAAACCTATACATTTTTGAAAAGTAGACACCCAGGGGAATTCAGGATGGGGTGACTTGACTGCCTACCACCAGGTCTTGTTACCCAGAATCCCTTGCAAACCTACGAATTTGACAAAAAAAACACATTTTCCTCACATTTCTGTGGAGGAAAGTTCTGGAATCTGCTTGGATCAACAAATTTCCACCCACCCAGTGTTCCCCCAGGTCTCCCGAAAACAATGGTACCTCACTTGCGTGGGTAGGCATAGTGGCTGCGACACGAAACAGCGCAAAACGCAACGTGGTCGCACCTCAATTTCCCAGTGAAATCTTGCGCTCTTTGGACAAAGAGACTACCTTTTGTTTTTGAGCCCTAGCTCTGCCAGCACCTAGGGAAACCTAGCAAACCTATACATTTTTGAAAAGTAGACACCCAGGGGAATTCAGGATGGGGTCACTCGACTACCTACCCCCAGGTTCTCTTACCCAGAATCCCTTGCAAAGCTAAGAAATTGGGAAAAAAAACGCATTTTCCTCACATTTCTGTGGTGGAAAGTTCCGGAATCTGCGTGGATCAACAAATTTCCACCCACCCAGCATTCCCCCAGGTCTCCCGAGAAAAATGGTACCTCACTTGCCTGGGTAGGCATAGTGGCTGCGACAGGAAACAGTGCAAAACGCAACGTGGTCACAACTCAATTTTTCAGTGAAATTGTGCACGTTTTGGGCAAAGAGACTACCTTTTGTTTTTGAACCCTAGCTCTGCCGGCACCTAGGGAAACCTAGCAAATCTATACATTTTTGAAAAGTAGACACCCAGGGGAATTCAGGATGGGGTCACTCGACTGCCTACCCCCAGGTTCTCTTACCCAGAATCCCTTGCAAAGCTAAGAAATTGGAAAAAAAAACGCATTTTCCTCACATTTCTGTGGTGGAAAGTTCCGGAATCTGCGTGGATCAACAAATTTCCACCCACCCAGCGTTCCCCCAGGTCTCCCGAGAAAAATGGTACCTCACTTGCCTGGGTAGGCATAGTGGCTGCGACAGGAAACAGTGCAAAACGCAACGTGGTCACAACTCAATTTTTCAGTGAAATTGTGCACGTTTTGGGCAAAGAGACTACCTTTTGTTTTTGAACCCTAGCTCTGCCGGCACCTAGGGAAACCTAGCAAACCTATACATTTTTGAAAAGAAGACACCCAGGGGAATTCAGGATGGGGTCACTCGTCTGCCTACCCCCAGGTTCTCTTACCCAGAATCCCTTGCAAAGCTAAGAAATTGGAAAAAAAAACGCATTTTCCTCACATTTCTGTGGTGGAAAGTTCCGGAATCTGCGTGGATCAACAAATTTCCACCCACCCAGCGTTCCCCCAGGTCTCCCGAGAAAAATGGTACCTCACTTGCCTGGGTAGGCATAGTGGCTGCGACAGGAAACAGTGCAAAACGCAACGTGGTCACAACTCAATTTTTCAGTGAAATTGTGCACGTTTTGGGCAAAGAGACTACCTTTTGTTTTTGAACCCTAGCTCTGCCGGCACCTAGGGAAACCTAGCAAACCTATACATTTTTGAAAAGTAGACACCCAGGGGAATTCAGGATGGGGTCACTCGACTGCCTACCCCCAGGTTCTCTTACCCAGAATCCCTTGCAAAGCTAAGAAATTGGAAAAAAAAACGCATTTTCCTCACATTTCTGTGGTGGAAAGTTCCGGAATCTGCGTGCATCAACAAATTTCCACCCACCCAGCGTTCCCCCAGGTCTCCCGAGAAAAATGGTACCTCACTTGCCTGGGTAGGCATAGTGGCTGCGACAGGAAACAGTGCAAAAAGCAACGTGGTCACAACTCAATTTTTCAGTGAAATTGTGCACGTTTTGGGGAAAGAGACTACCTTTTGTTTTTGAACCCTAGCTCTGCCGGCACCTAGGGAAACCTAGCAAATCTATACATTTTTGAAAAGTAGACACCCAGGGGAATTCAGGATGGGGTCACTCGACTGCCTACCCCCAGGTTCTCTTACCCAGAATCCCTTGCAAAGCTAAGAAATTGGAAAAAAAACCGCATTTTCCTCACATTTCTGTGGTGGAAAGTTCCGGAATCTGCGTGGATCAACAAATTTCCACCCACCCAGCGTTCCCCCAGGTCTCCCGAGAAAAATGGTACCTCACTTGCCTGGGTAGGCATAGTGGCTGCGACAGGAAACAGTGCAAAACGCAACGTGGTCACAACTCAATTTTTCAGTGAAATTGTGCACGTTTTGGGGAAAGAGACTACCTTTTGTTTTTGAACCCTAGCTCTGCCGGCACCTAGGGAAACCTAGCAAACCTATACATTTTTGAAAAGTAGACACCCAGGGGAATTCAGGATGGGGTCACTCGTCTGCCTACCCCCAGGTTCTCTTACCCAGAATCCCTTGCAAAGCTAAGAAATTGGAGAAAAAAAACGCATGTTCCTCACATTTCTGTGGTGGAAAGTTCCGGAATCTGCGTGGATCAACAAATTTCCACCCACCCAGCGTTCCCCCAGGTCTCCCGAGAAAAATGGTACCTCACTTGCCTGGGTAGGCATAGTGGCTGCGACAGGAAACAGTGCAAAACGCAACGTGGTCACAACTCAATTTTTCAGTGAAATTGTGCACGTTTTGGGCAAAGAGACTACCTTTTGTTTTTGAACCCTAGCTCTGCCGGCACCTAGGGAAACCTAGCAAACCTATACATTTTTGAAAAGTAGACACCCAGGGGAATTCAGGATGGGGTCACTCGACTGCCTACCCCCAGGTTCTCTTACCCAGAATCCCTTGCAAAGCTAAGAAATTGGAAAAAAAAACGCATTTTCCTCACATTTCTGTGGTGGAAAGTTCCGGAATCTGCGTGGATCAACAAATTTCCACCCACCCAGCGTTCCCCCAGGTCTCCCGAGAAAAATGGTACCTCACTTGCCTGGGTAGGCATAGTGGCTGCGACAGGAAACAGTGCAAAAAGCAACGTGGTCACAACTCAATTTTTCAGTGAAATTGTGCACGTTTTGGGGAAAGAGACTACCTTTTGTTTTTGAACCCTAGCTCTGCCGGCACCTAGGGAAACCTAGCAAACCTATACATTTTTGAAAAGTAGACACCCAGGGGAATTCAGGATGGGGTCACTTGTCTGCCTACCCCCAGGTTCTCTTACCCAGAATCCCTTGCAAAGCTAAGAAATTGGAAAAAAAAACGCATTTTCCTCACATTTCTGTGGTGGAAAGTTCCGGAATCTGCGTGGATCAACAAATTTCCACCCACCCAGCGTTCCCCCAGGTCTCCCGAGAAAAATGGTACCTCACTTGCCTGGGTAGGCATAGTGGCTGCGACAGGAAACAGTGCAAAACGCAACGTGGTCACAACTCAATTTTTCAGTGAAATTGTGCACGTTTTGGGGAAAGAGACTACCTTTTGTTTTTGAACCCTAGCTCTGCCGGCACCTAGGGAAACCTAGCAAACCTATACATTTTTGAAAAGTAGACACCCAGGGGAATTCAGGATGGGGTCACTCGTCTGCCTACCCCCAGGTTCTCTTACCCAGAATCCCTTGCAAAGCTAAGAAATTGGAAAAAAAACCGCATTTTCCTCACATTTCTGTGGTGGAAAGTTCCGGAATCTGCGTGGATCAACAAATTTCCACCCACCCAGCGTTCCCCCAGGTCTCCCGAGAAAAATGGTACCTCACTTGCCTGGGTAGGCATAGTGGCTGCGACAGGAAACAGTGCAAAACGCAACGTGGTCACAACTCAATTTTTCAGTGAAATTGTGCACGTTTTGGGCAAAGAGACTACCTTTTGTTTTTGAACCCTAGCTCTGCCGGCACCTAGGGAAACCTAGCAAACCTATACATTTTTGAAAAGTAGACACCCAGGGGAATTCAGGATGGGGTCACTCGACTGCCTACCCCCAGGTTCTCTTACCCAGAATCCCTTGCAAAGCTAAGAAATTGGAAAAAAAAACGCATTTTCCTCACATTTCTGTGGTGGAAAGTTCCGGAATCTGCGTGGATCAACAAATTTCCACCCACCCAGCGTTCCCCCAGGTCTCCCGAGAAAAATGGTACCTCACTTGCCTGGGTAGGCATAGTGGCTGCGAAAGGAAATGGTTCAAATTGTACGGTGGTGAATTTACAATACCAAATTGCAAAACAACCTTGATTTTGGGGGGGGGGCACCTGAGTTTTTGGCCCGGGGCTCGGTGGTATTCTTTGGAAAGTACAAAACCCAAACAGTTCTGAAAAGTAGACCCCCGGGGGAGTCCAGGGAGGTATGGCATGCGTGGGTCCCCGAACGTTTTCCTACCCAGAACACCTTGCAAACCTTAAAATTAGGTAAAATATTCACTTTTTCAAACTTTTTTGCGTGGAATCACCGTGCCGGCAAAAATGTCCTACCACCCAGCGCTCCCCTTGTTCTCCCGAGTAAAAGGATACCTCACTTGTGTGGGTGCCCCAAAGCAGAACAGGCCAAAAACGAATGTTGAAAAAAGTAGTATTTCAGTGTAACAAATTAAGCCCCCCTGCCTTAGTCACAGGCCTTTGGCCCACCCACACAAGTGAGGTATCATTTTACTCGGGAGAACAAGGGGAACGCAGGGTGGTAGGACATTTGTGCCGACACGGCGATCCCACGCAAAAATGTATGGAAAACTGTTTTTTTAACCTAAATTTGTGGTTTGCAGGGATTTCTGGGTAGGAAAACATTGGGGGACCCACGCATGCCATACCTCCCTGGACTCCCCCGGGTGTCTAGTTTTCAGAACTGTTTGGGTTTGGTAGTTTCCAAAGATGCCCGCCGAGCCCCGGTCCAAAAACTCAGTCCCCCCCCCAAAAAAAAGAAGGTAATCTTGCTATTGGTTATTGTAATGTCTCCACCGTACGATTTGGACCGTTTCCTGTTGCAGCCACTATGCCTACCCACGCAAGTGAGGTACCATTTTTATCGGGAGACCTGGGGGAACGCTGGGTGGGAGGAAATTTGTGTGAGCCCAGTGACGCCACGCTTTCCCACACAAAAAAAGTGTGTAAAAACTGATTTTTCCATCAAACATTGAGGTTTGCAAGGGATTCTGGGTAAAGGAACGTTGGAGGATCCACGCAAGCCATACCTCCTTGGAAGCCCCCGGGTGTCTACTTTTCAGAAACGTGTGGGTTTGGTAGGTTTCCCTAGATGGCCGTCTCGCACGGGGCCAAAAACCCAGGTACCCCCTCTTTCAAAAGCTGGTGGGATTGAATGTCAATCCCACCAGCTTTTGAAAGAGGGGTTACCTGGGTTTTTGGCCCCGTGCGAGACGGCCATGTAGGAAAACCTACCAAACCCACACATTTCTGAAAAGTAGACACCCGGGGGCTTCCAAGGAGGTATGGCTTGCGTGGATCCTCCAACGTTCCTTTACCCAGAATCCCTTGCAAACCTCAATTTTTGCAGAAAAAGTCAGTTTTTTCACACTTTTTATGCGTGGGAAAGCGTGGCGTCACTGGGCTCACACAAATTTCCTCCCACCCAGCGTTCCCCCAGGTCTCCCGAGAAAAATGGTACCTCACTTGCCTGGGTAGGCATAGTGGCTGCGAAAGGAAATGGTTCAAATTGTACGGTGGTGAATTTACAATACCAAATTGCAAAACAACCTTGATTTTGGGGGGGGGGCACCTGAGTTTTTGGCCCGGGGCTCGGTGGTATTCTTTGGAAAGTACAAAACCCAAACAGTTCTGAAAAGTAGACCCCCGGGGGAGTCCAGGGAGGTATGGCATGCGTGGGTCCCCGAACGTTTTCCTACCCAGAACACCTTGCAAACCTTAAAATTAGGTAAAATATTCACTTTTTCAAACTTTTTTGCGTGGAATCACCGTGCCGGCAAAAATGTCCTACCACCCAGCGCTCCCCTTGTTCTCCCGAGTAAAAGGATACCTCACTTGTGTGGGTGCCCCAAAGCAGAACAGGCCAAAAACGAATGTTGAAAAAAGTAGTATTTCAGTGTAACAAATTAAGCCCCCCTGCCTTAGTCACAGGCCTTTGGCCCACCCACACAAGTGAGGTATCATTTTACTCGGGAGAACAAGGGGAACGCAGGGTGGTAGGACATTTGTGCCGACACGGCGATCCCACGCAAAAATGTATGGAAAACTGTTTTTTTAACCTAAATTTGTGGTTTGCAGGGATTTCTGGGTAGGAAAACATTGGGGGACCCACGCATGCCATACCTCCCTGGACTCCCCCGGGTGTCTAGTTTTCAGAACTGTTTGGGTTTGGTAGTTTCCAAAGATGGCCGCCGAGCCCCGGTCCAAAAACTCAGTCCCCCCCCCAAAAAAAAGAAGGTAATCTTGCTATTGGTTATTGTAATGTCTCCACCGTACGATTTGGACCGTTTCCTGTTGCAGCCACTATGCCTACCCACGCAAGTGAGGTACCATTTTTATCGGGAGACCTGGGGGAACGCTGGGTGGGAGGAAATTTGTGTGAGCCCAGTGACGCCACGCTTTCCCACACAAAAAAAGTGTGTAAAAACTGATTTTTCCATCAAACATTGAGGTTTGCAAGGGATTCTGGGTAAAGGAACGTTGGAGGATCCACGCAAGCCATACCTCCTTGGAAGCCCCCGGGTGTCTACTTTTCAGAAATGTTTGGGTTTGGTAGGTTTTCCTACATGGCCGTCTCGCACGGGGCCAAAAACCCAGGTAACCCCTCTTTCAAAAGCTGGTGGGATTGACATTCAATCCCACCAGCTTTTGAAAGAGGGGGTACCTGGGTTTTTGGCCCCGTGCGAGACGGCCATCTAGGGAAACCTACCAAACCCACACATTTCTGAAAAGTAGACACCCGGGGGCTTCCAAGGAGGTATGGCTTGCGTGGATCCTCCAACGTTCCTTTACCCAGAATCCCTTGCAAACCTCAATGTTTGATGGAAAAATCAGTTTTTACACACTTTTTTTGTGTGGGAAAGCGTGGCGTCACTGGGCTCACACAAATTTCCTCCCACCCAGCGTTCCCCCAGGTCTCCCGATAAAAATGGTACCTCACTTGCGTGGGTAGGCATAGTGGCTGCAACAGGAAACGGTCCAAATCGTACGGTGGAGACATTACAATAACCAATAGCAAGATTACCTTCTTTTTTTTGGGGGGGGGACTGAGTTTTTGGACCGGGGCTCGGCGGCCATCTTTGGAAACTACCAAACCCAAACAGTTCTGAAAACTAGACACCCGGGGGAGTCCAGGGAGGTATGGCATGCGTGGGTCCCCCAATGTTTTCCTACCCAGAAATCCCTGCAAACCACAAATTTAGGTTAAAAAAACAGTTTTCCATACATTTTTGCGTGGGATCGCCGTGTCGGCACAAATGTCCTACCACCCTGCGTTCCCCTTGTTCTCCCGAGTAAAATGATACCTCACTTGTGTGGGTGGGCCAAAGGCCTGTGACTAAGGCAGGGGGGCTTAATTTGTTACACTGAAATACTATTTTTTTCAACATTCGTTTTTGGCCTGTTCTGCTTTGGGGCACCCATACAAGTGAGGTATCCTTTTACTCGGGAGAACAAGGGGTGCGCTGGGTGGTAGGACATTTTTGCCGGCACAGTGATTCCACGCAAAAAAGTTTGAAAAAGTGATTATTTTACCTAATTTTAAGGTTTGCAGGGTGTTCTTGGTAGGAAAACGTTTGGGGACCCACGCATGCCATACCTCCCTGGACTCCCCCGGGGGTCTACTTTTCAGAACTGTTTGGGTTTTGTACTTTCCAAAGAATACCACCGAGCCCCGGGCCAAAAACTCAGGTGCCCCCCCCCCAAAATCAAGGTTGTTTTGCAATTTGGTATTGTAAATTCACCACCGTACAATTTGAACCATTTCCTTTCGCAGCCACTATGCCTACCCACGCAAGTGAGGTACCATTTTTATCGGGAGACCTGGGGGAACGTTGGGTGGGAGGAAATTTGTGTGAGCCCAGTGACGCCACGCTTTCCCACACAAAAAAAGTGTGAAAAAACTGACTTTTTCTGCAAAAATTGAGGTTTGCAAGGGATTCTGGGTAAAGGAACGTTGGAGGATCCACGCAAACCATACCTCCTTGGAAGCCCCCGGGTGTCTACTTTTCATAAATGTGTGGGTTTGGTAGGTTTTCCTACATGGCCGTCTCGCAAGGGGCCAAAAACCCAGGTAACCCCTCTTTCAAAAGCTGGTGGTATTGAATGTCAATCCCACCAGCTTTTGCAAGAGGGGTTACCTGGGTTTTTGGCCCCGTGCGAGACGGCCATTTAGGGAAACCTACCAAACCCACACATTTCTGAAAAGTAGACACCCGGGGGCTTCCAAGGAGGTATGGCTTGCGTGGATCCTCCAACGTTCCTTTACCCAGAATCCCTTGCAAACCTCAATTTTAGCTTAAAAAAATCCTTTTTTGTCAAACTTTTTTGCATGGGAAAGCGTGGCATCACTGGGCTCACACAAATTTCCTCCCACCCAGCGTTCCCCCAGGTCTCCCGATAAAAATGGTACCTCACTTGCGTGGGTAGGCATAGTGGCTGCAACAGGAAACGGTTCAAATTGTACGGTGGAGAATTAAGTTTTCAATGTGAGAGCGTGTGATTCAAGGAAATTGTGACAGACAATTTCAAGTTTGCAGGAGATTCTGGATAAAAATCAACAATAGAATTCACCAGAAAGACATGACCATATACTTCCATGGTTTAACAATAATAACTAATTTTAGTAAGTTATTTATGGCTATAATGTACACCGTAACAGAGTTACTCAAAAGTCAAACATTCAAGGCACGGCTAACTATTCCTCAAAGACACACACATACAGGTTGGATTTGGCACGAGGGCGAGTGATGGTTCAGTACATAAAATTTAATTAACAAGATATTTCAAAAAATGAAATGCTCTGTCAATAAATAAATGCATAAAAACCGAACCAGTGACTCGCGACTCGTGAGCTGTAAAGCCACGACAAGGCACCAACCGTTTTACAGGCCATTCACGCGCCTTTCATACCTGATACAAACCAGACCATTGACACCATCCGGAAAGAACAGCAACACATTACAACAATCACAATAAGGGACAAGGTACACCCTACTTCAGAAAGAGATAAAAGACAAACATTACTGCACAGCCATCAAATCCGCAAGCACACACACATTCTGGTTGGATTTGGCACGAGGGTGAGTGATGATTCTGTACATACAATTGTATTTGCAAGTAATTTCAAAAAAATGAAATACACTGCGTATAATTGAAAGTATGATAAACTGAACCACTGACTCACAGCTCGTGAGCTGTAAAGCCACGTCAAGGCACCAACCTCTTTACAGGCCATTCATACACCTTTCGTACGTGTGACACATACAAAACATTCACACCGCCAGCCGCGGACCCATCACATTTCAACACTCACACAAGCAGACAGCGCCATTCAAGGGCCCATCACTTTCACACGCCCACATTTCTGACATTTCAACAACACAAAATGATGGACTGCGTGGAGTGTCACTCACCTAGCAGTGTGTGTAGTGACCAAAGTAACTACTCACACACCGCCAGCCGAGCGCCAGTCCACCGACACCACCACCCAAGCACCAGACCATGCACACCACTAGCCAAACACCACTCAGCGCACACCGACAGCCAAGTACCACTCCACACACACCACCAGCCAAGCAACACACCACGCACACTGCAAGCCAAGCGGCACTCCACACACAACGCCAGCCAAGCACCCCTCCGTGCACAGACAGCCAAGTACCACTCCACACACACCGCCAGCCAAGCGCCACTCCACGCGCACCACCATCCAAGCACCGGACCATGCACACCGCCAGCCAAGTAGCACTCCATGCACACCACCAGCCAAGCGCCACTCCACACACACCACCAGCCAAGCACCACTCCACACACACCGCCAGCCAAGCACCACTTCGTGCACAGACAGCCAAGTATCACTCCACGCACACCACCAGCCAAGCGCCACTCCACGCACACTACCAGCCAAGCGCCACTCCACGCACACCACCAGCCAAGGACAAATCCAAACACAACACCAGGCAAGCGCAAGAGCACGCACACGGCCAACAAAACACCAGACCACGCACACCGCCAGACAAGCACCAGTCCACAGACACCGGCAGCCAAGCGCCAAACCATGCACACCGTCAGACAAGGACACTACACGCAAACCAACATCATACTTTAGTTTTTTTTGAAAATGAAAGAAAAACAAAAACAAATTGCAAATTGATACAAATCTACTAACTCAACAACTACACTAAAAAGACTACACAAATGCAAACTTTGAAACTGAACAATAAGACCAACCAGTTCACTTTACCACTCATTGATACTCCCAAAAATTCTTTTGCGTGTGGTACAATCTATAACAAGCAGGTACACACAGCCCGGGGTTTGAAGGGCAGTCAGGGCAGTACATACGAACCTCCTTCCGCAAACCTCTTCGCCAACAGACTCTACATCTCCGACTGGGAAAGTCTTTTGAGGTTGTAGGAGGAATTTGACCAGGAAAATGGCGATCTTTCAATCTGGCAATATCCTCCACCACTCCAACTCTAGGAACACTTGCCTGTTCAACTAAAACAAGGCTGCCTATTACAGACTCCTGAAACTTTTCAAAAGTAATCTTTGACTGGGGACATGATTTCTGGAACACAACAAAAGCATTAAAGGTTGCCAAGTGGAAAAGATGGATAGCCAACTTCTTGTACCAAATGTAAGCCTTACGAAGAGCAGCATACGGTTCCAACCTCTGGTCTACTCTGTCAACACCACCCATGTACTTATTGTAGTGCATTATGCACACAGGTTTGCGCACTTCTGCAACCTGACCCCAAACAGTCACCGGTTCAGTGCTTTCATCATGTATTGTAGTCAACATGTAGACATCTCTCCTGTCTGAAAACTTCACAGCTAGAAGCTCCTCACAACGCAATGCACTACACTGTCCCCGAGCAAGCTTCTGACACACAAGTTCTTTTGGGAAACCTTTACGGTTTGAGCGGATTGTGCCACAAGCAACAGTGTCCACTTTGCCCAATTCCCTGAACAACCGCACACCAGTGTAGAAGTTATCGACATACAAATGATGGCCTTTGTTAAACAATCCACGACCAAGTTCCCACACAATTTTCTCAGTCACTCCAAAAGTCGACGGACAACCAGGGGGGTTAATCCTGGATTCCTTACCAGTGTACACCCTGAAATTAGAGACATATCCAGTCTCACTGTCACACAGCATATACAGTTTGATTCCATAGCGTGCCCTCTTACTAGGAATGTATTGCCGAAATACCAAGCGACCTTTGAACAACAGCAAAGACTCGTCCACTGCAATTTCTTTCCCAGGATAAAAGATCTCAGAAAATCGATCAACGAAATGATCAATGACAGGCCGAATCTTGAAAAGACGGTCACAATCAGGGTGATCTCGTGGCAAAGCAAGACTATTGTCAACAAAATGCATCATCCGAAGCAGAAGCAAATACCGATCACGACTCATGACTGCCGGAAATATAGCTGTAGCCATCAAGGGACTAGTAGACCAATATGAAGCCATTGATGGTTTCCTAAGCAAGCCCATCAAAAAAGTTAAACCCAAAAACTTTTTCATCTCCTCCAAATTTGTGGGAGTCCACCGGGTAGCTCTAGCGTGGGGCTTAAGGCTGGCACTGTTCACCCTCAAAAAATTTTCAGCATACAAATTAGTCTGCTCTACAATCTCTGCCACAAACACATCATCCATAAACAACTTGAAAAAATCAATAGGCAAAAAGTTTTCTGTGTTCACCCTACACCCTGGAACACCAGTAAATTCAGGCAATGCCGGCTGCACCATGCCTGGTGCAACCCAGAGGTCAGAACTTTCAACATCAAGTCTTGCAGCCGCAGGCTGCCGCCCAGCTGCCTCTCGTCTTACTGCACCAACAGGAATACTAGCAACCCCAGGCTGCAGCCCAGATGTCTCTTGCCGCACTATTGGCACAGGAATGTCCTCCGCAACCACAGACACAACAATGTCCTCTGCAACCACAGGCGCAGCAATGTCCTCCGCAACCACAGGCACATCATCCACACCAAAAGTAGCTTCATCAGCACTCAGAGTGTCTTCATCATCAGATGAAGCCATGTGTAGAGAAAACTCACTACCTGAATCTTCACCTCCCACCTCTGGTTCAGAATCAGAGTCAGACTCTGGACCATGGTCAGAGGAAGAATCAAAAAGCAATCCAACAACTTGCTGAGCAGTAATCCGGCGGCTAGCCATTATCCTTACAAATAAAGGAGTCTGCACAAACAACAACAACCCCAACACTGCGCAAAGTAAGATGAAAAATGTAAGCCTTTTCCAAAAAAAAAACTAATTTAGAAAATATATACAATTCACTTACAAGACACAACTACACTCACCAGCACCTACTCTGCAAAGACACAGCAAAGGGGCAACGATATCCCACTAGAAAGAAGAAAAAAACACACTTACATCTACAGAAGGACACATCAAAAACAAATGCAAAACATGTTTTACAATCAGAAACCAAACATACTCGTATTTTACTACACACTTTTCAAAAAAATACAATCACAGTACAATTGAACAAAAAAGAGGTCTCTTACCAAACACATACAACTACAGAAACAGCAGAACAACCAGTAACGGAACCGCACACTGCAACACTCTAAAGAGAAAAAAAAACAACACACATTACAACAGGCTATGTCACAGGGTATGTCACAAATGGGGTGTCTGTCCCCAAGGGGGGAAGATTATAAATCATTATAAACCCCTGGAAGCGACCCTTGCCCAAGGGGTCGCTTCCGTTATAAATATACTAAAATCCCTGGTGTCTAGTGGGCTTTTCTACCCCCCCTGGGTCCAGATGTGGCCCAAAAAATGGGTGATCTGCCCCCAGGGGGGGGCAGACAAGTCTACAAAAAATTATGGGCCACTAGGAAGCGACCCTTCCCCAAGGGGGTCGCTTCCTTTACAATTAGAAATAAATCCCTGGTGTCTAGTGGGCTTTTCTGCCCCCCCTGGGTCCAGATAACGCACTAACATGGGCGATCTGCACCCAGGGGGGGGCAGAAAAGTCTGCATTGAAAAATGATGGCCCTAGGAAGCGACCCTTCCCCAAGGGGTCGCTTCCTTTACAACTATACATAAATCCATGGTGTCTAGTGGGCTTTTCTGCCCCCCCTGGGTCGAGATCGCTCGCTAAAACGAGCGATGTCGACCCAGGGGGGGCAGAAAAGTCTGAATGACAAAATAACTGCCCCTGGAAGCGACCCTTGCCCAAGGGGTCGCTTCCTTTACAATTATACATAAATCCCTGGTGTCTAGTGGGCTTTTCTGCCCCCCCCTGGGTCGAGATCGCTCGCTAAAACGAGCAATGTCGACCCAGGGGGGGCAGAAAAGTCTGATATATAAAAATATTGCCCCTGGAAGCGACCCTTCCCCAAGGGGTCGCTTCCTTTACAATTATACATAAATCCCTGGTGTCTAGTGGGCTTTTCTGCCCCCCCTGGGTCGAGATCGCTCGCTAAAACGAGCGATGTCGACCCAGGGGGGGCAGAAAAGTCTGAATTATAAAAATATTGCCCCTGGAAGCGACCCTTCCCCAAGGGGTCGCTTCCTTTACAATTATACATAAATCCCTGGTGTCTAGTGGGCTTTTCTGCCCCCCCTGGGTCGAGATCGCTCGCTAAAACGAGCGATGTCGACCCAGGGGGGGCAGAAAAGTCTGAATTTCAAAATATTTGCCCCTGGAAGCGACCCTTGCCCAAGGGGTCGCTTCCTTTTCATACGTAAACGTAACGTAAACAATCCCTGGTGTCTAGTGGGCTTTTCTGCCCCCCCTGGGTCGAGATCGCTCGCTAAAACGAGCGATGTCGACCCAGGGGGGGCAGAAAAGTCTGAATTATAACATAATTCCCCCTGGAAGCGACCCTTGCCCAAGGGGTCGCTTCCTTTCCAACAAAAAACATCCCTGGTGTCTAGTGGGGGCATTACTGGTGCAGGATCGCGACGCTGTGCGCGATCCTGAACCAGTAATGCCCAGCATCGGGACATCAGGGGAGAGGAAACAGTGTTTCCTCCCCCCTGATGCCTCAAGGCACCGAGAAATGGCCCCCCCGCCCCACCGGAGCACCAAACACCGACCTTGTTCCTGGACGCGCTGGAAACAAATGGCTTCCAGCGCGTCCAGCGCTTCCTGATGACGTCGGCGCGCGCTGTGCGCGCTGACGTCACCAGGAAGCGTGGGGGGGCCAGGGGGTGGCAGCGGAAAGTCTTCCGATGCCACCCCAGCAAAAAACCCCAAGATCGCTGCACAGGGGGGGGAGCGCCAGCGCTCTCCCCCAGGGCTGTACTGATGACGGAGCGGTTCCGTCATCAGCACAGCCCAACCGATGCTGATGACGGAACCGCTCCGTCATCAGCATCGAAGGGGTTAAAGGGAGCAGGGTGGGATTAGCACACAATATGAGACATGGCATGAAGGGCGGAACGTACCACACGCCCCCAGCATTTGTCACGCCCACAGCACAACGCAGACACGCCCACAAGGGACTACTTTGCTGGCACGGTTCTTTTACCTTTTAAGTGTATATGGTGGGCGTCTGCATAGCCTATGTCCTTCTGCTGCAACTGCCCTTTCCAACGCTGTATTGGGTGTTGTGATTGGTGCTGTGGTTCCTGAGATTACCCGCCTCAAAGGTTTGGGCTCTCTCTTTATTATATTAGTATGGACAGGATTCCTAGTGGTGCAAAATTTGACATTCTTATTCCCTTTTGGCACAGTTGTTTCTAATAGAGACTTATAGCCACAGATTCCTCACCTTTTGAATATTTCCCAGGCGTCAGCCTGTATCCGGAAACCTTTCAGCAGTACCTCTGTACGCCGGAAGGCGGCTCCACACTGACTCAGCTCCAGAAATGCTGAGCATATATATGGGTCACTCCCACATGCTGGCATCTGTTCCTTTCTTTCCACGCCTCTAGGTGTGTATCTGGAGCTCTCTACCTGAATATTTCTCCAGTGTGCAACGCTGCAAATCACTGTCTTGAGGTGACCCTCTCAGGTAGGATAAATTGATTGTTGGCTTTTAACAAAAAATAAGCACACTTTGTGATGCCCCACTTGTTTGTTTGCATTGGACACCGCTGTGGGATAGGTGGCTGTGCGCATAGGATGGAAAGACTCTGAGCACCTAAGTCTTGTAGGTTCTCACTCTAGTCTAGAGGCTTCTGATCTGTCTTAATTGTATTAACATTTTAGCTAATGGTTGGAGTGCTCGAATAAATGTCAGCCAGTGGTAATTACTCCGGCTGCATCCCAGGCTATTGTTACTTTGCACATTATGCCACCTTAGTTTGTACCCAGTCGTATGCAAATTAGTCTTGACCTTGCTCCAATAGTAACAGGCCAGCCCCTTGGTCAATTTTCCTGTCAGTATTGCCAGTGTTAGAACCAATTCAATGATATTGGGCACTACTCTCTGCTTAATGCTAATCTACACAAGGTAGGTCTTGTTTTGTTTCTCTGAAAATACAACCCCTATTGATAATCCTTATAATCATTTCTGCTAAATGTTAACTGCAGTGGCAACAAATTAATCTCCACACGATGCCAGTGCCGACATGCCATTGAATCAATCACCACACTTTTTCAGTAGCGTCTGAGCCTCTACGACACTCAACTTCTTAATGTGTTACTTAGTTGGACAGTGCTCTTTAGTGTACCGCTAAAATGCTTTCCTTAGGGGACTCATGCATTGACAGGCCACTCAATGGACCTTGTTCTACCTGCTCCTGTTGTTCTCGTACGTAGAACCCGACCCTGATGGCTTTATCTTAGCCTACCATATTCTGATTGCTTTCAAGATGTTTTCGTTAGGTCACCCCTGCCATACTCACCCGGCTCCTACATTTCTATATTTCTTTCTGTATATTTGGCTCTGTCTGCCTACACGCTTAATGTATGTAGGGGTCTCACACAGTTATAACTGGCTTCCTTAAACAGCCGGTGGGGTCGACCCTTTAAGAGCGATTATCCACGACGCTTTTGCCATTATACAGCTTGGAGCATCTTTGATGTTGCTATAATGAATATTACTTCTTAAATGGTGGATCTCTGTTGGCAGCCTCCTATGATACGTCACTCGAAGACTTCCGTCGCACATCTTGAAGAGAGTGCAAATTGGTTATTTGGGGAAAATGCTCTATGGACTTCTCTATGCATGTTGTTCAGTCAACCAACCACTCTAAAATATTTTTTGCCTTTGCAGAGTAGTTATTTGATCAGGTTTGTGTCCATAGTTATTTTTTTTCTTCTGCTATGTGATCAGCTTTCTGATTTGTTTTTAAAGAAAATTTAGGGTTGCTACCTCATTTTTTTGTTCCGGCCTAAGTAACGTTGTACAACAGTCCCCTGCACACGCCCGCAGTTTACAAAGAAATTAATGACAATAAAAGAACGTTCTTGATCCACTGCTTGATTTCGTATCTTGGTTTATTGAGAGACTGAGAGTTGCCGTTTGAAAAGAAGATGGGAGTGGCCCTTGCGGTATTATTGTCTCAGGAGAACATTGTACTTAATTACAAATAACTCAATACAACAGGTGTTTGGTGGGAGATGGGACAGTGGAGAAGCTGGTATAAATTATTGTGTGTGCGTGTTTGTACATTATCTGGGGAACGTTTCTTTCTTTACTAACTTGGCCTGCCAAACTCTATCAGTGTAGGGCTGGGGTAGCTGCAGTTAAGTTTTTTTTTTGTTTAAATCTTTTTATTGAAATTTCTCATATCACGCCCCCCGAAGGGGGTAAGGCACAAGGTTGTTACACATTTTTACACAATTAGAGGGTATTGTAACCAAGCATAGAAGTACATACAGTGATCTTCATGTGACATGTGGCTGTAACCTCGCCTGACTCGGCCACAACCAATGGGACCATAAGCATGTAATGGGAAATTTTGTGTGGACAATACAAGGGCCCTGGATTCCGTTTTCGCTTAATGGCGTGTCAGGAGAGGTTTATGTGGGTGTCGTTCCCGTGTGCATCGGCTTTCGCCTGTAATCCCGTGATGAGTCCTGGTGAGGAGAAGAAAAAAGAAAACGTGTACCGGTCTTGGAACTACCGGTCTGAAACTATGGGGAGGTCTTGAACTTGTGGGGGATTCTTCTCCTAGTGTATCATGCAGTGTTGGATGCGTGTGGCTCATTAGTCTGGGTCAGCGAGCACGGTGCGCGGAGGGTGCTAGTGGGGGGGCGTACCAGCCATCGGGGACGGAACAAACCAGTAGCGGGGGAGGCCTGCAGTCGCTCTTCCTCGCTCCACACGTGGGGGGTTCAAGGGTCTGGTAGCTGCGAGGGGTGTCTCGGGGAGGTCTGGGTGTGAGGGGGAGACGGGTCTGGTATGACTACCGGGGTTGTTGACCATTCTAGAGAGATGGGGTTCTTTCGCATTCCTTTCACTTCCTCTTCTCGTAAGAGCTCCTCTTCCGCTGCTCCCCATTTGCATACTGCTCCTATCCAGGCTGCTTCCGGGGGGCCCGAGGGGGCCCTCCAGTGCAGGGCAATACCTCTTTTTGCCAACAAGAGTGCAAAGGAGGCGAACCTCCATTGCAGCTTCTCCGACTTCTTTCTGTTGTAAGTCCCTAACGCGCTAATCTCCCAAGAGTCTATTTGTGGTAGATTGACCAACGTGCGGAGAGTCTGGTGTATTCTGGCCCAGTATTGGCCCAGGGTAGGGCAATCCCAAATTATATGTTTGAAAGGTGCTGCAGGCAGGCCGCAACGCAGACATAGAAATTGGGTGTCCGGGTAGTATCGTTGTAATTTATCCGGCGTGAGGTAGGCTCGGTGGAGGATGTTAAATTGTATGTTTTTAAATCTCGCGTTTCTGGACACTTTTTTGGTGTATTCCAGGGCGCGCTTCCATTCCGCGCCGTGCAACACCTTGCCCACGTCATCCTCCCAGGTCTGTCATAGGGTCTCCAGGGGGACGTTTGCTAGTTCCCTGGTGGCTTTATAGTGCCATGTTATGAGATGTCTGCCGGAGCCCATTCTAAGTATCGTATGGAGCACTGGGTGCGTGGGTGGTTCCCCGTCTCGCAAGTCCCAAAGCGGTCATGTGTTCTCCAGGAGTTGTCTATGTGTGAGGAATTGGCCTCGCGGGAGGTCATACCACTCCATCATCTGGTCGTATGTGCGTAGTTGCCGGTCCTGGATCAACTCTGCCACCTCCGTTACACCTTGATTGGTCCAGGTTTGTAAACACCTGGTGGTGAAGTGATGTTCCCCCTGGGGGAGACCCACCAGCAGGAATAACGGAGAGTAGAGAGGTGCACCTTTGGAGAGTCAGTGAATGCGCATCATGCACTTCCGTGCTATAGATACCTAAAGTGGGTGTGTGCGGGATGGTTTGGTGCCTGGTAGAATCATACGTCTGATGACCGGGAGAGGTATCTTGCCTGTGTCTGTAGTAGTTTCCATGACATGGTGCTCTGCTGTCCAGTGGGACAACCATTGCAGTTACGCCGCTAAAAAATACGATTCAAAGGATGGGGCTCCTAGGCGGCCCTCTGTGGTGGGTAACTGCAGTTTACTGAGCGCTACTCTATGCCGGCCGTCGCCCCATATGAGTGTTGTCAGCAGTGTGTCTAGCTCCCGGAAAAAAGATTTGGGTGGGATCACCGGTAAGTTGGCGAAGTTATAAAGTAGTCTGGGCACCATTATCATCTTTGCTAATGCTACCCGGCCGATGGGCGCTAGGGGTAGTGTTTTCCAGAAGGCCACCGCCGATCGCAACGCAGACAGCGCCTTGCGGTGGTAGCCTTCATACAGGTCCACCGGGGATTGGTACAGTCGCACTCCCAAGTATCAGGGGGGCGCTCCGTTCCAATGTAACGATTGCGGGCCTAGCGTCACCGTATGTGGAGCTAAATGGGGGCTGAGCAGGTAGACGGTCGACTTCTCCCAATTGACTTTGAGTCCTGAGATAGTGCAGAAGACTTGTAGGATGTCCCAGATTGCGGTGAGATCTCTAGTTACGTCGCAGATGCTGATCAACAGGTCATCTGCGTACAAGGAAACACAGTGCGCCGTCTCCGCTATCGGTATCCCCCACTCAGCACCCTCGCCCCGTAGTCGTATGGCCATGGGTTCGATCGCTAGTGCGGACAGGAGGGGAGAGAGCGGGCACCCTTGCCTTGTGCCCCTTTCAATCGGGAAGGGGGCTAAGATTAGTTTACCGATCCTCACCCTGAAGGTGAGTCCCCTGTATTGGAGCCGCCTGTATGCAAACAGGGTCTGGCCGTAATTCAGTGATTGGAGAACCGCCAACAGGTGGGACCACATCAGTGTATCAAACGCCTTTTCAAGGTCAAATATTAAGCACGCTGCTCTGGGGTACCTCTCACACGCACTGTCTTGGATGTGGAAGAGCCTTCTTAGATTGTGCGAAGTGTTACGTCCGGGCACGAATCCGCATTGGTCGGAGTGGATTAATGTGGGTATGAGTGGACTGTAGCGGTCAGCTAATATTTTTACCAGGATTTTACAGTCCGCGTTTAGGAGTGTAATGGCCCTGTATGAGGAAGGATGCGTGGGGTTCCTATGCGGTCTCAAAAATGTGACCATGATGGATTCCCGAAACGATGCAGGTAGGATCCCTTTTGATCTGGCCTCCTCGTACGTGAGTGCGAGATGGGGCACTATCTGGGTTTTTTATTTGCTATAGTACTCCAGCTGGAGTCCGTCAACCCCCGGCAATTTATTTCGGGCGAGGGACCCTATGGCACGCTTGATCTCTGTCACTGTGATTTTAGTCTCCAAGTCTCTTTGATCTTCTGGGGATATGGCGGGAAGCCTGTGGATACCTAGGAAGTGTTGTAGTGCGTCATGTGGCGTCAGCGTGGGGTTGCGGTATATGTCTGTGTAGTAGGTGCGAAAGATGCTAAGGATGTCAGCTTGAGTGTAGTGGAGTCTGCCTGTTTCATCCATCAGCTCCGTGATGAGTTGCGAATGTGTGTCCTGTCTGGCCATCCATACTAGGAGGGCCCGCCCTGTTACCCTCCCTGTGCATGCGGGTCACCTATTTACGGAAGTTATATTTCCGTAGGTCCCGGAGCGTTTCCGCGTAGGTCAGCTTCGCCGCCCCTATCTGATCTGGAGTGGCCCTACCCTGGTCCAAATAGCGAGATAATCCTGCCAGGGTCAGTTCCGCTTCACTCAGTGCCCTTTCCAGTGTTCTTCTTACCCCCACTATCTGTTGGATGGAGTGTCCGCGCGCGGTGACCTTGTATGTGTCCCATTCTAAGCCTCTAGAGGAGGCAGTGCCCGCGTTGCGTTGGAAGTGCGCAGTTATGAAGTCCCCGTGTGTGTGGCAAAATGCTTGGTCAGTGAGGCATTCCTGGGGGAGTCGCTACGTGGGGACCGAGGGGTGGGGGGGCCGCCATCGCAGTGTTAGCACGTGTGCGTCGTGGTCAGATATCGTGCGTCCGAGGTAGTCAGTGTGTTGTATTGTTGGTAAAAGCGTAGAGGAGCATAGGAATCTGCCCAGGCGCACCCTGAAGTCGTGTGGGATAGAGTGGAAGGAATATAGATTGGTTGTTGGATGATGTGCTCTCCAGGTGTCTATCAATGCCCAGCGACTCACACAGTTGCGGAAACTCTCGGTTTGTTTGTGCGCCGGGGAACTTCGCGGGGGTGCGATCTGTCGAGGAGTAAATCTAACACACAATTGTAGTCCCCTCCTAATAGCCAGGGGATCACAGTGTAGCGGGCTAGGATTCCTGTGAGCTCATCCCAGTATCGGTGCTGCTTTGTGTTGGGGGCATAGATGCTACCGAGCAGGATAGGCTGGCCTTCCAGTAGGCCACTAATAAGGGCATATCGTCCGTTTCTATCTACTAGCCTGGTTAGTTCTTTGAACGGCACTCCGGGCCTGACCCACACAAGCGCGCCTCTCGCGAAGGCGGAGTATTTCGTAGCACATATGAGTCCCCGCCATTTGCGTTGAAGGCGACCGACCTCTAGGTCCGTCAGGTGAGTCTCCTGTAGAAGGGCCACCTGCGCTTGTTGCCGTTTGATGTAGGCGTAGATGGAGTATCGTTTAGTTGCTATGTGCATCCCCCTGACATTTAGTGTTATGACTTTAAGGTCCGAGTGTGGCGTCGTGGGTGTCATGATGTGGATGTGTCATGTGAGGGATTCGCGACCACCTGTCCCAACTCCCCCCCCCCCCCCCCCCTCCACCCCCCCAGGCCCCGACCCCCGCCGGCCCAGCGACCCCCGTCTCGAGTCCACACCATCGTGTCAATTGAGTGCTCTGTGACTAGGAAGATAATAGCATACAGGGGAAAGAAATCGTAACTTCGGGAAACATTCCCAACTAGGGGGACCTATCGCATGTAAGTACGTTAATCCGTTGTTGAAGGGTGGTGGCTGGGTTTCCTCTTCGACGCCGCCGGCTCCACTACCAAAGAGGAGTTGAGTGACCGTGGAAGTGTCCCCTTGAGCATCGTGTTGATCACCAGGTATGTCCAGGGCAGGGTGACGGCCATCTAACTGCGTTCGGGGTCCATCTGCCAGTCTAAAATTTTCTTCCACTGGTCCGGGCCTCTCGGGGTCGGGGAGACGGGGTGGTGTGGGCTCTGCTTCCATGTTGGGTGCACTCTGCGTTTATGTCCACTATTACATCAGCAAGTCTGAGGTCTGGGGTATCACTCTCGGGGGTGTTTGGGACCCTTCTCGGGAGGTCTGAGCGTCGCTAGTTTCTTCCTCTGAGCTGAACAGATGTGGTCCGTTGTCGAAGTCCGATGCTTCCTCAGGTGGGCCCAGTGCCGCAGCGGCTCGGAGCGCCCTTCTACGTTCCGCTATGATCTGGGAGAGGTCTGGGGAGCTCTTCCCCGGCGGGATGGAACGGGTGCTGAGTTGAATCAGGGTGATTTTGCAGTTGTGGCCTCGCGATCGCCGCCCAGTCGGATTGTTTTGTGAGCTCGCCGGGGCCGGATGGCGCGGAGTGTGTTGTTCCGCCCAGGTGTCTGCTTCTTTCGGGTCGGTGAAGAAGTGTGTGGTGCCCTCGTGGATCACCTTGAGCTTGGCTGGGAACAAGAGGGCATATTGAATGTTCTTTTGTCGGAGTGTCCGCTTTACCGCTTGAAAGGTGGCTCTTTGCTGCTGTACTGCCTGGGAGTAGTCGGGGAAGAGCATGACTTGTTTATCTTCCACTTGTAGTCTCCCGTGTGTTCTGGCCGCTCGAAGGATTGCATTCCTGTCTCTGAAGTGGAGGAGTTTCAGCAGGAACGGCCTCGGGGGCAGGCCCGGCTTCGGTTTGCGTGCTGGGACTCGGTGCGCCCATTCCACCGAGAAGAAGGGGGTCAGAACCGTGGCTGGTGTGAAGGACGCGATCCAGCCTGTGATGTATTGTACGGGGTCCACCCCCTCCGCCCCCTCCAGCAGGTTCATGACGTGGATGTTGCACCTTCGGGAGTGCCCTTCCAAGTCGTCCGCTTATTATTCCAGGGTTTTGAGCCTAGATTGGAGGTCCGTGATGTCACGATGATGTTGTTCACCTGCGGTTGGAGCGTCTGTAATTCCTGTTCCCCCTGAGATACTTTGTCCGACAATTTCTTATGGTCATCCCGGAGAAGATTAAGGTCCGTAGCTAAAGAGTCAAATTTTTGTTCCATCGTTACTCTGGAGTGTTCTATCGCTGCCAGCACCTGGTCCAGTTTTCTGGACGTGGGGTCCATCTTGTCCTGTTCGTCCCGTTGTGTTGACTGTGACTGTGCTTGACTTTGCGGTCTCTGTGAGTCTGCGCCTTGCATGGTTGGTGCTGTTTGGCGACCCATCGTGGGAGGCGAGGGGGTCCCCACAGCCTTGGCACCCCCCGGGTGGTGGGCACGGGCGTTGCCCGATTTGCAGAGTGTTAAGGTCCGATTGGGCTCCACTAGTATTTGGGTCTCCTCCCAATGTCAATCCGGTCGGACCTCACAGGTGTTGGATGGGAGGGCCTCCCAGTGATTGGGGCGCCTCGTGGAGTGTGGGGCCGAGATGTGGCGAGATTGTACCGGCGCCTCGGCTGACAGTCCAATGGCGGCAGCGACGGAGTGGTCCCAGAGCCACTTTGGGGGCGTCCTCCGTTCCCGCGTCTCCTACTCCCTCCGCCGCTGGCGGTATGCCCTCTTATTGGCCCAACTGTCCAGCGGGGTCGCGTCTCAGGTGGGGGACCCTCCGGGGGGGAGAGCTATGCTGGGTTCGGGGTGACCTCTGTTGTCCTCCACTAGCGCCCCCGGCTGGCAATGCGGGATGGGTCGTCCCCGGCCTCGTGAGCAGCCTAGGTACCCCAGACCTTTCCTGTTATGGGGGTATACGGTGCACGCTTGCCCCTCTGGTCGCCTCACCCCCTCACCTGCCGCACTGTTGTGGGCGTCCTGTCAGGGGTCCACCACTGCTCATGCCTCGGGGGTCGGGGTGGTCTCAGATGTCGCCGAGTGGGCCGCCGTTCAGCACCTCCTCTTGGGTCTCAGTCCGCAGCGCATGGTTCGGGGCTTTGCTGATGTGAGAGGCTCGCGTGTTTCTGGCGGCAGCGGTGCTGGTGGGCAGGGTCCTTTCGACGGGGCGCCCGTCCGGAGGCGGACGTGCCGCTTTCAGGTCAGGTCTGGCCGCGCTTCATTCCCCCCGCTCACAGCGCTGGCTTACAACGGCGTCTCTCCTGCTCACCACCAATTTGCCATGTCGTCCGCTGCTGCCTCGCCGGTCCTGCGTCGAGGTTCCCCAGCCTCTGCGTAGTGGGATCAGGCGACTCTCCAGCGGCGCCGTCTCACTTCATGGCCGCCATCTTGTGCGAGCGCGCCCGGTGGACACTGCGCGGCTCCGTGGGCTCGTTGTGGGTCGTTACTCGTTGTTTTGAGCGTCTCTGAGCCGTCCCCAGAGGTTCCGATGGCTAGACCTGGCCACGATTCCCTTGTTGCTTCATGGGGGATCTCGTAGCAGGCCTTTGGACCCTCAGGAAGAACGATCCACCATCTTTGGTGGCTTAGCCACGCCCCCGTAGCTGCAGTTAAGTTAATGTGTGCGCCATTATCTAACACAGAAACGTGATCTACCAGCATATCAGGGCCTCTGTGTGCTATGGCTCAAGCGGCCCTGTTAATCTGACAATCGTGCGACACCACATGGTGCTCCATTTGTTAAAGTCGCAAAACAAAACCCTCTTTTTGGGACATGGATGGAGGTTATAGGAGTTTTACAAAGTCAACTATATTTAAACTCTGCATAATAGCCAGCGCACCTTTTAGTCTGGGAGTTTTGTATTCAAATGTAATGACAATAAGTGCACGCACAGTAATGAACCCCTCAGATCTTGATTGTGTGTGTAGGGGACTCCACTGCCTGAAGGGGTTTCTCGTAGAGGAGTTGTGGTGGGAATAGCCTCATAATAGGGGTGTAGACTGCACACACAGAACCTGTAAGTCACATTGAGATGAGGCTCTATTGTGAAAGGGCTTGTACCCACCCCAATGCCACTGATCTGCCCAGAGCAATATTTAACATGCTTACATTAGCCATGGCAATGCAGCTCCACCCACTATGATCCTGCACCCTAGGGCGCCTGAGGTAGAGGTGTCATGCCTCATGGGTCCAGGAGGCATCGGTTCCCCAGCAGGGGTACATACATGCGTGCTAGAACACACCAGGGAGAAGCAGTGCCCCCACTCACGAGGTTAGAATTGGAGCTGTGCTTTCGTAGAGATGCCGGCACTTTAAACATGCCAGTTTCAAAGTGGAATACTCTGCCAAAACAGTTCCCATTGATTTAAGGCTGAAAATGAATGATTATGAGTAAAATACAGTGCTTCAATAATGCCAAAATATTTCCATTTTGAGCTGCAAAATTTCCATTTTTGTGCCGCAAATCTATGCCGCAATATCCTGGGGGGCCTGTGCAGTTATCTCGCAGGCACTAGTGCCATGATTTCAATGGTGCTGCAGGTGCCGTGGCACCGGCCCAAAGGTTGTCAGAACTCCTCTAAACACCAAATACTGCTACATTTAACTACTAAATAAGCAGTCATATGGGCAGTTACCTTGAAGGCACTAGAGAAATGATTTTAATTGTTCAAAAAATGCAGTAACACCAGGGCCCAAAGCTCTAGGAACCCCTCAGAACATGTTTATGTTTATGTTTATGTTTAACCAATTTATAAAGCGCACTTTGACCAAGGTTTCATGGCGCTGTTGAGACTGTACTGAGTAGCCTGATCTGAAATGGTAGCAGTGGGAGAGAATTACTCATGTGCCTGTCTGAATTGGAGCAGATGGGGGCAGGAACGGATCTCCAATGGGAGAGAGTTCCAAAGTTGTGGCGCCAGGTGGCCAAAACGGCAAATGTTGCAATATTTTACTACTAAACAGGCAGTCCCACGTGCAATTACCATACATGCAATAGGGTAATGATTTGAGTAGTGCAGCAGGTGCAGTGGCACTGGGGCCAAAAGTTGCCAAAAGTCCTCTAAATTCATAATATTGCTAGTAATTCTATTATTTACCTATTTCATTTTTTTTTATTTTGCTATTATTTACCCACACTATGCCACTAGTAACAGCTCAATATATTGCCTTTTTGTACATAAACAAGTCGTAATACTTTACCCCCTAGGGCGCGCGTGGAATACCCCCGCGATGCGGGCGAATTCCACACGTGCGGGATTTGGACGCCCTACGGCCGTCCAACGCACACGCCCACCATGACGTCTGACGGCCTGGGGCCGTCCAACGCATGGAAAGGGTTAAGAGATGGGGGCGTGCCCAGCAGACTAAGATGGCATACGTGCTCTGAGCCCGCTCCGCATCCTTCCTCCAATTGTCCTGTGCCATCGGTGCACTCAATTTCATTGGACAGCTCGCATACTGCTGTGGACACTGCCCAACTGCTGCTGACACGGATCGCATATAGTCCGGTGCCAACGTCCTGCCTTCCCACTGTGATTTGGGGTGCGGCCCACCCTGAGCCGGAGGCTGTGGCCTGCCTCCATCTCACCTCTCCGTCCAGGCCCTGAGTAATGAACTTGCTATGGCAGATGGTGGGCGGGCCGGTACCTCTGTGTCCCGCTGCCCGTACATCTTTTCCTCTTCCCTGGGCCGTGGAGTCACACAGATGCATGGCCACCATCAGACCCAGGTCTGAGTCTCCTGTGACCCGCCATGTGAGAGCTCCGGGTGTGCCCTGCGACGTAGTGGCCTGGGCATCCCAGGCTCGAGTGGTAGCCTGTACATTTGTACCCGGCGGCCGGCCTTGGGGCTGCCGACCCCTACACAGCGACTTTCCTGCCTGGAGGGTGATGTCTGCGCTCCCCACCACTCCCTTGACCTTCTGGGCCCGAGCGCACACCGGACTTGGGGAGGTGAGTCAGGGATTGCGGCTCCACAGCAGCGCGCCCAAGGAACTGGGCTGGAGGTCAGGGGGTCGTTCGGGCCTAGCCCCACCCCCTTTTAACTGTTTTGGGCACTGGTGGTGACCCTCCTGCGCTGCCGCGTTGAGGAGGCCATTAGTGATGAGGCCCGGCCTCCTTTAGTTGCTACTCTTTGGTGCGTACTTGGGTGGGGAGACTGCACGAGGCTTGGGCTGAGCCACCCTCATGCGTGATCAGCAGGCTCCCGGGCTGCCTTGGGTGTTGGCAGACGGATCCTTAAGGGTGGCTCCGAGACCGGATCGGGTCCAGGCTGCCCCCTCCTGGCCTGCTGTCCCGGACCACCTGGGGCACGTGGACGACCGGACTAGACCCCCCACTGCTCACCACACTGAGACCGGGGTACCAATGGCCCATTGTCTCATGCTCCGGTGCGCTCCTCCCCGGCTGCGCTGTGAGGGTGCTCCAAAGGGTGTTGGGAGCCTGTATTGGTGATTATTGGATGTCTCCTCTACCTGTGGCTTACCAGATTAACACACTACTGGAGTCCCCTTACAATCAGACCTTTTCTCATCCCCAGGCAGTGCTGGGCCGGGCATCCTTCCTATAGCCCACAGAAGCTCTACACTACAATCTGGTGGCCTACCCTTGGGGGTGGGGAGCGTTGTCAAAGCTACAGTTTTCACACTGCGGGGGCTCTGTGGATCGGTTCGGGCCTAGTTTGCTCCTCTCCTTGCAGTAGCCTACCTGATACCACTTCCTTCTGCGGTGCTGAAGAGTTGTGCACCAGGATCTCCTCTATGCCCACTGACCAGCAGCTAGTCATGGGCCGCCTTCGCTCTACCTCCCCACAGACGGCGATGCTTCAGGATTCTGGAGGTAGGTCATCTTTGAGGGGCCTTCAGAATCCCAGCACACTGCTCTCTCAGCCAAGATCAATTCGATCCTAGCGGCCATTGGAGAAAATTGGTGCAGCATTGGATCAGACTCCTGAGGTGCACTGTTTTGTGTGTTACCGACATTGCATTTAAGGAATCGTTATTACCGATTCCTTAAATGCAAGGCCATAAGGAATCGGTATTAAGGAATCGGTATTTACCGATTCCTTAATACTGAATCCTCCCTACATCTCAAATGCCGAAATACCGGTCGGTAAAGGTGAAATTTAACAAATTTCACCGTTACCGACCGGTATTGGGCCACCTACATAGCGCCCTAACTTGCAAGGCAGATCTGTTTCTTCATCGGTGGCCTTACGACGCAACACCTGTCTGAGAACCACTGGCTTTATGAACATGCCCATTCAATGGCTTACAAGGCGGTCTTAGTACTGGAGTGCTTCAAGGACAGCAGAGCTACGGCCAGGTACCTGGGCCTTTCCAAGGCCCTCATCAACTCTATTCCGCCTTTTGCTCCTTTCGTGGCCACAGTTGGAGCTTCCAACCGTGGGCATGGTTATGATGTCGGGCGGACTCCGTTGCCGATTGGAATCGCCCGACCATAGGTCGGTGGTTCCGACCGCAGTGTGGATGCGACCGTCCTATGGGCAGTCGGAAACATCCATTTTTCAATGACAGCTTGTGCAACGGGTGGAAAAGTCCTGCAGCACAAGTTGCCATTGAAAAATGTATGTTTTTAAACATCCCTGCACCTTGTGGTAGGCACCATTCCGTGCCTGCCACACGACACATGGATGTTTAGGGAGCCTCAAAAGATGCAGCTCAGGCCTCGTAGAAAAACCGCTGAGGGACGGGGGCCCTGGCAGGGGGCCCCAAAGTCACTCTTCAACAGCCTTTCCATGTTGTAAAGGACGACATGGAAAGGCTGTCGGAAAGTGACATAATCCTGACAGGCTGGCTCCGCCGTCATTATGGGTCCTGCAGACGCTCAAACTGGCTCCTTGAGCCCGTCGAAAGTGCAGAGAAATCCACCAGAGGGGTTCCCTCCGCCCGCCGGCATCATAATACGGCGGTCAGAGGGAAACCATTGATGTTGGGCGGAAAGCCTCTGACAAGCTGTCGAATGGCTTTCCGCCCCACATCGAAATCGGGCCCAGGTCTTTATCCACCCATCCATCATGGCCCTCAAGTTTCGCAAGGCCTGTGTGGCCGAGGACGCAGTACTCACAGACCACATGAGTCAGGTAGCCAGAGGTCGGGCCAGTCCACTTTCCCGCCAGCAGCCTCCAAACGTCTTTAGTTTGCCTTCTGATCATCCTGGGCAACCATTGGGAGGCAGGATATGCTATCACCTGCCCCCTGAAGGTTCATAACATGAAACCGATGGGTTCTGCAGATTTTTCAAAGGTGCTACCCACTTGCGACATACTGGCACTCTTGGAGAAGAGACCATAGAGAGAGTATCTACGCCAGAAATAGGCCGTGGTTGGTATTCCTGCTACTTTCTGGTGCCCAAGAAGGCTAAAGGCCTTCATCCTATCTTAGACCTGCGCCCTCTCAATTTCTTCCTGAAAAATAGAAATTCTGAATGCTCATGCTCACTCAAGTTGTATTTGCCCTCGATCCGGAACACTGAATGGTAGTGTTGGGCAGGAGGCATGCTTCCACATTCCTATCCTGCCTGCTCACAGACTTTACCTGTGGTTCACGGTGAGGCATGAGAATTTTCAGTTTGCTTTCTTTCTGTTTGGCCTTATCAGCGCCCCTCAGGTGTTTAACAAGGTGATGGCGGTGGTTGCAGCTTATCTGTGCAGAGCAGGGGTGCCAGTCTTCCCCAATCTTGATAAAACTGGCTGTTGAAGGTGGGTTCGCTCTAGGAGGTACTCTTCCACCTTCAGGCTATGACGGACCACCTGTATTTGCTGCGGTTCACTATCAGCATGTCATTGGAGCTGTCCTGGACATGGTGCAGTTTCTGGCTTATCCTCCCAAAATGTGAGTCCAGGATATTCAGGCTACAATACCGATTTTTCAGCCTTGAACCTGGGTTTTGATGAGAATGACTCTGAGGCTGCTGGGTCTCCTGGCGCCCGCATCCTGCTTGTGACGCAAGCCCGCTGGCATATGCAGGCTCTGCACTGAGGCCTGAAGTTCCAGTGGGCGCAGCAGGAAAGTCTCTTCGGCATTGTCCAGATCTCGGAGTGTACTGCAAAAGATCTGCAGTTATGGATAACGATCTATGATTGGGTCACCGGCAGACCCCTCTCCCTTCCTCAACCAGATCTGACAGTAGTGACAGATGCTTTGCTCATGGGATAGGACGGCCATCAGGGAGAGGTGATGAACAGAGGCATTTAGTCATCGGCAAAATCCAGCTTCCACATCAATCTATTTGGGCTCCAAGTGATCTGGCTGACATTGAAAGCCTTTCTACCCCCCAGTGCAGGTGTTCGAGGGTAACACCAACTCATGTGGTACTACAACAAGCAGGGCAGGGTAGGGTGGTGGACCCATAGTCAAGATGCTCTGCACCTTTGGGCATGGCTTGAACAGGGTATATCCCTGTTGGTTCAACACCTGGCTGGGTTTTTTAGGGCCAGGCCGTACAAACTCAGCTGAAGATGCCTAGCGGATCACAAATGGCGTCTACATCCGGAGGTGGTGTATGGTCTTTTTTAGCAGTGAGGAGAGCCTTGGTTAGATCTGTGTGCCACCGCTGAGAATTGTCAGCAATTTTGCACGCTGGAGTTTTAAAGGTGGCTCTCACTTGGGGAGGTGAGTCAGGGATTGCGCCACCACAGCAGCGCGCCCAAGGAACTGGGCTGGAGGTCAGGGGGTCGTTCGGGCCTAGCCCCACCCCCTTTTAACTGTTTTGGGCACTGGTGGTGACCCTCCTGCGCTGCCGCGTTGAGGAGGCCATTAGTGATGAGGCCCGGCCTCCTTTAGTTGCTACTCTTTGGTGCGTACTTGGGTGGGGAGACTACACGAGGCTTGGGCTGAGCCACCCTCATGCGTGATCAGCAGGCTCCCGGGCTGCCTTGGGTGTTGGCAGACGGATCCTTAAGGGTGGCTCCGAGACCGGATCGGGTCCAAGCTGCCCCCTCCTGGCCTGCTGTCCCGGACCACCTGGGGCACGTGGACGACCGGACTAGACCCCCCACTGCTCACCACACTGAGACCGGGGTACCAATGGCCCATTGTCTCATGCTCCGGTGCGCTCCTCCCCGGCTGCGCTGTGAGGGTGCTCCAAAGGGTGTTGGGAGCCTGTATTGGTGATTATTGGATGTCTCCTCTACCTGTGGCTTACCAGATTAACACACTACTGGAGTCCCCTTACAATCAGACCTTTTCTCATCCCCAGGCAGTGCTGGGCCGGGCATCCTTCCTATAGCCCACAGAAGCTCTACACTACAATCTGGTGGCCTACCCTTGGGGGTGGGGAGCGTTGTCAAAGCTACAGTTTTCACACTGCGGGGGCTCTGTGGATCGGTTCGGGCCTAGTTTGCTCCTCTCCTTGCAGTAGCCTACCTGATACCACTTCCTTCTGCGGTGCTGAAGAGTTGTGCACCAGGATCTCCTCTATGCCCACTGACCAGCAGCTAGTCATGGGCCGCCTTCGCTCTACCTCCCCACAGACGGCGATGCTTCAGGATTCTGGAGGTAGGTCATCTTTGAGGGGCCTTCAGAATCCCAGCACACTGCTCTCTCAGCCAAGATCAATTCGATCCTAGCGGCCATTGGAGAAAATTGGTGCAGCATTGGATCAGACTCCTGAGGTGCACTGTTTTGTGTGTTACCGACATTGCATTTAAGGAATCGTTATTACCGATTCCTTAAATGCAAGGCCATAAGGAATCGGTATTAAGGAATCGGTATTTACCGATTCCTTAATACTGAATCCTCCCTACATCTCAAATGCCGAAATACCGGTCGGTAAAGGTGAAATTTAACAAATTTCACCGTTACCGACCGGTATTGGGCCACCTACATAGCGCCCTAACTTGCAAGGCAGATCTGTTTCTTCATCGGTGGCCTTACGACGCAACACCTGTCTGAGAACCACTGGCTTTATGAACATGCCCATTCAATGGCTTACAAGGCGGTCTTAGTACTGGAGTGCTTCAAGGACAGCAGAGCTACGGCCAGGTACCTGGGCCTTTCCAAGGCCCTCATCAACTCTATTCCGCCTTTTGCTCCTTTCGTGGCCACAGTTGGAGCTTCCAACCGTGGGCATGGTTATGATGTCGGGCGGACTCCGTTGCCGATTGGAATCGCCCGACCATAGGTCGGTGGTTCCGACCGCAGTGTGGATGCGACCGTCCTATGGGCAGTCGGAAACATCCATTTTTCAATGACAGCTTGTGCAACGGGTGGAAAAGTCCTGCAGCACAAGTTGCCATTGAAAAATGTATGTTTTTAAACATCCCTGCACCTTGTGGTAGGCACCATTCCGTGCCTGCCACACGACACATGGATGTTTAGGGAGCCTCAAAAGATGCAGCTCAGGCCTCGTAGAAAAACCGCTGAGGGACGGGGGCCCTGGCAGGGGGCCCCAAAGTCACTCTTCAACAGCCTTTCCATGTTGTAAAGGACGACATGGAAAGGCTGTCGGAAAGTGACATAATCCTGACAGGCTGGCTCCGCCGTCATTATGGGTCCTGCAGACGCTCAAACTGGCTCCTTGAGCCCGTCGAAAGTGCAGAGAAATCCACCAGAGGGGTTCCCTCCGCCCGCCGGCATCATAATACGGCGGTCAGAGGGAAACCATTGATGTTGGGCGGAAAGCCTCTGACAAGCTGTCGAATGGCTTTCCGCCCCACATCGAAATCGGGCCCAGGTCTTTATCCACCCATCCATCATGGCCCTCAAGTTTCGCAAGGCCTGTGTGGCCGAGGACGCAGTACTCACAGACCACATGAGTCAGGTAGCCAGAGGTCGGGCCAGTCCACTTTCCCGCCAGCAGCCTCCAAACGTCTTTAGTTTGCCTTCTGATCATCCTGGGCAACCATTGGGAGGCAGGATATGCTATCACCTGCCCCCTGAAGGTTCATAACATGAAACCGATGGGTTCTGCAGATTTTTCAAAGGTGCTACCCACTTGCGACATACTGGCACTCTTGGAGAAGAGACCATAGAGAGAGTATCTACGCCAGAAATAGGCCGTGGTTGGTATTCCTGCTACTTTCTGGTGCCCAAGAAGGCTAAAGGCCTTCATCCTATCTTAGACCTGCGCCCTCTCAATTTCTTCCTGAAAAATAGAAATTCTGAATGCTCATGCTCACTCAAGTTGTATTTGCCCTCGATCCGGAACACTGAATGGTAGTGTTGGGCAGGAGGCATGCTTCCACATTCCTATCCTGCCTGCTCACAGACTTTACCTGTGGTTCACGGTGAGGCATGAGAATTTTCAGTTTGCTTTCTTTCTGTTTGGCCTTATCAGCGCCCCTCAGGTGTTTAACAAGGTGATGGCGGTGGTTGCAGCTTATCTGTGCAGAGCAGGGGTGCCAGTCTTCCCCAATCTTGATAAAACTGGCTGTTGAAGGTGGGTTCGCTCTAGGAGGTACTCTTCCACCTTCAGGCTATGACGGACCACCTGTATTTGCTGCGGTTCACTATCAGCATGTCATTGGAGCTGTCCTGGACATGGTGCAGTTTCTGGCTTATCCTCCCAAAATGTGAGTCCAGGATATTCAGGCTACAATACCGATTTTTCAGCCTTGAACCTGGGTTTTGATGAGAATGACTCTGAGGCTGCTGGGTCTCCTGGCGCCCGCATCCTGCTTGTGACGCAAGCCCGCTGGCATATGCAGGCTCTGCACTGAGGCCTGAAGTTCCAGTGGGCGCAGCAGGAAAGTCTCTTCGGCATTGTCCAGATCTCGGAGTGTACTGCAAAAGATCTGCAGTTATGGATAACGATCTATGATTGGGTCACCGGCAGACCCCTCTCCCTTCCTCAACCAGATCTGACAGTAGTGACAGATGCTTTGCTCATGGGATAGGACGGCCATCAGGGAGAGGTGATGAACAGAGGCATTTAGTCATCGGCAAAATCCAGCTTCCACATCAATCTATTTGGGCTCCAAGTGATCTGGCTGACATTGAAAGCCTTTCTACCCCCCAGTGCAGGTGTTCGAGGGTAACACCAACTCATGTGGTACTACAACAAGCAGGGCAGGGTAGGGTGGTGGACCCATAGTCAAGATGCTCTGCACCTTTGGGCATGGCTTGAACAGGGTATATCCCTGTTGGTTCAACACCTGGCTGGGTTTTTTAGGGCCAGGCCGTACAAACTCAGCTGAAGATGCCTAGCGGATCACAAATGGCGTCTACATCCGGAGGTGGTGTATGGTCTTTTTTAGCAGTGAGGAGAGCCTTGGTTAGATCTGTGTGCCACCGCTGAGAATTGTCAGCAATTTTGCACGCTGGAGTTTTAAAGGTGGCTCTCACTTGGGGAGGTGAGTCAGGGATTGCGCCACCACAGCAGCGCGCCCAAGGAACTGGGCTGGAGGTCAGGGGGTCGTTCGGGCCTAGCCCCACCCCCTTTTAACTGTTTTGGGCACTGGTGGTGACCCTCCTGCGCTGCCGCGTTGAGGAGGCCATTAGTGATGAGGCCCGGCCTCCTTTAGTTGCTACTCTTTGGTGCGTACTTGGGTGGGGAGACTACACGAGGCTTGGGCTGAGCCACCCTCATGCGTGATCAGCAGGCTCCCGGGCTGCCTTGGGTGTTGGCAGACGGATCCTTAAGGGTGGCTCCGAGACCGGATCGGGTCCAAGCTGCCCCCTCCTGGCCTGCTGTCCCGGACCACCTGGGGCACGTGGACGACCGGACTAGACCCCCCACTGCTCACCACACTGAGACCGGGGTACCAAGGCCCATTGTCTCATGCTCCGGTGCGCTCCTCCCCGGCTGCGCTGTGAGGGTGCTCCAAAGGGTGTTGGGAGCCTGTATTGGTGATTATTGGATGTCTCCTCTACCTGTGGCTTACCAGATTAACACACTACTGGAGTCCCCTTACAATCAGACCTTTGCTCATCCCCAGGCAGTGCTGGGCCGGGCATCCTTCCTATAGCCCACAGAAGCTCTACACTACAATCTGGTGGCCTACCCTTGGGGGTGGGGAGCGTTGTCAAAGCTACAGTTTTCACACTGCGGGGGGCTCTGTGGATCGGTTCGGGCCTAGTTTGCTCCTCTCCTTGCAGTAGCCTACCTGATACCACTTCCTGCTGCGGTGCTGAAGAGTTGTGCACCAGGATCTCCTCTATGCCCACTGACCAGCAGCTAGTCATGGGCCGCCTTCGCTCTACCTCCCCACAGACGGCGATGCTTCAGGATTCTGGAGGTAGGTCATCTTTGAGGGGCCTTCAGAATCCCAGCACACTGCTCTCTCAGCCAAGATCAATTCGATCCTAGCGGCCATTGGAGAAAATTGGTGCAGCATTGGATCAGACTCCTGAGGTGCACTGTTTTGTGTGCTACCGACATTGCATTTAAGGAATCGTTATTACCGATTCCTTAAATGCAAGGCCATAAGGAATCGGTATTAAGGAATCGGTATTTACCGATTCCTTAATACTGAATCCTCCCTACATCTCAAATGCCGAAATACCGGTCGGTAAAGGTGAAATTTAACAAATTTCACCGTTACCGACCGGTATTGGGCCACCTACATAGCGCCCTAACTTGCAAGGCAGATCTGTTTCTTCATCGGTGGCCTTACGACGCAACACCTGTCTGAGAACCACTGGCTTTATGGACATGCCCATTCAATGGCTTACAAGGCGGTCTTAGTACTGGAGTGCTTCAAGGACAGCAGAGCTACGGCCAGGTACCTGGGCCTTTCCAAGGCCCTCATCAACTCTATTCCGCCTTTTGCTCCTTTCGTGGCCACAGTTGGAGCTTCCAACCGTGGGCATGGTTATGATGTCGGGCGGACTCCGTTGCCGATTGGAATCGCCCGACCATAGGTCGGTGGTTCCGACCGCAGTGTGGATGCGACCGTCCTATGGGCAGTCGGAAACATCCATTTTTCAATGACAGCTTGTGCAACGGGTGGAAAAGTCCTGCAGCACAAGTTGCCATTGAAAAATGTATGTTTTTAAACATCCCTGCACCTTGTGGTAGGCACCATTCCGTTCCTGCCACACGACACATGGATGTTTAGGGAGCCTCAAAAGATGCAGCTCAGGCCTCGTAGAAAAACCGCTGAGGGACGGGGGCCCTGGAAGGGGGCCCCAAAGTCACACTTCAACAGCCTTTCCATGTTGTAAAGGACGACATGGAAAGGCTGTCGGAAAGTGACATCATAATCCTGACAGGCTGGCTCCGCCGTCATTATGGGTCCTGCAGACGCTCAAACTGGCTCCTTGAGCCCGTCGAAAGTGCAGAGAAATCCACCAGAGGGGTTCCCTCCGCCCGCCGGCATCATAATACGGCGGTCAGAGGGAAACCATTGATGTTGGGCGGAAAGCCTCTGACAAGCTGTCGAATGGCTTTCCGCCCCACATCGAAATCGGGCCCAGGTCTTTATCCACCCATCCATCATGGCCCTCAAGTTTCGCAAGGCCTGTGTGGCCGAGGACGCAGTACTCACAGACCACATGAGTCAGGTAGCCAGAGGTCGGGCCAGTCCACTTTCCCGCCAGCAGCCTCCAAACGTCTTTAGTTTGCCTTCTGATCATCCTGGGCAACCATTGGGAGGCAGAATATGCTATCACCTGCCCCCCTGAAGGTTCATAACATGAAACCGATGGGTTCTGCAGATTGTTCAAAGGTGCTACCCACTTGCGACATACTGGCACTCTTGGAGAAGCGACCATAGAGAGAGTATCTACGCCAGAAATAGGCCGTGGTTGGTATTCCTGCTACTTTCTGGTGCCCAAGAAGGCTAAAGGCCTTCATCCTATCTTAGACCTGCGCCCTCTCAATTTCTTCCTGAAAAATAGAAATTCTGAATGCTCATGCTCACTCAAGTTGTATTTGCCCTCGATCCGGAACACTGAATGGTAGTGTTGGGCAGGAGGCATGCTTCCACATTCCTATCCTGCCTGCTCACAGACTTTTCCTGTGGTTCACGGTGAGGCATGAGAATTTTCAGTTTGCTTTCTTTCTGATTGGCCTTATCAGCGCCCCTCAGGTGTTTAACAAGGTGATGGCGGTGGTTGCAGCTTATCTGTGCAGAGCAGGGGTGCCAGTCTTCCCCAATCTTGATAAAACTGGCTGTTGAAGGTGGGTTCGCTCTAGGAGGTACTCTTCCACCTTCAGGCTATGACGGACCACCTGTATTTGCTGCGGTTCACTATCAGCATGTCATTGGAGCTGTCCTGGACATGGTGCAGTTTCTGGCTTATCCTCCCAAAATGTGAGTCCAGGATATTCAGGCTACAATACCGATTTTTCAGCCTTGAACCTGGGTTTTGATGAGAATGACTCTGAGGCTGCTGGGTCTCCTGGCGCCCGCATCCTGCTTGTGACGCAAGCCCGCTGGCATATGCGGGCTCTGCACTGAGGCCTGAAGTTCCAGTGGGCGCAGCAGGAAAGTCTCTTCGGCATTGTCCAGATCTCGGAGTGTACTGCAAAAGATCTGCAGTTATGGATAACGATCTATGATTGGGTCACCGGCAGACCCCTCTCCCTTCCTCAACCAGATCTGACAGTAGTGACAGATGCTTTGCTCATGGGATAGGACGGCCATCAGGGAGAGGTGATGAACAGAGGCATTTAGTCATCGGCAAAATCCAGCTTCCACATCAATCTATTTGGGCTCCAAGTGATCTGGCTGACATTGAAAGCCTTTCTACCCCCCAGTGCAGGTGTTCGAGGGTAACACCAACTCATGTGGTACTACAACAAGCAGGGCAGGGTAGGGTGGTGGACCCATAGTCAAGATGCTCTGCACCTTTGGACATGGCTTGAACAGGGTATATCCCTGTTGGTTCAACACCTGGCTGGGTTTTTTAGGGCCAGGCCGTACAAACTCAGCTGAAGATGCCTAGCAGATCACAAATGGCGTCTACATCCGGAGGTGGTGTATGGTCTTTTTTAGCAGTGAGGAGAGCCTCGGTTAGATCTGTGTGCCACCGCTGAGAATTGTCAGCAATTTTGCACGCTGGAGTTTCAAAGGTGGCTCTCACTTGGAGACGCTTTTCATCGTGAAGGAAGCTCAAGCCTCCTATATCTCTTTCTGGGCATTCCTCTCCTGCCCAGAGTTGTTAAGAAGATGCGGAACGACCTTGCCTAAGTCATCCTTGTGGCTTCGGATTTTGGTTAGAGTTTGGTATCCCGAGTTGTTGAGCATGGTCACCTGTCCTCCGATCAGGCTGCCCCTTCCTGAGGATCGTCTGTCGCAGCAACAAGGGAGGGTTCTCCACCCAAATCTGTCAACTCTCTGCCTTCATGTATTGCGATCATGAGATTGAGCAGCTACAGGTCACAGTTTTCGATCTTCAGTCCAAAGTCTGTAATGTCATCTTGGCAATCAGGCGTCCCACCACCAAGACAGTATATGCCTGCCGTTGTGGCAAGGTTGTAACATGGTGTGCTAAAAAACAGTTTGACCCCCTTTATGCTCCCCTTTGTCAGGTACCTCTAGTTTATTCTTTCTCTTTCCTAGCAGGGCTCTGCTTTATGCGCCTTAAAGGGCTATCTTTCTACCATCTCAGCTGTTCTGTGGTTGCCAGATCAGTCATCCCTGTTCAAATCCTCTATTATACATAGGTTTTTGAAAGGTGTCCAACACATGTTCCCTCTTTCACCCTTTATTGTGCCTCAGTGGGACCTAAATTTACTACTCGCCTTTCTCATGTGCGCTCCATTTGAGTTGCTACACAATTGTCCTATTGGCCTCCTTTTTTTAAAAAATATCTTTTTATTGCCATTGTAAATCAATTTATACATTTTGTACATGCACAATTAGCCATATATTTTCACTAGACTTGCTAACTCATACAAGTCTGGATGTTACAAATCATAAATAAAACAGAGATTGCACATTAATGTACATTCTTATTAACGGTTAGTCTTTCACTTCGGAATTCTGTACCACAGCATATGTGTACTCAAGGGAGTTACTTTCACACTTAGCCAAGTCTATAGTACCAACGCACTCAATTCTATTAACGCTTAACAATCTATTATAAAACTTTGTTGTGACCTGTCTCTAGCATTTCTATTAAAGGTAGTAAGGGTTCTCGCATGCTTCTCGGCTAGGTGGGGGGGAATAAGTCATGATATTACATCTGTTTGTACGTTCAGTTATATGTTATGCATCAATGGGGTGGTTTGCTGGGGGTGCAGGACTCTTATGCTGGCGATGTCTTCAACCTTGTTCTCCTGTATCTTTGTCCCTTCCCTCTGAGTCTGTCATGTTTCTAACCTCCCTCCCGCAGCACCTCTGCCCATAACTCCGCCATGGGAAGTTTACATATTCACGTGCATCATCTCTCTGTATGCTATCGGTCTCCTTACAATCAAAATGGCCTTTCTGGTTACCTTAACATCTGCCCTAAGGGTCAGTGAAGTCCAGGCTTTGTCATCTAAGCATCTGTACCTCAACGTCTTCGCAGACAAGCTGGTCCTTCGTACCAGAGCTTCCTTCCTTCCAAAGGTTGTCACTCCCTTTCAAGTAGGCCAATCAATCACTGTGCCTACATTTTATGCTCCACTGCATCCCTCTAAGGAAGAGGAGCGACTCCACTGACTGGACCCAAAAAGAGTGTTGTTCTTCTACCTTCACCAGACAAAAGAGTTCCGGGTAGACGACTAACTCTTAGCGGGGTATGTCCAAGCCAAGAAAGGGAAGGCCGTGCAGAAATGGACCATCTCCCTATGGACCGTGCTCTGCATTAAAATATGCTACACATTGGCCAAAAAGCAACTCCCGAGGGTTTGCGTTCTCATTCCATTGGACCAAAGACTGCAACCACTGCGTTAGTACGTGGAGTCCAAGTCTTGCACATCTGCCTGGCAGCAACGTGCCCTTCTCTGCACATGTTTCCAAAGCACTGCTGCCTGGATAGTCAGGTCAATCGGGACAGGCACTTTACCCGTTTGGTCCTGCAGGACTTTTTGGTGTGAAATTGTTTTACAGGCCCACCTCCACGGAGGTATTGCTTGGGTAACTATTCTAAGGTATGGAATCTGTGGCTAGAAGTCTCTATCATATAAACTAGTTACTTACTTTTGGTAATACCTTATCTGTTAGAGACTCTATTTAGCCGTTGATTCCTTACCGACACACCCATCCTCCCCTCCCTGCGAATGGATTTCTATGGACTGTTCCCCTTTCAGGGACCTAGTTTTACACACCAGCGGTCAGTGTTCTTCGTGGCTCCACGTTCCTGGCCTATAAAATCGTGAAAAGAAACTGACAACAACGTGCTGGGGTGGTGCGTATATAGGCACAGCGCATGTAATTTCTGGTGTAAACGCTGATGCCAGGCGTAGCTGAACTATGCAACCTACTGGCGCACAGGGGTACTGCCCACAAAATATTTCCGGACCCAGTCTGATGCCTGAGGATAATTCTAAGGCAAAGAATCTCCAGCTAGATAGAGTCCCTACCAGATGAGGCATTACAGACGGTAAGTACTTTGTTCATTAAAGCCCATATTTTAACCGTACAAAATCAAATACACAGACTAAGAACTGTAAACCATTCAGAACTGGTGCGGATACCTCACTCCCATAGAAGCCATACCAGCTGGACACATCACAAAGAAGGGTATAACCCAGCTTAATTGAAATTTAGTGGGTCCCACAGTCTCTGCTAAGCCAGAATATGCTGTCAAATGGGAAGAGAATTTTGGCCCAAAAAAAAAGAATAAACCTTGTAGCTCCATGTTTGGGAGAGCCCTACCACTTCTTCCATATGTACTAAACAAAAGGAAAGTTGGTACAAAATGATAATGCGATGGTATTTAACCCCTGCTCGCTTGGGGGCCATGTTCTGGTCCTTCTGTAGTGCTGGCATTACAAAACGGATATGGGCACCGTGAATCATACCTGGGGGTTGTGAGATTATTCATCTCTGTTGTACAAAGATAGAGACCAAAATTAAAGAGATCAGAGCAATGGAACCTACAACTTGATCCCCTGGCGCTCTTTCTGGGTACAAGTCCTGACGACTATGACACTAAAGTTAATCACTCATGTACTCATTGTGCCTCGCCTCATGCGTGCTCAGCTCTTGGGATCCCCTCTTTCCCACCTCCGACGGTGTGGATACCTATGGTCTGGTCACTTTATGCCGCAGAAAGGCTTACAGCTGTTATACGAGATAAAGAACAGAAAATTGAAAAAATGTGTCTCATCGTCAGTACCTTTGTGAAACAGCAGGGATCCGGGTCCCTTATCAAAGCTCCTGGCTGTTTCTAAACGTGGTGATTCAAGCCTGTCTCGGAGCTTCAACCCACACCATTCTGATTACTCTAAGGCTTACAGGAATCCTTACATGGAAATACCTATTGAAGTACGGCGTGTTGCTCCGATCTGGGGGCTCAGGGCACTCAGGCCCCTCATCCAGGAGCTTGAAGCCCCAGTTGGAGATGTGTGACTTTGAATGACTGTTCTTGTTCACCCGTTTGGTTTTTTGGTTTCAATTTGTTATCTTGTTCCTTGTTCTTACCTGACAAGTGGAGTGTTTTCATAACAATTTTAACAGATGATTTTGGATTTCACGACTCTATGTAACCAAATCTACCAATATCTTGTTAAAGATTCTGTATGCAGTTTTTCCTTTCTTAAATGCCGGTAAAAGCATCTTTGGGGACACCTGGTGCAGCGAGAGCCCGATTTGCCGTCTGGTCGCACCGTAGCTTCTTATATCCTGCTTGAGCGAAGCACCATTGAAGATGAAGTTGGAGCTGCGGTTCATGAACAAACACCAGAAGATCAGCATGGCTTAAGTAGTGGTTAGAGGGATATGAGCGCACATTTTGGGTGAGCTGCCCGTCTGTTCATTCAAGGGTGCTCTGAACTCCCGCTCCACATCTCTGAAGCCTGTGGTGGCAGTTCTGCTAGTGTCATTGTCCAAAGGTCAGTCTGAGATAGAGACCAGCGACTCAGCCATAGACGTGCTACACTGAATCCTCAGATTCGACTTTTCTCGCTACACCTTCGGAAAGTGGCTCCTCGTCCTTTTAAGTGCTCTGGTTCCATTATTCCATTTGACCACGGCAGTGACGTCATGTGACGTTTCTTGCCAAGAGAGAGCGGTTACTTTGACGAACACACAACCCTAAACTAATCACTGGCCGTGGCGGGCAGCAGTCGTTTTCCCTGGAGGCTGGAAGGGTGATGGCCGGTTTTGCAGCGGCACTGCAGTATCGGCCCCCAGTGCCTAAAGCAGCAGTGCTTCACACTTGCACCGCCCCTCCCCCTTCCCGGGGCTGGTCCTTCAAAATTGCAAGGGCTGCTGTGAGTTCCCAGTCCAGCCCTATTTAGGACTGAAGCGACACAGATCCGTCTTGTGACCTTTTGCCTGTTTGATTAATGGGAAATGGAACAAATCTTTCTCCCGTTCATATTTCGTATAGATTAAGTATTGAACAGTGAAAACGTTTATGGTAAGTGGGTTGTTGGTGTCACTTCAGAATACAGTATGTATCAAAGGAGGCAATCCTGGATTGCCTCCTTTTTAGGTGAGCGCACCTTTCAGGTGTTCTCGACAAAAGCTGAATCTGCTGTCTATTCATCGGCATACGGCGTCCCCCAGGGGTCGATTCTCAGCCCTTTGCTGTTTAATATCTATATCAGACCCCTTGCTACTATCGTGGAGGACGCCGGGTTGACGATTTATTCGTACGCCGATGACACGCAGATCGTGTTCTCTCTTTCCAGCAGTGAGGGCCATGAAGTATCTGCCTTAAAAACTGGTCTGTCACGTGTTGCTGCTTGGATGCACGACCATCTGCTCAAGCTCAACGGTGACAAGACCGAGGTCATAATCTTGGGCAAGAATAAAGATCTGTGGGGTCCTCGGCACTGACCCAGTGACATGGGTCCTCTGCCGAAGCCAGCCCCCGTCGTCCGCAACCTTGGCTTTCTCATAGATGATAGGCTCTCTATGAGACAGCAGGTAACAAAGGTCGCTGCAACCTGTTTTTCCACCTTAAAATGGTTGCAGAAGATCCTATGAATGCTGCCTTGCTCCACCCGGAGAACTGTCGTCCAGGCCCTCGTGATTTCTCGTATTGATTATGGGAATGCGCTCTATTTTGGGGCCGTTAAGGCCACTATAAATAAGCTGCAAGTGGTGCAAAATTCGTCAGCCTGTTTGTTGTGTAATGTACCCCGAAGATCCTCCGCAGCTCAGGCCTTACGTGACCTTCATTGGCTTAGAGTCGCGAACCGCGTAAAAATAAAAACCTTATGCCTCCTCTTTAAAATCAGGCAGGGCTCTGCACCAAAATACTTGCAGAACCTGGTTCAAGTTTATAAGCCTGGTCGGGCTTTAAGATCCTCCACTAGTGGCGATTTTTTCGTTCCCAGAATTAAACTGGCCAAAATGGGCAGCCGCTCGTTTTCTTATCTTGGGCCAAAGATGTGGAATGCTCTTCCACTAGCTCTGAAAGCCGAGACTGATCTCCTCTCCTTTCGAAAAAAATTGAAGACCTTTTTATTCAATTAATTTCCTGCAGTGTATGCTTCGTTTTGGGCCATCTGCTTGTTTTCTTTTTCTTATCTATCTCTGGCGCCGGGAAACCCATTGAGGGTAGCTGCTCGCAATACAAGTTCAAATAAATAAATAAATCACCTCTATGCAGTTGTGTTTTTGTTTGAAGCTCCATGATCCTGTTGGACCTCTGCAGATGTTTGCACATTCTTGTACAAAACAGGCAGGTGACATCACCAGCCATTGATAATATTTGATGTCAGAAAACAGGACAGGAAATAATTGAGAAGGTTGGTACTTGATAAGGCAAGCCTTTCTCCTTCACCTCATCATCCTGTTGACACTCAACATGAGATGCACTTGCAGTGCGAAGCCTCTTGACAGGGATAGTTGTCCTTTTTTGACAAGCCCATCCTGCAGCACTCACTTCAGGAATTTTAACAACTTTATTTCGTCAAAGAGTATGTCTGTCAACAGAAGCTCTGAGCAGTGTCGGAACTGAAGAAGAATGTGTAGACAGCCCAAGAGCTCAGAATATGGCTAAAGACAAGCAGCCATTCGCTCGAACATACTGAAGCATAGCAGTGGACATAGTACCTCTGACTCCACAAAAGGGAGCGAGGCGGTGAACATTCTTTTCCAACTCTACATAAGGACGCAAGGCACTGGGCATACTGCTACCAACTCTACACAAGGAAGCATGGCAGTGGACATACTGCTTCTAACTTTACATACAGAAGCATAGCAGTAGACATGCTGGCTCCAACTCCAAAAAAGGGAGAAAGACGGTGAACATTCTGCTTCCAACTCTACATAAGGAAGTATGGCACTGGGCATACTGCTACCAACTCCACTAAAGGGAGTAAGGTGGTGGACATAATGCCTAAAACTCTACATGAGAAATAATGGCAATGGACATACTGCTTCCAACTATATTTAAGGAAGTATGGCAGTGGCCACACTGGCTCCAACTCTGCATAAGGAAGCATAGCAGTGGACATACTGCCTCTAACTCTACATAAGGAAGCATGGCAGTCGGCATACTGCCTCTAACTCCACAAAAGGGGGAGCAAGGCAGTGGCCATAATGCTTCAAACTCTACATAAGGAATAATAGTAATGGGCCTGATGCCTCCAACTCTACATAAGCAAGCATGGCAGTGAACATACTGCCTCTAACTCTACATAAGGAAGCATGGCAGTGGGCATACTACCTCCAACACTACATAAGGAATAATGGCAATGGACATACTGCCTCCAACTATACATAAGGGAGAATGGCAATGGACTTACTGCCTCCAACTCTACATAAGGAAGCATGGCAGTGGGCATAATGCCTCCAACTTGCATAAGCAAGCAAGGACATGAGTATAATGCCTTGAGGAAGACTTGGTCTAAAGGCTTTTGGAACAGGGACCAATAGGTTATGGTTTATTCTTTCCATTATTTTTAGGAACACATCACAGTGGACTAGCTACATTCTTCAAATTGTTAGACATAGTTAAAACACAGACAGTTTCACAGCTTGTTTTTGGAACACATAGCACAAATATAGGCTTTTAGAAACCTTTCTAAAATCACCAACCATGTTTGTTATTATTTTGCAGTTTTTAATGTTCTTTTTACTTATAGTGCATTTGATCTACTCCATTTTGAAGTGTGAAGTGCATTTCACATTTTCTAGCCATGCATTGCTATAGTTGAAAATGGTTTCCTCTTTAAAAATTAATATTTTTAAAACAAGCAGCCATGGCTAAGATTGTAGGTCTAAATTTGTGTTTCCATCTTTAAGTTTTTGCTTGCTGAGGCTGTGACAGTACTTCTATATTAGAGAAAATCTCAGATCGAAACAGGTGAAAATAGATATGTCTACAGACAAAATAAACTGAGCTAAGTTTGAATTTGTGTTGCTCCTGGTTTCCTCTGCCGGTTCTGTGTTTTTGTGTGTTCTCCTTGGCACTCTCACTCCAGCATTAGGAGCTCTCTTTCCTTCATTAGTGGGCTTTGCCGTGTGCCCTGGGCCTCTGCCATCTCTTCTTCCGCCTCCTTTCTTACTGTAAGCATTCTGCTCTGCATGGTGCTTAGCCCCCGTCCCACCTCCCACCACCTCCTTTTCCTGGTGCTACCCCTCCACCTTATCCTGAATTGTTAAGAATCCCGTTGGAAGTGTGGGAGTCTCTCAGAGCTGCTGTAAGAAGCTGAGCGAGGGTTTTGGATGGCACACAGAGGCATGGTGTCTGGGTCCAGGCCAGGCGTCCACAGACAGCCACAGTCAGACAGCTAGATGGTTCAGAGTTCTCCTTTCTTGTGACTGATTTGAGTCATTTAAATAGCTGCACCCATGATGGTTTCATTGGCACAGTCAAAAGGGAAGACAGTACAAATACCAAAAAAGAGCAAACTGTTCTGTGAACCTCTGCTGTGCATTCAGAGTAGCACAGCTGTAGTCTGTCAGAATCTCTGCAAAATGCACTGCCATATATAAGGGTCCTCTAAATCAAGCCTGGTGCCAGGCCCCAGCAAACACTGTCGCAAATCTGAACACTTAGAATAGTAATTTAAAGCTTGTAAGTGCTCAGAGCACTTTAAAGAAAACGAATCCGAGGGACTTGAGCCTTGTGCTCATTACACATGGTTTCATTTGGGCAAACTAATGGTAAACGCAAGGGTTATAATGTCTGCCCAAGGAAGATAGAGGAAATGTTTAAGGAGATGACAAAGGACAGTATGAAGATCAAATAAAGGGTATATAAGTCTTGCCAAATGCGTGGGCCTGGACACAACTGGACAAGGCCATGCAATTTACACATTTTCCTAGAGAGTTCCAGCTTTGGACCCATTCACTCGATTTATCTAAATCTTGAAGTTACCTTAGGAAATAGTTTGAAATGCTTTTACTACACAGGAAGAGAATACTTCATGTGAAAGACTTAACAAAACTTTAACCGACCCTAGGGAAAAGGTGCAGTTCAATAGTAATAAAGGCCGGGAGAGAGCTAAAGGAGAAATACAAAATAATAATTTAAATGCCGAGGCAGTGCCATTACCCATCAACCATGATTGATTGTCATGAAACATTTGAAACCATTAGGGATATCTTGATCTGATGAGTCCGTCCCTATCACTTCATTTTGTAATGACTAGCAAATCAGCCCGATGTTCACAGAAAACATTTGTGAAAATGCGATGTTTGGGTAGGAATCTAGAACTAATAACCTTAGTCTCCTCGTTCAAACTAGATGGCAAAGGAAGGGAAACACCAAGAGAAGACTACAGGCTTGTGTGGTCAGCTAGCCCATGAGCAAAGAGTATAAAGAAGTGGGAGGCCTATATGTACAAAGATGGAAGTCAGGCAAAGTAGTTCCTCTTTAGCCACTAGATATAAGCACATCAAGTCTGCGCCCTGAACCTGATTCAGTGTGAACAAAGTAAACACAAGGAGATGATGAATGGATCCCCAAAACTTTTCAGAACCTCACCCCCAGTCACAGATATGGGTTAAATGCATCATTGTGCTTTAGCTCACTTCGCCACCCCAGTTCAGACCCAGCCATATGCAAATGAGTCTTGACCTTGTTCCTGGTTCAGTGTGGACAGGTGCAACTAAGACTGCCTTAGGTGCTCGAGCTGCCTACTGGAGAATAAAAGAAAATGATCATTCAAAGTATCTTATTAACATTAGCTGGGGGGGGGGGGAGGCTGGGGGGGGTGGGATATGTAGCTGTGTTGGAGTCAGGCGCAGCGAGAAAAGGAGGAAGGCGGGGGACCAAGACACAAAGCAACAGGAGAGAGGTGAGAGGAAAGAGGACCTCTCGCTAGAGATAAATAGAAGTACAAGGGCTCAGACTCAAAGTCAGAGTCGTAGTTCCATCAGCGCCTGTAAGAAAGGTAATATCTCTACATTTTTGTGTGCAGAAGTGAAAGCCAAACGCGCAAAAGGGCGTAGACCAGTAAAAGCAGTTAAACCTGCTGCCGCCCTTGGCTCAAAAGTAACGCCCTCTTTAAGATCCTATTTTAGAGTTGTGCCACAAGTTCTAGACTTAGTGAAAGAGAGCGCATCGTGCAGGGCACCCTCTGGGCAAATCTTCCTCCCTTCTTCTTTCCCTCCCTGTACCATGGATCTGGCGGGAGCCTCATCAGGGTGTGATAAGTGCGATACCAGTTGCGGGGTCCCGGGCATTGTAGGAGCCTTAGAAGCTGCAACGATAGAGATGGAAGATATGGGACTATCGGATGAGCCTGCTTTAGAACCACAGCAGACAACAGAGGCATTGGAGCAGGCAGTGGTTTAGCAGAAGGGTATGGCCATAATGACAAGCAGCTCTCAGGTTGAGGGTGGTGGCGGATCAGTAGCAGCCTCTTTGGAAACAATGTTTCATCTCTGTCACTGGACATAAAAAAGGGATTTGAAGTTTCAATGCTAACCAGACAGAAATTAGAAATTTCTGTGAATCCTTGGAGAATAAAATGGATGGACTCAATGCTAGGACGGTGGCGCTAGAAGACACTGTGGTGGGCCTCTCTCTTCAACTTGACAAGGCCAAGGCTGATATTATTAATCTCAAAAAAGAGGATCTCGCCTTGTGTGAAAGAATGGAGGTTTTGGAGAACTATGCTCGACGCAACAACCTCCGAATCCTTAATATTCCTGAGGGGAGTGAGGGCACCGATATTAAGCAATATGTTATCACGCTTTTAAGGGACTCTTTAGGGCTTGAACAGTCGGTAGAAGATCTATGTACTGACATACAAAGAATTCATAGGGACCCCTTTAGGAAGAACCCACAAAGATCTAAGCCTAGGAAAATCCTAGGCAACTTCCACACCTATTCTCTTAAAGAGGTTATCCTTAATCAAGCCCTAAAACAGAAATCCTTGAGGGGCAAGGAGTTCACTTTTCAGATAAGGTCAGATATATCTAGGGCAACCCTGGATAAACAATGGGAGTTGGGAGGAGGTTAGACTCCTTCAGAAAGCTAGAGGTGGTTGCACAACTCAAGTTCCCAGCTGCACTAAAGATAATGTATAACAATAAAATGTACAACATCAGATCTGTACAGGCTGCAGACGAATTGTTGCTGGACTTGGGTAAAGAGGAAGGTCCATCAGGTTAGCTTTGAGCCAGTCCTGGTCCTCTAGTAGAGTCTCTTTCTCTGATTACTAAATTCAATATTGGGAAAAGTTAGTTTTTGTAGGGTAGTTTTAGGGTAGGTTTATATTTACTTCCTTTTATAATTCAGTATTAGGATGATATTTTAAAAGGTCAAAAAACATATATTGAGTCTTAATTACTCTTATGTTGGCAAGGTACTAACCTTTTGGCATCCTATTTGCTTTTTTTTGTTTTGTTCGTAAGGAGTAAAGCATTGCAGGAGTCTGGAGGGGCGCTATCTCTGGACTTGTTCTGGATAGATACAGCAAGGGTTTCCCACGGAGTGGGTGAGGGTAGATTAGGGCACGGGGTAGATGGGTGGGTGTTGCAAGGTAAAAAATCTAAACATTTCCTCATTTTCTTCTCTGTAACGTACTTTTATTCTTCTCTTTTTTATAGAGTGATTTTTGGTGTAGATATGGCATTTTTGGATGGGTCTCGGGGGCTTTTGTTGGAAATTGGACATATGAAAGGGGGAGGCAACTCCTGCAATATCTTCGTGATTCTGGTGCACAGATCATGATTCTCCAGGAGACGCATTTGACAGAACCAGAGATGCTTTCCTTGGCTAAAGAAAATAGATGGATTGATTTATGTATTTCTACAACACAGACAATGAACATTAGGGGAGTCACAATACTTTTTAAGAAATCAGTAAAAGCTTGTCTTATATCTAAGTTAGCAGACCCAGGTGGCAGATGGGTCATTGTAACAGTAAACATTGCAGGTGCACCAATTACAATTGTAGGATATTATAGTCCGAACCATGATGACCTCTCTGTTCTTAAATCCATCTTTTCTCATTTATTATTGTATTCAGAACCTATTATCCTGGCTGGAGATTTCAATATAGTTTTAGATCCCCTCCTCGATAAATCACCAAATAGTCGGGCCTCAATTCCTTCTAAAACTAGGGCCTTCCTATTGGATAATATGAAACAGTACGGCTATTTAGATATATGGAGCATAAGGTCTGGACAACAACTGGGCGTCTCATTTCGTAACTATAAATATCATCATCAATCGAGGATTGATTTTATTCTGATCAGCCAGACTCTGAAGAGAGTAGTAAAAAGCATATCTTACCTTCCCTCACACCTATCAGACCATTCAGCTGTATGGATGGTAATGGAAGGCTTTGCCAAAGCTTCCCCCAGAATTTGGTCGTTTGACCGCTCGCTTCTCTTGGAACACGAGGAGACTACCTTTCTGGTAAATGAAACTGAGTGCTTCATGAATGTGAACATTGGTTCAGCCTCATTAGGCTGTGTTTGGGACTCCTACAAGGCATTTTTAAGGGGCCAAATAACTAGTAGGGCTACCTATAGGAGGAAATTATATAGAGAGGAGGTATTTTCCAGTGAGGCTGAAATTGTTAAGGCACAAGGGAAAATAGATTCACATTCAGACGCCTCGGTCAACACCTTACAGGAGTTACAGAACAAGTTAATGCGAGTAAAAGGGCACTTGGATTCAGTGTTGAATACATGTGTTTTACAAAGGTGGGAAGCGAGTAAAATCACTCATTTTCAATATGGAGAGGGAGCAGGTAGACTCTTATCTTGGAAATCTAAGACTGACCAGGTATGAAATAATATTGGTTCAATTACCCAGGATAACTTGGTTTATACATCGGACGAAGATATTCGGAGGATTTTTAGGCTGTTTTTTCAAAACATCTATAAGGAGGATAAATGTATTGAGGCGGATAGTATTGAAGATTGGTTGAAGGAGATACCATTGCCTTCGCTGACCTTGGAACAACGTGCCTCTTTAGATCAGGTGATCACAGGGGACGAGGTTAAAGCGGCTATTATGAGTAGTAAGAAGGAAAAGGTGGCAGGCCCGGATGGCCTTTGCGCTGAGATTTATAGGGTTTTGGAGCAGGCAATTGTTCCTTTCTTAACTACCTTATTCAACCAGATCCTCCAGGAAGGGGTGTCACCCCCAGCCTCATGGGATAGTGCATCTATAACCCTGATTTTAAAACCTGGTAAACCAGCATCAAATTGTGGGTCTTATAGACCGATTTCCATTCTCAATGTTGATTATAAAATCTTTGCCTCTATTATGGCCAATAGATTGGGGTCGGTTGCAGGTGACATCTTGCACCAAGACCAGAGGGGTTTCGTTAAGGGTCGACAACTTTTTGAACTGACCTATGACCTGATAGGGGCTATTGATATTGCATCCACTGATTCTCTTCCTTTGGCTGTTCTTACGCTCGACGCCACTTAGGCCTTCAACAGGGTGAATTGGTCATACCTGTCGGGGGTCTTAGGTAAATTTAACATTGGAGACAAATTTCGTCGAGCGGTGAGATTGCTATACCAGAATCCTTCAGCCTACCTTTTGGTGAATGGAGTATTGTCTGACACTTTTAACATCACAAGGGGAACACGTCAGGGCTGCCCACTCTCCCCTCTCCTGTTTGACCTATATATCGAACTCAACGGCTGAGGGATGACCTTAACATCAAGCCTTTTAGGTACAGGGAATGGGAGAAGAAGGTGGCCTTGTACGCGGATGACATCTTGATCTTCAGGATTTTGGTGAAATCTCTGGATATGAGATTAATGCCTCTAAAACAGAGATCATGGTCTGGAACAACGAGGAGTCAGTGGTAGGGGTGCAGCCCAGCTTAAAAATGATGTACCTTGGTATTAATATTGTCCAGGATGTCATTAAAATTGCTGAAACTAACCTTTCTGTAGTAGCGAAAGACTGTCGAAAACTCATGCGATCATGATCTTCACTACCTTTATCCATTTTGGGAAGGGTAAATCTTATAAAAATGTCCATTTTACCCAAAATCACTTTTCTGTTTAATACTGTTCCTCTTTATTTTGAACCTTCATCTTTATCTAAGTTGCAGAGTGATATTAATTCATTTATCTGGGCTCTGCATATACCCAGGATTGCCTGGGAAAAACGTAGGCGCCGAAGAGAAAAGGGAGGACTAGCAGCCCCGTATCTTCAATTGTATGCATGGGCATTCCAACTTACCTACTCCTGCATGCTATTGAAGATGCCCACTAACATCGGGATTGGCTGTATGTTCAGGGCTATGCTCAGTGGGGCAAGTCTATCACAGGAGGGGGTTCTGTTTAAATTTGGGGACCCCAAATAAAAAAAATAAAGGTTTTACATGGCATGGCTAGAACGTGGGCCAAATTGTGTAGCTCTGTAATGCTAGTGTATTTCTCTAGTAAGGCACCTCTGTGGGATTCACCTGGGGGCCCGGTTTGGCTTAAGGACAGTCTTTCTTTGCCCTTGAGAGAGGCAGGGGTGGAGGTTTGGGGCGACTTGTTTGTAGAAGGGGTTCTTGTATCATGGGAATCCCTCAGATATAGAGTCGGTTCAAACCTTTCTAGGTTTAAATACCTACAGATAGCTAACTGGGCTCAGTCACAGTCTACAACAAAGAGTAGATTCCCAGTAGGGGGAGGTAACCATCTTGAGTTCCAACTTCTTAATAAAATCCCGGCTAAAAAGGAAATTTCTTTTTGGTACCATGCAATTCTAGAGGAGATTGACGGTGAATTTCAACTGGCCGATAAGCTTTGGGGGAACTCCTTCTTGGACCAGGATGTGGGAAGCCTCTGGTTTAATTCCTTTAAGCCACTGTGGGATATTGTCAAACCAGCATGGTTCCGAAAGAATCACCTCTTCACCCTGCATAGGGCTCTCAAAATTTTCAAAAGACTCACCAGTATATTGTATGACGTGTGGGGCAATAGCTGCCTCGGACTTACATATGTTTTTTGATTGCCCATTTTTGTCTCCCTTTTGGGACTCTATAAGTAGTCTACTGTCAACTTTTCTCGGCCGCCAAATCACAATAGATCCCGTACTTGCAATATTTGGTGTGATGGACGGTGTCATGAGTCCTGCCAAACATCTTCTTTTCTATACCATCCTCCTGACCAGGAGAGAAATCTGAGAAAAAGTGGAAGGACTCTATACCACCCTCCTTTCCTGATTGGGGGGCATCAGTATTGCATGTTTCTAGGCTAGACCTAATGAAATCGGGCAACCAAAATAAAAGAGCCTTTTGGTACCTTTTGAAGTGGAGTCAACAGTGAGATTTCGGATGTTTTTTGTTGTTGTTTTTTTTCCCCTGTCCAATGATTATGCTGCCCTTGCTTTCTCTTCCTCTTCAGGCATATCCAGACATATCAGGTTGTGCCCTGATCGCTGGGGTACGTGTTCAGCAAAGGGGCTCCCCTATGGTCTCTGTACGAAGGTCTTGGAGGCTTTGACATCACTGATTGGCGGAGGCTACCTGAACAATAGCCTTGCTATCCAGTTTACTGAGGCAGTGTGTCACTCTCTTCAGACTTTAACGGAATGACCAGGGTAGAAAATAAGGACAAAAAATTAAATTTAAAAAAAATAATAACGTTAGCCGGAGCCTTAAATCCTACTGAAGTAGACAAATTCAGGTAGCTGGGATTGTAGTTTTGTCCTCCAAGAATGGATCACCGTATGATATAGCAAGTGTAAAAACAATTAAATGACATTTTCCACCTTTCTACCTATCTTTCTACGTAGAATCTACTTGCCTGTAAGTAACAGCAAAATAAAATAAAAACTAAAGATAAAATTTCGAAATTGGGTTGTCTTGTTGGCAGATTTAGCAGTCATGTTTTTTTTTTATCTTGCAAATGTGACAGTATATCCAGAGTTGGATTAATAAAAGGTATTAAAATACTTTGAATGTATCAAAAATATAACAGTGCTAAATGGTGGAATCAGTGAAATGAAAACAAATGACTTTGTGTTAATTTGTGTTTATCCTAGTGGAGTTCCTGTGGAGTCACACAACAGAGAGCATGTGTGTTGGATACATGTCTGCTCAGGATGGAAAAGCGAAGGTAAGAAAAATTATATGAAAGACATGCAATGCATACTTAGCAGTATTACAAATCGTTTACTGGACTTTATACCACAAAAAGATGTCAGAATTGTATTCTTCTAAAGAAATGACAGTAGTTGAAAGGCTGCTGTCTTGTCAGTTACGAGCCCAAAAGGCAGTGGCCTTCTTGATTATGTAAGACAGTCTTTGCACTTTTTGATTTTGTAAGATAATACATTGTGAGAATCAAAATAGCTCTCCGGGTCAATTAGAAAAAGTGATGGTGGGGGCATGCATGCTACTCCTCGCGAAGAAGCATGTCCTCAGTCAAGTCCACTATACTTCAACTTCAGTTACATTTTTAGCATTAAGAATTTAGAAATGCCCCTTTTGTCCTTTTATCACTGACTCCTGTGTTCTCTTCTTTAGTCTTTTTTCTGTAACTCATCTCAGTTTGCAATGTTTTGCTCTCTTTTCCTTATGTAGCACAGCCAATGTCTTATTTGGCTATCTATCGTAAAATGAACCTCAGATCCTCAAGGCAGACTCTCGTCTGGTCTACTTTTTTGCAAACCTTAACTCCTGCTGTCTTTGACTTGATACTATTGGGAGGACGCATGAATGATGGAGGAGGAAAAAAGAATCAATAGACCAAATTGTATAGTGACTTTAGGTTACACTCATTGGTAGCCTAGACTATCCTTTCTCTTGCAGATGTTGATTGCTGTGTTTTGTCAGTGGTTTAACAGCACTATAATTGGTATCTAATACAATATATATCTATGTCAAGCACTAGAATTTAGACTATGGTGACTAAAAATAAGTTATCAAGGGTGCATAGATTTTGCTATTAAGTACTGCACATTATGCAGTTGGCCATCACTTTTCTTTTTCTTCCTTTTTGCTGCATGAGCACTGCTCTGATTGTATGTTTTAAAAATGTGCAAAAATGTTAATAAAAAAGATTTACACAAAATCAAGGGGGCATAGTGATTCTTTTCCGTCCTGTTCAAATAAAGCTTGGTACCACTATAGGTAGGGTGGGGTGAACTCCTAATTTTTAATCCTACAATAATATTTTTTCAAATATATAATTGTTGAAGATTTTTCAGTTAGAAATCATGCCTATACATGCCTGATATCCCACCACGGTTCTGCATTGGTTTACAAAGTATCTGTCAAGTTCTACTCCACTGAAACATATTTGGCTTTAGGCTAGCTAATTGTAGATCGAACATCAAAGGAGCTCCAATCCAGATTTTGCACTGAAGCTGTTTTATTGTCATTATCAGCCCAGCACATTAAATGCAAATGTGGACTTTTACACAGATATACAGAATCTAGCCATGCAGATGTGAAAGACTGTGACGCTTGTCTGCATTGTGGCATCACTTAAGAAAAGAGATTAATGTGCACTAAGGGCTAGATGTAGGTACCGGTAATAGCCTTCCTACATCTGGCCCTAAGTGTTTTTCAATGTGGGAAAGAAACGTTGTCCTCCAGGATATCTTCATTATAAGCCATAAGCACTGATTAGTCCCGCCCATGCACTGGATGCCGGAGCACTTTGTTGCAAAAAATGTTAGCTAAAAATATATGAATTTAAAAAAAAATGTTTTTAAAGCCACTTTTTTCTGTCAATAAACGTTTTAGAACAGCCTAAAACAGTCTATGTTGACCAATTTTGGAGCATTTACTTAAAAAAGTACCTCTTTCATAGACAACTTTGAAGAACAGGGAGAAGATAAGACATCATAGTCTTCAGGAAGAGCCATGCAGACACGAAGAGGCACCTGGAGAACCTAAAGGACGTGGATAGGGTGTTCCCTTTAACTTCTGTTGCTTTCACGGTCTCCAAGGACTGTAGAAGATCCAACGGGACATCCCACTTCAAGAGAAGAAAATGGGACAGTTTGACATTGAGGTTTATGATGTTGAAGGTGGTCTCTGTCGCTACTTGCTCGCTGTCGAGAGCAGGCACAACTTCAAGAAGAGATTAGACATTTAGTGTCTTGGAGCATATCTTTCTACCTTTCTGCTGACTTTGTCCGCAGATTGAAAAAAAGAATTCCAGACTACTCAAGGTCTCCATCCAACATTGTCTTGTCACTTGTCAGCACTTACCTTTTCTTATGTCTCTGAGCACACTCATGAGGATGCAGCCTCTCCAGAACTCATCCAGCAACGTTGCCATGACCTGCGCATCTTATAGCACCTCTTCCACCAGTGCTACCTACAACAACTCTACATCCTCTGATCTTGCCTCCTCTTGTTGCTCCTCTGCCACCTGCTGAGACTTGAGTGACACCAGCTAGAGAACTTCTAGAACATGGTCCAGACCTCTGAGGAGATAATATAGAAGTATCAGTAGATGTCACTATTTTGGTCTTCCCACATCATTGGTCTAGACACTAGTCAAGATCTACTCATTGGTCAATTTCAATTCGTCAGTTCTTATGTTCAAGACACTCAAACTCCTCTCATCACACTTACTCTACTACTTCTTCAGTTTGTCATTATACTCCTACTCCTATGATTCATCAGCAGCCATGGTGCCTCATGTTGAGGACATCTCCACTTTCATGGATGGTTTGGTGGGAGGGGCGTGGACAATTTATTATATTAATGCTGATGTTTCGAACTAAGTCTTCAGTAATTTTTTAGATGCTATTTCCTTGATCTTCTGCTTGCCCTTTGCTGAAGTTGGTTCCAGGACTTCTTGAACCTTAATTGGAGTTGTTCCTAATTACAACTTAAACCAAGCCTGCCCTTTCCCAGTTGCAAAAGAAGTACAAACCTCTGAACAGGACCCTACATGCAGATCCTCTTCTTGACTTTGTCATAGTGCTGGAGTAAGAAAACACCATCCCTCGTTGCCCGTCTCCACAGTGCCTCCTGAGATGGAATGTAAGAGATGAATTCAGTAAACGATAAGTTTTGCAGTACAGTGGACTCTACTATAAAAAAATACCAGCGTAACTGCTCTTCTTTGATGGTACAATAGGTCCCTGTAGCAGACTCTTCATAGATGTTAAGACAAGTTATCTTAAGTTTACTGCAAGATGGTATGGCGACATGATTAGTGCAGCTGCTGATGTTACTGACTTAGCAGAATCATGGTTAATTTCATAGAAGAACTCACTGATCGTTGGGGGTCTGTTTCACAGGTCTAAAACAGGAGGCTCAACAAAGGATTTTAAATCTTCCCTTTTCTTGAATGGCAAAGATCATGTGGATGAATAAATGCAGCAAATGAAAGCTGAGTTGGAATCACTTAGCCTGTGAGCCTGGCTCCTAAAGTCTTCCGATATAGACATTTAAATCTGACAGAAGATTGTATGAACATCTTGAAAGAGACCAGACATCCTTCCACTAACGTGTCTATTCATTCAATGAGAGAGTTCTGCATTTGCTGTCTATAAAAGACTATTGATCGTACCAAATGTCAGAAACAAGCTATACTCTCTTACATTCTCGATTTAACAAAGTCGGGTCTGCTGTTTTCTTCTATGAAAGTACAACTTGCAACCATAACAACTAACAGTAAAAACCCTTCACAAAACTCTTTTTTCAAAATGTGTGTTGTTGAGGATTTTCTGGAAAGCATTAAGAAGATGTATACTCCCTTAAAGGGACGTTCAAGTTCTTGAGAGTTGAATGTGGTTCTTTCTAAATTAGTGTGCCCCCTCCCCATTGAGGCTATCTATGAGACCTCCCTCCAGCATATCACCTGAAAGGCCACTTTTCTAGTGACCGTTACATCCGCTCAAATGGCTGGTGAAATCTGGGCCACACTCCACATCCAATTCAATATACCTAGTCCTAGACTTTGTCTCTCAAACCCACTTACCATGATTAGAAGCAATATGGCATGGAACAGTCTCTAGGTCACGTCTTTCTGCATCCACCACTTTCCACACCTGCCATGATTATTGCCATCTCCCGGAGGAAAGGCATTCAAGTCCCAGATACTGTCACAAAACTATTCTACTTTTAACCACAAACATCCCACATAACATCCCTGTCTCGAACAAAAGATAACACCAGCCAATTGAGCACTGCAAACACGTACCGTACCCACCTGCAAAGATGGTGGAAGTTCCTACCCAAGAACAGTTGGTATATAACAAAAAGACCCACACCCAATGACCACAGCCCTTGAACATGTCAATTTAAGTGAAGCACCCTGCACTAATCCAGACAACCCTTATGGGGATTTTAGTGGTCTTAAACAACCATAAAATGCTCTCTAAGTGGTAGCTGTAGAAAGCAGTGTTCATGCTTAGTCCCGAAGGAGTGTTAAGCAGCTTGTTTTACCAGAACTGATCATGTAGTGTAGGTTACACGATAAAGAACCACCCAGTGTAGTTATAAAAATAGTTATATTTATTATACACACTCACTAACACATTGGTATATCTCCTACCTGGAGATATCAACACAATACACACAATATTTCAAAAGGAGAACTGGTAAGTAGCACAAATACACAGTGGTCTCCAGGGGGACACCAAACCATATACTAATAAAGTGGAATGTGAACTGCGACCGAAGTTAGCACTTGACCCAGAAGACTTAGAAGAGCTGGGGACCCAAAGAACCCCCCCCAAGGTAAGTACCCAGGAACCCCACGGAGGCTGTGTGCTTGAATGGAAACACAGCCACATACTCAATGCAAGTAAATGGGGAAGTTGCGGTTTCAGTTTTGAAGAAGAAGGACCCTTCCCATTGGACCCTGATGAAATCCTATGGATTTGGAAGGTTGGAGAGTCACCCCGTGGATACCCCACCCCAGTCCAATACACTTAAGTCCTGTCTGGGAGGTGGTCACACCTCTCTGTGACAGGACACCTATTGTTCTACCCCTGCTCGAGCCTGGCTCAGTAGCAGGTGGGCAGAAACATGTCTGTGGTCGGTAGCAGCACTATCTTGCTGTTAGACCTTGAAAGGATGGTACTGTGAATACAGGGACGCTCCATAGGGGAGCCGCCCCAGTGCATGGGATCCTACGTCCAACACTAGAATCAGTGTTGGGCTAGGATTCCAACAGGTTTGAGGCCAACTATATCGTTAGACATCTCATAATTGACTTGATGCGCACTATTTTTTAGAAAATGGCTGACCGCACTTACAAAACCTGGAGACTCGACTCCTGGTTATGTATGGGGGTGTCATCCTGCTCATGCCGGACACCCTCACACTTATAACCTAGCACCCTGCCTTCAGGTTTGAAAGGCCTACCGTAGGGTTGACTTAAAGGCTTTAAGTGCAGTGACCTCAGATATAAGGAAATGTATATCTCTGGTGAGTGGTGCTACCACCAGCTAACACAGGCGGCAATGGCATGCCTGTAGTCACAGATTGAGTGGTCTCTCATGGGTGGCATAATACATGCTGCAGCCCCTGGGAGACCCTGGGGTACTTATGCCCTGTGTACCTTAATACCATATGCAAAGGACATAGAAGGGTACACCAATCCCTCTTCAGTTTAACAATATTCAGCTTTACTGGATATGTTTTCTCATTCTAAAATATTGTCAACAAGCTTTCTGGGACAGATGCCTGAACTAGTCTACCCGACCAAATTGGATTCATACCATGCTGATCTACATTCCTCAGTGTCCACAGATTACTCGATTAAGCTACACATCACTGGCCCTATGCTGTCTGCTTAGTCCGAGAACTTGGGAAGGCTTTCGACACCTTAGAATGGGGATTAGTTGTGGTTTTACAAAGAATGGGCATTTGTATCAGGGATTTTGAAGATGATCAAACTCCTCTACACAGAGCCCACAGCAAGACTACAAACTAGGTCAACTGACTTGCACCCCATGCCTGATCGGCTGTGGCATGCATCATGGGTGCCCCCTCTCAACACTGCTTTTTGTGCTGGCGATGGAGCCTCTCACACAGAGCCTCTATCAGTCTGGGTGGTCTTGGGGTATACCCATCAATGGTGAGGCACACGCTGTCTCGCTGTATGCTGATGATGTCCTCATATACATCAAAGACATACGAGTCTGCATAGGTGATAAAGCGCAAATTCTAGATTCCTTCAAAGCAACCTCAGGATTGGGGGTCAAGTGGTCTAAGCCTACCTGTTCCCACTACACCCCGATTGCCCACCACAATCCATCACGGTTGACACCCACTATATTGAATGTGATTCTCGCACCTTTCGATATGTGGCCATCAATATCTACCACACCGTATGGGGCCTAATAAGCAGCAACCTCCTGAAGGCAATCACCTCCCTTCGACCCCAGATTGCCCTCTGGTGCTCCCTCCACTTCACGGTGTAGGGGCATGTTGCACTCCACAAAATGGTAATGTTGCCAAGGGTATTCGACTAGTTCACCAACCTACTGGTCACTATTCCTCATAGCACATTCCACGTACTGAACAAAATATTAGGTGACCTCATATGGAGCAAAAGGAGATGCAGAGTGGCCTTGACTAAACTACAGCTCCAGATGGCCCATAGAGGATTGGGGGTGGGGTATTCGAGCACTAATATTTAGCCGCACAACTCCAGTGGCTAGCTTGCTGACTGGCCAGCAATAATGTGGTGAGCTGGGGTGAGCTTAGAGCCCAGAGTCTTGTACAGGAACTATTCCCCCTGAAGTCGACACTACCCATGGCCCCTAACGACCTACTCCATGTCGCATGAGGGAGTTATCGCAGGGCACTGAGCACCTCCCCTGGTGCACCACCATTCAGGTTGGAGATCCCCTGCTGTCCATACGCACCTTTAGCATGGCCGTTGATAACAAAGGGGTGTACCTATGGGAGTCAACAGGAGTAGAGACCTTGATCCCATTTGACCTACTGACCGGCCTCCCAATGGGACAGTTTCTGATATATAGGCGACTCATGGTGGACTTGGAGCGACTGTGGGAGATTACCATTTCCGTGCCCCATATTCAACCCCTTGCACAGGTACAATACACAATAGCTCAGGGCGGAGACTCATTTGCTTGATTACCAAAGCTATACCTCATAGAACCCTAGACCCGCTGAAATCGCTCTGACAGATATGCTAGCGTGATATAGGTTAACCACTTTCCCCTAAAGAGTGGAGTAGAGTGCTCTCATACCCGCAGAAGGTCTTATGCAACGAGAGATTCCAATACATCAGGTATACATTTCTGCATAGAGCATACGTAACACCGACCAAAATAAACAAAAATATACCCAGTGCGTCACCCGCTCACCCTTGTTGTCTTGCTCCCATTGCAGACATAATACACATGTTCGAGGGCTGTCCAATCACTCGCACCTTCTGGATCGAGGTCTTTTCGGCCCACCTGCGCACTGCGAGTCAACAGGACCTCAACTGCATGGCTAGGTGCCTATTGAGCCTCACAAGCGCTGTAGGGCGGGTTGTGCAACCAACCGCTTGATTGACTTGGCATTGTTGATCGTCCAAAGAGCAATTGCAATGCAATGTAAAGCCCCGATATTACAGGATGCTATGCTGTGGCAGAACACAATGATCCAATGGGCCAGGACAAATTCCGCCGCACTCCTCTGAGAAGAAATAAGTGGATTGCGGAAGAGCCCCATAGAAGCTTCATGGGATGATCTATTCCTAACATTTAAAAATTACCCAGATAACCACACTAGACCTCCGTAGGCTAGAGTACACATGCCACTCCAGTCCCCTTGTGATCCTCCTCCCCCCTGAAAGAGGGTTTTGTTAATGCCCTTGTAATCATTGCAAAAATTAAATATAACATGGTTGGGAAGCATGTGTTTTTGCGTCCTACTTCTCTAAAATGTTTACTATTTGAAACCCTCAAATCCTTCCTCCACGCTCACTCACTCTTATACTCTCTTTAGTACTCTCAAAAGACTAATGTTCTAATTACTCACCCATTATCTGTGCTGTTTCAATTTACTTAATACCTACAATCAGGTTTCTGTAAATTCCACTCCGGAGAAATGGCCCTTACATGTCTTTAACTTACTAATTAATTAATTCATGTTTGAGCTTGTAAAGCGCACTGTTACCCGTAGGTTTCCTGGCACTGTATAACGCTGAGAACCCGTCCTGGTTTTCCCTGTGGGATGGTCCCTGCTGGGAGTCCCCAAGGTGGGGCCAGGCATCCCCGGCGTTGATGGGGCCGTTGTGGAGATTAGACAAGCTAATGCCCAGAGTTGCCGAGTGGGACCCCTGATTAGAGTGGGCACTGGAACGAGAATTATCGAGTCCGCTGACCCAAGTCCACGACCCTGCCGCGCCGGGAATTGAACCCTGGTCCCGGCCGACTTCTGCTTCCGGGTCTGCCGCCTCTAACCAGTGAGCCACACCACTCCACTAACTTGTGTGCATCATAATCTGATCCCTTTCTCCTTGATCTCTCGACCACTCCACTATGCTTCTAACCTTTGTTGCCTTCGGTTTACTTGACAAAGAGCTTGCTTTATGATTCTTTTACCTCTACAACTGCTCTTTGCAGTATGCTGTCACTCTCTGCTCCCACTGCCAGTTCCCTATCATTTGGCATTCCCTCTGGCTCAATATTGCGTCCCTTGTTGTCCTCATTCTACATCACCACCCCTCGTTTCCTCCTTCCAGTTCTGGTGGTAGTCTGTGCTTCATGTCCACATTTTTTCCTCTTCCTTTCATACACCCCTTCTTCAAACAAAGACTGTTTTTTTAAATATTGAATGGTACTCTGCTTTCTTTCTAAAATCATCTACATTCCAGCCTCTTTGAATACCACTGTACAATCCTCTCCTATTATGTTCCCTTCACACAATTTGACAGTCGTCTTGGTCAGCCAGAGACCATGGGGTGCATTTCATTTATAAACTGGGAATGTAATAAGCGCAACCTTTTTCAAGGCAGCCAGTTTGCATCTGTTAGATAGCTGAAAAAATTCCTCAGCTCCTTCTCTGTCATGCCAACACATTTTTGATCAGTTCACGGGTCTTCAGTAAGCTGGACTACTCCACAGTCTATTAGTGGGACTCCTAATATGCCTTGTATTTCTTCAAACTCCAAAAGGACCCATTGTCTCCTCCTAAACCCTCTCCGATGAGGCCCACTGCAAAGATCCCTGGAACGTCTGAAAAAGTCCTCCAGTTTGCATCAGTTGTCTTCTGTCCCTTGCTCCTCCTTTGTAAGTAACATTGGGATTCTTTGACATACACATTGAGAACCAGAAAGGCGATGGCCACATACCCCACACACACTCCAAATGCTTCATCCACTCACAGGCAAGTTCATACATGCAACAACCATGTCCCAGGCGAGGCGGATGAGCGAAGACCAAGATTGTAGGGGACTGGCAGGCATACTTGTAATAGGTTAAGAGGCTGGTAAAAATGCCTATCTTGCAACTGTAGTCACTTTGCTACCTCCATGGTCAGTCCTCTACAGCTCACTGAGATGTCATTAGTTATTCTTTTCAACTGGAGCATGCACACACTGCTCTTACGACTACAGAGCCCTGCTTTGGGATACACTCCCTGTCACAGAATGTTCTCAGCGCACACACAATTGTATTTGGTGAAGTGGCATTAACTAAACACTACAGCATGCTAAGTGGAACTTGAAGTAGAAGCACATGCTTTCCAGAGCCATACAGAAGACCTTTCTCCATCTCAACACAACCTTTGAAATTTACATACTGCAGTTTACCCTTATCCCTTGTTGACGTTAGTTCCCTATTTTTTTCATCACTCTGGCTACAGTAAATAATTTGAGAGACTAAATGTGGCTTGCGGGATCCAATGTAATTTAAGCCAAATTCATCATAAGTACCCGTGGGGCAAGCACAGTATCTCTGCCCCAAGTTCTGCCAGCTACGGTAAAGTATTTGCATTTTTTAGGCAGCTGCAGAGTATTTGGTATGGTTGGGAATCTCCAAGCAAACGCAAATATTTTCATGAATAACTCTTCCATTTTAGATATGTATCCATCCGTTAATTATTCTAGGACTTTGTTCAAAATTGTTTTGCATTTGTACATTTAGAACTGCAAAGTTTGGAGTTTGGGTCCAACCGTAAAACCTGAATCACAGACTCAGAATTTCAAGTTTTTTCCTACTTAAAATCAAACTTATGATATCTTTAAATTGGCTAGTATTGCAATTTATCGCTGTAGTAATGTTTTCATAGGTGATGGCTATGTGGGTGATATTTGGAAAATAGTGAACGCTTTTCGGGTATCTACAAACATTTTCAGTTGTTTTCACACTTAATTTACACCGTTTCAAACATTGCAGGAGTAAGTGTGCAAGTTGTATGCCCATTCTGCACCAAGACAGACACTTGTATTGAGGCAAATATCAGCAGAAGTACGCTTAGGACATCTGGTGTGTTTGTAAAATTCTCCAACGTATACAGGGTCCCATGACTAATCTTGGGGATTTTTTTTAATCTCCCCCAATATTTATTGTTGGAATTCTACCATAGACATATTTCAGACTTTGTAAAAGATGTTAGTGAATCGCCCACTCTAGCTTTGCCCAGCTCAAGGGGCCGACTTGGGGTTTCTATTTTTTTTTTATATTATATGCTAGATTTGGCATTGGATGTATGTTTTTTTTTTTGCATTATGTAGTAAATTCCATAATTCCCTATTGTAATTGTGCAACCAACTCAAATGATTCTTGCCTTAGGATCCATGTCATATATTTCTTTCAGTAGAGGGGTCAAATCGTCAAAATGCTTTCATTCTATGTTTTGAACTCTAGGGGCGTGGCCTAGCTTTGCTTGAAATCTAGTTGTCAGTTTGACACCACAGTAAACAACAGTCTCCCTTTCCACACATACATTATTTGACATCTGGCTTAAGTTGTTTTTCACATTAGACCTCCGTTTACTAGCTGGTAGTGTCGATTGGGTTGACAAACACAGCCGCTCGCCTCAGTTCCCGTTTAAATAGTTTTTGACCGACCCTCGGGAGAGTTCATCTTTTTCCCTTTCTTTCTTGATTGAGCCTGTGGCTTTAAATGTTTTCCAGACAGAAATCACAAAAATGCCTGAACGTTATCCGCTCTGTCATAAATGCTGGAATTTATTTAGTTGTATTCGCAGGAAGACAAAGTTGGAGGCTTGATGCTGAGCTGAAAATAGAAACCCATTTGTGACGAAGGCAGATATCTTTTTCTTTGAATTACTGTAAACAAATACTTTTCAGCACTTTGTGTCTACATTAGTGAAAGAAAAGTTGGGATGAAAAATAAGGCTATTGATGTGATGCAACCCGCGGTCCTGTAAGAATACAGGGAAAACATACTGTGGCAAAACATGTAAACTCGTGGGAGAAAACAACACTGAAAATGTTTCTGACAGGGCCATTTAAAAACGAATTTGTTTACAGTAGTTTCTTTGAAGTTCACCATGTAAAGTTACCCGAGTAGCAGCAGCCCTGGTTTAATTCCAGCTTGAAAAATACACCAATCCTGATATCCCATGTACATTCAATCGATACCTATTGTAGTGGCACAGGCGAAACAATTCGAACTACTAATTGCACTCTGAAGCTATCTGGAAATACTTGCCTCGCTAAGAGCTTGCCAGGACGAGATCAGATTGTTATCTGAACAAATTAACTCAGCTACTTCAACCCAAGACAGTTTCTTGGAATCTGGTGTACAGTTTGTTCTCTGAGGGCCAGATTCCCCCACGACGGCAGAGCCTCTGCCACAAGTGCGAAGAGTCTGAAGTCGTGGCAGGATCTCACAATGAGAAACTGCAGTGCGGATATACCGCCACGAGTGCAGCGATCCCGCCACAAGTGCAGAGTCTCTGCCACGAGTGCGAAGAGCCTGAAGTCGTGGCAGGATCTCACAATGAGAAACTGCAGTGCGGATAACCCGCCACGAGTTCAGAGATCCCGCCACAAGTGCAGAGATCCTTCCACGAGTGCAGATATCCTGTCACGAGTGCAGAGATCCTCCACGACTGCAGAGAGTCTGAAGTCGTGGCAGGATCTCACAATGAGAAACTGCAGTGCGGAGATCCTGCCACAGGTGCAGAGATATGGCCACGGGTGCAGAGATCCTGCCACAAGTGCAGAGATCCCCACGACTGCAGAGCCTCTGCCACGAGTGCAGAGAGTCTGAAGTCGTGGCAGGATCTCACAATGAGAAACTGCAGTGTGGAGATTCCGCCATGAGTGCATAGATCCTGTCACGTGTGCTGAGATCTCTCACGACTGCAGAGCCTCTTCCCTGAGTGTGGAGGCTCTTTGTGAATCGGGCTCTGAACTCTTCAAAAGCCATCACTTGGGAATTGTGTGTAAGTTAGTGTCAGTTTTCGAGGGTGCTGTTTATTACCCTTGTTGTTTGCTAGACGTTAACTTCAGGGTTTTAAGTGGAATGAAAAATCTGGTGGGGGTCTCTCGAAGGGGCATGGCAGATATAATTAAGGGCGTGGCTCAAAAACACTTAGGCTAAATATTTGTTCTTAGCATAGTGAGCCCCTCTACTGGTATTGTGCTGCTTCTGTCATTGCATCCAGAGATATTTACAACAAATAACATTACACTTACAAGAAGCCGGGACTATTGCATTTGTCAATAGTTGTTTGTTGCATAAGATAATTAAGCAACAACTATAGGTTTATTGTATAGAATACTGAAAATGCTTCAGTTTTGAAATGATGAGACTGAAAGAACTATAACGTGTCTCTTAAGATACATCAAAGGCAGTAACGAGTGGTACTGCTGCTGAGTTAAGATATTTTTTTTCACCCTTTGGGCGAGGGCAAAAATGGAGAGCCTGATAGGGACCCATCTCAGCACCTGCTTTTTAGAACTACCAGGGCTGACACCGGTAGGTCCCGGCCCACTTAAAGCCGTAATTAGCTTAATTTCTATGTCATCAGATGTTTACAAATTTCGGAGCTCATTTGGTCACCTGGACGTAGACTTAATACCCTCCCTCTTGAGCACCCTGCTGCAGCAAGTCAGTGATCCTTCTGTATATCGTGTGGATGTCTGGGCAGAAGAAAACATAATGATTGAGAGCTGACAGCTCGATGCAGCTCTTCCACAATCATGAGTAAACTGTTACCAATAATGGCATAGAGCCCGATTCACAGAACTAACTTTAGACAAAATCCTAAACTTACTACCATTTTGGTATTCGCAGAAGGCACTTACTCATTTTGGTATTCGCAGAAGGCACTAACTCATTTCGGTATTCACAGAAGGCATTTAGGAGTCCTAAAGTTAGGAGTCCTAACTTTTCTACTCCTAAACTGAGAAAAATCCTAACTTTAAAACTTTTGGTATTCACAGAAGGCATTTAGGAGTACTAAAGTTAGGAGTATTAACTTTACTACTCCTAAACTGAGAAAAATCCTAACTTTAAGACTTTCTGTATTCACAGAAGGCATTTGGGAGTAGTAAAGTTAGGACTCCTAACTTTAGGACTCCTAAATGACTTCTGTGAATACCGAAATGAGTAAGTGCCTTCTGTGAATACCAAAATGAGTAAGTGCCTTTTGTGAATACCAAAGTGAGTAAGTGCCTTCTGTGAATACCAAAATGGTCGTAAGTTTAGGATTTTGTCTTAAGTTAGTTCTGTGAATCAGGCACTTAGTGCTCAAAATCTCCCCTTCATTATTGGGTTTTTGACTACAGTACATGAAATACAAATCCTTGCAACCCTGTCCAAATGTAGATTTGGATGGTTCTGTCCGATTAACTATTTTAAGGCCAACATACTTTTATTGAATATGAAAAGGCCCAAAAGGTAGTCAATAGGCCCAAAAGTCCTTGTGGACAATCCAGTGTTAGGACTGAAGAGCACTTAAGCCTGAAGCCTTCCCAAATGAGTATATGAAATGCACCAAGCTCATCTGCTCCAAAGAGGAAAAAGAACAAAGAACAAAAAAGGGCAGCAAAACATAGGAGACAGCATAAGCAACAGAAAAGACATCCACATATTTGGATTTTTAGAGAGGCATAAGGATTCTACAAGTCAGAGGACATAATCGTGAGGCTGATACGGAGACTGTCTGGGCATACATTAAAAGAAATATTTCATTCTGCTGCCTACCAGCCAGGAAAAGGGACTGGACTTATCAGCAATCAACAGCAAGTCAGCAATATGGAGCTCAATCAAAGGTCAGAACTGGTTGGACACAAAAAAAAGAAGATCTGCATCTCCTGGCAGTAAGGACGTGAAATAGCAACAAAAGCCTGATTTAGAATCTTGCAGAGAGGGTACTCCATTGCAACTTTGATGGAGTACCCTCTCCTCTAGATCCTCAGTCCTGAAGTATATATCAGCAATGGAGCCTCCTCGACTCAGTCACTGACATACTCCTCTGACAGAATATGGGCCATTCGACTGCCTTCCCATTTTAGAGTGGCCGGCTGAATGGCCAACTCTTCCTCGCCCAAAAACAAGTATTGCTGGTCCTCAACACTCTAAATCAGGCCGATGGTTATTGGGGTGTGTAGGATCCAAAAGGAAGACATATATGCAATTCGCTTCCCAGGTACGTGGAGGAGTGGATACCCAAAGGCAGTGCTTCCTAAACTTTTTTTGGCCACATTTTAACAACACACTTTCATGACACACATAGCTTTAATAGACACAAAGTGGGCGATCTTTTAATGTAACCAAAGAATCATGTGGTACCACAATGTCAATTACAAACAGCACATTTTTCATTGAAATTGTCAGTTAATTTGCAGAGACACCGTTTTACTGATAAAACTATATTGCACACAAATGATAATATGCGGAAACTGGTTTTTAGTGACTATTTATATTTTGTGCATCACCAACCAGTGTCCTAATTTGTTTTGAGCCTGTTAAAATCTTTGTGAGATTGTGCAAGGATCTGTTATATTCTAAAACATGTCTAAATAAATCCTAAAAAATACAAAGGGTCTGAATTTAATAGTAGAGTACAATATTTAGTCATGCAAGGTGACAAATCCGTACTCCACATATAGAGATGTCCGCCGGCCCTGTGTCCATCTCTGGTCATTGTCATGAACCGCTGTCACTGCAGTTCTTGTCAATATGTTAAAAGTCCGAGGAAAGGTTCCAACAAAGCAAAAAATGAATGCCCTCCCACACCATAGGAGTTGTGTCCTATGGTGTGGGGGGTCATTATTTTTTTTTGATGTCCCTCATTACCAAAACGAGCAGCAAAAACATAACACCATCCACTCTAAATTGGGCGGCTGGGGTTTTATGTAAACCTTCGACTGACAATCGGACAGTCAGAGGAATATGTCAGCATGGGACCCAGAGTAAGTACCATCTCTGACATACCTAAAGACGCCTGCCTGTAAATCTCGCAGGCAGACTTAGAGTTTGGCTTAGAGGGTACTCTGTTGCACTTGCCTCAGAGTATCCTCTCTGCCAAACTCTACATCAGGCTTTAAGTTATGATCAAGCAGCTCAGCCCCAACTACTTGGTTATTTTGTGTAACATTTTTCTGACGCCCACTGACTTGTATCTTATTTGTGAGCATTATACTATTTATAACCTTAACTTTCATTTCCTGTTTTGCGCCCCATCATGTCCTGCAAAATTTCCAAAACTTCAAATCGTCTAAGCTGCCAAAGTGGTGAGCATGTAATACCTTAGGGCAGTGTTTCCCAAACTGTGGGTCGTTTATTGAAACGGTTTCCTAGACCCCCGAAAAAGAAAGGTTGTCTCTCGGTTCTTGAGTTTGACCCTAGTGCTGGCTAGGATGCGGATTGCAATGGAGTGGAAGTCTATGATTGAGCCAGTGGTGGGTACATGGACGAATGATGTCCCCATGTGGGCTAGGGCTGAGGAAAGGGCCTTGATTCATGAAGAGGCTAGAGGGGTGCGGAGATAGCAGGGTTGTGGACAGAGGTATTGGAGGCTTGGGAATATCCAGAGAGTAACACGGAGGGAAGCCCCGACCGACGGGGTGGGTTGGATGAGAGTGGCAGGAGGACTCCTCAAGAGACTCAGAACAAGAAGGGAGGAGACCCTAGAGCAGAGGTCTTCAAACATTTGTGCTCGTAGTACCACCCCAAGCAAAATGTTTTGAAGTCGCCCCCCCCCCCTTCCCCCCCAAAAAAAAGTATGTCAAGAAAATGAAGAGTGGAAGGGGCAGGGGTGAGCTCCAGGACGGCGCTTAGGAGATCATTTCAGGGGTATTTTTCTGTAGCACATAATCTACGCTATATGTGAGACTTATGAAAGTACACATATATTAAACAACACACAAATGGACCAAAAACACTAGGGCCCATAATTGGAGTGTTGTGAGCCTAGATCCCAATGCAACTGCACCTGCTGCACTAAAAAAAAACTTACCAAAAAAAATGCTGCAAAAACTCCCCAACTTCCTCAAGGCATCTCTCTGAGGTAGCTGTCTCTATCATTTGTAATCTACAAAATGGCCCCGCCCCCATAGAGCACCATTTCCTCTGGGCTATCTCTTTGATGCTGTCTAAGGAACTCACTACTTTCCTCTTTCTCCTGGAACGATACCCTGCTGGCCTCCTCCCGGTCATCCTCTTTACTCACCTTGAAGGACATTTGGATGCTAACAGAGGTCGAAGCGGACGGGATCTATGGGGAGCCACATGCCCCATGCTTTGTTAATTTTACTAAAGCTGTTCCCATACTTTTCGTTTAAAACACAACCACCTCTGAATAATTGTTGTGGCCCTTCAAGTGCCTCTGTGTAAAAGTGGGGGGAGGTTGGGGTTGGGGTGGAGTTTTCCTGTGCTGTGAAGTTCATGGAGGGACACAAAACTAAGGAGGAAACAGTCATTTCACCAGTGTGCCTGCCACCTGTTATTGTGTTGCAGCCCGCCTTACTAAAAGCGCCGGGACACTCTTTTTGAGTAGCCGTGCGCTATATAAAAGTTATAATAACATAACATAACATAACATAACCTTAAAAAATGCAAATGTGAGCAATTGGTTAAATCACCACATATAAAGGCAGCTTGGACGCCAGTTTAGGATTTAATTGATGGAGGCACCTGAGGCTTCATGTGGACAGTGAGCTATTTTTTTTTATGTTTAGGGGCAGATTTACTATTTTTTCATGTAGTGCACTGCAGCAGCAGCAAATGCTGGAGGAGGAGAGTACACTATTTACTACAATAAGACAGTCTCCTCCTCTCTCACTAGCGACGGCACTGAAATCAGCTGCTGTGCACCACAGAGATACCTTTGCGCCATGGTGCCAGGATATCTCTGAGTCTAGCCTAGTTTTGTACTGGAAGGAAGCTTTCCAGTACAAAATACTACGCACAGACTCACTTTAACCATTTTCCACTTTGTATGCGTCTTGTAAAGTGCAGCTCACATGCACAGTCGGAAAAGGAAGGAGAAATATAAGCATTTCTCCTTCCTTGCGTCTACCTGAAAAGGGCGCCGTTTTTTCACTCTTAACCCAATCGACTTTATTTAGTAAATTGGTTTAGCGTGAGAAACCTTGGGTGCTTGCATGCGCACACTCATGCACCACCCTTGGTACGCCCCTATGGCTCAAAGTAATGCAAAGCAGCAACATATACTGCTTTGCGTTACTTTTCCGTTACTTCCAGCGCTAAACAAGATTAGCCCTGGAAATTAAATTGGGAAAAAAAGTTTTTGTGACACAGACACGGCGCACAATCTTAGTAAATATCCCCCCAAATGTCAGGGTGTTTAAAGGTGAGTTCTAGAAAGTGTACTTTTAATAGACAAATGTTTGCACTAGTATAGTTTACCTATTACTAAATTACACGTGTTGAAAGCACTTGTTTCATCTTAAAACATCAAATCATTTTGCATCAGTCTACCTTATACATGGTTATAATAAAAAAATTAAATAATGACTTGCGTATTCACATTGCTTTCTCCTCCAAGCTGGGACCTTATAGCACTATGCATACACAAGCCATTATTCCTCACGTCTTCTGTGGTCAAATTAAATTTCACAATGTAAAAGAATGTATTTCTATCTGATTAGCTTACCTTCTATTTATTTTTCAGTTAAGGTTTCTACATTATTTTATATTCCATTAACTGAAAGTGAAAAACAAAACACTTAAAGAATATTTTCTTCTTTATAGCCACGTTGTTGACCCTGCCACCACGTGGCTAAAAGGAAACAAATATTCTGTAAGCGTCGTGTTTTTTAGCTACCTGCATATAAAATAATACAGAAACCTTAAACGAAAAAGAAATGGAAGTTAAACTAATGCCATGGAAATGCATTCTTTTAAATTTTGAGGTCCCAGTGTATGTTTTTTTTAACCAATTCGAGGACTGCATGTAAATGAAGCCAGCCTGGAAGTGTGGCAAGTTGCGCTGTCAGGCCATCTTCATTTACAAGTGCTTGTGAGCCATTTGCGCCCCCTAGGAAGGCAGCCACAGCCCGCCAGAGGGCTCTCCCCACAGTTTGAGGACCTCTGCCCTAGAGGTTGCTGTCTCCTTTGGTGGCCCCACCTCTTTCTTTGGGTGGTACCTCTGCTTGCCATGTGCTCCCCCCTTGCCCCCCATTCCCGGAGTTACTGTATCCTGCTCTTACAGCTCGAGGTTCACCCATAGGTTTCTGTGTGGGTATTCGCCCTCTTCCTAGCTGTTATATCACCTTCCATTTTATAGATTGGCCTTTGCGACCACGGGACAATTTTGTTTATCATTTTTAGGTTTCACCCTCACAGCGCTTGCGCTGTTCTTGAGAAATCTATTGGTTTTAATATAAACTTAAAAGTGACTTACATCCTGCCTCCTCTCTTTCCTGGCTTATCATTAGTTCCTGTGTCTGACACTTACCTTTGCTCCATTTCTATTGGCTGTAGCATATTTTCCTGCATTTACCAATGTTTGTTCCTCGTCTGCTTCTCTTATCAGTTTCCTGCTGCCGAAGTACTGTTAACATCCGCTTTGGTGGAACTATATTTTGCCTTTTTCTATTGCAGCATATTATATAACAATATATCACCTAGAGAGATTAATTGTTTTGCATAGAATCACAGGATGTTGCACTTCGCTGCCGAGACTCGAACCGGGATCCTCCAGCTCTCGAGTCAGCCACTGTGCCACATCCTCTACACTCCTGCTCTTTATTCATTACATAGGTGAAACCTATGCAATACCAATGCTTGTTGTTGTCATTAGTTTTTCATATGATGGCTTCTGTGATTCCCCTCTCATTTACTCCTGATGTTTAGACTGCATGACAGTGAGGCTTGGAAGAACCAGTTACCCTTTTGGACCCTTGCATGTTCTGTGTTTTAGGTCACTTAGATTGACACGAATAGTGAAGAACGGGGGACTCTTATTTTGAATATCGCTCTGTTCTAGATCTTTGAGTTGCACCTCCCTTTTTTCACAAGGTTATTTTTAATGATTCCATTTCTGTGACCTTTGATTGTGATGCATACAGATTGATATTTCAGGACTCAAGTGTATTGTATATTATAAATGCCAATTAACGTATTGTAGTAACCACAGAGGCCGTGGTTAATGTATAAAAGCCTTTATTCATAGAAGTACATCTTCACAAGGGTACAGCGACCTCCAGCATCTTCAACTGACTGTCTTCACAGATCTCTCAGTGATGTCATTCTATGGCATCACTGAGTTCTACAATGAAAGAATGAAAACTCCACACATCTCCCCCCCCCCCTTACAAGGATTTACAAATAAACATCAAGAACTATACATGTCAAAATTCATACCAGGAAATAGAACATTCATATGTTATAATAAATAATAATAATCAAATAATCACTCAATAGAATTTGGAACATCTATTTTTCATAAGCTACCCATTCTCCACAATTTTCCATCATCAAGAGTTACTTACCACTGAATTCATTACTTTTATTACTCTTTGTGGTCCGGAATATTTCCTTTTTCCTTTTCTCACAAATCCCATTTTTTTAGTAACTACCCAGTCACCATTAACAATTTTAACATCCTTTACTCCTTTTCTTTTGTCATGATCATTCTTATTCTTTTCTTGGGACTCCTTAACTCTTTCTGCAATTTGCTCTCGATCCACCCAGACCTGATCCTTCTTTTGCAGCCACACAGCAGATTCTTTGGTTGCTGGCTCTCTTCCTGTTAAAGCCACAAAAGGTGACACACCTGTGACAGAATGGGAAGTCACCTTGTGAGCCCACATCATTTTGTATAATTCCTCTTTCCACCTTAATCCATTATTCAAGGATAACTGGATATTGCCCATTATGATGCGATTAACTCACTCAACCAAACCATTTGCTTGTGGTCTGAATAGCGCAACCCTTTCATGCTTAATACCCAATCCTGTAAGAAATATCACCATGACAGTGGAGACAAGTTGAACTCCATTGTCTGTAACTAGACTCTGAGGTATCCCCTCTTCCAAAAATGCATTCCTCAAAAATTCAATTACTATTTCTGACGTAATATGTTCCACAGATTTCACTACGAACCATTTACTGTGGTAATCAACTAAAACAATTAAAAACCTACTCCTTGCACTTAATCTAGAATTGGACCCAAAAAATCCATTGCTAACTTCTCACAGGGTCGGTTAGGAACACCTACACATCCCAGTGGAGGTTGTCGGATCACTCTACATTTGTCACTATTGCTACATGCTTGACATTCCTTTACAATCTCTTCTACCTCCCTATCCATTTCAAGCCACAAGAAATGTTGTCTCAATCTTCTTTTGCACATGCTTCTCCCTAAGTGTCCTTTGTGTACAAGTTTGACTAATTTCCCTCTCAACATCCTAGGTGGAACTATACGATTGCATCTCAAAACTTTATCCATTTGAATACTCAACTGAACTTTAACCTTTAAATATTTCTTTAATTTTTCACTCAGTCATCACATTTTTCCATCCCTCACGTATAACGTCCTTAAGCTCCATATACTCCCTATCACTATTCAAGGCTTCATCCCACTCTTCCTGTCTTAAGGCCAAATCTAAATCACTAACAATGCATAAAGATTCCACTTCAGACACAAAGGAAGAATCCTCTTTCTCTCCCTCAACTGGCATGCGCGACAAGCAATCGGCTATGACATTCCTGTTACCCCTAACAAAATCAATTGAAAAATTGTAATCCATCACTGATAACAACCATCTAGAAATTCGTGGAGTAACATTACCCTCAAGCCATTTTCCTCCTTTGAAAATGTGCAATAAGGGCTTGTGATCTGTCCTTAGAACGAAAGGCAATCCCCATAAATAAAACTTAAAATGATTTATCGCCCAACAGCAACCCAATGCCTCCTTCTCAATAGCTGAATAGTATCTCTCTGCCCCCTGCAAGCGTCGGGACGCAAAGCCAATCACGCTTTCTCCATCTGCTGTTCTTTGGGTCAAAACAGCACCCAACCCCACATTACTAGCATCAGTCGTTAATATAGTTTTTTTTTTGACACATCAAAATGAGCCAAGGTAGGTGCAGTAACCAATGATGTTTTGACTTTTCCAAATGCTGCCTCACATGAATCATTCCATTCAAATGACACTCCCTTTTTTAATAACAGTCTCAAAGGTTCCACAGTATTTGAGAAATTAGGTACAAACTTTGAACAGTAATCAGCTAGGCCAAGAAATAATTTTAACAACTCCTTATCCGATGGTTGGGGAGCATCTATAATTGCTTTTACTATACTTTTCTTTGGTCTAATGCCATCAGCAGATATCTCATGACCTAGGTAATTTACTCACTCTTTTCTCAGTTGATATTTCTTTTTCTTTATAGTCAGCCCATGATCAGCAATTCTTTTCAAAACTTCGCTCATTAACTCATCATGATGCTCAAAAGACTTACCCACAATCATTATGTCATCCTGAAAATATAAAATGCTACGCATCCCTTGAAATATATTCTGCATAACCCTTTGAAACACCACAGAGGCCGAAGCCAACCCAAATGGCATACGGCGGTAACAATAAGCCCCTAACGGTGTGACAAAGGAAGTTAATGGTCATGACTCTGGATGCAAATTTATTTGGTGATAAGCAGCTGACATGTCTAGGACGATAAAAACTTTTCCACCACCTATCACATTCAACATCTCCGTTATATTCGGTAGCGGTTGCCTATCAACCCATATGTTCTGATTTAAGTCTCTTAAGTCAATGCATAGACGAATCTTATTTCCATTGTGCTTTGCACGCGTGGGTTCGAATCCCATCCTCGTCGCCACCAAATGTAGTAACCACAGAGGCCGTGGTTAATGTATAAAAGCCTTTATTCATAGAAGTACATCTTCACAAGTGTACAGCGACCTCCAGCATCTTCAACTGACTGTCTTCACAGATCTCTCAGTGATGTCATTCTATGGCATCACTCAGTTCTATAATGAAAGAATGAAAACTCCACACGTAGGTTTTAAAAAACAAATTCTTGCAAGAAGTTGCATACTGGGACCAACTCTGGGGAGATAATGTAGAACTACATTCCAGGCTGCTCCAAGAAATGTGATCACTTGGTAGTGGGATGTTTGAAAGGGAAAAGCAATGTGATTACTGGAACTGACTTTGGCTGATTTTTATGTTTCACTGTTTATGTATGTGGGTCCTATGGTATTGATGGCGAGTCTGGGGAGGCTCTCATTAGATCCTTGGCTTTCTGCACATTGTGGTTATTGACGTGAATGAATGCAAACTTGCCACGTTGTACAGACCCCAGGTTCTTGACTGGTTGTAATTTTTCCTTATACCAGGGAAAATTGAAAGCCTGCAAGGATAACCTAATTACCTCCTTTGCATGGTCTAGTTTTAGCCTTCTTTCAAGGTGACTTTCTATTTCCCATTTTGCTTCAGGCCGCTTCTGCTGTCCTTTAACCACCAGAGATACAGCAGCACTTGCTGATGTCTTCACAGTACCTTTGAAGTATTCCTCCATTTGAGCTTCTTCATCAAAATCAACACATATTGTGCCAGTGTTTAGTGTCTCATTATTACACCACAGTTCTGGTGAGACAGTTCTCCAAGTCTGGTCCCTTTATGCATCTAAGCAATGATGGCTCTGTTTCAGAAAAGGCTTTGCAGACGGTGAACACCTCATGTCTTTTGGGTCAACACTCCCATGCATTATGGAACTCTGTTTCGTAGCTGCTCCCCATGCTTCCTGAAGAGGGCTGCACCATCCTGAACAAAGCCTTTGTGAAGACCAGGATGCAGCAAAGTTCATCATCAGGTATGAGCTGGACACCACAGACCCTCTAGGCAGGGCCATTGCCGCTGTAGTTGCGCTCCGTCACTACCCCTGGTTGTGGTCCACTGAGTTTTCTGGGAATATGCATTCATCCCTGTTTGCTACACCATTTAATAGCTTCCGTTTGTTTGACGAAAGAGTCGATTCAGAGTTTAAGCATTTTCAGGAAGGCCAGGAAGCCACCAGCCCCAAAACAACTGATGGAGGATCATCTCTATTAGCTCCGTCAGGAAGTGCAGGCTCTGTTGGCCAAAGGAGGCATCGAGAGGGTTCCAGCACCAGAAGTAGGTCCGGGGACTATTTCGTCTACTTTCGGATACTGAAAAAATGACAGAGAACTTCATCCTATACTAGATCGTCACCCCTCTCAAAGCCTTTTTTGGAAAGAGAATGTAACCTCTTCCATGCTCATGACGAGCTGAGCTCGTCATGAGGCATGGTGCTCCGGTGCTCATGACGAGCTCAGCTCGTCATCAGCCGTGGAATGCTCGCATGTGGGGATAATTCCCCTGTTGTGCTGAGCGTTCCACGGGAACGGGTGCAGCTGTGACGAGCTCAGCTCGTCATGAGCACACGAGAACCGTGGCTCATGATGAGCTGAGCTCGTCATGAGCACCTGGGCACTGCACGCGCCCCCCAGCACGCAGGGGAATTACCCCCGCACGGAAGGGGTTAAGATGTTCAGGTCTTTTCTGTCACTGGGTATTAGTTATACACACTGAGCTGAGTTCAATAGTAACATTTATTGTGCTTGTTCCTCCTGCCAATGTGGGGAACTGCCAATGATTATACAGCGAGCCAACTGTTGAGTATCAGCCAACAGGCTCATGGTGGTCGCCTACGTGAGGCACTTCCTATAAATACATTCTTTGTATATTTTTTCTATAAGTATAGGGTCCCTAGGCATCATACTCTGTTATTAAAAAATTGCACCATGACACAAGATCTGAGTTGTACTGAAGCAGTACTAAGCCCTAAGCATGACATATGTTAAAGTGCTTGTATTTTGAGTGCTCTTCTTTGAGAAATACTGGTGTTAATGACATAAGGGGCTTTTTGTGTTGTGATTGATTTTCTGAATAGTCACCCTTGTGTTATCTTATCTTAATATATCATTTCGCATTGCACACCAAATTACTTTGAAGAGTGGTATCATTGGTTTGCCTGCACATATATAACTGTGTATACTTTCATGTCCCTCTTCCGCTCCTGTTTTGTATCACATCTTGTCTGCCCTGGACCTTTAAAGCTGGATGGTAGCGTTGGACTCGCAGGATGCTTATTCTCACATCCCTGTCCTGCAAGCCCACAGACAATACCTGCATTTCACATCATTTACAGTTCGCTGTTCTCCTTTTCTGTCTCACTCGGGACTCTAGGAGTTCATGAAAGTGATAGAAATGGTTGCAACTCGCCTTGGGAGGTCGAGGATTCCAGTCTTCCCCCTACCTTGACTACTGACTGCTGAAAGCGGGCTCACCCCAGGCATTCATCATCCCCTTCCAGACTACAGCAAACGTCCTGCATTCTCTTGAGCCCTTATACTTTTTCATCTGGACTACAGAAATTTAATCTATTTAGGGGCACTCAAATAACCATAAGGAAACTGCAAGTTGTGCAGAATGCATCTGCTCGTATCCTCCATAACATCCCTAAATATCACTCCCCTTGCACCAGTCTAAAATCCCTCATTGGCTTTCAGTAGAGGAAAGTATTAAGCTCAAGGCACTCTGCATTGTCTGCCGGGACTTTCTGATTACCGGGCCACTGATCACCCACTCTCTGATTTCTCCCTATGTTCCTGAGCGAAACCTTCGCTCCTCTAGTGCCTTCATGCCAACTGTGCCTCCATCAGAAGTTCTAGATGGGGAGGTCGGTCATTCCGATTCAATTTAGCCAGATTGTGTAACTCCCTCACCTTCCCCCTGAGATTCACAACGCAGGAACTTCTGTTCCGAATATCACTAAAAACCTGGCTATTTCAGAATAGTCCTCTCTGAGGTTTGGAACAGTTGTCTCACACTGACAGTGCTGTAGGCCATTGGTTAGCCGTAGAACATAGAATAGAATAGACTCAACATGCCAAAGTCACACCTGACTCCACCCAGATGCTCCCTTTTATTGGAGCTAAACTGAATACAGTGAAGTTCTGCGCATTCCTTCTGTAGAGGAAAGTCCAGGATATTCTGGCTATGATCCTGATGTTTTATTCTCTGTACTGGATTTCGATGAGATAGACTCTGAGGCTACTGAGCCTGATGGCCTCCAGCATCCTGCTGGTGAAGTACGCCCGATGGCACCTGGGGGCCCTGCAGTGGGATCTCAAGTCTCAGTGGGTGCAGCATCATGAGAATCTCTCCTACCTGCTCCAGATTTTGACGAAGACTGCAAAAGATCTGCAGTGGTGGCTAACGAACCACAATTGCTCCAGCGGCCGACTCCTCTTCCTTCCCCACACAGAGCTGACAGTGGTGACTGATGCATCATTTCTGGGTTGGGGCAGCCGCCTGGGAGAGGTGGAGATCAGAGAACTCTGGTCTCCAGCAGAGTCCCATCTCCGCATCAACCTTCTGAGAGCTTTCATCCCATCAATCAAAGGAAGGTTGGTTCAGGTGTTCAAGGACAACACCACCGCCATGTGGTACTGCAACAGATAGGGTGAGGTGGCGTTGTGGAATCTGTTCCAGGAGGCTGTGCACCTTTGGTCTTGACTGGAGAAACAGGACGTCTTTGTGGCCATGCAGCACCTGACTGGATCTCTGAATGCCAGGGCGAATGAACTCAGCTGCTGATGCTTTGCGGATCACGAATGGCGTCTACATCTGGAGGAGGTATGCTTTCTCTTCGGAGAATTGGAAGAACTTTGGCTCGATATATTCCCCACCGCTGAGAACGTGCAATGTCAGCACGTCTGTGTGTTGGAGTTTCCAAAGCGGCTTTCGCTCTGAGATGAGTTTCATTGAGACGGAACATGGGACTCCTGTACGCCTTCCTGCCGATACCCCTCCTGCCTCTAGATCTCAACAAGATCAGAATCGACTGGGACAAAGTCATCCTTGTGGCTCTGGACTGGGCAAGAGTTTGGTATCCCAAACTCCTGAGCAAGAGCATCAGTCCTCTGAATAGGCTGCTCGTCCGGCTGTACCTTCTGTCGCAGCAACAGGGCAGGGTTCTACACCTGAACCTGTGCATTCTTCACATTCATGCATGGAGATTTAGCGGCTACAGTTAAAGGCCTTTGATCTGTGATGTCACCTTGACAGCCACGCATCTCTCGGCAAAGACTGTATATGCCTTCCACTGGAGCTAATTTGTGGCTTGGTGCCCCTCTCACCAGTTGGTCCGCTTTCAGCCTCCTTGTCAGAGGTTTTTACTGTTTTTGTTGTCTTTAGTCCTGCACGGCCTTGCCCTGGGCACAATTAAAGGTTAACTTTCGGCTAAATCATTGTTTTTGATGGTGCCAGATCAGCTCTCACTGTGTAAGTCCCCCATTGTGACGCATTCTCTGAATCATTTGCAGCACTTGTTTCCACCTACCCCTTTCGTCTTGTACATTAATGGGACGGCACCATTTCAGCCCCTGCATAGTTGCCCACTCAGGCTTCTTACTTTCAAGACCGCCTTTTTGTTGGCCATTACATCAGCAAGGAGGGTCAGCAAGCTTCAGACTATTTCAGTCAACCCTCCATATACCAGCTTTTAACCAGACAAACTGGTTCTTCAGACACATGTCTCTTTTTTTGTCAAAGGTGGCCACTCCCTTTCATGTTGGCAAGGACATCACCCTGCTGACATTTTTTGCTCCACTTCATCCATCTAAGGAGGAGAGCCTCCACCGCCTAGACCTAAAGAGAGCTCTCTTTCTATAACGATCACACCAAATATCGGGTGGGCGATAAGCTCTTCATTGCGTTCACTGTAGTTAAAAATGGCAAGTCAGTGCATCTCTCATTGGCTTGTATTCTCCATCAAGATCTGTTATGCATTAACTAAAAAGCTTCCTCCTGAAGGCTGCTACTACTTCTACTACTGTGTTAGCACTCAGTGTACCTATCCTGGACATCTTCCAACCAGCCACATGGACATCCCCTCACATGTTCACTAGGCACTACTGCTTGGATATTCAGGTCAGTTTAGAAGGACATTTCACCTACTTGGTCGTCCAGGATTTTTAGGTGTGAGCAAGTTTGCAGACCAACCACCGGGGAGGTATTGCTTGGGTATCTATTCTAAGGTGAGGAATCTACTGTTTGAAGTCTCTTTCAGAAGAACAAGTCTTTTTTCTTTGATAATGCTTTTTCTGGTAGAGGCTCTATCTAACCGCAGATTCCTTACCAACCCTCTAATCCTTCCTGTTCTGCGAACTGGGCTCTTCACCCTAAAAGATCCCATTACACTCTGGTCAAACATTGTTTTTTACGTTGCTCTGCATTTTTGGCTCAGAAATAGTCACTAAAGATACTGATGTCAGTGTGACAAAATGGCGCTTATATGGGCACCGCAACATCACTTCTGATGCGGATGACGCTGTTGCAGTCAATTGAGGTCACCTACCGGCACACAGAGGTACTGCTCAAATTTTTCAGATCTAGTTTGCTGCCTAGGGAAAATTCCAAGGTTAGAAATCTGAGGTTAGATAGTCTCCACCAGAAAAAGCATTATCAGACGTAAGTAACTTGTTAGTTTTGACCTATACATTCCTGTACTTTATGTGTTTCTGAGTTCTTCCCCTTTAGCTGAATAAGGACCTCTCAGCTGGGTTGTTATAGGGGATCTAAATGTCCGATCAGTCCAGAGATGCTTCACTCCTGGGGTTGATTTGCGATGATGATTTCAGTTCTGGTGTAACTCATAAGGCTCCTCAAAGAGAGTCCCTGTTTAGTCCACTAATATCGGTGAAGCTGGGTTTGTGATTTTTGTGGGGTTCCCGCTCACAACCTGTCAAACCTCGTTCAAGTGGCAAGGGCAGCTTGGGGCTACTGGGCCCCATCATGGGGGTACAGTAATTTCCATTGGTGTCCAGGGATCCGTCCTACTGTGGGTGTGCAAATGGGGTGAAATGCAACCCCTTCTGCACCTGACTCTCGGGGTGTGTGGTTGAGCAGTCACAGGCTTCTCAGGGTGGTAATGTAGGGGTGCTCGCAATCAGCACTCAACAAACGACCTTTGTCTTTTTAAGTAAAGGAAAGTACTTTGAATCACACGCAGTGCTAAATACTGGACTTGAGTTACGATCCTTCATGGTGGTGCTACAATTTCTGAGCTCATTTGGTAGTCCCAAATGAGTAACCCCTTTTAGGCTGGTCCCTCCTTCTAGTAGTCAGATAAATACACTGATCTGGCTCAGATGCAGTCTCAAGATCCCCCACAAGTTAGATGTGCACTTAGTTCACAATTCTGGTAGGCACCTCCACCATATCCTAATCTCTTTCTAGTAGAAAGTTCAAGTTAGGACAGCAGCCCTGGTTGTACAGTAGTCCTTCAAATAGTCTGTAGAGCACCCGTTTTCCTGGATATGAAAGTCTTGGAACCTGAACCACGTAGAATGGTTTGGGTCTCACATTTATACTAATGTTCTAGGCAGGGGATGTGGATCAGTTGTCTGAAACTGAAGAACTGGTTTGGGGAGGGGTTCTCCTTAGGCTGCTCTCCAAACACAGTGTTTGTGTAGAATGATGCTTCTCACAGTAGGCAGCACTGGGGCTGTCTCCAGACTGGAACTCCTACAACATAAGCACCATAAAATGTGAGGTTTCTGCACCTGGCTTTCATCAGCCTAGCTGAAGCAGTAATGGGGGATGGAAAAAAACCAGGTTTGACCTACAAACTTCCTCACTGTGCACAGTAAAAACTGCAGTCGATACCCCACCCACACCACCATCAACAAAAAGTCAGCGCTCATGAAGAGCTAAACAGCAGCCCCTTGCTAACAAAAGTCCACGTGAAATTTCTAAAGAGAAACCTGTCACTATCCTCTTCACTTAAGTGTTTGAATCACCTCCCTCCCGCCAGAGGATTAAAGGTAATACACCCCCACTGTATGGGCAAATAGTTCTCATCCTGCTATGTCAAGCCAAGGGTATATAAAAATGGATTCTACTGACTGTAGTACTCTGGCTCACTTGTACACAAACGTCCCTACTACTGTACTTGTGCTGTACCCACTACAGAATCACACACACCCAACATATACACAGGCTACCAGCACAAAGTTCTGGGCATACACGTTACAGCAGAACTTTACATGAGGGGGGCCTGTAGACCTTGTTTCGGGTAAAAAGGTCTGGGCATACAATTGATCCTTCAAAAATATGGTATGCTGCCACCACTGCTTTATGTGCTATACCCAGGACATGGACAGTAATGCTCTGTGCACAATAACACCATGCATGGTGCATCCCCCAGGTAACTGGACAGGTCCTTGACCTCACATAGTTATGGACAGGCCTAGGTCTCTCCGTACACAATAGATTAGTGTGATGCTTTGACCAAAATAAGAGTCAAGATACCAGATACACCCACAGTTGAGCACTCTGGGCAGAGGAACATGTTTGAATATCATGAAGGGGACATTCCTGTTACAACTGAGACCTCGTCTGGTTCTTCGGGATGAAAGGCATCGGTTGCTGACTGACTACCACAGGTTTAGCTCTGCTGTCCCATTTTGCTCTCCACTTTTAGAATACTTTTGAAGAACTCCTTGACTGCCGGGACCAGAGGTTCAATAATCCTCCCCTAAGCATTCTTCCTCTTAAGGCAGCCTGGCCTTCCATTGTAAACATTGTGTTTAAAGCTACCATCAAGGTTTGAGGAACTCCCCTTCTCCGTTCCTGTTGCCAAAAGTCGAGTAACTTGTATAATTACTCAGCACATTCCTTTGGGATAACGTTTAGGGGTTTCCTTTAAGTTGGCTGCATTTTAGACTCGTCTGTCTCTTTATTTCACTCTCTTTCTCCCTGTAAATAAATAACCTAAATAAATAAATCGTTGCAGGTATCTTAGATCCTAGCTTGTATTTGCTTTATCTGTACTATAAATTAAACTCTAAATTCATTCCACTATTAAATAGTTAGTCATCCTATAAAACCTGCTGAGGCAAACGTTTGAATTATTTAACTGAATGCAGAGTCTGGTCACCTCTTAGCTCTTACATAGCTGTGATTGTCAACGAGGTAGCACTACCCGTTTAAAATAAGTTTCATGCACAGCTTCAACCTGAAAAAAGACATTCGCCTCAAATCGTGCCAGAATAAATTAATTTGTGCTGCCATTTTTTATGGCACACATCTCTAGTTTGGGGTTTTAAGTTCTTAGTGACAAATGAAGAGCTAGAACAGTAAAGTAGCTGGATGATAGATAAGGATGTATTAGAACATCAGTGTCAGCAATGATAAACGGACATTTATGCAAAGCTGGCGGCAAAGGGCTCAGAGAATGAGGAAAGGAAAGTCGGCTTTCATTGTCTGTTCACCCACCAATTTTCCCACTAACCCACACAAGCAATACGCATCTATGCCAGTATTCTTGCGGTATGAAGGTTAAATATGAGATATGGGTGCACTAGACATGTCTTGTTGGTAAAGTGTGCAATACAAGGACTTGTTAGAACCAATAATTAATTTATAAAAAGAAATAGTGCTGGTGCCCAAAGCTCTGCTCAGAAGCTCTTGCATGCCGAATACCCTGGTTTGTAGTCTTGAAACCACTGAATGCCTCTTTAAATACCTATTAGACAGTCCCTGCCCCCTTATCTCACTCTTGCAAGCTTCTGCTTTCTTCATTTGTGACGGTTGTGGCATCTTTCTCTTCCTCCATCGTTCTAGTCTGTATGTTTTCCCACTCTTACGCTCGATAAATATCTGATGTGGAAAAATAAGTGTCAGTGCCCCCCACCGGCAACTAAAGGTGCAAATTAAGCACTTGTTAGAAGACCTTGCATAGATGAGTTATATCAGAAAGTGAAGACCATAAAAAAACTGGCCAAGCTTGTCACTTGTAGCCACAAAGATGTCTTGGACTTTCAAGTCCCTGTAACTCTGCAAGCACTGCACCAGATACTATTGCTTTTGCCAGCACTGGTGATGGTGCTGTATCAGCCTAAAGTCTAATTTCAATCACTTAACACCTTCAGAGGAAGGAAGGAGTTTTCGCCTCTGCTGCCGATAACTTTAACAGTTGTCACTGCCCCCTCACTACTCTGTGCCCGTGGAGATCCATCTTCTGAACTCTATCACCTTTACCTTTATCTGAACCCTATGTTGACTAAAACCAAGAGTCTGGGGTCTGTGACTTGAAGGTATAGGTTTATTTCACTGAAATCTCTAGTACAGTTCCACCCAGCATTTCTAAGGAAGGCTTCTAAGGAAGGGACGCTGGGGCAATTTTCAAAGGATATACCCCAAAGAGTTGGATGGAGGAAGTAAATTCATAGGAAACGTTCTCCTCAATTCGGACAGTATAATTGAGTACATTACAGTAAGGGACTCTCCACTGGATTTATAAGGTCTTCCAGAAATCAGAAGATTTACAGATACCAACCAACTCTAAACCAAGTCCTGAATATAAATGTTTCCTATTCTTTCTGGATCATTAGTAGCTGGAAAGAGTTATTCCATGGTCCGACAACACTCTTAATGTGGTCTTTTAGGAAAGAGTTCAAACTGCAACATTTTAGGATCAGTGCACGTAAAGCTGTGTTAATAATAATAATGATCTTTATTTAGATATAAAAGATATCTTTAAAAGAATTTACAGATTCACAGCCTGACCGAATATTAGAATAAAAACATCTAGGAATAGCAACACGAGTATAGATATAAAGGCACGATCCATTAACCATCGTTATAAAAACAGGGATTTTATCTCATAGTGTATTTTAAAATCACAAAAATTGAAACAAGGCGCCAGCTTGCATTGGATATAACCAAATTATGTCTAACGTTGCTGAGAATAATGCCAGTTAATACTGTTTTCGGTGAGAAAAAAAAATTGAGCACTTTAGCATGGTCTCCTTAAGTTAAAGATGTGATATGCTCGCTGGATACATTTTATAAATTTTATGTTTAGCACTGTATTTTCCGGGTTCAAAGCTGCCATGATGGCTTGCCTGCTGGACCGAACCCCCAGCCTATTCCATTCTAATTTTAATCCGGACCTGCGTTCTGTATTAAGGGCTGGGCAGAGGCAACTTACATGCAACATGGTTTCCGCTGTTTTCCCACACCCTCTACAAGAGAGATCTTCCGATGTACGTCGCCATGATGGTAAGTCCTGCAAGAAACGCCAGTCACCCATTCTGATGGCAATAAAGCCGCGTTTCAGGTATAATGGATATGTGCTGGCCAGATAGCAGGCTGGGACCGGGTGTCTGTAGGAATTTATCATGACCCAGGCATGGCTACGTTTCAGAAAAAGTGCTTTATCAGTGAGACAATAAGTCATTCTCACACATTTTTTTATAGCAGCTTTTTTAAATGCTATCTGGCCTGGATTTAGGGCCCACAAATCGCTTGCTGACATTTGGTTAATGGCGTCTGTAAGAAGACGTCCGTACAAACCTCCCGGGTTAATCTGGCTGATTTCTTGCCAGACCAGGGATTCTAAAGTGCCTGGCTCTGCTTGTCTTAACTTGTGACACAGGTTAAGGTATGCCCCAGTGGCTGAGGCCTCGTAGTTTATTAGCCCCATCTCCAACCTGATCTGCGCTGCAGAGGCGGTCTTTGGCAACCGGAGCACCCCTTTATAAATTTTAGTGGTCTGTTGGTTCAGAGTTGTATTCATTTTACCACTGAAAATCTCAACGCCTTAGGATAAAGTGGGGCCAACGTTTGCTCTCATTACCTCCAAAAGGGGAGCTAAGGTTGGACCGGAAAGATCTTTCGCAAGTTTGCCTAGTGACACCATTAGGGTCACTGCTTTAACTCCGATCTCTCTAGGCTGTTTTTTGTAGCTACATTTTGAGTCCAGGTGGACGCCTAGGTATTTATAGGACTGGCCAATTTCTAGTCTAACATTATTGAATGACCAGCCGCCCCCTGTGTGTCGTTTCTTGCCGAATGTAACTACTTGCGTTTTCTTTAGGTTAACCTCGAGTTGGTTGCTGATCGTATAATCAAACAGTTTGTCGAGGAGTCTTTGTAACCCTACCCTGGTTAAACTAAAGAGAGCCAGGTCGTCGGCGTATAAAAGATTGCTTAGAGTCATGCCACCCACCTTCGGAGAGTGACTATTAGTGTCGTCTAGGACCGCCGACAGATCTGCTACAAATAGGTTAAAAAGGAGAGGGGCCAGCACACATCCCTGCTTCACTCCTCTAGTTGTCATTATTTTATGTGAGAGATGTGTTCTTTTTCATGAACCACTGGTATTATTATTATAGTTTAACTTCCCTAGCTCTGGTTTGCTCGGTATAGACAGTGCTTGACCTTATGTTCATAGCGTGCTTATCAGTGCTTCGCTGCCCATGAAGAATCTGGTTTGAACTCAGTGAGACCAAAATTAATGCATTGAATATTGGGTGAAGTAATTTAAAAACGTAGTTGCTAACCCTAAGACAGAAAAGATTCATATTGGATGGTGTATTTACCTACAGCTTTGAAGCAGAGAAACTACGGACTATGGACGTGATTTTATAATTTTTCACATTAAATTGGCATGGTCATATAAAAATATCTCTTCTTTTCTAAATAGCCATTATGAGTACAATGTGCTTGCTTTTAAGATAATTTCTGCCCTGTGAGCTGTGGTAGGTTTAGCAACAATTTAATGGTGCGAGGAAACGGCGTGCGCACAGAAAATGGTTACATTAAAATGGCCAATAGACAGGGGTGGCAATGCGATCTTGATACTGTTGGACCTCTTCGTGGCTTTTGACACTGTGCCCCACAATAGACTGGTGCAAAGATTGGTGGACGGCGGTGTCTCTGGCACAGCACTGAGATGGATCAGGTCGTTTCTCAGTAACTGTCTCAAAACTATATGGTCTCCCCCTTTTTCTTCCGTTATTCCTCCCATGAATGTCGGGGTCCCGCAGGGCTCTATTTTGAGCCCTACTCTGTTTAATTTATATTTGGCCCCTATTGCTCTTCTGGCTGAACAACACGGGGCTAAGATGATATCGTATGCAGACAATACCCAGCTGTTGTTCACTTGTGAGAAGGGGGCCGAGTTTGATGGTCATATAATGAATGCATGTCTCTCAGATGTTTTCTTGTGGCTGAAAGATAATCAAATGAAATGCAATCCTGATAAGTCCGAGATAATCTTTTTCGGCCCCCGCCCCTGTGAGACATGGCATAGCTCGTGGCCCCAGAATCTGTCCCCCCACCTACCCCTCCCCCCCCCCAATTCTTCCGTGACTACGGTTAAGAACCTCGGAGTCAGACTAGATGATACGCTTTCTATGAAGTCCCAGATCCAATCTGTAGCTGGGACTTGTTTCGGGATCTTAAGAATGGCGCAGAATTTTTTGCCCCTGCTTTCTGTCCCTCACAGAAAAACATTGTCCAAGCTTTGGTAACCTTGCTTCTGGACTATGCCAACTCTCTGTCCCTGGGACTTCCCAGTTACTTAATTGCTCGCTTGCAGGTGATCCAAAATACGGCGGCTAGGGCCATCTTTCTGGCAGCCCCCAGGACTCATGTATCCCCTCTTCTGTCATTCCTGCATTGGTTTCCTGTTCAGAAAAAAAATCATTATAAAGCTCTGATTCGGATTTTTAAGGCCTTTAATCAGATTGAAGCTCTTTACTTTAGACAAAGATTCCCTCATTATATTCCCCAACGTACTCTGAGGTCCTCCACTCAACTCCTGATTCCTGTTCCTAAAGTTTCATTTGCTCGGATCGGACGTCATTCTTTCCAGGTGGTTGCCTCCCCTCTTTGGAACCGCCTTCCCTTGGACCTCAGACAGGTTCAGGATCTGCTCACCTTTAGGAAAAGACTCAAGACATGGCTTTTCCAACTCTAATTTTTTTTCTGATTTCTGTCTATGTCGATCTTTTCTCTGTGATTGTTATGTTGTTCTTTGCTCAGCGCCGGGACTATCCTTGGGGTAGCCGTGTGCTTTATAAATATCTAACTAACATAACAACAATAAATACATTAATTCATAAATAAACATGTTCCTTCCACCAATTGTTTTTGAAAATGAATTCTGATCTCTACTGCTTAAATCCGAAAAGAATGGTGTGAAATATGGTTTGATACAGTTTTGCCTTCATTTCTAACATACAATTATCTTTTAGAGTGAACCGCAGGTTTTTAGAACTTTTATTGGAACTAACTGAATCTAAAAAGGCACAATTTTACAATTACTTTTCTTTTGAGGTTGCCACAGCTCTTCCTTAAAGCACATTTGAATAACTCTGTCTTCTCTGATTCCTAAAGCTAATATATTGTACCATCGTGGCATTTTATTTCAGTTGATCCTATTAAAAGTATCAAAACCTGGAGTGTTTGGCTTATTAGACTAGACTAATTTGATTTTTCAGTGGACAGCCATCCGAAAGGGTGAAAGGGACAAATCACATACAATAATATAACCCCCATCTCCCTACCATTGCCTCCCATGTCATGGACAATAGCCTAGATGTTCTGGCTTGGTTTTAAGTCATACAAAAGTGTAGCCAGTTTTAACAGGGGCGTGGACAGGAACTCTCTTCTTTGCTTCTATGTCAATAGAGCAGCTGATCTTCCCACTTTCTTACTGTAGAAATAAGATCCAAAACCTTGCAATATGGCCTTTCTATTAAAGAAAAAAGTACAATTTTGAAGTTGGAAGATGTAAATGTAAATGTGTATATACTTGTAAAGCGCACTATCACCTAGAAGGTATCTTGGCGCTGTATACCGCTGTGGAACCCTTCCTGGCTTTCCCTGTGAGATGCCCCTTACTGGGCACCTCCAAGGTGAGGCCATGCATCCTAGCGCTTTCGGGGCTGGTGATAAATGTTTCTCCTTTAGCAAAACAAGCACGATTTTTAAGGAAATAGTCCTTCCACCTGAATAGTGAAATGGCTTAAAAAACCGTTTCCAAATCGAGCAAAAGTCAAAGAGTCATTGTGCATCTTTAATGAGGACACGTCCATTGCAGGCCTAGCAGTGACTTACTGCATATTTTCTTAAAGTACCACTACAAACAATCTGATTAGTAATGTGTCCATGCTGTCAAGGGCCCTTGTTGATAACTGCTCCTCTTCGTGGACTGGCCAGAGTCCTGTCATAGGTAGCGGCTGTCCCAAGCAGCCGAAAGCAGAACATTTCACCCACCCATTTTCACAGTACTTTCCAAGTGCACTGCTTTGTGCAGTAAGGACTTGAAAATGATGTATCCAGATCTAGCCGCAGCATTCCTGCTACCAGATTTACATTTCATGTAGGCCAATACACGGGTTTTTGCTTGAGGAATTCTGTTAAGCAGGAACATTGTCGTTGCTGAAAGTATTTTCTGTTTAAAGTTGTCATGCGAGTAGAATGAATTGACAATATTTTTCCACTTTGATCTGTCGTCACCACCCTCCACATGTTTGAGCTGTAATTTTAGCTGGAGTGTTGAGATGGAAGAATTGTTTTAACTTGTGACCTGAAATGAACGAGCATGCACCATACGGGATGGGTTGCAGCGTTTTCCGACAGTGCCTGGTATGTTCAGTTAATGGACTGAGGGCACCGCTGTCATATTGAAAGCAAACAGACCTTTGATGATGCTTTGCAAGTCATAGCACTTGTTTAATAACTGCACTGAGCTACCGCCCTTATTGACAGCAACATCACTGCCACGTGTAGATCCCTCAGATAAGGGTGATGCGGGTATTCAAACACAGAATAGTGGCAGCAGGAGTTAACCCACCTCGTATTATTATAAAATTCTCCTAACACCCATCATCTAGTTTACAGTCACATTAAAAAGACATCCCAGGCCAAATGCAGAAAGGTGGTTTGCAAAATTAAAAACCCTAACTTTTGAGATGACCGAAACATAACAAAATATGTCTACATTTATGTCCATGAAAGTACTGATACTATGCATGTTATATTGTGCCCACGTGTAGAAACAAATATTTGTTTTAAAATCCTGTGTTTTTATACGCTTGCAAACATGGTACATTCCGACATAAGCACACAGTGCCTTTAGCTTAAACAAAGCCTGCTGCACCTTGTCTAAAGCTATACCTGTGTTTCATTCTTTAGACGTGTAGTGAGAAGAAAGCACTCCCTACTTAGTTCAGCAAGGTACTTATTGGCAGTATACACTTCAAAATTCAGGAAGCTAAGAACCAAGCGAGTTATTAATTACAGTTGGAAGTTTGATATTTATTAGTTTAGCTTCACTAACACCAGTGATTTAAATGGGCCGGTACTCTGGTACTCAATATCTGCCCTTTTTTGATTTGAGAGGGAGAGTACCGGCACTTCCCAGCACTGCTGCTATACATTTAATAGGAGAATGCTGACACTTCTCAGGAGCAAAGGGGCACTCATGAACTACCAATCTCAGCATTTATAATACCATTGTGTAGTCCACAGAGGGCAATAAAGAGTAACCTGGGAATGTATTGGTGGTCCGCGATATTTGTTTGGATGCCATGAGAGGAGCCTGTGAACAAGGACTTTGGCAACATATACATATACCATATATATACACATATCCAAGAAAAGCTGTGTCATGCCCTCAGCAACACAGAAGTTTGCACTCCGGGATGTGTGTAAGAAAAAGTTTTATTCAGCAACACCTTTCAACCTTGTGGTCTTCGTCACAGCCCAAACCCAACAAAGTGCGTGTTAGACCTGTCAGCCTTTGGGTGGTCCCTCCTATTTTATTATTTATTTTTGTCCCCTTTTTGCTCCTCAATCCCTTTGTTTTTATGTCTACTGGACTTTTCAGGTGTTGACCTAGGGGTTAGGTGCTCTTTGCCCTCAGTCTTTTTCCTGAGGCCTAGGTGCCTTTCTGACTGAATTTACAAGACCCACAAAATGGTGGCTTATAACTGCCATAACTGTCTTACCTCAGGGACTGACACATAGTCTAGTGAGAGGTTCTGGAACCTTCTGGACCACTCTGGAATCTGGGGCACAGGCTATATATAGGGAGACTGTGGGGCGGCCATTTTGTGAAGACACTGGACTGACGGAGTGGACTGGAGACCAGGCTGCTGACTGTGGAGGGAATCGCACATAAGGGGTTGATTACCTATCGAGGCTGCTGCTCTTATAGTGAATGCTGCCCCCCAGCTGTTGACCTCACCCAGCCGCGAAACAATCCCTTCTGGACCAGTTCCCATATCATAGGAGGGAGATTTCCCTGACCAGGACGTGTGAAGGGAGCCAGGACAGTTGTCAAGGTGGTGAGTGCTGAAACCTCCACTAGAAGAGTGGCCTGCGCGACATTGTCCCTTGACGCCTTATCATTAACCAGAGCGACAGTGTGACTACGTGTCCCCAGGTGGGCCCCAAAGACATTGGGGTCCTTCGCAGGGGGTCGGGAGCCCACGAGGAAACCCCCCTTACCCTCCCCCCCCGCAGTCAAAGCGGGAGAGAATCACGCTCACCCTCTACTTGTGATGAGACTTTTCACTCACCACAGTAACTTCTCGGTGAGCGGGATTCCAGGAGAGGGTTCCGAGGAGCGGCGGCCGGTGAACTTGCTTCGGGCTGGGTCGGCTGGTGCCGCGGACCGGCCTGTGGAGAGGAAGCCGGGCCGTGCTGTCAGGAAGTCGAGGCGGAGCTGGGAGAGACGCGGGCGGAGTCGGAGGCTTCTGCCCTTGCGCGTCACTCTTCCGCGTCTCTGCTGACAGTCCAAACCACACGGGGAAAATAGAGAGAGGTCAGCGGGTGGAGCGACGGAAAGTCTGTAACCCTACTTCATCCCTGTAGCCAAAAGTACCGAAGCCTACAGGGAAGGCGATTGGGGTAATGTGCCGAAGTTGAGGTGCGTGGTCTTGCGCTTCAGATGCCGCTCCGAGGAGAACGAAGGTACTGTTCTGCCGGCTAGCGAGACTCGAGCGGAATCTGCTAGTCGGAAGGGGAGGGTGAGATCTATTCAGCTGAAAACCGGAACGAAGGGAGAGAACCTGCCGTCACGTGTGTGGATGGTAAATTGAGAACCACAGTTGACTCGGCAGTGGCAAAGCTTTCTGAGGCAGCTGGTGTGGATCAGCTATCTGGATTAGTGACTGCAGCGGAGGAATTAGCCCAAAACACGTATAGTAGACGGTTCTTCTTACAAGTAGGAACTGGGTCAGACCTCCTGCCTGCGGGGGAGTTATTCTATTTTGTAATGTAATCCCAGCATGTTCATTAGAGTCCCCTCAGCTTAGGAGCCTGAATAATCTATTGTGAGTAGGGGAGTAAGGAGTCAGATTACATCTGTATACAGTATGAGCACGCCTGCTAAGTGAGCCATTGACCATAAAGGCGGGTGGAGATTAGTTATAAAAAAGGTTATTCAGGGTTCATTGCATTGATAGCTGAAGATTGTTGGGGAAGTGCCACGGCAAATGTAAGGGAAATGTCTTGCTTAAATGTAAGTTAATGTTGGGAGAATTCACCTGGCCAAGAACCTGTTTATTTATAATTGCTTCAAGTGAAACTGTGGATTATTCAGTGTATAGATAAAGGCTGGAAATTATCATTAAGTTCCTTCTGACTAGAGGGGAATGTGCCATTGAAACTATTTGTAAATGTGATTGTGCTAACAGACTAATGCAGAGCAGTTTTTAAACAGAACCAAAATATTGCAAAGAAAATACGAGATACCACGAAGAGAATTTTACAAAACAGCCCGTATTTTTCTAAACTGGTGCAGTGTCCTTATTTTTTTTTGAGTGGATGGACGTTATGTTACTGTGAGGGTGCGACGCAAGCTTAACACTGTTTTGCCCTTGAGTTTGACCTTCCTACTTGTGCCAAGCTACCCTATGTGACTTGGAGACCCCAGGTCCAACAGTGCCCAATGACCATTTAAAAAACTTTAGAAAACCAGAGACCTAGGAAGCATACTTGTCGCCTTTGCTCATCATGATAAAATATTTCTAAATTATAGCAGGAAATATTGTAAGGGATGGTCTAAAGGGAAGGAAAAGTGAAAAGTTATATAGTAAATTCACTTGTACAATTTCAAGTAATCTTATTTGCATACAATTGCATTTTTTTAAACTGCGTGTAAATACATCTTTTCAAAGCTACAAATGGCATCCCAAGTGGCTAATATCATCTATGTCTGTATGCAAACCTTTCTCATAGAAATTTAAATATAATTCCCTCACCATATGCCAGATGGTATGTTTCTCATGAATATTGTCAAACATTTCTGCCACCAAGTGGCTTTCTGACAAATCCCGATCTTCACATATTCATTAGATGGAGCACAGCATGCATATTCAGTGCATGCAACATTTATGAAAAACATACATAAGATATATAGTTCATGTTCAAACAATTATCTCTATAAGTTATGCTTGGGAAACAACTAAACAGTAATAGCAAAAGGAATATATATAATATATATATATATATATATATACACATATACATATATATAGATAGATAGATAGATAGATAGATAGATAGATAGATAGATAGATAGATAGATAGAGTTCATTTTTTGCTCATGTGTGAGGACAAAAGATACCCCAAATTTCAAATAAACCAATTTGTATTGGGTTAAATGAAGAGAAGTGGAAGTAATGCAAAAATATTGGAAAAATAGAGTAAAACAATAAAGCACAAACTAACTAATTCTAATCATGAAAATATTCTACTGAATTCAATTCTGCAAGATTCTTCACAAATCATAGTTTTATGCAACAAACAACCTGACAAAGCAAGAAGTCTTTAGCCAATTTGCACAAAAGCTCCTCATCTCCATTCAGATCTCTGGGGGACATGCTGTTAAGAATAATGTATTCTGATTCCAATTTCTTCAGTCTCCTCTCTGTGTCCCCACCTCTGGTGCTCACTGGAATCCTGTCAATACCAAAAAATTAGATAGTGTCATGACTTTGTTTGTGTACCTGATGCCAGTATCATGCTATAAGGTAATTCTGATCACAGTTTTTAATGGTGCGTAGGTGTTCCAAAATCATTTTCTTTACAGGAAAAATGGTGCTGGCCTCCTATTGGCGACCACAAGGCATTGCAAAATGTATACTCAGTAATCGCTGCTACACGTCATGAATTTATTTATTTTAACAGTTTTTTTCTGTTGGGAGAGTATATGTTTTTCTATTTGTAATGCCTTTGCATGCTTTGCATCTTCCGCATGTGTAGAAACCCTGTTGTGCTTTTAGCCAGGATTCAGTTTTATCCTGTTCATCAAGATTACTGTGCACTAGTAAGTCTTTTACCGACTTACTCTTCCTATAGGTAACTATAGGATGAGGTGTCACAAGGTTGACTATCACCCGATCTGACTTGACCAAATGCTAGTGTTTCAGAAGCATTCGTTTAATCCTAGTTGACTCGCTACTGAAAGTGGTGATTTGCCTCATTTCTTTGGATTCTTTGGTTTCTTTTGTTTTCTGCAGTACACTCTCTCTGGGTTGATTCTTTACTTTTTCACTGGCAATCCTCAATACCTTACTAGGGTATTGAGGATTGACTAGGGTAATCTCTGGCCTTAAATCTGCGGATCATCCTATTCTGTTCAGTTTCAAAAGCTTGTGGGGTTCTGCACTTACGATTTGACCACATCCTCTCTCCAAATGGAATACTCAATTTGAGATTCTTTGGGTGATGACTCTAGGCGTGTAAGATGCTCTTTCCAGCAGTGCTTTTTCTGAAAAGAAAAGTCTCTATGTTGTCCTCCTCAACCTTTACATAGACGTCCAAAAATGTAATCTCAGTTTTATGTATTTTTGTGTGTGAATTTTAGGTTAAGATCATTATCTGAAATGTATGTCAAAATCTTGTTGCTTCTTTTGTGGACCATCCCAAATGACAAAAAGGTTGTCCATGTATCTTGTCCAAAACACCAGGCGTTTCGTCCATCCCTTATTAGTCTCTGTCCAAGCATGTTGTGCCTCCCACCAACCCATACATATTCCGACGTAGCTGTGCGCAAAGCAACTGCCCATATGAGTTGCTTATGCCATTGATCCCGAAAAAGGAAAAAATTATTCTCAAGGCAGAAATTTAAAATTTCCAGCAACATCATAGAGTGGTCATACATATATATTGGTTTGTCTCTGAAAAAGTGTCTACATTCCTGGATGCCTAAATCATGGTTGAAGCAAGTGTAAAGTCATGCTATATTTATAGTTGCCAAGATGTAATTAGATTTCCACAGGATTTTAATTCAATACGGTGGTAAGTAAAGGACTTAAGGCTGTGGTCTTCAAAGTGTGGGGCGTGGAGTCTTGAGAAGAATTTGAATTTGAATTTAAAAACATTTGTGAAGCGCGCTTTTACCTAGCGGTTTCTTGGCGCGAAGTACTTATTGAACCCAAATAGCAGCTGTGGAAGGACTAGGCTGGGAATGCTTGCAGGAAGAGATAGGTTTTTAAGGCCTTACGTAAATCAGGGTAAAGTGGGATAGATCGAACGTTGGGAGGGAGGGAGTTCCAAAAGGTAGGGCCAAGGACCGCAAACTTCACCCCCCCCCCCCATCCTCATCTTCCTGAAGCGAGGGACGGAGAGAAGGGACTGAGAAGAGGAGCGGAGCTCTCTAGCTGGTGTATAGCTGGAGATTGCCGAATTTATGAAGGCTGGGGCAGTTCCAGCTCGGGCCTGGAACGCAGTGCAGCCCAGTTTGAAGAGAGCCCTCTCCCTAATGGGCAAACAGTGCAAGTTCTTTAGTACAGAGGTGGCATGATGGAATTTAGGGAGGCCATAAATGAGGCGTGCCGCTTGGTTCTGTACCAGCTGTAGGCGTCGAAGAGCATGAGCTGGGACGCCTTTGTACAGGATGTTACCGTAGTCCAGCCGTGATAAGAGGGGGGGCGCAGCTCCACACACCCCTTGTGATGTATGAGTCCCATAAATTCGCTGCATCTTTGAAATATTTTGTAGCCAATTCCTATTGTTTGGTATTTTGTGGCCTTATTTTGAAAGGCAGTTCAGCTTCTAATTCAATTGCTGCTGTTCAATGTGAAGCCCATATCAGAACTCTGGAAGCTGAAAACGAGGGTGGGAAAGGAGATTGAGCAGTGTGGAAAGAAAGCACTTTAAGCAATCTGCAGACTTTATAGACTGTTGTAAGTAAAAACATTAAACATTTTGGCATTTGCATTTTAGCATGATATTTGCCAGCCCTACAGTTAATCAGAATACGCTACTATTGAGCCATGTAGCTGAGGTTATTTTTGATCAAGTACCAGGATTAAAATATATTTTTACTCAGCTTTATTTGAAAGTACTAGTTGCTTGGGGTTTCTTTTTCTAGCTGCCACTGCATGCATTTGCTCTGTTTCTGTGTTAGTTGTAGTTGAAGGAGACACATGCATAAATGTGTAAAGTGAGCTGCCCTGACAAGTTTCCCAGATCCACACTAAAAGTCCCAGAATTCAAAAGAAAAAGCCTGACATGGAGCACCACATCATGCATGGACCTGTGAAACTTGGCAGCTATATGCTAAACTTGGCAGCTTTATGCTTTAAATGGCCTGTAAAGAGTGCCTGCTCTTCTCTATTTTGAGAGGGAGAGTACCAGCACTTCTCAGCAGTGGTGCAATAGTTTTAATTGGAGAGTGTCGGCACTTCTCAACAGCAAATAGGTACTCTGGTATAGGGGTACCTGCTATTGTATATTTCCATTTTAAGCACTGTGTAATGTTCAATTCAGTCCTCCGTGGATGCTTCAGCCATTCACATTGGGTCGATGTGTATGTTCTGTGTCATTTACTTGTTTTGGTAAGAGGTCATGCCACTCACAAGGTTCATCCCCGTGGCAGTGTCACCGCCATGAACTCTACTCTATAAAACTGCCAAATAATAACTGGTCAAACCTTTATCCCATTAAAACTGACGTCCTTATAGTTCATCTTGATCTCGAAATTTTGACTTCCGTTTCTAAGCAAATCTATCCAAAGTAATAATTGTATATAAAAAAAACCTTTGCTCGCATTTTCAGTTCCCACTTTTTGCAAGCTCCTCAGGTTGCCGAGGTGTTACATTTATTTTTTACCGTACAAGACTCAGGAATACCTCTTTCTGGAATTTGACTTCAGTGGTGTGTGACCTTGTTTTGTGCAATATTGATTAATTACATGTATTTGACTGTAGTTTATGTATAGCATTCCAGCAGCCTCTGCACTGCTTCAGTATGGTTAGGACAGGCACAATAGGTACTGTGAAGGTATCACTTAAGTATGTGTTAGTTTGCACGCCACTTCTAAAAAAACCTGGCCTTTACCCCATGGACATGAACAACTTCAGACCGGTCCCGAACCTTCCGCTCCTATCCAAAATTCTTGAAAGATGTGTGCTGTCTCAGCTAACCCAACACCTAGAGAACACTAATCTACTTGACCCACACCAATCAGGGTTCAGAAAGGGCTGCAGCACTGAAACTGCAATCCTAAATGTCCTAGATGATCTCCACATGTCATCTCATCCTCCTAGACATTTCGGCTGCGTTCGACACAGTTGATCATACCCTGCTACTCAAGGTCCTTCAGGAGAGAGCGGGCATTGAAAAGACGGTCTTAAAATGATTCTCCTCTTTCTTCAACAACCGCACTCAAAGAATAAAAATCAACAGCTCCGAATCGGACCCCCTCCCCATTAGTAGAGGAGTTCCACAAGGGTCAGTACTCTCCCCGCAATTTTTCAACATCTACATGGAACCCCTCACCTCACTTCTAAGGAACTCCAACATCCCCTTCCACCTCTACGCGGATGACACACAACTCTATCTGGAAACCACATAGATCGCAGACATTCACTGACTAAACGGTACACTCATGGAGGTCCAACATTGGCTCTCATCCAACCACTACAAACTCAATGAAGAAAAAAACAGAAGTGCTCCTCATCTCGAATAAAGATGAAAACCCCCAAATAGTAGAATGGCTCAAAGCCTTAAACGCCCTCAATGTTTCTCTAGCGCCAACGGACTCCGCAAAATCCCTAGGGATCACTCTCGACCCCAAACTGGACATGAAAAAACACATCTCAAAAACCGCCAAAAGTGCATTCCTTAACTTGAAACTTCTCACAAAATAAAACCCGTCCTCCCCCAAAAAGATCTGAAACAGGCCACCCAGGCACTGGTGCTCTCCAGAATTGACTATGGCATCGCAGCACTGACTGGAACAGCCATATCTCACCTGGGACCTCTTACCTCCACCCTCAACGCCGCAGCAAGAATGGTCACAGGGACAAAGAAATATGAGCACATCTCTCCGGCACTCAAGGAACTGAAGTGGCTCCCGATTAGCCAACGAGCCAGCTTCCGTACAGCTTGCCTCACACACAAAGCCCTGCATACAGGCAAACCAGAATATCTAGCCACCAAACTCAAACGGGCCAGCCAGTCCAGGAACCTCAGAAGCTCCAACACGCTCCTACTCATCCCTCTGAAATCACAGAAACACAAAACCTCTAATAAATCCTTCGCGGGTAATGCCCCAGGATCTGGAACTCCATCCACCCCCACATCAGAATGACCGTCTCCTTCCCGAAATCTTCCTTGAGCGCTCTGGTTCGTAACGCCTGACTGTGAAAGACCGCTATCTCTTTGAACTCAGTGCTGGAGGATTCGCTCCTGATCTCCATCCCGTAGAGCGCTCAAGTTGATGTTGTGCAGACTTTACTTCCCGCCTGTGTTCCTTGTTTTTGTTTTTCTGTCCACATTTCCCTTTGTTGCTTGTCTGTATTTGCTGTGATGCGCTCTGATGCCCTCGGGTCCAGCCAGCGCTATACAAAACTTCAATAAATGAATAAATAAATGGCAGTGACACCACCAGAGGGACAAGCCCTGTGAGCGGCACTACCCTTCACCAAAACATGTCTAGCATCATTGCGAAGGGATAACCTGCCCTGGGGCCAGTTGTCACCTTTATTTAGACCTACCAGCATCTACTCTGAGGCTGCACATCCAGAATGCCGTGGACCAGTTTTTACTGACACTTCTTTAGTTCCTATTGCCAAGTAAAAGTCATTTGAAGGCGCTGTGAATTTTGCAACAAACCAAATTTCAGTGAACTCATCTTTCCCACATCCTCTTCGTGATCTGTGAATTCATAAATAAATAGAGCCTGGAGCTCCAATCCACAAACAACTTGTTGCTGTACGTCCCTGTGCAAAACAAGGTGCTGGCAAGCCACAGCCCTTTTTTTATTTAATAAATGAAGATTGATTTAGAATTGGAAAGGCTTTGAAAATTGCTATATCCATTTTGAAGCCAATTACTCTTTGACATTATTTTCTGACAGACTTTGATGCCAAGATGCTACTCTCACTGCACATATGCGGTAAGTGTTCTAAAATTAAAAAATCAACATACCAGTAGCAAACAATTTTCTGCTGAGTTACCTGCACAAAGCGATACCAAAGGGGATGATGGACGGAGCGTTTGAGCAAATCAAACACTCACCCCCAGTCAACTGATCTGGGTTTAATCCATCATCATTCTTTAACTCACTCCACCACCTCAGTTCAGACATGGCCATATGCAAATCAGTCTGACCCTGTCCCTCATGGGAACAGTCCAGCCCGAACTGCCAAGCCATGTCTTCCCTGGACCGGAAACAAGCATCCTGGGACCGGTTTCGGGTTCATAACCCTCATCAGTCAGGCTATCTTAAATCCAGTGGCAAAGTGAGCAAGGGACCCACGACTGGGCATACCCTGCCAACTTAGGGCGAACAAAGCGATACCAAAGTGGATGATGGACGGAGCGTTTGAGCAAATCAAACACTCGCCCCAAGTCAACTGATCTGGGTTAATCCATCATCATTCTTTAGCTCACTTCACCACTTTAGAGGAGGATACAGAGGTAACAATGGCAAAGGTTTCACACCACGTAATTCCCCCTCCCCCAGCAGTGACTTACGTACACTTCCCCCCAAACATTTAACACCTGTCGGGGGATGTCTTCTACAATCCTCCCCATTTGGCAATCTATTACCACAGACAAATGGGTGTTAGGAATTATCCAACATGGTTATTGCCTGGAGCTTACCAACAATCCTCCAAACATTCCACCACGCTCTCACAAAATGTCACCAGAACATTTACACCTACTCGAACAGGAAGTCCAATCTCTCTTATCCAAAGGAGCCATAGAGCAGTACCGTTATAATAGCAAAGGTCAGGCGAATTTTCTAATTCCCAAAAAAGGACAGCTCCTTGAGACGTATTTTAGACCTCAGAGAACTAAACTTGTACATACTATCAGAGCATTTCCACATGGTGACACTTCAACAATTGCTCCCACTTCTACAGCAGGGCGACTTTATGTCTACTCTAAATTTAAAGGGCCCATATTTCCACATTCCAATTCCTCCTGCTCATCGCAAATACCTCAGATTTATGATAGCAGGTCATCATTACCAATTCAAAGTACTACCGTTTTGAGTCACCACTGTTCCCAGGGTATTTACCAAATGCCTGCCAGTAGTCACAGCCCATCTCAGAAGACCGCACATCTACATCTTCCCATACCTGGATGACTGGCTCATAAAAGCCAGCAATTACCAAATGTGTCTTCAACACACTCAAACCACTATTCACTTACTTTACCAACTAGGGTTTACAGTGAATGCGTTGAAGTCTCATATACAGCCTTCCAACTCACATACCTATCTGGGAACCACAATAGACGCTCAAACAGCTCTAGCCTCTCCCAGTACAGCCAGAATTCACAGTAGTCAGTCCCTTTTTACTCAGTTTCAGCCCAACCAATCCTTACCAGCAAGAGTATTCATGCAACTGCTAGGGATGATGACGTCTTGCATCGTAATTGTTCACCATACAAGACTTCACATACGTCCCCTTTGAGAAAACTTAGCAAGTCAGTGGAACCAGTCTCAGGGTCATGTGACCGTTCTAGTGTTGGTAGAAGGCCTCACCCATCGCTCTCTGCAGTTGTGGAACCCACAAAATGTATCCAAAGGGTGGTCCTTTCTCGACTCTGTTCCACTGACAGAGCTAACAGCAGATGCATCGCTCACTGGTTGGTGTACTCACCTACAAAGTCAAATAATTCTCAAAGTCACACAATTCAAGGATTATGGATTCTTAAGTACAAAAGTCTCCATATAATTCTATAAATCATCTATTGCTACTAGCAGTGTTTCTAGCTGTCAGAGCTTTACTAACTCAACTAATAGGCAAAGCTGTCCTAGTACGCACAGACAACATGACAGCTATGTTCTATATACAAAAACAGGGCGGGGCACACCCTCTCCAACTGTCACGCCTACCACAAGCCATTTCGAAATGGGCTATACACCTCAAGATTAATCTCCTGGCAGAACATCCTCTACAAGTAAACAATCAGATTGCAGACCTTCTCAGCAGACAGAGACAGCAAATCCACGAGTGGGAACTTAATTCCCAGATTCTTCTCCCATACTTTCAGGAATGGGGATTTCCTCACATAGGGCCCGATTCACAGAACTAACTTAAGACAAAAGCCTAAACTTACTACCATTTTGGTATTTACTGAAGGCACTTACTCATTTTGGTATTCACAGAAGTCATTTAGGAGTCCTAAAGTTAGGAGTCCTAACTGTACTACTCCTAAACTGAGAAAAATCCTAACTTTAAGACTTTTGGTATTCACAGAAGGCATTTAGGAGTCCTAAAGTTAGTGGACTCCTAAATGCCTTCTGTGAATACCGAAAGTCTTAAAGTTAGGATTTTTCTCTGTTCAGGAGTAGTAAAGTTAGGACTCCTAACTTTAGGATTCCTAAATGACCTCTGTGAATATCAAAATGAGCACGTGCTTTCTGTGAATACCAAAATGAGTAAGTTCCTTCTGTGAATACCAAAATGGTAGTAAGTTTTGGATTTTGTCTTAAGTTAGTTCTGTGAATCGGGCCCGTTGACCTGTTCTCCACAGCTCAAAACGCAAAATGCCCAAGCTTCGCCTCCAGGTTCCCACACCCGCTCTCCAAAGGCAATGCCCCATGGATGAATTGGACAGGGATATTTACCTATTCTTTTCCGCCTCTCACACTCTTTCAGTTTGTTGTTCGGAAGCTCAGACAAACATCCCTCAAACTGATTCTCATAGCTCCCACATGGGCACGTCAACCTTGGGTCACCACCCTGCTTGAGATCTCAGTAGTTCCTCACTAAAAGCTGCAACTCAACTCCAGTCTCCTCACTCAGAGCCATGGAGAAATTCGGCATCCAAATCCCAACGAACTCAACCTAGCGATTTGGCTCCTGAAGTCATAGAGTTTGGTTATTTACAATTACCACCAGACTGTATGCATTTCCTAAAGGAGGCTAGAAAACCTACTACTAGGGTATGCTATGCAGCAAAATAGAAACGGTTTGTTACCTATTGTAACAATAACAATATCAATCCCCTTGATGCTTCAGTGCAAAACATCATCTGTTATCTCTTACACTTACAGCAATCTGGACTATCCTACACATCCATTTGCTTGCATCTAGCACAGTTGCTGCATACTTACAAAACAGACAACACTTATATCTAGTACCAGTGAGTAAAGCCTTTATGGAAGGATTAGAGAGAGTAATACCACCAAGAGTCCCACCTGCACCAATAAGGAATTTAAACATAATCTTTACAAAGCTAATGGGTCCACCTTTGGAACCAATGCACAGGTGTCAATTACAATTCCTCTCATGGAAGGTTGCTTTTCTTATTGCAATCATTTCCCTAAGGAGAGTTTTTGAACTCCAGGCACTAACTATACAAGAGCCTTTCTTTCAGCTTCACAAAGGCAAAGTGGTACTTCAAACCAATACCAAATTTCTTTCTACAGTAGTTTCTGCTTTTCATATCAATGAACCAGTTGAGTGAACCTGTGTGCTTTCCTCAACCTGATTCTGTAGTAGAAAATTCTCTACAGATACTAGATGTTAGAAGAGCTCTACTATATTATAAAGAAAGAACAAAGGATTTTCGTAAAACAAGAGGGGGCGCGAGAGGGCGCACAGCGAAATGTCCACTCTTTAGAGCTGCTCCGCCAGCCGTGCTGTAAATCCAACATTTATCCTTGCCATCCCGCCCCGCATCCTGCTGTAAATGCTGGGTACACTGTCAAGAAGACCTGCGGACTGACCTGGTTGGGTGCTGTGGGTCAGAACTTGCTGCAACGCAGATTTGAGGCTGAGAGACTCCGGCCTGGCCCCTGGCATCGTGGCGGATCAGGACGCGCTCGACTCCGGCGATTGAGGTAGGCCGCGGCTGGCTTTGTCAGCGGGCTGCGAGTGCTGGGGAGGTGTGCCTGGCCCCTCGTGCCTGGTGTGTTTTGGGCAGTGCGGCTTGGCCTTGGTGGTTGGATGACGGCCCTCTGGTCGCTCAGTAGGGTGATTGGGAGGGCTGGCTGGACCCCTGTGGGGCCGGGCCTCCCTGACACGTGTGCGGAGGCCCGCTTGCTGTACGGAACTCGGCAGACCTGCATGAGCCCACGCTCATTACTTCTGTGCCACAAGTATTACCACCAGCAAGTCCCCCATCCCTCCTGCTACCACCTGTCAGCCATTGTTCCTGCACCCAGCGGTTGGAGGCGGTGGATGGTAGGGTCGCTTACCATCTTCCGTGACTCTCAATGTGGGGGGGACCAGCATAGCTGCCGGCTCGCTCCTGTGCTCCATGGGTGCCCTCATGGTGCCCATTATTCCTGCTGACCTGCTGGGCAACGTCGGGCCTACTCTTCATTTTCAGCCTGCACAACCAGACCAGGGGGAATCTCCCTGGTGATTAGCTGCCCTGGCCCTGTCTGAACTGGTGCTCCATCAATCGCCGGGTGCAGTGACATCCTTGCTATCGGACGGCGCGGGTAATGGACCTGACCCTCTATGGGCCGGCTGAGACGGTGATGTTGTCTTCTGCACTGCGGCATGGAATGAATCACATGCTGTGTTGTTGCTATTGTAAATTGGACCCTGCTAGCCTTCCCCCCAGTTTGGCTTGGCTGTCACTGTGGAGACCAACATCACAGACACACATCCCATACTTGTACAGTGGATTAAAAAAAATATATATATATATATATTTTTTTTTCATTAGCTCGCGTCATCAAGTGACCTCTGTAGTATTGTCACCCTTGAACGTGAGATCACCCTGGTCTGTGCTACAACCTTGGGAAAAAGTGAACGTGGCCAACCGCGCCTCACGTTTGAGCCGTGTGAAACTGGCAGAGCCACACAACATGCAGCATTGGACTCTGAGGCTGACCCGCCTAGTGATCAACTTACTAATATTGACAAAACTCTTCTTGCTGTGCAGGCCAGTTTGCAATCCATTGATGGTAAAATTGATTAACTTAACCTTCGTATGGACCACATGTCGTCTAAACTAGACAAGCATTCCCAGCGGTTAAGGGAGGCGGAAACACCCTTTTCAGATACCGAGGATCGGCTACAAGTCACGAACAAGGCGGCCCCCATGGAAAAAGTTCTGATCGTCATACAGGCCAATAATTAAGATTTAGAAGCTAGATAAAGGAGCAACAATGTACGCATAATGGAACTTCCAGAATCTACAAACACAGGCCGCCTTGAGACTTTGGTGGAGAAACTCCTGTGTGACATCTTTGGAGCAGAACAGCAATCCCAGGTACTCATCGTGGAGCGGGCACATCGTTCATTGGCTGTCTGTCCCCTCTGGGTGCCCCACCTCACCCTATCATTGCTCGCCTTTTTAATTATAGAGACTGGGATGCGATGCTGCGTCTGGCGAGGGAAAAAGGTACCATCGTCCATGAAGGAAATACACTCACTTTTTCCCCCAGACTTCACCATGGCGGCGCAAGAGGCTAGGAGGGAATATCAGCCCGCCAAGAAGTTGTTAATGGCCGCACACAGGCCGTATGCCATGCTGTATCCGGCGAGGCTAAGGGTGGAGGATAATGGGAAGTATAAATTCTTCACGTGTCCAAAATCAGCACTGGATTTCGCCAATTCTGTCTCCCGCCGGAACCGCTCCCCCAGACACACAGATGATGATGAGACTACTGAACTTTGTGCATTGTCAAATGAACCGAGCTGACTCAGTATTTGCACAGTCTGGGTTGGGAGGGCTCCTGGATCGGGGTATGAGCGCTATCATTCCCTAATGGTTCTCTGATTGTCTGGCATCTTGATTCTATGCACTGTAATTTTTTGTTCAATATTGGGGGGATTCCCCGCACGAGTTTCCAATATAAGTGTGATTGCGGGGCCGGGACGGGCATTGTTAGATAGTACGGCCACCTTCTAATTTCATCGTGAGGGAGTTTGTGCTTTGGCGTCCCCCTTCATGGGTGTTCCCCAAAAATTGTGTTTTCCCTGGTACTGTACTTGGGATTTGTTTCTGGGAGTTCGGGATGGTTTTGGCGTATTGGGGATGCTAAAGTGTGTGGGGGGGGTGATGGGGAGAGGGGGTATTACACTGGGGTTTGTTTCTGTGGCTACATATTGTTGCTATCTGGCTGGATATTTTTCATATGTTTTTGTTCATATCTTGGATGCAGGCAGATTCCTTCTCCCACATAAATTGCTCTTGGTATGCTCAGTAAGGCTTCCACAGTCTCTTTTCTAACTTTGAACGTTCGAGGGCTCAACACACCCAAGAAAATTTGTCAAGTAATAGCTCATTTTGAATGCATAGAATTAATATTGCCCTCCTGCAGGAAACACATCTAACAAAGCATACACACATGTTGGTTGGGGCTCGCTGGGCTGGCTACCGTCTCGCCGCCTCCTATAGCCGGGGAGTCCTAATATTAGTGAAGAAAGGCCTTCCTTTTACAGCACATCACACTCATGTCGACTCCGCAGGCGCTATGCCATGGTACACGGGACGTTGCCAGGCAAGCTCGTCACCATTGTCAATTCGTATGGTCCTAACATAGACGACCCCGGTTTCTTTGAGAGCCTTCTCGCGTGATTGGCCGGATGCAGTGATCCTTTGGGGGGGCGACCTTAACACCCACTTGGACCCCAGCAAAGATAAATCTAGTGAAAGAGCAGGTGCGTCTTGGGTGGTCTGTGACACTTGAGGGCACACACATTTCCACAGTACATGGCAGCTGGCCTCGTCTTGATTACTGGTTGGTGGGTGAGGAAGTGGCGGGTTGGGTGGTGGGGGCGGGGCATTTGCCACGGACACTTTCAGATAATTTTCCTGTTCGGCTCACTATTGCCATCCCTCAGCTGGTTCCCCGAGCCTTCATGTGGCGTTTCCGCCTGGAGACACTGCTGGACCCCCTTTATTTAGAAACTATTCGTGAAGCCATTGTCCAATACTTTACTCAGAACAAGCGGTCTGTCGATAGCGCAGGGGTATTGTAGGAGGGGTATAAAGCCACTATTCCCTGTATCAGTACATCTGCTGGCATTTTAAAGAATTTAAGGTGTCAAATATCCAAAGTGGAATCCACACAGTCCAACCCTGTGACGCAACTTTAGCGTCAATTAAAGAGGCTATGCTTGAACATACCAAACTAGCAGGTAAGGAGCTCCGATATATATTGAAGAGCGCAGTGGCTCGCTCGTACGTTGAGGGTGGGAGACCAGCGCATCACTTAGCCATAAAGATTAAACATCGCATACATCTGACTCTATTACTAAGATCACGGATGCGGATAGGCACGTCCATTTCAGCGATCGTGACATACTGGAGCAGTTTAAACAAACGTACGCGAAACTATACACATCACAGTGTGATAACAGCTACTGAGGAACTAGATGACTATTTGTGACAGGTAGCACTTGCTTGGTTGTCGAAGGGACAGAGGGAGTATCTCTCAGTCAACCTCTCACAGTTGAGGACATTTCTATGGCAATAGCCTCTCTCCCTAATAAAAAAGCGCCTGGCCCGGACGGATTTCCGCCTGAATTTTATAAGGCCAACGCTGAGGAACTCACCCTTTCCCTGATAGATGTGCATGTGGAGGCATACGACTCCGGTATACTCCCTCCCCCTTTCTTGAGGCACTCATCATTACCCTCCTAAAGAAAGATGAACCACCCGACCATTGTTATTCATATCGCCCTTTGTCGCTCATTAATACCGACGTAAACATTTTGGAAAAGATAATAGCTACCAGCCTTCAACCGCGTATGTAAAATCTGGTGTTACCTGATCAATCTGGATTCATCCCTACACACTCCACCTCTCACAACCTCCGCACATTATTTGCTCTTTTCCACCCTCTCTCCTGATCTCCCGGCGGCAGCTGTCATGCTTGACGCTGCCAAAGCATTTGATTCCATTGAATGGGGCTATCTGTTTTTTATACTTCAACAGATGGGATTTCCCCCCATTTTGTCAGCTGGGTGCGTCTCTTATATGCACATCCCACAGCGAGGGTTCGGGTGGGGGGCACACTTCGGATCCCCTTTTTATTATCAGAGGCACCAGGCAGGGGTGCCCCCTTTTGCCCCTCCTGTTCGACTTGACGCTGGAGCCATTGGCCTGGCTAGTCAGATAATGTCATAAAAATGTAAATTGATAAATGTAAATTGATACTTGTATAGCGCACTACTCACCCGCAAGGGTCTCAAGGCGCTTGTACGAATACCGCTGGGGAACCCATCCTGGCTTTCCCTGTGAGGCGTCCACTCCTGGGCACCCCAAGGTGGAAGCCAGGCATCCTTAGCATTGTGGGGGCCGTTGTGGAGATTAAGCAAGCTATTGCCCAGAGTTGCAGAGTGGGACTCCATGATTGGAATAGGCACCGAGGCGAGAATTATCAGGTCCGTGGAATTTTGAGCCCAAGACCCGCCGAGGCGGGGAATTGAACCCTGGTCCCGGGCTAGACCTCTGCATCAGGGTCTGGCGCTCTAACCTTCGGGCAATTCCTAAGAATCAGACGCAACTGTAGTAAGATATCTGACTACAAAAAAGAGTCGGAAATCCTATCAAGGAATCTGCTTGACAGGGGTTACCCCAGATGCGAAGTACTAAAAGCCAAAAAGCGTGCTAGAAACAACAACAGGGACGCACTTCTAGAGAGACGAGAGAGACCCCTGGCTGAGAACCAACCCATCACTTGTGTAACTACATACACCCCTTTGTCCTCTGAGATTAGGGGTACCATCAGACGCCACTGGGGAATCCTCAACACAGGAGAGTTGACACTAGAAGAACCGAGGTTTGCCTTCAAGAGATCCAAAAACTTGAACATGTATGCCACTGCACATTTACACGGTCCTGATGAATCGCGGGTGAATAGACCCACAGCGTGAAACATGTCGACCCTCATCACCTTTAGCCTCATCTAGGGTCACCTGACCTAACCTGCTGACATCCTAGTGAGCCTAACCCCTCTTTTTAACTGTAGCCAGGGGACCCCTAGAATAAATTGAATTCCGGTACCCCTTGCTACATTTTAATACCCCACACACCATCACTTCCAGCCCGGTCCACACACCCCCACCTCACCATAAGGCAGTTGGAAAAAGATCTCCGCCAAAGAGCCCCTCTTTGAGGTGAGCCCGTCGGGGATTGCACCGCCTCCCCGACGAGGAGCAACTGCCGATGATGAAGCATGACATCCTTCGGGGTGTGTGAGGCCATTACATCCAACAAAATGGATGCCCCAGGATGTTACTCTAACATCTGTGGTCATGCCAGCTAAACACTTCCCACACTTCCCATAGGAACAGTACAGCGACCTCCCTTGTTTCCTTAGCTCTAATCATTGAGCCACACTTCTCCACTCGGCTCTTAATTTGCATCACCGTCCACTCATCATTTCCCTGTATGCATATGATATGTTGCTTTTCATCCGCGTACCTCACATTCATCGAGCATCCGTGCTGCGGGAATACATCCGGTTCGCCAGATTTTCCGGGGTGAACATAAACTGGTCTAAATTGGTGGTATTACCTCTGACTGTCTCCCCACACCCGCATGAGCTTGAATTACCCCTTGAGTGGGCAACGGACTTGGTCAAATATCTGGGGATCTGGGTTCATTTTGAACCCGACAGAGTCCTTCGTGAGAATTACGGCATTGCTGTCAAGTTGCTAGAGCAGCAAATTGACAGATGGGTTCGCCTTCCACTCTCACTTGCTGATCACATTGCATTAATAAAAATGGTGGTGCTGCCCAAATTTTTATATCATTTTAATAATATACCAAATCCTCTCTCCCAACAATTTTTTAAAACATTACGCTTGCTGCTGCTTCGTCTGATTTGAGGCGGAAGACACGCTCGAGTGAGCTGGCTCACACTGACTCTGGATTATAATCATGCGGGATTCGGGGTTCCAGACCTCTATGTTTATTATTTGTGCGTGCATGCGCAATACATGCACTTTTGGTTCACTGATCACAATTTCATCCCACATGTGGCGGTGTTACAGTGGAATGCTCACCCCCATCCCGTTAAGCTCCATTTTAACACATAAAAGCAGACTCACGCCTCGCACGTCCTTCAACACTATTAACACGACAATCATAGGTTGCAAGACACTGGGCAGACTGGCCGGGAAACTACCCTTGTACTCCCCGCTACTGCCTATGGCCTATCGCTAGAACCTATCGGTGACGCATGAAAAGGGGCTCAGGCAGGCATTGTCAAAATACAAGACCTATACCCAAATGGCACGTTCTTGACACCCGCTGACGCGGTCTATATTCAAAATCAGACTCTCCTATTCACATTCTCGATACGCAGACTCAAGAAAGCAGCACATGCCCAATACCTGACGTTCCATTCCCTTGCTTTGCATACCTTACTTACTAGCCCCACTCGGCACAAACTCATCACTAAATTATACCGCCCTGTTAGGGAAAACAGGATGATAAAAGTCTGGAGAAATGGAACAAATATCTGAACCCTCTGATTTCACAGGACTATTGGGTGTGCTGCTGTAGCCTGACTGGTGCCCTCATGTCCAGCGGGAATTTGCACATTATACATTTAAAATTTCTTCACCAGGTTTATCAAACACCACACAGGCTTTTTAGACTTGGACTACGCGCCACAGACACATGTACACGTTGTGGCGCATTGGGGCCGATTTCTGGCACCTGTCCTGGGGCTGTGGGCGGGTGCAGGAGTATTGGGCTGCGGTGATCAGTAAATTGTCTAAAATCCTTGGAGTGGATGTGCCCTGCTCTCCGCAGGTGTGTTTATTGGGTCTACTTCCTTTTTTGAAATGTGCACAGGGCAAGCTGGCGAATGTAGCACTAGTTATCGCTAAGCGACGGGTGGCAATGGTGTGGAACAGAGAAGGAGTCCTACGCCTGAACGGTGGATCAGGGATCTGATATGCTGCATGGAGAACTTAGTCCTATATGCAGAAGAATTGCCAGTGACCTACCGTCCGAAGGATATTTGGGAGCCTTTACTAATATATTTACACACAGATGTTTCGCCTTCTTCTCCAGTTACTGTGACTCCGTAAACAACGAGCAGAGTTAATGTATGGGAGGACAGATCATTGTAATTGTATGGAATGTGCCTTATATTTGTAAGGAATGGCCACGGGGATTGTAATTCTGATGTCTTGTCTTCATTATTTGACAGTTGCCATTATTTTGCTATGTAACAGATGTGGATTATATGTGAATATATGAAAAGCCACAATAAAAATAAAAAAAAGATTTTTGTAAAACAAAACAGCTTTTTGTTGCTTTTTCCCCACCACACAAAGGCAATCCCATATCTAAATCAGGCATTGCAAGATAGATCGTGAAATGTATCCAAACATGTTATGTGAAAGCAAAAAGAACCTTGACAATACCCCCTAGAGCGCATTCCACCTGCAAAATAGGGGCTACTATGTCCTTCTTAGGGAATATTCCCCTAGCTGACATCTGTAAGGCAGCAGCATGGACTACATCGCACACATTCACCAAGCACTATTGTGTAGATGTGTTAGCGAGGCAACAAGCTAATGTAGGCCAGGCATTACTTAAAACACTCTTTAAAACAACTGCAACAGCTACAAGTTAGCCACCGTTTGGGGGGTATACTGCTCTATAGTCTATGTAAAGCAAGTGATCTACAACTCAAATGCCTCGAACGGATAATGTTACTTACCCAGTAAGCATCTGTTCTTGGCATGTAGAGCTGTAGATTTACATGCGCCCACCCGCCTTCCCGGGTACCTATACCTGTTGCAGTTTCTTACTTTACATACATCTGCATGGACATCTCTATTCTACACTTACTAACTCCATTCTCACCCTCTGCGGGAAAACAATCTAACAATGGAGTTGATGCCCTTGCGTACTAACAATGAAAGGAGGAGTCACCTTACCTCCTGACTGGAAAGACTTCTTCGAAGAAAAACAACTTGCAAGCATCCGGACCCAATACTAGATGGCAGGAGTATGCAAAGCATGTGAATCTACAGCTCTACATGCCAAGAACCGATGCTTACTGGGTAAGTAACATTACCCTTATTGGTGAGGACACTAAGTGCTTCTGGTGAATTGCCTTGGATGACCTGGTTAAGGGTGCCAGTCAACATTGATTTGAACTTTGTTGGAATGGAGGAAGAAACATTTGGACTGCAGTTTGTTTGTTAGGCAGGACGACATGGCAGAGAAGAAGAGAATATTCTAAGCTAACCAAGTGAACTTATTTCACTGACATTCATCCTAACTTGTAGGACTGTTTCGAGTCAGTGACTCTTGAGGTGAGAAGGCTGTTCGTACCAGGACATATAGATTTAGGCCTTTGCAGCTGTCCATGAATTTTCTGAAGGTGTGATTACAGTTAACCTATTTATCCCTAGAAATCATGACTAAGGAGCTTGGGGACATTTGGTGCATGAGAGGGAGCTGATGTAGCATGAGGAAAGTGCTGAATGGTTGCTTTCACTTAGCAGGTGAATGGTCAGAAGTAATTTGGGGTGCACCATATTGTTAAGGCTTAATACTTCGCATGCACTTTATAGGGTGCGTTAATGTGATACTCGGAAAGGCTCCGAACGGGATTCAGATTCGACAAATCTGATTCGGAACCTATGTTTCTGACAGAATCGAACACCTTTCCGGACGACCGATTACGATGCAAGGAAACCGTTTGGGTTGTCCGAATCAGTTCCGAATGCCATTCGGACAGACCGAGTCATAAGGAGACGATTCGTATAGCTATATTGACTCGGTTTGACCAACACAAACGGCAGTCGGAATCTGACTTCAGGGGCCTGAAGCAGGCCATCCTTAACCCTGAGGTCTCTGGTTGGGACCTGTGGGGGAAGAGTTTCCTAACGAGATTGTAATCGGCGCATTGTGTTCAGACTGTACATTCATTGTACATCAGGAACTTTCTCAGTAATCACTCGCCCTTAACATTACTAAAGTGATCGCCTCCACTACCTCTTCTACGCCCACCATGGAGTCCAACAATGCCTTCAGCCTGTCAGAAGGATCACTCTCTAGAGTGGGACTCAGTGCATTTAGGATCACTTATCCCCCCACCTCACTAAGAATGCATCAAAAAAACTCAAACACAGCATAATAAAAAGAAACCCAGAAACACTTATATCAGATAACTACTTCTGTATATCTAAGGGCCACAGCTTGTGCGACCTAATCTTCTATACTAATAGGAGAGCCCAATGGAGAAAATCTCTCTTATCATTTTTCCAGTGCAATCAGATAAGGAAAACTCCCCACGGTTTTAGCCTTACTATCACTTCCTCCCCTATCCACAAAATAGATCTCACCATTACTATCTACAACAATGGGCTCGTCCTCATTCAAGCTTCTAATCGAAACCTTGAGCAGTTTGATAAACTCTTTCTGATTATCAAAAGCTCTATAAATAGCAAATTAACCCCTGTACGACAAGACTCAACACTAAATACCTCAAAGCCACCCCAAACCAATGACCTCATTTCCTCCTCTGATTCACTTCCTCCTCCCCCACTACCCCTCCCTTGCCCCTGCCGTTCTCTTAACGGCCCGAAATTCATACTTTGCGGCCAGTAACCTTACCATTACTGCCAACCTCCGGGCCATGTTTGTCGGATACACCCCTAATAATCAGTGACAAATCTCTCATCTCTACCCCGACCCCTCTAAATACGCAACAACATACCCCCTCCCCCTCTGGGATCTTCCATTACCTCTTCTGCTCCCTTAATCACAATTCGACACCCTACCTCCTCTCCTGTTTCCCACACTCAATCATCCCCCTGGACAATGCATCTTGGAACACCGACTATTTTCAGGGACATCCCCTCACATTGATTCACCCACTTCCGCCTCGGTCCCCACGAATACACTCAGACACCCACCCCCCTCCACAGATCTCCAGACTCAACTACCTCAACTTCCCCCCTTTCCCAATACCCAGACTTGCTGGCACGCTTGGACGATATCTCCCTCCAAATGCACTGCCTCTCCCTTGAACTCCATGATTTGAAATCCCTCTCACTTGATTATCTCCTTTTGTTAAGCCCCCTCCTCTCTAGTCCTAACTGGCCCAGAGCCCCTGTCAGCACTATTGACACAGCTCCCCGTGATCATCCCTCTTCCCCTTCTATTTCCAATTCCATTCCCCTACCCAATGCAGCCTCTCGTCCAAGAAGATCATTCAGCCTTACGCCCAAGGAAATTGACAGCCTGCTCAATTCTTATCCGTCTAACACTGATAGCAACTTGAGTCCAAAGGGTATAATTCAAACCATTCATTCCAACCCTAACAGAGAAACCTACCACAACCTCAGAGTCATAAATAACAGCAACCTCAAGAGAGTAAGCATCATTCAGACTCCACCCACCATCACACCGGCTCCACTCAAGTGCATACTACTCAATTGCAGATCTGCCAACAAACATGCCTCCGAGATCTTCGACCTCATACAACATAATGAGATAGATATCATTATCCTCACTGAAACCTGGCTCAATCCTTCGTCCACCCCAATCTTAGACCTCTTGTTGCCCCACTCACATGACATAATTCGCCTAGATAGAGTAAGGAAGCAGGGAGGTGGTCTTGCTTGTATACATCGGAACACACTTACGGTCTCCTTTGCAGAGCCCTCCTCGCCAGCTGATTTTGAATACCTTTGCCTCAATGTCTCTAGCAACAATCATTTGGTCTGCAAATTACACACCTTCTATCACCCCCCAGAAGACAATCTCCCCTTCATTGAGCAATTAATGGAAATCATCTCTGGCAATGTGGGCTCAGTCCAGCCCCACATTTACCTTGGGGACTTTAACCTACATTGGTCAAATACTAATGACCAAGCAGTTTCATGCTTTAAGTTCTTCTAGAATGATCACAAATTGATTCAACATTGTGATTAACCCACACACACACTAAAGGGGAAAACCTAGACCTCATCATCTCCAAAGGTCATAACATCACTTTGGACTCCATCATACCATATGACTGGTCGGTTCATCACATCATTACATTCCATCTCAACTCTGAGGTCCTCCGGTGCAAGGCACAAAGAAGTAAACCAAAGATATGGAAAAGGGACCTCAGAGATATCAACACAGTTGACCTAGCAACCCGCTGTAAGCCGCCCCTTTCTCCCCAAGGAGAAATACTTGAAGTCAATGCACTCACGGACTACTACAATTCCTCCATTGCCAGTATCATGGATTCTATAGCACCACTCCAGCAAAAGAATGCACCTACTAAAAGATCTAAACCTTGGTTCAATGGCAACCTAAATTCGGAACGTCGCAATCTAAGGACCATCGAACGTTCCTGGAGATCCACACCATCTGCGGACCATCTAAAAACCCTAAGATCAGCAATAAGCGCTTACAACAAATCAAGACAGCTAAAGCGGAATATTTCAGATCCCAACTTATCCAAGCGTTTAATCGACCCAAGAAGTTGTTTGAACTGGTTAAACAACAACCGGTGGAAGCCCCTAACCGTCAAGCTGCGGAAGTCATCCCTCCCTTATGTGATGACCTGACTGCCTTCTTCACGGAGAAATCTAGACTTATGAACATCGATCTGGAGACCAGGAAGGCTCTCTTGCTACACAATAAACCCGCACCCCCCCCCTACCCTTGTTAGACAAGGAAGAACCAGTCAGATGAGGTATCAAGAACAACGCTTCCTGGGATACTTTTATTCCCCTAACTGAAACAGAGATATAAAAAGGTTATTCGGAGTATTAACCCATCAAATCATTTCAACGACCCATTACCTCCCAACATCTTCAAAAAAATTAAGGAAGAAATCTCCCCATTCTGGACAAAGATAGTCAATGCATCTTTGTCACAAAGCACGATCCCAGATTGCCTAAAAGAGGCACAGGTAACACCTATTTTTAAAAACACAACAGCTGACAGCACAGCTCTTAACAACTTCCGACCTATCTCCAGTATCCCTACACTTGCCAAACTCCTTGAAAAATAGTCCAGTTTCAAGTTTGTGCACATATCGATAATTTCAATCTTCTGGACCAACACCAATCTGGTTTTAGGAGTGGGCACAGCACAGAATCGGATCTCACTCATGTGATGGATGACATCTTAATGTTGCTTGATCGAAATGAATCCTGCCTCCTAATCCTACTCGATCTCTTCTCCGCCTTTGACACTGTCAATCATGACAACCTTTTATTCATTCTTGAACATAGGATGGGCCTCTCCGGTCAGGTGCTTCTTTGGTTCTCATCCTTCCTGCAGCCCAGGTCACAAAGAGTTCAAGCCAACCATTCCCTCTCCCTGGCATCCCCAGTCAACATGGGGGTTTCCCAAGGGTTCTCCCTATCTCCCATTCTTTTCAATCTGTTCATTGAACCCTAAGCTAATGTTCTAAAATCCTTGGACATTCGCTTCCACATGTATGCAGACGACACCCAACCCTATCTGAAAATCTCCTCCCTGGAGGACATCTCCTCACTCAACTCCACCCTACTGACTACTCAAAACTGTTTAACGGAGAACCACCTCCTGTTAAATACATCCAAAACAGAATTCCTCCTCATTTCTCCCCTGAAACATACTCCTAAAATAGACCTCTGGATGAACCAACTCACCCCTTTCAACTGCTCCCCCTGCATTATTTATTCAGCTAAATCTCTGGGAATCACCCTGGAAAAGCATCTGAATATGAAGACCCACATAAGCAACATGTGTAAGGGTGCTAACCACGTGTTGAGAACACTCAGTAATCTCAGACCCTTCCTACCTCAATCTTACTTCAAGCAAGTGGTCCAAGCGCTCGTCCTACCAAAGTTGGACTATGGCAGTGCTACGTTATGTGGCCTCCCCAAATACACTCTGGCCCACCTAAAGGTTTCACTGAACGTGGCGGCCAGATTGATCACGAACACCAAGCGAAATGCCCACATCTCCCCGGTCTTAAAATCTCTAAATTGTCTCCCCTTTGAAGCTAGAATTCAAAATTCAATTGAAGATTGCCTGCCTATCTCACAAAGCCCTTCACTTCAAAACCCCCAACTTCCTTGCACAAAAACTAGTACTATCAGGAGGGGGTAGACCATCTAGGAGTACTAGCTCCCTCCTCTTGAAACCTCAGATCTTCTGCAAAAAGAGAACATGCCAACGAGCCTTCTCTGGCGCTGCACCAAAAATTTGGAACTCTCTTCCACCGGAAATTCGAAAAATCTCCTCCAAGGTTGCTTTCAAAATGGAAGCTAAAAGATTCCCCATGAACAAGTTCTTACCGTAACACGATGGTCACTGATCGCTTTGTATATAATACAGCATTGGTTAATAATTCTATTTGTTACAATTGTATTCGCCCCCCTTACATCATTATGTATCTTCACTCCCTTGATATCATCTTATCATTCACTAGCACACTCTGCGTTAATGCTGAATTAGATAAAATCTGTTATGCTTGCACCATATGTTTCTATGCATATTGTTTCACCTTTTTAGGCTTGTTGTGATCTTTTTCCATCCTCTACCACTAACTGTAAAGTGCTCTGATATCCTTCGGGATCTAGTTCGTGCTATATAAAACTTTGCAAATAAAATAAAAATAAATAAATAAAAATAAAATAAACCAAAGGCAACAGTAAATTGTGAAATTAAATAACTGTTTTTGAATGATATATTCTTGGAGTTACTGGTGAACAAGTCTTGACAACTGATATTTAAATAGCGACGAAGAGCATTACATTTTGAAAACTGTAGCTACATCTTGCTTGCGTGTACAGCTTTAAAACTGTGACTGTATTTCTCCACAGACTCACATTTCAAGACTTCCCCCTGGTGCTGTGGCAGGCCAGTCTGTAGCAATTGAGGGAGGGGTGTGCCGACTGCACAGTCCAGACAGTTGAACAACCACCATGTGACCACCAGCTCGATATCATTCTACCACCATCAATAAGATGCCTAGGCATGTTATAATAGATGTTGAGCTTCATTATTTTCACTTTGTAGTCCTTACAGCAACTACCTGCACTGTAATATAGCTCAGTCCAGTGCTGCTATAGTCTGTACTCTTTATTGTGTGCGGCTACTTTTCTCCTTGTCCAGTGAAAGAGGCTGTTGTCTTTGCAGCAGAGGGTTAAAGGCATGAACATGTCACACAAGTATCAGTTGTTAGTAATATTAAAGCAAATCTAGCACTCCAAATATCATATTTGAAGCAATTATAGTATCTGACATTCATATTTTAAAATAAGAGTTTCTAAGCTGGAGTGTTTAGGTGAATTAGTAGTGATTATGCTTTCTGAGCTTTTTCCTTTTTAGAAAATAGTGAAGCAAAACCTTTTTGTTACTTTAAATATGAACTTTCATCTTTTATATGTTATCAATGTTTGTCGCACCATTTGAAAACGATTGCTTCCAGTTAAGTTAAATATTAGCTAGCGTTAAAACGCCGATTTTATTTCTTATAAACACTCTAAGAGTCTGAAGAATATTCACCAGTCACAAAGCTTGAAATGTAAAGGAAATGTTACCTAAAGATGATGTACTGTATTGCATATTTTAGACTGTACTTTGTGTGTAAGAATATTGCAAGGTAAGGGGTACAGACTTGATTTTTGGTCTCGTGTTTCAATATATATTTTAAGATTAAAGTTTTAATAAAAACGCATATTATTGGGATTTGTATTGTTTGTATTTTATTGCAGCATTCGTAGAGAGCTCCATACTCCTGACGAGGCAGTGAACCACTTCGATTTACATCTGCTTGTTGCACACTCTTTAAGGTATGGTTGAAAGGATCTATGATGTCATATTTCCTATATATGAGATGCCTCACATTCAAAGCCAAGCTTCAAACATGGTGTGACACACATCGCTGTACATAAGTGTGATGTGTTGTGGAGTGTGTGATAAAGACACATTTATACATACCTACGTATTGCAATTAGTACAAACCAGATGCTGTTTGTTCAAACTCTTTTGGCTGATCCAAGTGTGTGCATCACTGAACCAGACAGGCAGGGAGAAATTCCAGTTCAAAACAAGACTGAATAGACTTTGGCTGATCTGAGTGTGCACTTCATTGAAACAGACACACAGGGTGATCTGAGTGTACGCATCACTGAAACTAACACGCTGTAAGAAATTCTGGTTTAAAACCAGAAAGAATAGGGAAACAAAACACTAGTGCTGAAATCGCTAGTGTGCGTATCACTGATGTGCGTTACCGTGCGACTTGCCCATTCATGAAAGTTGGACAGCAATGAAAACAAGTCCAATCCACACTGATCTAATATGGCCGTAGGATATGCGTCGTTGCTGGAGTCGTTTTAAGGCAGATTGGCCTTGCCGACACACCGCATGAAGTTGGATGCCACATGAGCTAGCTCTCCAACACACCGCAACAGAGCCTCGCACTAACAGCAATAGCAATATGTGCCACTCCAACTGTGAACCACGTGCCTGCAATAAGCATATTGTGTGCAGCCCCAATGACTACCAGGATCCTTCAAATAAAGTAAGAAACAGTACCTGAAATATACTCTAACATCCCATTAGAGTATACCATCACGCATGATTCGTTCGTACATATTCATCATAACCTGGCACAGTGACACAGTGGAGTAATAGGTTTTATTACTGGTATAAGTTTTTTAACCAACTGGTGAGGAAAAACAGAGTGCGTCCTCTCACATCCAGCTCTGCACCATTAATGCTCCAAGTTCCAATAAAACATCACACAAGAAAAGAGTAATGACCTACTTGCAGTTCTAAGCAGTGACATACTTACTATTCCATACAACAGTTAGGTTCTTTTCTTTTTTAACTTTTTTCTAATGAAATTTTAACCCATTGAGTAACATAATTCTGGAGTGAGGATCAAATTTGAGTCAATTTATTCAGGGGTTTGTTGAGAATTGTATATAGTTCCTTTATGGGCAGTAGACTTCTGAGGTACTGTGCAAATAGTGAGTTCTAGTTTTGTCCTTGGGGCACTACAGAAAAGATCTGCATGTTTTAAACATATAAAGTAACTGAGCTCCACATGAGTAAAAGTATTATATAAAATTAACACAGTTTACATTATCCATGTATTCATGACGAAGAATGCAGACTTTTGCAACTGTTAGCACAGCTGACATGCATCTGTTCCAATGTGAAGTAGCTTTGTAGGCAGCCAATATGTCATGTAGTAATGTCACCCTCATTAAAGGTTGGAAAGCTAGAAGACTAGTGATTTGCAGAGTGTGCCAGACTTCATTCCAGTAAGAACCAAGTTCGGAGCACGCACACAAAATATGCGGAAGGTCTTACATCACCAGCACGCAGGTCTACTGCTTATACTCACAGGTGACCTATACCAATTATGTCTTTTTGCTTTTTTCATGGTGGTCTTACAGAGTCTGGAGTAGTACTTGAGTGCTAGGTTGTCATAATTATTTTAAGAGTTCTTCCAGAGGATTCACAGAGTCCTTCTGTTTGAGTCTGGCAATTTTACTTCAGGTAGCAGCCAGCTAGATTTCTTAGGAGGTTTTTTTTTGGCTGAGATATATTGGAGTGTGCTGTTACCAAATTCAGCTGTCAGTCTGTGGTAGAACTGTTGAACTGTTTTTGTTTGGTTGGACTGGGATGCTTTGTTGGTGGTTTGTAGGGTTGCAAATTTCCAGTGCTGGTAGAGTGGAGAGATTGAATCTGATAGTCCGGTTGATGGCCAAATATCAATCAATTAAATCTTGTTGCCGAGGCAAATATTGCATCAAATATGCGCCAAGCCGTAAGTGTGGGAACAGAGACCGTTTACTGAAAGCTGTTTGGTTGGAGGTTTGAAAGTAGAAATTTTGATATCAACCAGGCTTGTCCAGCCTTGCAATGAAGCCTTAGAATATACAAAGACTAGATTGCTTTTAAACAGTCTTATCAATAAAGTCCAACAAGCATTGACAAAGCCAATAGGTCTGGCATTGGCTGCCAGCCTTTTGGTAATTCTTGTTATGTTTTGTCATTGTTTTTGCAAACATTGATTGTTTGAGAAGCTGCTGGGCCCTCGCCAATCTTAAAAAAAACATTGGCTATGGGCAAAAATGTTTTGTAGGTCTAAAAATAAAGCACATTATCATAGTACTCCCTGGCACTGAAAGGAACTACTTTGTGTGCGGAGGTGCTACTTGTGAAAAGGCAGAAGGGCATAACTCATAGTGAAGTCAGCCAGTCACTGAAATGGCTGACGCTTTCACACTTGAAGCATGCTGGAGTGGGTGGAAGAAAAATTTGAATGACACATCCACAGACAAATGGATGAAGTCTGACTGAAAACCCTATAAGTAACTATGTTAGACACATGATTTTAGTAGAATCAAAAGGTCTTGACAAACATACACTTAAAAAAGCCAATTAGTCTGGTATTGGTTGCCAGACACTTGCCTTTAAGAAAGGAGGCAAGAATGAAAGAAGACACAAAGTAAAGACAGAAGAAAAATAAAGAAGGAAAGAAAGAAAGCAAGAAGGAATTAAAAAAAGTAAGAGAAAGAAAGGAAGGGAAGGAAGGAAGGAACAAAAAGACGGAAAGAAAATGAAAAAGGAAAGAGAAAAAGAAAGAAACTGCGAAAGAAAAATAAAAGAACGACGGCAAGAAGGAAAATAGGAAGGCAAAAAGGAAAGAGGGAAGGCAAGGAAGAAAAGAAAGAAAGCTGGAAGGAAGGAACAGGAAAGAAAGAAGGAAGGAAAAAGAGAAGAAAGAAATTGAAAAAAGACAGCAAGACAGAAGGCTATAAAAAGGCATGAAGAGAAAGAAGGCAAGGAAAAATTAGGAAAGAAGGAAACAAAAACAAGGCAAGAGAGACGGAAAAAAAATTAATAAATAAGAAAAAAGAAAGAAAGCAACAAAGGAACAAGGAAAAAAGGCAAGTAAAGAAGGAAGGAAAGAAGGAAGGAAAAAAGAAAAGTAGGAAAGAAAGAAAGCAAAGGAAAACAGAGACACAAGGATAGAAAGAAAGAATGAAATAAAAAGGAAGGAGAAAGCAAGCAATAGGAAAAGGAAAGCAGCGAGGAAAGAAAGAACTATAAACAAAGAAAGAGATAAGGAAAGGAATACAGGCAAGGATGCAAAGACAGAACACTCATGAGCTTATTTCCATAGTTTGTGTGAGCTGCTGTTTGTATTACTGTTGTCTTTCAAAAGGCTCGGTTGTCTACAACTTTTTCAGATCAGTGATATAGCAGCAGTCTGATAAAGGTAACTCCAAAAGGAATTTACAACAGTACCGGCAGGAGACAGGAACTGATAAGGGTAGAATGTTCTCTGTACATCAAAAGCGTCTTGCTATCACAGCAGGCTCTAAAACAAAGGCAAAACTATAGTAGTTGTAAAGTTAAGACAAAAAACATTGGCGCTGAAGGGAACTACCTTGCATGCGGATGTGCTCATTGTGAGAGAGCAAAATGCAGTCAACCAAAGGGAAGTTAACCAATGTCTTAAGTAGGCTGACCCACAGCCCCATGCTGTAGTGGGCAGAAGCAAAATGTGAATGAAACTAGAACCGACCAATGGATGCAGAGAGGAGGCTGAAGGGCCCTTTATTTAAGTATACTATAAATATAATTTTAGTCAAATCAAAGGTTTTGGCAAACTCAGCAAAGGCCAGGATGTGTTCTGTGGGTTTGTAGTTCAAGATATATGCACTCATATACATTAGAGACCTCCTTATTTTTATATTTACCGCCTCACTTTAGTCCTTTATACAAACCTTGTTTTTTTCCGGCTATCATTATGGTTCTTAAAGTAATTATTTCCCAGCTTTAATAATTAATTTAGTTGCCCTGACTTAGCACATTGTTGTAATCAATTGGGGAAGCCCACTGATTGAGGCATATTGTGTCTTCCTACATCAAACGTTTTTACAGCATAGTTTTTCACCTTGACCAGTTTAATCCAGTCACATGGCATGTAACCTGAGAGGTATCAACCTGCTTGCATCGCTTAGTGGTTCCAGACTCAACTTCTGGGAAAAGTTGTGTTTTTAAAAGACCCTTGACTTTTTTTAGTTTGGATATTTACCTTAGAAACTATGTAGTTCATTTCAACGTGCTGGTCTTATAGGCAACCTTATAGACAGCAGTGACCTGTTTCTCATCCATAGTCAGATGCAGCATTTTCTAAGAGATACGCTAACCTCTCTTGTGGGGTAATACCAGCCAGTGGAATGGACTTAGTGTGTTGGTATTTTACCCAAGAACAAACTACAATTTTCAATGTGAAACCTATATCTGTGTTGGGTGTAGGAGCTCATCCTTATTGGTCAAGAAACGGGGAAGGCAGATGATCAGACAAATGTAGAATCTGCAGTTTTTAGTGAAATCATTCACTAAATGCTCCAAGGACAGCTGTGATTTGAACTAGAAGCCAGGGCTTTTTATCTTCTTTCTTGTACGGAGCTATGCTCCTCACACCAGCGAAGCTATGAAGTCTGAAACTCATTTGTTCTACTGCAGGAAAGCAGAACCTGCACTATTCATAAGTGTGGGGGGGGGGGGGAAGGGGGTAAGCATGCCTGGTCAGTTTTAAAGGTCAGGAGAGAATAAAATAAAGAACGTTCTAGTGGGCTAATCCCTTGGCCTGACCAGAACAATGAGGGCTATGCATGGCTGAGAGAATTAATGTATTCGTTACTCAATCTTGTTGAAGGGTCATAGAGAGGTGAAGTAAGCCCATACCCTTCCACCTTGCTAAAGGGCAGGAGGACAATTTAAAGTGACAGCATGGCAATAAACCACTGCCGTGTGTGCTCCCCCATCATCACCAGGCTTTGGCAGATAACACATTGTCTTGTCATTTGCTGCAACATTTATTTTTTCACTTGTACAGATTAACGTAAAATAATTGAAGTACATCATTTTTTCATATTGATTGGGGTGGCAATTAAGGGTTAGGAAAATAAATGTGTGGGTTATCTTTACATTAGTACCAGATAGCATATCTTTAAAATATTGTGTAGCAACCAGTAGGATTCCCTGTAGTCCATCCTTAAATTAGAAGTATAATTTTGTTTCAATGTTGATACATAAGAGTGCTGAACTAAACACTTTCTGCAAGTTGTGGTACAACTTTAAAATAGAAGCTTATTAATAAAAACATTTTATTTGGTCTACTCCCAAGACAATCGCTTCCACATGTTGCAGTGACCTGGTTGAAAAATGAACCAGGTCACTTCTAATAGGACAGCATATCCTGACAGGAAAATCAGTGGGCCGTCATTATAACCTTTAAGCCTGTTGAAGCCAGAACTTTTTCTGGAGTCAATGATCCATGTCACACACTCATTTATGGTTGATTGTTTTGAGCTATCATGGCTAATTAGGCCTTCTTCTTCAATATTCACGCCACAAGACGTTGGCGTAGACCTTGTGCATTTGCAGTATTTTGATCATCCAATGTCGACATAGAAGTCAAACCATTGGCATCTGATAAAAAAGAAGTTGAAATTACAAAACAGTGCTGACCTGTATGAATAAGATTGCCCCAGCAAAAAAATTGCCACTGGAGCTTCATCTGCTGTACTCCTCAAATCATTCAAATTTTCCTCAATCATCATAAGCTTGTAAATTACCAAGACCTCAATTACTGTTCTTTGTGAGCAAGTACTCTGTGTATCCAAAGATCATCTGTTATGTTATCTTATGTTAGTTATTTGTTAAGCGCACGTTCTCCGAGCGGTTTCTTGGCGTTGAGCGGGGTCGGTTGCAGGTACAATAGCAGCAGGATTAGTTGTAAGCTTAGGCGAATAACCATGTTTTGAGTGATTTCCTGAATTGGGAGTAGGACGTGGCCAAACGCAGTTCGGGGAGAGGGAGTTTCAGAATTGAGGTGCCAGGGTCGAGAATCTTAGACTTTCGTGTTTTGGAGGAACGTAGGTCGCAGGAGGGAACATACAGCAGTATTTTAGAGGCGATAAAGGCCCGGCCACGATCAGAAAGGGCTTTATAGATAGTACAGCCCAATTTGAAAAGGCAGCGTTGGGTCACGGGGAGCCAGTGGAGGATCTTCAACAGAGGTTTCACATGGTGAGACTTAGGCTGACCATAGACAAGCCTGGCGGCTTGGTTCTGCACCAGTTGAAGCCGGCGCAATTGGTAGGCTGGGATGCTGGTATACAGAGAGTTTGCCTAATCAATACACGACATTACCAAGCCGAGAATGACTTGGATCAGGGCCTCAGTGGTTAGAAATCTGCTTATTTTCCGAATTCTTCGCAGGCGAAAAAAACAAGCAGAGACCACTGAGTTTATCTGGGCCTTCATAGTGAGATCATTGCTGATCACGATTCCCAGGCTTTTAACCGATCTGACTGGAAGTGGGGGCATCCTAATACTCGAGGCCAAAAATTGGAGTTCCAGGGATTTGCTGGGCCACCAGTGAGAATCAGCTCGGTTTTATTGGGGTTTACTTTGAGATGATTGATGTTCATCCAGTTGCTAATGAATTTCATTGTAGAATGAAAACTCTCCATTGATGAAGTGGATGTGTCGAAGTTAAACACTAGCTGGAGGTCATCAGCATAGTTAAAAGTTACGACCTCTCTCTTCCAAGGGCCAGTATCAAGGGAAAAATATACAGATTGAAGAGGAGGGGGGAAAGGCATGAGCCCTGTTGTACCCAACATGTCAGTCTTCTTTTTTCAGCAGAAAAGCTGGTGAGGCGGACTGCTTTAAATTCATCACTGAGGAAAGAAGAGATCCACTTCAGCGAGAGACCCCGGATCCCTGCGCACCTGACACAGTCGATCAAAAGTTGGTGTTCGACCCTGTCGAACGCGGCCGATAAATCCAGGAGCACCAGGGCGTGCCTGATTGGCCCCCCTTCTTAATTCGTCGGGAGCAGCCAAAATGACGGAGTCGGTGTAATGTTCAGGTGTAAAGCCTGCTTGATGTGAGTCCAGGTAGTGAGATTGCTCTACGAAGGTGCTAAGACAGCTAGCAACATGGGCTTCTAGAATTTTTCCCAGGAAGGGCAGCAAAGATATAGGGCGGAAGTTGCTAGGTGTTGAAGGGTCGGTGGCAGGTTTTTTCAGGATAGGTACGACTTCTGCGCTTTTAAATATATTGGGGACAATAACTTTGGTAAGGGAGTTATTTAGGAGTGATATTGGGGGTTCTGGACAGTGAAGGAAGACTTCCCGGAGGATGTGAGGGGGACAACTGTCTATTGGGGATCCGGAGCAGACCTTTTTAAGTAGGGAAAAAAAGGCGTCTTGGGTAATAAGGGGAATTTGGTCAGGATGATGAGAATTGGTGTGTGTCCATCGAGGCTCTGACAATATGGTTGCCTTGGGGATACTGGATTTAATGATGGCGATTTTATCAATGAAATATGTGTTAAGAAATCGCATAAGGATTGTGACGGAGAGGTTTTTCGCTGTGACACGATCTGGTTTGACAAGTTCATCTACTATGGAGAAGATGTCCTTAGCTTTATAAGTGGATTCTAAGATTTTAGAGAAGAAATATTCAGATTTGGTCCTGAGGATGGTGCTTTTGTATTCTTTGAATGCAGATATGAAGATGGCCTTTTTTTAGGGCAATAATCCTGTGTCCACTTACGTTCAATTTGTCGCAGAGCAGTTTCTTCGCTTCAAGTTGTCGGAGAACCAACATTGGGCGTCATGGGGCCTATTATTTTTAATTTTCTTCAGGGGGTCTATGCTGTCTCTGACAGATTCCAGCCAGGCATTGATATTTTACACCTGGGTGTGAGGGAATTCCGTCTGGGCAGAGGGTGCAGAAACAGATAGGAAGGAGCTAGTAAGGAGCAGAGTTCTGTTGTGTCTACCCGGCTCCAGTTTCTGGCAATGATATTGCCTGGAGGAGAGACTTTGGGAGGAAGGGTTCTCGGGTTGGAAAAGGTAATAAAATAATGGTCCAACCATGTGCAAGGGGAAATTCGTAGATCGACAATCTCTAGGTTAGATGTCCAGACCTGGTCTAGGGTATGTCCCTTTATGTGGGTAGCTACCTTAATATGCTAGGTGTAATTCATGCCTGTCAGCAGGTCGGTGAATTCAACAGATCATTTGGCCAATAGTTAAAGTCACCAATTATCAACACTCTAGCGTGATTGATGACCAATTCGGCAATGGCGTTGCCCAATAACTGCAAGACTGTGGGCATGTGGATTGGAGGTCTGTAGAGTTTAGCGCATGTGAAAGGAGTGATGGGATTCAAACTTAAGTAAAAGGCTATCAACTGATGGGATAACTAGTGATGCTAAAGAGGTGAATTTGTGTTTCTGTTATATTACAGCTGCGATCGCTCCTCCGGCTTTGCTCGCCGATCTGTCAGTCTGGAGGATATAATAATTATCTGGGATTGCTGCAAGGATGTCAGGGCTGGACTCAGCCGTCAGCCATGTTTCTGTTAGGAGGAGGATATCTGGTTTGTCGATGTCTAAGAGATAAAAGATCTCAAGTTGATGTTTTACCATCGATCGGATGTTTAGGTAGCAAATTGACAGTTCCTCCTGTACCTGGCGTACGGTAGTAGTGGGGGATTTTTGATGCTCGCCTTTATTTTTTGGGGGCTCCTGACCAAGTGATTGAGAGGGGGTTTTACTGTTGGCGCCCTTATGGGTCAGGATCCCAAGATTATCTAATAAACTCTGGGTGTGAGGGTCAATGGCCCAGTTCCCCTGAAACGAGTTTAACTCGGATGCTGACTAGCGTAGAAAATGAGCATAGTGTATGGCCCTGGCCGCGGACGGGTTAGCCTTAGGCGCGCCAGTGGTGCGCCTGCTGCGCGACGAGAAAAGCCTGTGACTGATATAGGCTGCAAGCGAGGCGCTAGTCACGGTGCTCTGCCCCCAACAGTCAGAGAAGAAATCCTTACTTGCCTACACCCTCCTCCACAACAACCGCGGTGGAACGAGGAGAGGCGAGATTACACAGTAAAAAGCAAATCAATTTTGACACAATGTTTAAAATGTTTAAACAATCTGTACAGTGAACTGACTGAGACATATTTCCTCCAAGCACTTCTTTGATAAACAACTTCTAATCCGGTAGACCACACTCTATGGTAAGATTTTAAATATCAATGAATATATTTTTCTACAACTACCATACCAAATAAATCCCAACCAAATTCAAGGACCTCCAGTTTAGCATCATTCCAGTACTACTTATATGAATATTATTCCACAATGAAACATGCATATGTACTTGATTATCAAAACCTATTTTTACTGCCAATTTCCTTGTCCTATCTCATGTAACTTTTGAACAGCTAAACATAGATGAGCCTTGTTAGGGCACTTCATGCAAATTGAATATAGATGGTCATCTCTCTTCTCTAACTTATAATTTTCCATATAAATCATATTCGGTCCACCCACCAATGCCAAAAAATAGAATTTGTAAACTGTTGTAATCCTGATGTATAATTATGTTTTTCTGTTTGTAAATTCAATTTCCTTACTCTGAAGTGAGAAGGTCTATCCTTCTCCCTGCGATTTTGGGTTTTCCAGTTAGTTAGCTGCAGCAAGTGACTTTTTCACAACCTGTGTGCACACACTTAATTGGACAATTGTCCGTCCATTAATGGCATGAGATTCAATGGTCTAAAATCTCCTTTTGTTCTTACCTTTTGTTTTGTTCATTGCTTTTTAATTCTTTTCCACAACCTAATGAATATTAACTTCTTCAGAGCAATGCATTTCGTGCATATCCTGTACTTAACAAAATTCGTTTTTGAAATTTTGTAAGGAAAGTTCTGTAAGAAATTAATAAAACAATCTACTGATAACCCATATTGTGTAGTTGAAAAAGTACCTCTGAATTTCCAAAAATATAGCCACCAACTGTTACCTCACCGTTTATAATTTCATGTAAAACAATATTATATAGTCACGTCTCCGTAATGGTTCTGACACATCAACTCACCTCAAATCTACTCTCATGTGCTCCTCTGTCACTCATCTTTCCTTACTTTCAGTTTACCTTGTTCATCCAAATTTATCTGACATCTTGGTTTCACTAATATTATAACTGATCTATCTTTTAAACACATCATTATTTACGAAAAACATTTCATTTGAATAGAGTTTTTTATTAATTAAATCTTGCATTGCATCAGACATTTTTCGTAGTTTCCGCTTCTATTCAGTCTTTTCATTATCTGAAAAAGTATCTCTGCCAGGCCTCCTCTTTTATCAATTATGTTTTCTCCTATTAGTGTCTATGTATACTACACTAGATGTTATTTTTGTGTTTGGACCTTCATATCTTTGCATTTCCTCTGGTTTTACCAGCAAATCCTAAACCAGATGGTCATTATATCGGGTCAAAGCAAATATTCATATAACAAGTAGTGTTCTTTTTAAGACAAACCTTTCTCTTGTCAAAGAGGTAAAGTACCAGAATATAGCGGCCTACATGTGACAAAAAATATAGTGTCCTAAATATTATTTATAAACCTATTGCCCCCCCTGTTAATCGAATATTTACACCCATTGAGGCAATATTTTTGTAAACAACACTTAGGCCACAATATTTATGTCAGACAATACTTATGTTATCAATATTCTGACGTAAAACCATCGAAAGATGTTTCTGTTAAATAACATAAACAGCAGACTGTAGTTCAAACATGGTATGTTTGCTTTTTCTGATACTTCAAAAGTGACTGTTTATTAGTTTCACTTGGTTTGTTTTCTTACTGAGTGAAGTCACTTTCAGCATCTAATGTTATGTTTATTCATCTTGGCCAGGTCAATCTGTTGTACTAAAAAGCAGGGTAACATTTTTTATAATCAGTTAAGAAAGGGAAAATGTTGGAGTACTATTTGTGGGTTGTGTTACCAATGATTGTTTTACATACATCCCCAATACAAAAGAAAGAACCAGCAATTTGTTGTAATTATTATCTACAGCCCAAATTATTTTTTCCATCTCTCAAAACCCTTTCTTTTGTTTTAAAAATTAGGGGAGCAAGAATCAACAACTGGAATTGTTCTGAATCTAATAAAATGAAAATTCCATAATACATACACGTATTGTCTCAAATAAAATAAAACGGTGCACATAAGCTCCACAAGTTTCCTGTATAATCAGAAATTACCACAAAAAAAGTTAATAAGCAGTAACATATTTGGTATATAAATCATAGGTTCTGAATATGTCAACAGAATATTATTAGCATACAAAGCAGATAAATTCTGAATCACGCTCTCTCACACCTTTTATTTTATTGTCATTCCCTATTGCAATTGTTAATGGTGCAATTGATAATTCAAACAAAAATGAGTAGTGTTCTGTGACCATCCCTATTCTTAATGAGTCAGATACCCAATTAATAAAACAAATGGTTTAATTCATAGTAAATTAGTGTTTGTTTTTTTATAAATTTAAATGGTGCAGAGATGGCCAAATGATGTTACAGCGCTTTACAATAAAAAAAAGCTGACAGTCATATGCCATTAATACGAACTACATAGAGACTAGCGTGCTCTTTAAACACAAATTATAATGCAAAAATACATTAAAAACATAATAAACAAGCGAGAAGAGGGATACATGTGCAATGGTATGAGAAAGTTACATTGAAGTTTCATATCATATGTGCAGAACTTAATTGAGTATAGGATGTTAATTAGTGATGTGAAATTGAAGGGAATTGGTCAGTGAGGCAGTATTTGCAAAAGATTATTAGCAAGCAAAAGAATTTTAAGGACCGGAAATCCTAAATCGAAATAAGCAGCATGACAAGGAGGCAAATAATTTGAGAGGGTGGGGAAGGTAACACCTAATTATGGGAATATGCAAGAGGATAAAAAAGAACAGAAAGGTGAAGAAAAAGTGGGGGGCGGGAGAACGATGAAGAGACTAGTACAGTGAGCAAATTAAGACAAAAAGGAGGAGGAGCAGGTCATAGTATGAAGACCGAGGTGGGGAAAGTAAGATAGGATGCCAGTTATCAAAAGGTAGTTAGTAATATGGAGCGTTGGAGTGTCTTTCGAAATGAACCACTGTAAGATCCTTATTGAACATTAAATGAGAAATAGTGGTGCAGAGAATATGTGTAAGTGAATTTTAAATTCTAGTAGTACAGCCTGAAAATGATTGAGGTTCAGTGCTGTAGAGAACTGTTGGCTTCCAGAAATTTTTAACTTTATAGTCCAATATGGACTGGGCACTTTTATGATTGATATTGTCTGATTCCGAAAATGTTTATAAATCGATCTACCTATATTAAGAAGCCATTGGATTGTTTTAAAGATTGGGGTATGTTGATTCCATTTTTACGTGAGCTAACAAAGTGAACCGCCCCTTGAGCTAACAAAGCGAGTCACTGCATACAGATCTGCGATTAATGCTGTGAAGTGGCCCTTTAAAGGCCCCATAGCTACGAGTTGCCATAACGAAGTATGAGAAAATTAGTGATTATACTAGAGCACTCTTCGCTATGCAATTAATGTATGAATGTTAACTCTTTTGTCAAATATAATGCCTAAGGGTTGTGAGCTGTTAATGATCACAGTATTACAATTAAGAATGTGATTGAATATTGCACTAGGATGTTGGTGTGCATATGAGAAATTAAGAGAAACTTGGGGTGCAATGAGGTAAGTTTAGATTAATGGATTACCATCTAATCTTCAATGATCTGTAGGATTTTGGCACAGTGTGAAGTGTAATGAGGTGGAGGGATGTTGAGATAAAACAGAGTATTATCAGCATGTTGATTGTATAAAACACACAATTCTCAACGAACGCAACAAGATGATACAGATAAAACGGGGTTGAAACCAAAATGGTATTCATTGCCATAAATTGACGTGCTGGAAAATGAGTTCCTGGTTTTTATCTGGTGTGACCGACTTGTCAAATAAGAAAATAAACAGTTATGAACTTCTCCACTGAATCCAAACACTTGTTGAGGGCTCTGGTGACAATAGAATCATCGACAGTCTGAAAAGCATAACATAAGCCAAGGAAAATAACGGGACACAAATTTCTGGTATCAAAAATGTGTAAAGGGTCATCAACAACTTTGCACAAGGATGTCTCTGTGCTTCAACCTTGCCTATAGCCTAACTGGAATTCATCTAAAAGTTTTGTGTCCGTTTATGAGGCCTGTCAGGTTATTAGGCTAAATAACATTTGATGACCTTTGGTAGAAAAGGGTGCCAATACAGAGGCCTGAAGTTAAGATCTTCAGCATCAGCTTAGGGTTTTTCAGCATAGGAGAGAAATAAGTGTTTTTTAAGGCAATTAGAAAACAACCCTTGTGCAAAAGACACCTTTTTTAAGTTGGTCCAATTAGTAAAAGACAATGGTACAAATGCATCAAAGTTGGATTTTGCGAATCCTTAATAGTGATTTTTAAGGAAGCGCTAATAAGGAATCGCAAAATCCAATGCAGGAAATTAATAGCAAAAAAATAGCAAATCTGTAATATTTGCAAATAGCGATTACATAGTAACAAATCGTAATAAAAAATTCTCAATTTGCGATATCGCGATTAGTGATATTGCAAATAGCGAAATTGCAAATTGCACGTCGCTTTTGGTGCATGTTGATGAGATCACAATCAGGAAGTGATGCATCCCATGCTGATTTCAGTGCACTGAGAGAGTCAGAGGAGGAGGCAGAGTGCAGGAGCGCAGCTGGAGATACGTATTTGTGCCTTGCAAATACTGGTCTGTGGTAAAAAGATGGAATCAGGAGTAGCGGGGAAGAAAGCAGCTACTAGAAAAAGAAAAATCTAATTAAGTGAAAAGGATATAGAAATCCTGGTTGAGGAGGTTGTGAGAAGCGATTATAAGGTTTTTGGCAAACTATCGCTCCAGGTCCCTGAGTCAGAGAAGAGAAAACACTGGCTCAGGATACAATCCAAAGTTAACGAAGTGGGGGTCACCCACCGCAATACCGACGACCTCAAAAAAACGTGATATGACCTGCGCAACCATGCCAAGGAGAGGATTGCGGAGATGCTCAAGGAGGCAGTGAAGACTGGAGGGGGACCTGCAACACTGCCTGGGAACACACCCCTGGAGGCCCTAGTTGAGTCGATACTCCAGCCTGAAGCTGTAGTCGGAGTGAGGCAGTTGGACTCCTCAGCAGCGACCAGTACTTCACTAGGTAAGATGCATGCAAATGTCCATTCAAAACAGAATATAAAGTGTGAAACATCACATCAGTTCATCTCTAGTGTTCAGAATCTAAATCCAGTCCACATTTCACTTCCAACACCCAAATGCATTATGGGAGTAACAGGCAGGGGAGGCAAGTTGGAAGGCAATTACAAATAGGGAGTAAAACACGTGAACACTGTGTGTCGGATAGTCATTTAATGAGACAAAAAAAATGCTGAATGTGACACTACATTAATGTAAGAATTACTAAAAATTGCACTGTTTAACATCACAGATGCAGCAGCAGAGGAGTTAGAGGAAAGTGAAGGCAGAGACACACAGGAGACTTCGGCTGAGGCAGATGTGGAAACACCTGTGGCCCCACAAACCACAGACCCTGCACTCACTAAATGCAGGTCCCCAGTCCCACCACTTCCGGCCATGGAACTTGATGTAGAGAGCAATCATGATCCCCATACATCCCAGCCTGGAGGTAACGCCACAACAAGACCCTGGTCACAGGTCTGGCGCAGCACTAACCAGAGCTGGAGGCGCAGGTTAAGAGCACAGATGACATCACAAGAGGACGACAGTTCAAATCTCTGGGGTGGGCTGGAGAGCCAAATGTTGAGGGTGCAGCACCTGCAGGTAAAAACATGAGACTAATGTAGGCACAACTTAGCAAAATGGCAAACAACATGGAAGAAATGAGAGACTGTGTCAAAGAGCTGACTACAGCAGTGGTGAAAGGTAATAGGCAGTCCAATGAGGCCATGCAGGAGCTATGCAAGGTGATGCAGGAGGACCAGGTGTCCCAAAGAAAAAGACATCACCAATTATTAGTGCGCCTAGATGGCTTCACGAGATCCAACAACACAGCTCTGCTGGCCCGTCGGTCTGTGGCCATGCAGCTCGAAATGAGCCATTGTTTTGGGGATGTGGCCAGGGCACTGGTCCAGGTCACAAATGCTGTAGAGCAAATACAGACTGCTACTGCTGGGGTAGCAATGAAACAGGGGAAGGAGGGAGTGAGGTGTCCAGCCTCAGTAGTCTGTTGGTGTCCGTGACAACATGCAGGAGGCGTACCACTAGGAGTACCACACCTTCCAAAGCCTCCATGAGGAACGTGAATGACGCCACCGAAAGGCGTTTGGAAGTGCTTGGTCATACAAAATAGTGTGGCCTTGGCAGACTAACACCCATAAGGTGATGTAACCATTGACAATGCCTTAGTAGTGACTGACATACAAGTCTGATGTTGATGTGTTGTTCATTTATGTTGTTTACACTCATTGTGCTATTTAGCACCTGGTATGTGTGCAGTAACACAACCACATTGCTACATGAAAATACTTGCTGTACAGTTCAAACATGTTGTGTCGTGTCTCATCATTACTCACCTCAGAAAAAATGTTGTGTAATTTATGCACGTCTCCTTCTGCTAAGTTTCCCCCTGCTGCTGCTCGTAGTGGTTGCCCTGGCTGGCTGTCTTCCTCAGGCTTGCTGTCTGACAGTTCCAGGGGTATGCCTCTCCTAGTAGCGATGTTGTGCAACATGGCACATGTGGCCATAATTCTGCAGCAGATGTCTGGTCGGTACTGTACCACCCCGCCAGTCTTGTGGAGGCAGCGAAACCTACTTTTCTGCTGGCCAAAGATTCTCTCTATTACATTTCGTATTGCAGTGTGCGCTGCATTAGGTCGCTGCTCACTTGGGTAGTTGGGTTGAGGATGTAGTTGCGCACAGCGCATGTGCTGTCACCTGCAGGGTAGTAAGCAAACCCTTAGTAACAGATAAGCATTTCCATTAGGCCAAAGTGTCAGAGAAAATGTAACATATGTATACCAAGCACATTTCCTTCTCCAAATTCACCCCCAAGAAGACAAGTGTGTATGCCACCGTTTCTAAGTATGTCCGAGTCATGTGTGCTGCCGGGGTATTATGCCACAATGTCAGTGATTATATTATTTGCATTGCGGACTACTTGGATATTCAGTGAATGATTGCGGTTCCTAAAGATGTACTCATTCACTGTTGGTGGACAAATGGCAACATGAGTCCCATCTATGCAACCTAATACATTGGGAAACCGGGCTACCGGATAGAAGTCTAGTTTAGTCTTAAGCAATTCTTGTGAGGTTGCGGGGAAGCTAATGTGGTGGTGTATCCTTGTCAACATGACCTGAAGGAATGCATTAAAGAAACGTGACAGGGAACTTTGTGACACCCCTCCAGCTACAGCTACTACACCCTGGAAGCTGCCTGACGCCAGTAGGTGCAGGGAGCATAGGACCTGCACATGAGTGGGAATGTAATGTGTCCTGTGAGTCTGGCGCTGCAGTAGGGGATCCAATTCTGCAATCAGATCAAGGATCATGGCAGCATTTAGCCTGTAATTGTCATAGATCTCCTCTTCAGTCTGCCCCAACAATGTGATGCACACTCAAAAAATGCGCTCTTGTAATCTCCTTCTTCTCTGTGATGTTGCTCGTAGTGTCATCCTCCTCACCATGACATAGAGTGCTGACATTGAGAAACATTGTGTGGCCTCCGGGGCCTGTTTAAATACTTTGCTAATGTTCTGCACCTGTTGAGATTGTTTTCACCTGTTTGCCACTTGCCTGTAAAATTCGGTAAATTGCGATCTTCATGAAAATCGGTATTATCGATTTTTTAATTGCAACTCGCAATTAAGGAATTCCAATTTGGGGACTCGCAAAATAGCGATTCCTTATGTTTGAGATTTTTCTGACATTTCTCAGAATTGTGTTGCATTGCAAAGGCCCATTTTGCAATTGCAAACAGCCTTTTTTTGCGATTCGCAATGTTTGCGATCGCAAAATAGCTTGATGCATGTGCCAGTATAACACCAATATTTTGCAATGTCAGCAAGAATCTGCTCTGTGCAATGATTTGAGAGTTTCACGTTAGCTATGGTTTTCACCAGATCAGTACGGGAAATGTCTTCAAATTGTAGCTAAGTATCTCTCAACTTCAAAGGTGTGCAACATGGCAATTTTTATGTAGGAAATGCTGAAGAGACTGGATTAAACTGTTTGATAGTGAAGAAGGATGAATGCAAATTGATGGTGTTATAGTGGGTAAAAACATGGTTAGTTAGGTACCACGTGACTCCGCCCTGACGTCCGCAGGCGTGACGTCGGAAAGATCACATAAGCCCCACCCTGGCGCGCTGACGTCAGTTTTTTCTCTTTTCCGCGTGCGCGGATCCGGATCGTGCCCCTGACCTGTTTTCAGGCCTTCTTTTCACGCTTTGCGTTGAGGAACAGTGTGCGAATGACTTCGGGCTTCAAGACTTGTGCACGTCCGATGTTGGCGACGGACCCTCACCCTATCTGTATGTGGTGTTTGAGCGAGCACCATGACTCTACAGACTGCGATGCTTGTCAGCACCTCAAACCGAAGTCCCGGCGGGAGCGCCGATGAAATTGCTGTCAGCCTGCTTGTCCAGGTCGGTGTCGTCCCAGCGTCCGTCCCCTACCTCGGAAGCCAGGAACCACTGTTTCAGACTGTGGCATCGCCCATCGCCACGGCCCCAAGGGTGTCGCTCGCCAGCTGGTAGGTCCTGAAGCTTGTCTCCAAGGCCCTGTCCTCGCGAGGCAGTGGGCGCAGGTTCTCCTGGGGACGTGTGCCCTTGCCTGACACCACCCTACTTGCCGTTCCCTGGCATAGGGTGACTAGGGCTCAAATGCAAGCCTATGTTGCGGCTCTGCAGGCTTCTTTGGCCCCTCCTCCACCTCCTGAGATGTCCGCCGATCCGATGCCTCGCATGCGGCCTTCCGCAGAGTCGCCAGCAGCTTCGGCACCGACCGGTTCGGCTTCAGGTTGTAGGAGGGTGGTTTCGTCGAGGTGCAGTCCTGCGGGGCTCCCCTCTTCAACTTATGGTATCCCTGCCTCGCTGCAAATCCCTACAGAGATCCCTGTGGCATCGCAGGAGTTCACCAGGACTCCGGGCTCACCCGAGTCCCTCTCGGTCCTTTTGGCAGGCAGCTGCCTCGCCAGAGGCCGAGCTGGTGCCTTTTCAGCTGCGAAGGCTTTCCTCCCCGGTCCTGGCGGTGCCGCGGGCGAAGGCCAGGGCCTGGGGTGCTTTCCCGAGTCCCTCTAGATCCTCTACACAAGCTGCTGCCTAGTGTGAGGTCAAGCCGGTGCCTTTTTGGTGCCGTTCCTTAGCTGACCCGGCTCCGACCCCGCCCCATTCTCCTAGGGAGCACGTGGTGGTGGAGGTCAACTCGGCGCAGCCGATGCCCACTCCGGCGCCAATCGACATCGAGACCGCGCCTGTGGTGGACTCCAAGGCGCCGTGCCGGCGTCTGGTCCTCGACTCTTCTCCAGAGGTTCCTTCCTCTCCGGAGGTTGGTCATCTCCTGCTCTCTTCTTCTCCAGAGATGGGACGCCGCGCCATTGCTTTTTTACGGCATCTTCTAGGAAGGGCTCCTTGCTGTCCCGCAGCCTCCACCCTCGGACCCTCTCTTCTGCAGCTCGCATTTGGCTGCTCCGCCGACTTCTCCGCCTTCCCCGGGGGCCCCTCAGTTTCCCCACTCATCCATGAATCCCCCACTATTCAGGGACAGGCCGTATATTCCTCCTGCTGGCCTTGGGGACAGACGGCTTAGTTTACAGCTGTCGCCCACAGAGGGATTGCTTTTTCCCCCGTGGTGCCCCACGGAGGCCAGTGTTGCCTTTGTTCGGGCTATTTCCACGGCCGCTGTTATTCTGCAGATGGGTGATCCCATTTCCTATGGATCACCTACTGGAAGTTCTGCACAAGTGCTCTGGTGGACTGGAGCTGTGTCTTCTATTCGAAGCTTCGCTCCACAACTCTCTTCTGGGAGCTTGGGGGCGCCCTGCCACGGGTGATCTGGTACCCCAGCCGCTTCTCCACAGCCACCGTCCTGCTCCGCATTACCCAGTCTGCCTTTCCTTCCACCCTTCTACTCTGGGCCCTCTTCTGCAGACTGCCTTTCCTTCCTTGCCCTTGGTGTTGTTTCCTCCGTCACGGGAGGACCGGTGGTTGGATTATTGGGGCGAAACATCTTCGCTTCCTCCTGTGATGCTTTGAGGGCGCTCAGCACCCTTTGTGTGTTGACCAGGATTACCTCCAGCCTGTGGGATTCTGTGGAGTCCCTTCTGTCTCGTGTCTCCCACGAGGGTGCTCATGCTGAACTACGGCACCATGTGTTGGACGGTCGGGAGTTGGCCGCGTTTATTCTTCGTGCGTCTTTCGATGTTGCTGATGTTCTCGCCGTGCTATGGCCACTTCTGTGGCCCTCCATTGCCATGCTTGTTTGTGGGATGGTGTTTTTCCCGAGAATATTAGGGAGTGTCTGGTTGACTTGCCCTTTGATGGGGTGCTTTTGGGGCTCCGTCCTCCTCCTCCTCCGTAAGCTTGGCTTGTTGATCCTCCGGGGCGTGATGGGAGGTGTTATCCCATCTTTTGGAATTTGGTGTTTTGATTGGCCCGTTTATGTGTTCTGTGTTGTTTGGAGTACCTTCGGGGTCCCTATGTTGACCCCTCACTCCTGTTGGCTGCTGGTACAGTCCTTCTAGCAATTGTGTGTTTTTGGCTGATTGTTAAGGTCCTTATGTTCTTGTTCTCTGATGCTGGATTTTTTCCCTAAGAGTGGTTCCCAGGGACGTGTCATACCCTAAGTGGGGTACTTGTAGCTATTGTATAGCTCTGTCCTACGCTAGGAAGGTGTGGACTCCCCTTTGCGGGTTCCTCGCCCTTCCTGACGTCGCTGTATACCGCTGTTACGGTTTATTTGATCTTTGTCTGGGCATAGCTTGCGCTGCTCCAGGTTCTGTCATTTTCAGTATCCTCTGCATCGCTGGATCAACTTTGGCATGCCATCTGCGGCGTTGTGCTGGTATTTTCCTGCATTCTGGTGGACGGCATTAGTCCGTCCTACGTATTTCTCCTCTTCTTTTCTGGCTGGTCCCACTTTTTTCGTGGGTCGTATATGTCTGGAACGGTCTTCCTTTAGGGGTTGTTCTGGATTTTCCTGGTCTTTGCCTTCATCTTGCGCCCGGCTTGGTCTGGGTGATCGGCTTCATGGTACTTGCTAGCTGCCGGCTGCACACGCCTGGTCTTTCTGGTTCCGCAGCCGGGGGTTTTGGCCTGTGCCTGTGCCCTTGTGCTTCTGCCTCTTGTTCTGCTGGAGCTTTGACTGGAGTCTTTCGAAACTGCGTCTTTCTTCTCATGCCTGCCTTTCTTGACTGTGGAGCCGAGCCTTGTCGCTGGCTCGAGCTGAGGCCCCCGTCACTGTGTGTGTTCGCCTGTGGAGGGCTCTGCCTCAATTTCTACCTCTTCTCCTTGGAGTTTTGGGGTGACTCTTTCTTCCTCGGTACTCCTCTGGCGTTGTCTGTCCCTCCGGGGCTTTCTGGCGGATGTCCCTTTTACCTTGGATGGGCTTGGGGTATCATGGCCTCCCTTCGCCTCGTTCTTGCTTCCTTCTGTTTGGTGGGGGATGGACCCTCCTTCCGGTCCCAATGACACATCCCCTGTTGGTGCCCTTTGTTCTTCCACGCTGGTGGGGCTCTCTCGCAGACCCTCCTCCCCTCTGGGTATGGCTAGGGTATCTATTCTACGTTAAGGAATCTGCGGCTAGTAGCCTTTATCAGATGTACAAATTACTTACCTTCAGTAACAATGTATCTGGTAGAGACGATTCTAGCTGAAGATTCCTTCACAACCCGCCCTTCCTCCACGATCTGCAAGAACCTTCAGCTTTGTCTTTTGCACTTGCCTGCCTCTGGGTGGTTTTGCCTTCTGCGAGTGCCCTCTCTCACTTCCTCTCTAGTGGGATGCTCGTTTTGTTTGTTTGATCCACTCCTTCCTTTCTGGTGATTGGTTGGTGGGTTCATGGGTGCTTCTGCATTCCCTGCACCCTGGTCTTCCAGTGTGGGGCCTACTCATGCTCTTCTCCCTTTTTCATTGCTTGAAATTTTTGACTCTGCAGTCCTCTGAGTTGGGGTCTCTTGGCTGTGCCTCGACCCTTAGCTCCTTACAGAGAATGTGCCTCTCCTTACTGGTGTTGCTTTGGGGTTAAATTGTCCTTGCTTTTCTGTTCTGGGCTTGTTGTCCCTCACTGTTTATGGGCTGGGGTTGCATGCCTCTTTCGTCTGTTGTGACGTTTTTCCACATGCTTTTCTGTCCAGGGAGGCTGTTGTATTTGCTTGCAGGGTTGCTTCGCTGTAGCTGTGCTCTGCTCTTCCCTTCTATGACTTTCGGTGCCATAGTGCCTGGCACTCTCCCGGATGGTGCTGTTCCTCACCATTTGTTTCTTTTCTTTCTGTTTATCTGATTTTTTCACACACTGTTCCCATATTCTCACAGTTTTTGTTTGTGATGGCTCCGTGTTGTGGCGCAGAAAAGTCCTCCAACGTTGACGCGCTGGGGTGGGGCTTATGTGACCTTGCTGACGTAACTCCCGCGAACGACGTCAGTGCGGAGTCACGTGGTACCGCCCCCCTGGCACGCAGTGATGCTGTGGCAAATACAATTTTCCAGATCCAGTCTTACGCCTGTGGATAATTCTATGTTAAGGAATCTGCGGCTAGAATCGTCTCTACCGGATACATTATTACCAAAGGTAAGTAACTTGTACTCCTGTCTGCCAGGCCTTGAATGCGGTCCTAGGCAGGAAAGATATGCACAAAATGGCTTGTCCTCCCTCCCACTTGTCCGTGAATGGTGACCGCGCGGCGCAGGTGAGTGTGACCTGTTCTCACCCCCGCGCCGCACGGCCACCAGCTGTGTGTGTGTGCCCCCCGCTGCTGCTCGCAGCCTCGCTGCTCCGTGTGCCTGCCACCCTAGCTGCCCGCCTCGCTGTACTTTGCCCCCGCAGCTCCGCCGGATTGTGACTGTATTTCGTTATTTGTTGTACTTCAGCCTTGTGAGATTGTATTGCCTTTAGTTTGTTTAATTTGTACTTTTTCCTCTGTAAATCGTGCTCGTTTTTCCCCCCTGTGCCTTTCCCGCCACGCTCCCCGCTTCCCGCCGCCGGCCACGAGGCCACGCCCCCTTTGTGTTCTGTGCCCTCCCCGCTCCCGCCTTCCAGCTGCTCCTCCCTCCCACTTGTCCTTAAATGGCGACCGCGCGGCGCAGGTGAGTGTGACCTGTTCTCAGGACACCCCCGCGCCGCACGGCCACCAGCTGTTTGTGCATGCCCCCCGCTGCTGCTCCGTGTGCCTGCCACCCTAGCTGCCCGCCTCGCTGTACTTTGCCCCCGCAGCTCCGCCGGATTGTGACTGTATTTTCTTATTTGTTGTACTTCAGCCTTGTGAGATTGTATTGCCTTTAGTTTGTTTAATTTGTACTTTTTCCTCTGTAAATCGTGCTCGTTTTTCCCCCCTTGCCTTTCACGCCCGCTCCCGCTTCCCGCCGCCGGCCACAAGGCCACGCTCCCCTTTGTGTTCTGTGCCCTCCCTGCTCCTGCCTCCCAGCTGCTCCTCCCTCCCACTTGTCCTTAAATGGCGACCGCCGGGCGCAGGTGAGTGTGACCTTTTCTCAGGACACCCCCGCGCCGCACGGCCACCAGCTGTGTGTGTGTGCCCCCCGCTGCTGCTCGCAGGCTCGCTGCTCCGTGTGCCTGCCACCCTAGCTGCCCGCCTCGCTGTACTTTGCCCCCGCAGCTCCGCCGGATTGTGACTGTATTTCGTTATTTGTTGTACTTCAGCCTTGTGAGATTGTATTGCCTTTAGTTTGTTTAATTTGGACTTATTCCTCTGTAAATCGTGCTTGTTTTTCCCCCCTGTGCCTTTCCCGCCCCGCTCCCCGCTTCCCGCCGCCGGCCACGAGGCCACGCCCCCTTTGTGTTCTGTGCCCTCCCCGCTCCCGCCTCCCACCTGCTCCTCCCTCCCACTTGTCCTTAAATGGCGACCGCGCGGCGCAGGTGAGTGTGACCTGTTCTCAGGACACCCCCGCGCCGCACGGCCACCAGCTGTGTGTGTGTGCCCCCCGCTGCTGCTCGCAGCCTCGCTGCTTCGTGTGCCTGCCACCCTAGCTGCCCGCCTCGCTGTACTTTGCCCCCGCAGCTCCGCCGGATTATGACTGTATTTCGTTATTTGTTGTACTTCAGCCTTGTGAGATTGTATTGCCTTTAGTTTGTTTAATTTGTACTTTTTCCTCTGTAAATCGTGCTCGTTTTTCCCCCCTGTGCCTTTCCCGCCACGCTCCCCGCTGCCGGCCACGAGGCCACGCCCCCTTTGTGTTCTGTGCCCTCCCCGCTCCAGCCTCCCAGCTGCTCCTCCCTCCCACTTGTCCTTAAATGGCGACCGCGCGGCGCAGGTGAGTGTGACCTGTTCTCAGGACAACCCCGCTCCGCACGGCCACCAGCTGTGTGTGTGTGCCCCCCGCTGCTGCTCGCAGCCTCGCTGCTCCGTGTGCCTGCCACCCTAGCTGCCCGCCTCTCTGTACTTTGCCCCCGCAGCTCTGCCGGATTATGACTGTATTTCGTTATTTGTTGTACTTCAGCCTTGTGAGATTGTATTGCCTTTAGTTTGTTTAATTTGTACTTTTTCCTCTGTAAATCGTGCTCGTTTTTCCCCCCTGTGCCTTTCCCGCCCCGCTTCCCGCCGCCGGCCACGAGGCCACGCCCCCTTTGTGTTCTGTGCCCTCCCCGCTCCCGCCTCCCAGCTGCTCCTCCCTCCCACTTAGCCTTAAATGGCGACCGCACGGACGCGCAGCGGGCGCGCCGATTGTGCGCCGAAGGCGCGCCAAAGGCAAGCCCATCTGCGCCCGTCCGCGCCTAGTGCCAGAACCCCTGGTCCCCACCGCTGATGCAAGACTACACGACAGACCTACGACGCCGCCACTCTCAACGCACTCAATACCGGCCGGAACACTGCATGCTACCGAGCCACCCCAAGACGCACCAACGGACCCTTCGCCTGCAAAGCCTGCCGTTTCACCTGCTACCGGACCTGCACCGCCCACGCCGAGCCCAAAACAAACAGCAACCACCTGAAGTGCATCCTGCTGAACACCCGCTCCGTCCACAGGCACGCCGTGGAACTCTGGGACCTGCTTGATGCGACTGCACCGGACGTCGCCTTCCTCACCGAAACCTGGATGAACGCCTCCTCAGCGCCCGACATCGCCACAGCCATCCCGGACGGATACAAGATCACCCGGAAGGACCCCATCAACCAGAGGGGAGGAGGCATCGCCATCGTACACAAGAACACCATCCGCATCTCGACTAACTCCGACGAAACCTTCTCCGCCGCCGTGCACCTTCCACCTGGAGAACAACAACGACAGAAACACCACCGCCGTGCTGGACAATCTCGCCAACCTCGAACTCAAGCAACTGGTGAATACTCCCACCCACTACGCCGGCCACACGCTTGACCCCGTCTTCTCATCCAGCAAGCACGTCTCCGTCAGCCACGCCACCGGACTCCACTGGACCGACCACAGCTGCGTCCACTTCAGCTTCAGCAGAACTACGACCCACCACCATCCGCAACGGGTCCCCCGCCGCAGCTGGAGCAAGATCACCGCCGAGCAGCTCACCGCCTCCCTCAGCCAGAACACTCCCACCAGCACAACGGACCCCAACGAAGCAGCCAGCAACCTCACCAAGTGGCTGACCGCCTGCGCCGATGGCCTCGCACCACTAAAGAACCCTCCCAGCAGACCCGGCAGCAAGAAAACCCCCTGGTTCACCGACGAACTCAAGGAATCCAAGAAGAACTGCCGCTCCCTCGAGAAAACCTGGCGGCTCGACCCCACCACAGACAACAGGACCGCCCTCAAGCACGCCACCCGCAAACATCATCAGCTGATCCGCGCCACCAAGAAGACGGCTCTCAAAGAACGACTGGACAACAACGCCCACGACAGCAAGGAACTCTTCAGCATCGGCAAAGAGTTCTCCAACCCCAGCGCTGGAATCAACAACATCACTCCCTCGCAAGACCTCTGCGACTCACTCGCCTCGTTCTTCCACCGCAAGATCGATGACATACACAGCAGCTTCGACGCACAGGCCATGCACCCTACCACCGAACCAACGCCCGCCACCACCACCCTCTGCAACTGGACCCCGATCAGCACCGAAGACACCACCCGCACGATGAACTCCATCCACTCAGGATCACCAACCGACCCGTGCCCACACCACGTCTTCAACAAAGCCGACGCCATCATCGCGCCCCATCTCCGAGACACCATCAACTCCTCCTTCCACACCGCCACCTTCCCGGAGAGCTGGAAGCATGCCGAGCTGACTGCCCTCCTGAAGAAACCAACGGCGGACCCCACCGACCTCAAGAACTACGTCCCATCTCGCTCCTTTCTTTTCCGGCCAAAGTCATCGAGAAGACCGTCAACAAACAGCTTGCCGCCTTCCTCGAGACGAATGGATCCCTCGACCCCACGCAGTCCGGATTTCGGGCCAACCACAGCACCGAGACCGCCCTGATCGCAGCCACCGACGACATCAGAACCCTGATCGACAACGGGGAAACAGCGGCCCTCATCCTCCTGGACCTCTCCGCAGCGTTCGACACGGTCTGTCACCACACCCTAGTGAAGCGCCTCAGCAACATCGGAATCCGAGAGAAAGCACTGGAATAGATCATCTCGTTCCTCACCGGAAGAACCCAGAGAGTCCGCCTCCCTCCGTTCAGATCCGAGGCCACCGAAGTCATCTGCGGCGTACCACAAGGTTCTTCTCTCAGCCCGACCCTCTTCAACGTCTACATGAGCCCCCTCGCAGCCATCGCACGCCAACACAACCTCAACATCATCTCCTACGCCGACGACACCCAGCTGATCCTCTCCCTCACCAACGACCCCACCACCGCCAGAGCCAACCTCCATGAAGGAATGCAAGACGTCGCCGACTGGATGAGGAACAGCCGCCTTAAACTGAACTCAGACAAGACGGAAGTCCTCATCCTGGGATCATCACCCTCCGCCTGGGACGACTCCTGGTGGCCCCCGGCCCTGGGCACCGCTCCCAAACCAACGGACCACGCACGCAACCTGGGCTTCATCCTGGACTCCTCCCTGTCAATGACCAGACAAGTCAACGCCGTCTCTTCCTCGTGCTTCAACACCCTGCGCATGCTCCGCAAGATCTTCAGATGGATCCCCACTGAAACCAGGAAGACCGTCACCCAGGCACTCGTCACCAGCCGACTGGACTACGGGAACGCCCTCTACGCCGGAATCACAGCCAAACTCCAGAGAAGACTGCAACGCATCCAGAACGCCTCCGCACAACTCATCCTGGACATCCCCCGACACAGCCACATCACCAGAGACCTGCACTGGCTCCCCGTCAGCAAGAGAATCACTTTCAGACTCCTCACTCACGCACACAAGGCTCTCCACGACCTGGGCCCCAAGTACCTCAACGACCGCATGACCTTCTACACGCCCACCTGTCAGCTACGATCGACCAGCCACGCACTCGCCACCGTACCACGCATCCGCAGAGCCACCACCGGAGGAAGATCCTTCTCCTACCTGGCAGCCAAGACTTGGAACTCCCTCCCCACCCACCTTCGGCGAACCCAAGACCATCTCTTCTTCAGGAAGCAGCTCAAGACCTGGCTGTTCGAGCAGTAATATACCCCTCTCCCCCCAGCGCCTTGAGACCCTCCCGGGTGAGTAGCGCGCTTTATAAATGCCGTGATTGATTGATTGATTGATTGATTGGCATTCTGTCTGACCAATGGGCACCATCAGAAGCCTGTTGGCGTCTGATGGTGAATTCAGCCCAGAATCCATCACTAAACTGACACCCAGAGGTTCCCTCATCTCTAAATGAGGTATATGTGAGAATGGAAGACTTCATAAGTGAGTGCCATGGTTGGGGTGTTTGAGCGCAGACAAGCAATGTAACCTCCAAGAAGCAGTACCTCACTCACATTTGCTCAATTTCTTGCTGCTGTGCCTTATGCCTGCCCCACCAAACTTGCATAAATATGTGTGCTGTTGCATAGAGTTAGCAACACATCAGCATAGCAATTGTCTCATTTGCAGACACCAGCAGGTGGATGTGGGGCAAAGTTCCTAGACCATTTATCTGTTTTTTTTTCATGTCAAATTATAACTAGTTTTCATAGTTAGGGTTACTTAATCAAATCATGATTTGAATAAGTCTTATACTAGTGTGTAATCATTGTTGATTGTCCTTTACTCAGAAAGGCACTTTCCAGACTGATGAAAAGAACAGAATCACAGTCAAACAAGTAACTGTTAAGGCCCAAATGATTTGTGTACCTGATAGTTATGTTATATAAATGTATACCACACATGGCTATACAACCCAAGGACTCACCAGTGCGCCTGTTGCGTACATAGCAGAGACAGACATTCTTCCACCTAGAACAGCCAGGTCTTCAGCTGCTTTCTGAAACCCAAATGATTAGATAAAATCCGCAATGGGATACACTATTCAATAGTCTGGGGGCCAAAACCAGAAAAGTTCTGCCTCCCTGTCTGGTTAGCCTAAAGTGCGGTACTGCAGCCAGATTAAGGTCTGCAGATCTTAAAACTGTAGTCCGATGATAAGCATACATCAAAGAGTGCAGACTTGGAGTCCTTATAAAAAATGCAGTGGGCCATACAAAGTGCCTTAAATTGGATGTGTTTCTCACTGGAAGCCACTAAGTTTCCGGGATACTGAAAACGTTCTTGGAATGTGGCATAGAAGCCTGGCTGCAGCATTTCGAATTATCTGCAGCCTCTTGTTTGCATATACTGTAGAACCCAAGTACAAATTAGTACAATAATCCAGGCGACAAATAATCAGGGCCTTTATGATCATTTTTCTCACAGGCAGGCAAATAAATTCCTTAGATTTTCTCTTGCTCATTAGTAGCCCAAAGCAGCCAGACATCAAAACTTTAATCTGGGGTTCAAAAGAAAGCATTGTCATACATCAGCACTCCTAGGTTTTTGACCACCAAATTGGGCTTCGGGGCTGTCGCAGCAAATGTGGCCACCGGTAACCACCCCAGTCTAGAGTATTCTTAACCCACCAAGAGGATGTCTGTTTTATTAACACTGAGCTTCAGACAATTTGTGTGCATCCACTTTGCCACAGCCATCATGCAGCTCATGACATTTATAGGGTCTTTCCCTTCCCAAGCCGACATTGATGTAATAAGCTGAGGTTTGTCACCATAGGATGCTAGGGAAGCTCAAAATATTTCACAGTTTTTGCTAGATGTCTAACATATATTTCAAATAAAGTGGGACTTAGAGCCGAGCCTTGTGGTACTCCGAACTCTACCTTGCATTTTGTTGACTAGAAGAGTAAATAAGATCCTTTAAAAAGGAAGTGAACCAAGTAAGAGCATTACCGCCAAACAACAATCTCATTCAGTCTATCCTGAAGGACCTTGCGCTACTGTGTCGAACGCTGCGCTTGGGTCTAGCAGAATTGGCGCAGCTGAGCTACCCTTGTCCATCAGTTGCCTAAGCTTTTCAGTCACCTTGACTAGAACTGAATGCTATCAGCAAGTTTGAAATCGTTTGGTTTCTCAATCAATTTCATCAGTAGATTGTTTATGTGTTTCACCACTACTTTTGACAAGAATGGCAGGAGAGAGATAGGGTGGTAATTTTCAGGCTTAGTCTGATCCAAGGTGGATATTTTTAGAAGGGGAATGACGTTGGCATGTTGCCCCGCTAACTGTACCTCAGCCGTGGAAAGTGAGGAGTTTGCTGGACTGTGAAATATTGGACCTAGAACCACCTCAGCTATTTTCAGAATATTTGGCCCTGTACGATCCTCAGAGGATTCAGATTCTGCCATCAGTATAAGACCTTTTAACAGGTGCTCCTTCAGTTATTCAAACTCAGGCAATTTCTAAGAGCTGTAACCTTTCCATCCGAAAGAAGCATGAGGTAGTCCGGTTAAAACCTTCCATAGAAAATTTAAGATCAATATCTTTTACTTTTTTACTAAAATAATCTGACAGCATATTACATTTGTCTTTTGAAATATCGGATGGTGAAGAATTATCTACTGCCTTAGTCAGTCCCTTGATGATCGCATAGATCTCTTTTGCCGGAAAAAAAGTGTATTCCTTTTAAATAATTTTATGATAGATTTTGATAGCAGCCTTATAATTCTTTTTATCCTTATTCTCGTATGACTGTCTCCATGAGTGTTCCAGCACCTTGCAACGTTTCCTTAGTTCAATTAGATCTTGGACAAACCAGGGAGTGGACATTTTTTTCTGGCTTATTGTCCGATCAGGAATTAAGATGTCAAAACATAGGACAAACCATGCATTCACAATGCTTACCGCTTCCTCAATATTGATGTCAGTTTTTGGGATATTGTCTAATAAAATATTGTGAAAATTGGTGTTCATGCCACTGCCTGCCCGTATACCTATTACCTACTGCTTTGTACCGATAAACTTGTACTGTCATGCGGAGGGGGGCAGCAAAGTGGTAAGACTATGTTACTGGGATAGGCGTGAGCACCTCTAAATTCAGCAAATTAGAAAACACTGTATCCAGTAGGTGGCTAGTCTTGTGTGGGGTCTCTGACCAGCTGGGAAAGCTGGATGGCTTCCAGATTCTGAATAAGATTCAGTATCTGAGAAGAGGTGCTCACCTCAAAGTGTAGATTCAGTTCACTTACTATATGTTAAAATTGACTAGTTTCTGCACGAATGGTAAGACAGATCAACCAGGGCTTCCTAAAACGCTTTTCAGGGTCAGGAGGTCTGTAAATAAGTCCACAAAAAAAGTTAAACTGTTATTTATTCCCATTTGAAACGGGGCGCATTCACTGGCTGTTACCTTTAGGTTGTTTCACAACACAGATTTTTCAAAATAATGGTTATTTTACCGTACCTTCTAGTTATTTTGTAGCATCTTCTGATGTCATATCCTTCTGATAAAGCTACAACAGTGGCTGGGTTAGTATACTGATTGAGATAGGTCTCTGTTAAGAATATAGCATCAGGGGAGCGGTCCAAGAAGAAGTCAAAGACCACTGCATGATGGCGGACCAAAGAAGGACAGGGCAGGCTAAACATACAGAGACTAGATGAACAACTTCCACACCTCCCCATGTCATACCTGCACATTGGATTGATGATATAACTATATAACTTACATGGTGTTTCTCTCTTGTGCACATCAATCGAGTTACCATAATCCAGTGAATTTGTCGGATAGAGGGCGAGTAACTGAGAAGAGCTATCTATCTAAACCAGCAGAATCCTTGGTGCTGTCCTGGCATGGACAGATGCAGACAGGCTTGCTTTAGATGGACCTTTGGCGTGTCCGTGCATCAGCCCACATATTATGAGGAATTGGGCTTCTTCCTGGTGTAATGTGACGGGCCAACTAGAGCTCATGGCACCGAAACACTCGCTCCTTGTGTGGCCAGCGGCAGCTCCTCCGCTAAGGAAGAGGAGTGCTCCCCCACTGCTCTTTGAGCAGTGCAAAAAGGAAATGGTAATAACACAATGGTTTACCTTACAGGGCTGGGCTAAGCTGCCGTCACAGCCAGCAGGGGGTGGAGTGGTTGGTGTACTTAAGTACGCAAGACTGTTTGGTCAGCTGTCTTGGGCCGGCCAAAAAGACATGCGCTTTAGCATTTCTCCACCTGGCTGTTTTGCACAGCCAGGTGGAGAACATGCACAGGCTTCCCCTCCCTGTCTGAACGCTGAACAAGGCTGCTTAGACCAATCACAACGCTGCTGTCATGCTGGTGACAGCAGCATTGTGACTAGCTTAGTGAAGTCTGGGAGCCTGTGTGCGTCCGCACATCAACAGAAGAGGACGGATGAGAGACAGCGGCCAGCAGCCAGGTAGGTGAAATTATTTTTTTTACCCCTGCCTGTACTATTTGGTGGCAGTCGCCACTATGGCTGAAAAATTAGTCTCCCTCTGCAACTGACCACGGACCGGGGAAAGTGCTGAGAAAAAAGTCAGAGAATCCCTAAATCAACAAGCATTTGCAATGCAATAGGTCTCGCATTAGGAAAGTTTGAGCTATTGGTATTGTAAATGACAATTTATTTATTTATGTGTTGGTTTTGAAAATTGCGAAATTAATAGGTTTGTCATTTACAATGCCATTAATTATAACTTTCGCAAATGTGACACCTATAGCATTTTTAATGCAATATGTGTTGTATTTACGTGACTTACATGTATTGCTATTACAAATAACAATGGCTTTTATTTATTTTTTTAATTAATATTCAAATAAAAGTTATTGTAATTTATAATGGCAATAGCTTAAACTTTTGTAAATAACCTATGTGAAGATTTTGTTCAGTGTCTTTTATTGTGACGAAAATCCAAGAACAGAAGTGAAATATTAACATATTTTTGTGACATTTGTAATAAAGCTTGAAACATTGAGAGAACATATTTGAACCAGTGATGCTGTGGTGGTGCTGAGGGATGCTGTGGTTGCGCTGAGTGATTCTGTGGTTGCGCTGAGTGATTCTGTGGTTGCGCTGAGTGATGCTGTGGTTCTGCTGAGTGATGCTGTGGTTATGCTGAGTGGTGCTGTGGTGGTGCTGAGTGGTGCTGTAGTGGTGCTGAGTGATGCTGTGGTGGTGCTGAGTGGTGCTGTGGTGGTGCTGTGGTGGTGCTGAGTTATGCTGTGGTGGTGCTGCTGAGTGATGCTGTGGTGGTGCTGAGTGATAATGTGGTGGTGCTGAGTGATAATGTGGTGGTGCTGAGTGATAATGTGGTGGTGCTGAGTGGTGCTGTGGTGGTGCTGTGGTCGTGCTGAATGATTCTGTGGTGGTGCAGAGTGGTGCTGTGGTGGTGCTGAGTGATAATGTGGTGGTGCTGAGTGATGCTGTGGTGGTGCTGAGTGATGCTGTGGTGGTGCTGAGTGGTGCTGTGGTGGTGCTGAGTGATGCTGTGGTAGTGCTGAGTGATGCTGTGGTAGTACTGAGTGATGCTGTGGTGGTGCTGAGTGGTGCTATGGTGGTGCTGAGTGATAATGTGGTGGTGCTGAGTGATGCTGTGGTGGTGCTGAGTGATGCTGTGGTGGTGCTGAGTGATGCTGTGGTGGTGCTGTGGTGGTGCTGAGTGATGCTGTGGTGGTGCTGAGTGATGCTGTGGTGGTGCTGTGGTGGTGCTGAGTGATGTTGTGGTGGTGCTGTGGTGGTGCTGAGTAGTGCTGTGGTGGTGCTGAGTTATGCTGTGGTGGTGCTGAGTGGTGCTGTGGTGGTGCTGAGTGATGCTGTGGTGGTGCTGAGTGATGCTGTGGTGGTGCTGAGTGATAATGTGGTGGTGCTGAGTGATAATGTGGTGGTGCTGAGTGATAATGTGGTGGTGCTGAGTGATGCTGTGGTGGTGCTGAGTGGTGCTGTTGTGGTGCTGAGTGATGCTGTGGTAGTACTGAGTGATGCTGTGGTAGTACCGAGTGATGCTGTGGTGGTGCTGAGTGGTGCTATGGTGGTGCTGAGTGATAATGTGGTGGTGCTGAGTGATGCTGTGGTGGTGCTGAGTGATGCTGTGGTGTTGCTGAGTGATGCTGTGGTGGTGCTGAGTGGTGCTGTGGTGGTGCTGAGTAATGCTGGGGTGCCGCTGAGTGATTCTGTGGTGGTGCTGTGGTTTGTGACATTTGTAATAAAGCTTGAAACATTGAGAGAACATATTTGAACCAGTGATGCTGTGGTGGTGCTGAGTGATGCTGTGGTTGCGCTGAGTGATGCTGTGGTTGCGCTGAGTGATGCTGTGGTTGCGCTGAGTGATGCGGTGGTTGCACTGAGTGATGCTGTGGTTGAGCTGAGTGATGCTGTGGTTGTGCTGAGTGATGCTATGGTTGCGCTGAGTGGTGCTGTGGTGGTGCTGAGTGGTGCTGTGGTGGTGCTGAGTGATAATGTGGTGGTGCAGTGATAATGTGGTGGTGCTGAGTGGTGCTGTGGTAGTGCAGAGTGGTGGTGCTGAGTGATGCTGTTGTGGTGCTGAGTGATAATGTGGTGGTGCTGAGTGATGCTGTGGTGGTGCTGAGTGGTGCTGAGTGATGCTGTGGTGCTGCTGAGTGATGCTGTTGTGGTGCTGAGTGGTGATATTGATTTAGTGTGTTAATGTGATCAATAATTGAGTGTATTGTTGTTTGTGGCGTTCTGCTTAGTGTGTGATGTTGTGTGTTGTTGATGATGTGATGGTGTGTGTGTGTGAGTGTTTTATTGCAAGGAGCACAGAAATCTCTTAAGTGCAGACAAGGGCCCACAGACCGGAAGTTTAAATCAACGGGAAAGACATTTTACACACACAAGAGCGAGTGGGAGATTAAGTTGAGGTATGCAGCTGATGTTTTGAAGAAATTGTGCACCTTTCAACATATTTCACGCTGTAGTTCGCATGGTTTATCTCCAGCCAGCACGCGCAGAGGAAAACACAATCTTTTAAATGCCAATCACTGACGATGCTGAGAAGAGCTAACAAATTGCGCTACAGATTTACCCTATTTGTAAATAAAGATTTCCTTGAGCAAGCAGGATACCAAAGCAACGCAGCATGTTCGGGGACCTCTCTGCAAATAGGGAAGTGCTGCGTTTATGTGGAAGGGCGCATCAAAGGGCTATAATTAATCAAATGAAACCCCACTGCTTCAGGGGCTGTGTGTGCTCGGATGGTGGGTGGAGGGCTTATAATGAAGCAGAAGGGGAATCAAAACGGCCAGTGAAGGGGCCAAATTCATAAACATACTGGCATCATGGTGCGAGGCACTCACACGGGAGAAACAAAGGCAAGCTTTCTCCGACCGTGTTTGTCAATCCAGAATTCCCTGAGAATGTATCGGAAGTCATTATTCAAAATAGAGCAGGATACAAGCGATGCAGAATGCAGTGACCTCTTGGCAAACAGAAAAATGCTGTGTTTGTGGGAAGGGCACATTGACGGGCTAAAATATACAAGTAAATTAAGCATTAAAGCACTAACCTCTATCATTGCTCACTGGAGTACCGTGCAGAAGACATATCCAGGGCAAGCCAATTTAAGCGTCTGGAATGAATTAAAATAATACACGGAAATAATTCACGAAAGAGCAGAGGAGGGGGGAGGAGAGATTAAGAAGAGGTTGCTTTCGCTAGGGAGGGAAAGGTGGGAGGTAGCTGCGAGTTATCTCTAAATCTGTGGGAAAGAAATGCGTGCCTAGAGGGAGAGCAGTGGAGGAGGGGTGGCAGCTGCTCGTGCACTGCAAACCTGGGGCGGAATATTGCCCCACACACAACAAGCAGGATTAGGTGAAGCAAGACAGGGGAAAGACAAAACAAATCGGGTGGGGGGAGGCGAAGTAACACCCGTTTTGAATTATTACTATGACGGAATTGCTTGTTATTTTCTGTAAATTGGGTTTTAGGAGGTATACACTGGGAGGGGGGAGGATGTTGAAAGAGACACGGCCTTGCGGCCGTGAAAGTGAAAGTACAGCCATGGGCAGCAAGAGCAGGGGTGAATAATTAGGGGGGAGGAGAAATGCCTGAGGCCGAGCGCATGCTAGGGGAAGCTTCAGATGCCTGTGGGAGGGAGGCTGATTGCTTTGATGTGGACGCGCTTTCCACACAAGAGCACCACACGAACAGTACAAAATCCGCAATGGTTTAAGACCTTGGTTTGCCCACTATACTCTTGTCTATTATCCCCTGCGGGATTAATAGGCGAGACCTAAAAATAGTTACCCAAACCCAATAGTAGTTGTACCCAAACAAATAAAAATGTCAAGCTTACAGCAGTCAATAACTAAAAGCAGCTTAAAAGTTTGAAAATCACACTGACCACATCTTATACAACACAACAGGTGCATGTCCACGCATCAGCCCCCTTTTTCTGTGGAGAATAGGGCTTCTGCCTTTAGTCATATGCCAGCCTAACTAGAGCGCATGCAACCGAAACACTCCCTCCTTGTCTAGCACTGTAGCACACCCAAAATGGATGAAAAATAGTCTCCCTCAGCAACTGACAGGTCAATGTGCCAAGAAAATATTCTGAGATTCTCTAAATCAAAATGAGTTGCACCAACTAGATAGGAGTAGTAACCCAAAAAATAAAAATGTCAAATATACAACCGTCAAAAACTGAAAGCAATTTAAAACTTTGAAAATTATACTGACCACGTCTTATACAACACAACGTTTTCCCAAGCCAAACACTATGATAGTTTGGCTACCTCTTTAATAGCATTTGTTACTCATAATTTTTTTTTCACGTTACAATGTTTAGACCTGGTGTAAGTGTTGCAGACAAAGAAGAAATTCCTGCACTTATACCCAATTAAAAAAATATAGCATTTATAAACATGTTATGGACCAAATGAGTCAGAATCTGACCCTCCCCTGTGCCTTTGCATGTTCCGCTGATATATGGCCAAATATACTGTGGACGGTTAGGGTGAGGGAAAGAGAGAGAAACACAGCTGTGTTGAGGTTTCTTCTGAGAATGATATACAGAGACCTCTTTCTGTCTCGAAACTGGTGATTTGTGAGATAACTGTTCATCAAATTACTCACTGACCTCTCATGCTAAATGGTGTTGATATTAACAGTACATGCTGGTATGACCACATCTTAAAGTCAGAGTAACAAAACATTAATAAGAAACCCACGTAATATCAAAACTCACCTTCGCCAGTGGTCTGTCGTGATTGTTGAGGAAGACCAGGAGGTATTTCAACAACCAGGCGAAAGTCAAGGATGCGGAAGGCAGCACCTGTAAAGGAAGGAACCTAACAGATAGCAGAGCAACAGCCTACCAAACCGAGCAGGAGAAATCGGAACCGAAGGAAAAGGAATGGGAGAACAAAAAAATGTGTGACAAATTGAATGATAGGAAAAGCACAATAGCAACACACACAATTGTCAGGGCAGGTTTGACTGCCCTACATGCCTTCATATGCAGGTGTACCCATGATGACCCAGCAAGGGGCAACACAAGAAGGGAAAGACCGCACAAAAAAACAAAATGGCGCTCCAATAACAGGACAAGGACCCCGCGGCAGATAGAAAACAGAGGAGCCCCAGTCAGCGAAAGTGCGACGCCCCAGCTCGGCACACACCTCCAGGCAACCAGGCTCTGAAAAGAAACAGAACCACGGCGGGGGCGAAACGGACGGAGAAGAAACAGAGAAGGGGAGATGGGCAATCAGATCGGTGGCAACACAGAGAGCTCTGGGAGTGCTGCGCGCGACCCTTTCTCTTCCGGATCCTGTGCTCTGCTACAGCACAGACCGAGAGTGCCGGAGCAATCATGGCCAAGTCCAAGAACCATACAACTCATAACCAACCCCACATATGGCACAGAAATGGCATCAAGAAGCCCAGATCTCAGCGATATGAATCTCTCAAAGGAGTGGATCCCAAATTTATGGGGAACATGCGTTTTGCCAAGAAGCACAACAAGAAGGGAATCAAGAAAATGCAAGCAAACGCCGCCTTGCAGTTCAAAAAATAGACCTACGAAAGAACGGACTGATGTTCTGTGACAGCACCAAGAGAGTAAACTCTGTATCTAGCATTTTATAAAATAAAATCTGTTCTGCGGGAGAAGAAAAAAAAAACAGAGAGCTCCGAGCAGAACCAGCTTGCTGCATTGTAGAGGAGCCACTGATCACTCATAATCGCACCCGAGACCCACAGACACGATCTCTTCCCAGCGCCACAGCACAGAGGGCGGAAACACGATTACTAAAGGCAACTACGGACAAGAGCGGGCCGCACGCTCGCCTAATCTCCTAAAGCCAGGTATACAGTACATCAGTCATACGAGGGGATACGAGCGGCAACACAATTGTATCGTGGGGAAATCAGCTAAAATCCTACAGGAGGGTCTCAAAGACAAGACAAAGGAACCAGGCTCACAAGACACAATCATCCGCGTGCCGCCCGGCTCATAACAGCACCAAGGCGGAACACCGCAACCACAAAGGGGCACCCACCCGAGGGAGCGATAAAGCACCACCAACAGACAGAAACCGGCTCACAAGCGCCACCAAGAAAACAAAGACTGCAAAGGAAAAAGGGGAGACACACCCTTCAGAGCATTGCGGCCAGAAAACCGCTGAGAGCGAGGCAAAAACAAAAGACAATAACCACCTAACAACAAACAACAGCGTAGAAACGTGAAGAAACAGCGGGGTAATACAGAAAGGGGCTAAGACAGAAGATCCCAACTCCAAAGTGCCCCAGAGAGGGATACCAAAATAACAGGGAAGACAAAGCAGACAGGCACATTAGGTCAAGCAAGATGATGGACAGAGAAATGAGGCTGCAACAACAGCAACTGAAGAAGAGCAAAACCGAGCCGGTGAAATCAGACTCACCAATCAAACAAAAACCTGACATAAACAGCACACTAGAAATGATTCTAAAGAAATTAGCAGAAGTGTACAATCTGGCAAAAACCATGAAGCTCACCACAGACACAATCCAACTGTAGATTGCGGCAGTCAGAGCATACATAAACTCATTGAACATTAGACTAACGGTAGCGGAGTAGAGGATCAGCGACATGGAAGACACTACCCACAACGCTAGCAAAAAGGTGAAGGCCATAGCCGAGGTAACAGGGGCTCTCCTAAAACAAACAGCGGAGATGGAAGACAGGAGTCGCAGAGGGAACATCCGCATACTAGGGATCCCAGAAGGGTTGGAAGACACAGTGGGGGCCTGTTCAACATTCTTTGAAGACCTGATCCCCAAGCTCACCAACTTAAAGTTGACCCACCAAATCGAGATAGACAAAGCCTACAGAATACCAGCCTTCAAAAGCTCTGCATCCCAAACCGCGCGGCCCATCATATGCAAAACCCCTAAGATCACAACATACCAAGGACCTTTTTAACTTTGCACGCAAAAACAACATCATCAACTGGAAGGGCCACAAGATCATCCTCACACAGGACTACTCGAAACCCACGTTGGACACCAGGAAAGGTTTCTTATCCCTTCGACAAAGACTGACGAGCAAAAACATCAAATTCTCGTTTGTAGGCCCCGCAAAATTCAAGATAATAGACAAGGGGAAAAACCACTTCTTCACCGACCCAAAAGACCTGATCAGCTACCTAGACGGCCCAACAACCCAATCCTTGGACACCTCTCAGCAAGGTTCGACAAAGAGAGGACCCTGACCAGAACAAAACACCTCGGGGGAGGGGGGGGGGCCTGAAGGGCACGCCATCAAAAAGAATACAACAAAAACTCAGCAACACATCTACCTCATGGACGCCAAGAACTACCTCAAAACAAAGTCTACCTTGTAAAGAAAGAGCAAAACTCTCATGGAAGACAGCGTATCCTTTTACTTGGGTTCCGTTCTGAACACAACACCAAGTACATACTGATCAGCCCTTCCAGACAAGACTGTCTATAGAGTTCGCTAACTGACTCACCCGACAACATATCTTCGGGAGGCGGAATGGCGATCCTGCTGTCGCACCTCTGACGTACGAGTGTTTTGGGGGGGAGGGACGGAAAGGGGGAGTATGGGGGGAGGTACACTAATTTTTCGTAGCTCTATGTCTACTCTACTTTCCTATCTTTTCTTCTTTCCACACTTTATACATCGGGGCACAATACAGAAGACAAAAACGACAAGGAAACCCACACCACGGGGGGAACATACAGATGCACCAGCAGTTAGAATGCACCACAGATCCTTGACTGCTGGGCCCACGGAACAACTGTGACGCACCACACCAGATTGCAGTTAACAAAACACTCACCTTGGCCATAGATCTCAATATAATATCCCTCAATGTCAAGAGCTTAAACCACCCTATTAAACACAGGAAGATAGTAGACTCCCTAGCCAAGACCAAGGGAGATATAATCCTAATACAAGAAACAAAACTAGCAGAGGAAGACGCCAAACTAGTCAGAGCCAAATGGATAGCACAAACTGCCTGCTCACCAGCAGACAGGAAGAGACGAGGTGTCATGACCCTAGTATCCAAGAGATCAAGGATTACAATAGACTCCCACTCCCATGACAAGGAAGGCAGACTCCTAATAACAAACCTGTCAAGAGGCGAAGAGCGGTTCCACGTCACCAACATATATGGCTCAAATACAGACGAAAAGTGAACCTTTGAAACTTTGGGTTGTAATAACCCCATTTCACTTGACTAGCTTAAGGGGTACCTCTCTCTTTTCACACACTCAAATACAGACGACCCAGCATTCTGGGCGGAGGTGTCAGACACACTAGACAAACTACCTCAAGACGAAATGCCGATCGTAGGAGGTGATTTCAATATCTCTCTGGACCATATACTTGACAGACAATCATCTTGCCAGTACCATCCCACCAACTCTCACACAGCACTACAAAACATCTGCACCAAATTCAACCCCAAAGACGCATGGAGACTACAACACCCTTACACTAGAGATTACACCTTCTTTTCCAACCCACATAACTCCTACACCAGGATAGTCTATATTTTAGTCTCTGGACGACACACCCACCTGATAGAACAAACAGATATAGCACTGGCCACTCAGCCGTTAGCCTCAAACTAAGCGGCTGCCACAACAAAGCGGCCCCCAGGAGATGGCGCTTCCCCAACGGAATTAGCTCAGACCCAGAAAACAAAAAAGAGATAGAAGAAGCCATAACCGACTACCTAACCCACAATGACTCCCCTGAAACTAAAGTTGACACACTGTGGGAGGCCCTAAAGGCAACAATCAGAGGTATACTAATTGGAATTAAGGCAAGAATATACAAGAAATCAAACCTGAGAATAAACCAACTTGAGGAAGAGATAAAAAAGCTAGAGCTAGACCACGTAAAAGCCACAAATGAGCTGCTTTCCACACTAGCACAGTGTAAATATGAATACAACAAAATCTTGAGCGAGAGAGCAGGACTGTGGTTCAACAAGTGCAAAGCACTTAACCTTTTGCGAATTCAACAGAGCAGGGAAACTATTAGCATCATACTTGAAACACAGACGCAACCAGGTGGCGATACCCTCAATTACAGACTCGAAAAGCAAAACACACACAAGACACAAAGAGATCCTAAATACATTCCAGGAATTTTACTCAAAACTTTACAAGTCGGAGCAAACACTTGGCTAGGAAGAATGCGCAAACTATCTAGACAAATTAGGGCTCCCTAAGCTAGACCCCTCAGATACAGCAAGACTAAGACAGGAAATCAATGCCACGGAAATAGAGATGGCAGTCAAGTCACTTAAAAAAAACAAGGCCCCCGGGCCGGATGGATGCACGGCTGACTTCTATAAGTCTTTTTTAACCCAATTAGTCCCAACTAGGAAAATAGTCTTCAACGACGCCTCAAAACACATGGAGCGTTCCCCAATCCATGACAGAGGCTACTATAATAGTCATCCCTAGAGGAAGCAAAGATCCCCAATTTCCAAAAAGCTCACACCCATATCCCTCATCAACGTGGACTGTAAAATCTACGCCAAAATCCTTGCGGTCAGACTAAACAAGGTTTTACCCAAATTAGTCAGTAACACCAAAGTCGGTTTCATGCGTAACTGTATGTCTAGCGACAACACATGGCTTTTCTGCCATATCCTAGACCAAATCTCCACAAAACCAGAGCCGGCCGTAACAATAGCACTAGACACAGAGAGGGCCTTTGATAAGGTCTCCTGGGCCTTCTCAGAGCGGTGCATGCAGACCTACAACCTAGGGGAGTCATATATCAGGATGACCATGGCCCTCTACCAGACCCCCTCAGCCTGTATCGCAGTCAAACGCTCACTCTCGGACCCCTTTTAACTGCAGCAGGGAACCAGACAAGGAAGCCCGCTCTTGCCGGCACTCTTTCTCCTGGCCTTAGAACCCCTCATTCAAGACATAATGCTAAGAGAAGGCATAAAAGGGATTGACATCAAAGGTACAGTTGTCAAACTAGCCGCTTACGCTGATGATATTCTAATTGTAAGAGAAAAACCAAAAGCCTCAATTAAGGCTTTGAAGGCCACAATAGCAGAATACTCCAAATTATCAGGATATAGACTGAACAATGAAAAATCGGAATGCAAACCTCTAAACGTCCATTGCACGAAAGACGTGATAGGGGACTTGGGACTGATTTGGCAGACTGGGTACATCAAATACTTAGGAATACACTACGGCAATGATCTGATCAACACGCTACAACACAACAAAAAAACCCTACTAGAAAAGACCAAATACCTGCTAGAGGCTTGGTCCCCGAAATTCATAACATGGTGGGGACGCATTGAAACAATAAAAATGATCAATTATCTAATAAGCATGCTGCCACTTCTCCTCACAGAAGATTTCCACCGGAAAATAAACAACATTTGGTGAGACAAAAAGTCAAGGATTAGTATAAAGAAACTGAGACTACCAAAACTTCTGGGTGGGGTGAACCTAGCAGACTTTAAAACCTACCAACTAGCTTACCTACCAAAACAGGGAACACAATGGGTAACCACAACGCCCGGCTACACACCAGTTTGGCTACATGTGGAGGAAGCCATTCTGAACAAACTGAGCCCTCTAGCCCTCCTAACAGGAAACACAGACCCACACATATCTAAACCGATCTTTAAGAACAGTAAAATAGCCCTCCTAAAACTAGACACGAAAATGGAGATTAGCATCAAAGGATCCAAGTCAGAAGCATTGTGGGCAAACCCAAAGATAAAATATAAAGGGAAAAGTCTCACCTACGAGACATGGATAGAAAGTGGTATATGCTTCCCACCAGTTAGAGAGAGGGGCATCCCCCATCATATTCTCCGACCTGAAAGCAGCTCACCAACTAGAAAACATAGACCTATACAGATTCCTAAAGGTTAAGACAGTCTTAGCAAAGACAAACCTAGCAAACAGCCAACCCTTGATCGTCAGATACGTAGCAAATATAAAACAATTAGGGCACCAGGTATCGCAAATATACAGGCTCCTTCGCACGAAAAGCACCAGTCTTAATACCAAAACAACAGAATACTGGGATAAACAGATCCACCCCCACTTAATGACCAAGAATGGAGAAATGTGTGGGCCTCAGCCACAAGAAATCAGATATCCCCAGTGCTTGCACAAACAAAACTTTGGCTACTACACAAAACCTTCTGGACCCCAGACCGCCTACACACACTAGGCCTCAGAGATGTCCCCCTCTGCTGGAACGGCAACACAGAGAAGGGGGACCTAGCACACCTTATCTTCTGGTGCCCAACACTCAAGGTATTCTGGGGAAGAGTCTTTGACTTCATAGACAATGTGTTTCAAACTAAGCTAACGAGGGATTTCACCTACCTTGCAACAGCTTTTATACGAACAGACCTCACCTCTGAAAGTGAGAAAGAACTAATGGACTTGCTCCTGACAGCGGCGTTCAAACTGGTGCTAAACAACTGGAAAGAAACTAGCAAAACCACCTTCCAAGGATGGATAAACTGGGTCACGCACCTCTGAGGAGCGGACCAGCTGGCACTACAGTACTCCCCCTGGAAAGCGTCATCTAGGGGGTTGTGGGAAGCGCTGGACAGGGCCCTTGACCCCTACAAACCACCATAGACTGCTGAACCTATGGTCCTGCTACATAGGGAGGCTCGTAAACAAACCCAATAACCCTGAGGGGATAAGAGTTGATGTTAGCAGTCACTAATGCCTTAAGCCTTGTATGTACACCTCTCTAGGGGGCCTAGCCTACCCCCTCTTTCTTTCTCCTCATCTTTTCTTTTTCTAGCTTTTCTGTCCTTTCCTACTTACATTCCTCTTTTTCAAGTAAAATCCAACGAGCAAGAGGGCAATCACACTACAACAATGTACTAATGACTTATGCCAATTGTGACTTACCCTGTAACAGTATTAATGATTGTATACAGTTATAAAAATAAATTAAATAAAAAAATTAAAAAAAGAACTCATAGGTTAGAAGACTTATAAACAAAAATCTTATTCAGATGAAAGTGCGACTTTTTGCAAAGAAAACAAGAGGTAGAAATGCATTTTTTAGATTTAATAGAACTCAAATTTTATATTTTCTATAACAAATGGACAATGAGAAATGTAATAAAGGCGGTTCCTTATGAAACAGATTTAGAGTTTATTCAACGTAAATCATACCTATATTTAATTAACTATATAGGATTACGTTTACCAACCTTGAAACACTTGCCTAACTCAAGTTTATTCCAAATCCTCTCAGGCTCGAATTAAATTCCGATTGATCCTATCGTAATAAAATCAAATGGCTCTGTGTTTAAGAAAGTCTGTCATTGTAGATAATTCTCATGTGTTCCAAACTTCTTAAAGAAAGGAAACTCTTCATTTATCCAAGTTTAAAGAATAGCAGCAAAAATGAGGTTTCATATTTGCTTTGGATTCTTATTCTATAGCTGCTGCAGTTTTTTGTTTTTTTTTAAGTGTAATCCCTTAAAATATTTAATGTCTGATTTGTTTTGTTTTGTTTTAATGATCTGCCTGTATATTTTTGATAGAGAATTCTAACTGCAGATTTCTCACCATGTGAATTTCCCTAGGCTCCACACTGGATCTGGAAGATTTTTTTATAACCCTGGGCGAAGTACCACGCTACGTTCGCGTAGTTCGCGAAGTTTGCGCTACTTCGCACTACGCAAATTGCACATACCACAGTGCAAACACGCGTAACGTAGAGTAGCGGTAATTTTTTGCTTGCTCGCGGTCCTCAAAGTCAAGTAGGTGACCCAGAGAGAGCAAAATGACATCACGGGAGACTTTTTCCTTGTTCGCGATCAGCAACATCAAGTTGCCGGTCGCGAGCGTGGAAAATAAACCTCCCGGTGAGATTCTCAGCGCGGGGAGGTCAGGTTTCTCATTGCGAGTGGTCGTGTATGCTCGCGACCGCTCGCGATGAGAAACTACCAGTCCGCGTTGAGAAATCTGCCGCTCAAGTGGAAATCTACTTGAGCGGCAGAAAACGACCGCTTGTACTGTGCAAGATGCCGTTAGCACTGATTGCACAGTGCGGGTAAGCATCAGCCACTATGCGATCAGTGCGAACAGCATTTTGCACTGTGCACTACGCCCAGGGTAATTTTTGTAGTAACTCCCTTGTGTGCCGCGGGTAGGTGGAGTCTTGTGGCTTAGCATTATGTCCGCCCGCCCCAGATACGATGTCAGGGCCACTATATCCACACTACTTCCACATGCTGACATCATTGTTGTTATATGGATTATATGTGGTCTCCATTTTAGTTTTCTTTTATGCTCAGCATCTCTTTTAGATGGTGGTTTACATATTTTTTTACTAGCACAAGAATACACCTTGGACACATTCATTATAAGTAGACGTTGTGGTTCTATATCCTGCACTGTTGATTCCAAGAACATATATATCAGAAAGCAATGTCTTTGCTTTATTATGTACTCGCTATGTAACCAGAATACTCAATTCAAGGCTAGGAACACAGAATAAGATACCTAATGATTGCATTGCCTGTTCAGAGACAGCTTCTAACATCTAAACATATCATTTCATCATAGCTGTGTTTATTACATAAACGGTACACTGGCTTTCAGAAGGCAGAGAAGGCACTAAGGTCACAACTGTCCGAGAACAAATGCTCTGTTCGACATGCAGCTTTGCTGACGCTGATCTTCAGGGAAGGATTCCCAATCTCACTTCAAGACGATTCACTGATCAAGTTATGCAAGTATGTCGCTCAGGCTAATGTAAGAGATCAGGCAGAAGGTACGACCACTATGCTCTCAGAGTAGGGGTAGTGATAGGTAGAAATATATAGAAGTCTGACTGCCATTGTTGGACTGTTTATTCTTTTCACCATGTTCATCATGCTGGTTACATTGCTTTGTTTTATCTACATAATTATTGCAGCTCTTTCTGTCAATGCAAGACTACAATTGTTTCAATAAATGTATTGAAAACTTTATTCGTATCTTTCTTGTGTTTACCATGGGCATTCCTAAGTAAACAACAAAAGGAGTAAGGCTTGTTTCTACAATTTCTTTGGGAATCAGAGTGTCATGCTCGAGGTTGCCAAAATTACCTGCCACCCCAAGAAGGTTAGGGGTTCGGGTGAGGCACTGTGAGTTAGTTAGGAATTGGGCCAACAGTCTCTGATGGTTTAGAAAGACTCAGTCCCTACATTCTGAACCTCTGGTGTCCTAATACGCAGTCCTACCTTTTCTAGTGGGAACCATATAACAATAGGAGATGACTCTTTCCCATCTTTTCCCAGTAAAATTAATATTCTTTGTCTCCAGCAGGATGTGATAAAACCAGTGTTTTATTATTAAAACCATGCCCGTGTTGAATTTGGTGAGAGGCACTTCGCACCAGAGTTATCATGAAGGCTGCAGAGAGCTGGTAATGAGATTCAGCCCCACAGGCCCCAACATTGATCCTAAGAAGGAAAGTAGCTGCGCAAGCAGAGATGTGTATAGGCTTGCACACTCAGGTGCACTGGAGCCGGCCTCTTGAAATATTACACCAAGTTATGAGGTTACATCATTCCAACTGGGTCTGGTAGGAAGATACTTCCATTATGCACTTGTTAGAGTAGAAGTATTATTGATAGATAACATTAGGAACACTCAACTCTACCCTAGTAAATACCCTAATAGCACTCAACTCTACCCTAATAAATACTAAAAACTGGTTAACTGAGAACCACCTCTTGCTCAACACCCCCAAAACAGAATTCCTTCTCATTTCTCCCCCGAATCACATCCTCAAGATAGACCTTTGAATGAACCACCTCACTGCCTTCAACTGCTTCCCCTACATTGTTGACTCAGCCACATCTCTCAGACTCACCCTAGACAAGCATCTGAACATGAAAACTCATATCAGCAATGTGTGTAAGGGAGTGAATCACCTTATGAGGATACTCCGGAATCTCAAACCTTTCCTCCCACAAGCTGACTTCAAGCAAGTGGTCTAAGCGCTTGTTTTGCCGAGGCTAGACTGTGGAAGTGCTACACTCTGTGGCCTCCCCAAACATACCATGGCCCCACTAAGGGCTTCACTTAATGCAGCGGCCAGACTGGTCACGGGGACCAAAAGAAACTAGCACATTTCCCCAGTCTTAAAATCCCTAAATTGAGTGCCCCTTGAAGCAAGAATTTAGCTAAAGATTGCCTGTCTATCTCACAAAGCCTTCCGTTTCAAAACCCCCAGTTACCTAGAGCAAAAGCTAGAATTATCCGGAGGGGGTAGACCGTCTCGGAGTGCTAAATCTCTCCTCATGAAACCTCAGATCTTTCGCAAAAAGAGAACGTGTCACCGAGCTTTCCCCAGCTCTGCGCCAAAGATCTGGAGCGCTCTCCCACCGGAAATACGCAGAATCTCCTCCAAGGTTTCCTTCAAATTGGAAGTAAAAAGATTCCTCATGAACAAGTTCCTACCTTAAAAGGGTCTCGGATCCTCTGCTCTAATGCTTTGGACCTACACCCTAAGTCCTGTGTTTGGTGTTATTCTGCTTTACTAGTCACTTGTTCCCCTCCCAGTTCGCTATGCTCCAGTTTTTATCTTACCCTTTATTGTCCCTTTCGATTGTAACCTTTTTTTTTATATGCATATGTGATTTCTTTAGGTTGGTACCCCTTCTGACGATTGTAATACTACTATTACCTTCCTTTCCCTCAAATTGTAATGTGCTCTGATATCCTTCAGGATCATGTTCGCGCTATATAAAACATTATAAATAAATAAATAAACAATTAACATAGTTGAATTGTTTGTGTTTTACACCATTCTAATAATGCTTTTAACAATGATGTGTTTCATCTGTCTAATAATTGCAGTTCACGTTTCATTTACTAGGATTAGACATTTTCAATAAGCATTTGAAAATGTACCATTGCCCCTTTTCTTTGTAAACTTTAGGCATGCAAAAGTGACAAATGAAAGGGTTGGATCTGCTTCCACAAATTCCTTGAAAATCAGAGTGGTCATGTTCGACTTTACCGACAAGCATCATCTCTGCAGGACTAGGAGTTTAGATGTGGTACTGTGAGCTAGCCGAACCAACCTTTACTGATGATATGAGTACACTAGGGGTACTTGTACAAAGATTTAAAATAGCAAGTTCTTAATTTTGTTTTCCTGCGTATCTTAATTAGGAAATCGCTATTTCAAATGTATGAAACTCGAGGTTAATTTGCAATTCCTATTGTGTCCTCAATAGACCTACCTCATGAATATTAATGAGAAAGGTCATCATTTTCGACCCATTACGAATCACCGCCATCACAGGGATGGTGGCCTGCTGGGGTCAGCAGACCACCATGTTTGTTATTGCTATTAAATAAAGGATTTTTTATGCATCTCGTTTTCCTTAAAGAGAAACTGGATGCATTTAAAAAGAGAAAAATGAAACTTTGAAGTTTAATTTTTCATGAGTAGGCAGTGGTCCGGGGGACAACTGCCTTCTCTTAATAAATATTTGTTTCCAATTCTCGAAGGGGAAGGATCCCTTGAGGACCCCATCCCATTTGCGAATGGGTTACCACATACTTCTAGGAGTCGATAAAATATGAATGTTTTGCAAACCATAATTTGGTTGCAAAACATTCATACATTCCATTCAGATTTGGTATTTAGAAGGGATGCCTCAAGCACACCACTTTCAAATACCAAATTGCAAACACAAATTGCGATTCAGTAACCTGTTACGGAATCACAATTTGTTTTTGTACATATTTAAAAGCATTTTTGCAGTCTGCAGTCAGAAACATCCTGATCGGGCTATTTCTGACCACAAAAATGCTTTGTACATATGGCCCTTAGTCTCTGTATTGTGAAAATGTGTTAACCCAATACACAGTCCTACTAAAATCGTAGGAACTGTATAACAGTTCCTTTCTTTCTGCACTTTCTGACATGGATCCAGAGCTCGATCCCTTTTTCTTCAAATTCTCAAGTGTGCCAGGGACATGTCTCTAACTAAAACAACATGGTTCAAAGCATGTAAAGAGTGTCATAAGTATATGTCAGTGATGGACTGGCACAGGGTCTGTCTCTAGTGTCTCGGTTCCAAGCATGACTTGGCATCTTGTGACTGTTGTGCGAAGATGAACCTGAAAGCCATCCGCGACTACAAAGCCAAGCTCTACATTGTGGAACACCAAAAAAAAGTCAGAAAAGGATGGTCTTTGTCAAAGTCAAGGACGTAGACACACTCCTGAGGTCACTCTCATGACCGGTCTTTGTTGAAGTCCTGCCCTTTAGTTAAGTCCACGAAATCTAAGATACTCAACCAGTCCAAACAAAGCTTGACATCGTCCCACCACTCTCACCATTCGGAGTTATGTGACATATCAGGTACCTCAATACCATTAAGTCGGTCTTCAACCCCAGAGCAGATTCCTAGATTGATTCCATTGTGCCCTGAACTTCCTGGCCACTGGGTGATACCGCAGAAATATCAGGGAACTCCAAGAGGCCACCGACTGAATATTTGGTAGCTGGCTGGATTCCTCGGGGCCCTAAGGATTTGATGAGGCTGCCAGTCGGTCTACTGCCATTTTTCCCATCCCTGATGCAGAATGTGCCACTAGACGTCGCTCCAAGGTCGGTTCATGCTTCAGGCTTAATGCATCACCCAACACAATTTGTGACACCACCAGCCATGTCGCAGCCCATACCATCAACGATGCTGTAGGGTGAGCAAATAGTCATTTTAGACTCCCGAAATGACATCCACCTATGTTGCACCGAATATACCTTCACCCAGTATTTGATTCTGAGTCACTTCTTCACCTCCTACATGAATATGATGATGATGATGATCACACCTCTCTACGACAACGAAAATCGATTCTATTACCTGCGGGACGCCAGCAGTTTAGATACCTCACTTGATTCTGGCCTCCACTCACCACAAACTTGCTGTTGTCATCTGACGTGCTTCGCAAACAAATTATGGACGGAATGCTGAGTAGTACATCATACATTCACCACCAGTCAAGAGATCAGAATCCTGGCTCAATGACCACTCTAACCCCATTCTAGACATACTCCCACCCCCTCCCCCGGTCACAAATCATAAGACACGACAGAATGATCAAAACGGGTGGCAGACTAGCCATCATTCACAAAGTAGGAATGCAGCTTACCACACTAAAACCCACAGAATACCTGACTCTTGAGTACCTGGGTGTTGAACTCACAGGCAAAGGCACCACACCTATCAAATTTCACACCATCTACCATCCGGGGGAGCGGGCCCTCTTCACCGAAGAACTAACCGACCTAATAACACGTTTTTCCCTAACTGACACAAAAAACGTGTTCCTGGGGGACCTCAATATCCACTGGAATAACCAAGAAGACACCACAGTCCAGTCCCTCTCCAACCTGCTTGAAATAACCAACCTCAAACAACTCTTCAATGAACCTACTCACATCAAAGGAGCAACTCTGGATGCGATCATTACCAAAAATAAGCTGATCTCTCTGAAAGTGATTTCTCCCATTGACTGGTCTGACCACCACCTTATACTGTTTAATATTGACTCGCAAGTCAGATGCCAACCAATACAATCTGACACACCGAAGCACTGGACCAGGAACATCAAAGAAGTCCCTATAACCGAACTTGAATCCAGGATTCATGCCTTTCTACAGCCCCAGCCTTCCACTTTGTCTGAAGAGGACCTCACAGCTCACTTTAATTTAACAATGAAGGAGGTATTAGATCAAGTAGCGCCACTCAAACAGCTGAGACCAATCAAATTTAAATCTTGGTTCAGTGTGGATCTTAATAACGAAAGAAGACAACTCAGACAGTCGGAAACGACTTGGAGACTAAACCCATAAACTTTACACCTATCGCAACTTGGATCTGCGCAGCTCGCCTATAGAAAAAAAAATTCAGAAAAAAAGGCCTCCTGCTTCCGCAACCAACTAGACCAGGCGAAGAATAGACCTAGAGAACTCTGCAGCATTGTTAAAAGTCAAACAAAAGGCACATCCTCCAACGAAATCAAAGCCACCAAAGATCATTGCGAATAAATTGCCTGCTTCTTCACAGATAAAGTAACAAACATTTAACAATCCTTCATCCAAACCTCAAATCTCCCCCTTCCTCTTAACCTGCCTCCCCCCCCCCTCTCAAGGACCCTGGACCAAACAGAAAGTTCATACCAAGGATAACCAGGTCTGCCTCCAACCAAAAAACAATGCTCACTGGCCAGACTTCGAACTCATGTCGGAAAACGAGGTCTTCAACATAATTGCAAGCTTAAAGCCCTCTTCCCACACTATGGACCCCCTTCAATCCACAATAGTAAAACAACTCAATCACATCATAACCCCTTTCTTGACAAAAATCATCAACTCCTCCTCTCTCACATCAGGCTGTGTCCCAGACTCCCTTCAACTAGGACAAATCACACCCATACTCAACAAACTAGGAGCCGACCCCACGATCTCAACAACCTCAGACCTATCTCTAACCTCCTGTTCCTTGCTAAAACATTGGAGAAGTGCATTCTCCAACAACTCAACTAACACATTGACGACTTCAACCTCCTCAACACCTTTCAATCGGGATTCAGGAAAGGTTGTAGCACCGAAACAGCGATGCTAAATATTTCTGTCGATATCCACAGAGCCTTAGATGAAGGCGAAACCTGTCTCCTCATCCTTTTTGACCTATCTGCAGCATTCAACACAATAAATCATCCAGCTTTACTTGAGACTTTGAAGAGGCGCTCTGGCATTATTGACTTGGTACTAAATGGTTCACTTCCTTCCTTCAGCACCGTTCGCAACAAATTAAAATCAACTCCTGTCTCTCGAGCCCAACACAAGTCACACTTGGGGTCCCGCAAGGATCAATCCTCTCACCTTCCCTCTTCAATCTCTTCATGGAACCCATGACAATCATTCTGAAACAAGCAGAAGTTAACTACCACCTTTATGCAGATGAGACTCAAATGTACAACAAAATCAAATCTCCCAGCGACATCCGTCACCTCAATATCACACTAACCAAGATCCAATCTTGGTTCAACGCAAATCACTTAAAGCTGAACCCAGACAAAACAGAACTAATACTGTTCTCTCCAAAAAGTAACCACCGACCAATCCAAGACTGGCTCAAGAATCTTGATGCCCTAAACTGCTCCCTCATCTTATCCGACTCGGTTAAGTCGCTAGGCATTACCCTGGACAAGAACTTATCAATGAAAGACCACATCAAAAACCCGGCAAAAGGTGCGCTTTACTCACTAAAACACCTCAAGAAAATTAAACCTTTAATTCCCCAAGATGATCTCAAGACAATAGTACAATCCCTAGTCCTCTCCAAACTGGACTATGGTAACGCCATCCTAACAGGGACACCGAAAGCTCACCTAGCCCCACTAAGGTCAGTCTTCAACATGGCAGCCCAACTCATTACTGGTGCAAAAAGATTTGATCACATCACACCATCTCTCAACTCTTTCAACGGGCTTCCCATGGAAGGTAGATGTATTTACAAACTGGCCTCCATCACCGACAAAACCCTTTAATTCCTTTCCTCCAACTACTTTAACAGCAAACTAGTAAAAGCAGGAAAATCCAGACCTCTGAGAAGCTCCAACTCATCGCTCCGAAAGTGAAAAGGAAAACCACTCAGTGTCAATCCTTCTCTGGTAATTTACCCAGGATGTGGAACTCACTCCCTGGAGACCTCAGATGCAACCCCTCCTTCTCATGCTTCAAAAGGGACTTGAAACTCCATCTCCTCAACAAATTATTTACCGACCAAGGTCAACCAACCTAGACTCTGATAACCTAGTTGACCCCCTTCACTTGACCATCAAGGATAGGTGGTTCTTGGACTGTCCCAAACACTACTTTATTTTATCTCCCTCCCCCCACTGTTAGCCTAATTATTATGTTTTTGTTATATTTGTTGTTTATATTTTCTTGCTTCCTTAGTTCATGCTATATAATGCAACCTTTATCTCTCAGTTCTTGCCTAATTATAATGCTTTTGCTTATATACTTTTTGATTCCTTAGATCATGTTATGTAATGTTACCTTTTTCTCCTGTATATATGTAAAGTGTTCTGATACCCACGGTCAAGCTAGCGCTATATGAAACTTTTACAAATAAATACCAATTCCTTGTGACATGTTGGCATTATGAGAATTTGCACACAGCCAGTGATGATTTAGACATCAAATGTAAAATGCTGTAATGCAACCCACATGCTTTTTAACTAGGTTTTCAGTACTATTTGTTACGTGAAATGGAGTGGAAATTTGGTGATGGATTCATTATGAGAATTTGGCATGGTTTCAATTGTCATCCCAAGTTCTCTGTATATTGAATTTTGTCACATGCAAGTCGAGCTGTATGTAATGGGTATCCTGTGTGTTGCTCTTGAAGACACCCCACTGGTTTCCTGTCCTCACTCTGCTGAATTCTGTAGCTACCAACCTGAGCTTCTATTGGGGCCCATCCAAGTTCCAATATTTGCTATGTTCGTATTTCTACAGTGCTGTGCTATCCTTGTGTGATTGGTGTTATCGTCTTATCACTTCAATCTTGGTGCTGAATACAGGCAAGCTTATATCATTGAGGACTGTAATACTTCCACCTGTAGAATCCTTGGAGATTAGAATTTTCTCCAAAATACCCTTTATATTCATCATGTTGAAGCTTCAGGAGGTTGTGATCCTTCTTCAGACCCTTCTCCTTTACTGGGCAAGTGCACTGTTGTAAGTTGTGACATGTCATGGTTCATGTGAGAGGGGAAACAGCCTGACAGAAGTCCACCAATCACCTGAAAGCAGCCCACTGAACTCTTGCGAGTGCCACACTGAACCCATGCAGGCAGTCATTGGAGATCCTGCAGATTCTGAATAGCACTGATGTAGGAATCCATGGTGCTCCTTCTGATGTCAGCAGGACCCCATGAAATTCTTGCTGTCCTATGAAATCAGCTCCTACAAATGCCCTCCGGGGCACCCGCAAGGATCAGACTGATCCTGTGAGGACATCAGAGCTGGAGTTTTGTGGGTATCCCACAGCCTTGGCAAGTTGTAGTATGTGCTCCGCTGTCTGCCACTTACTCGCCAGCTTTCTTTCTCAATCTTCACATACTTCGTTCTGTCTTTTTAATTTCTCTTTGTCTCATTCTCCATCTGCTTCTCATTGACAGTTGCCCTCTTATACTCTTGGGGAGCTCCTCATCCAAGCCTTGCACCTTTCCCATACGTGGCAAGCATCTACAGGATGGATATTTTGGTGCCAAACTATTTCTACAACAGAAATGGGCTAAACATGCTATGGGGGTGTAGAGGAAAAGTATTGTGCAATTGACTGCTACCTCAATCTCAACCACTTTAGCACCCCTTGTATATACATACTATTGGCTCATCTGCCTCTCTGAGTCCAGGAATTCGGTGTGACTGTTGAATCTGTCTGCCAAAGCCCTTGCCACAGAGTCACCCTGGGCAGTTTCCCCACTCTGCTCCCTGGTACAAACAATAAGTTAACAGCACAGGCTAACTTCAATCTTACATCACTTTCATTCTTCAAGTTCTCCACATCCACTCCCCCTTGAAGGCACAATGAGTTGCACCATCTCTGCAAATGCATACCTCAGATCCTCCCTGTTCAGCAGCTCGGCAATATCCATTCCTTCTCATACATTTTAGTCATGACATATTGTGAAAGGTTTACTGGACCACCATCATTGTAACTGTGTTTTTATAGTTCTTCATACTCTTTGAGTGGCTGTGAACTCTCGAAGGCATACAAACGTAATTGCTTGCACGCACACACTTTGTGGTGTATCTGCTTTCCCCTTTCTCTTTCCATTTTCACTGTCTGCATTTTCTTTCTGTCTGTAATTTCTGCCTTGACTATTCCTAATTCCCCTCCAAACCTTTCTTTTTTCAAGCCTCCCACTTCTGTTTATTTCACTTTTTCTTTAATCTCTTTTACCTTTATCACCATGCTCCCCCTTTATTTTTCGCTTTATCTGCCTTGCTTTCTTCCGTCCTCTCCTCGTGCAGCTTTTCCATATATATAAATTCTCAAAGTAAGTATTTCTCTAATGCCTCCTTTTTAGGTCTCGCCTGCGTTGCAGCGCCATGTGCTGCTTCGCCTTGGCGAGATGTATTGTTGTTGGTTTTGTGTCCGTTTTCTTTGGAAGCGGAGTACGTGTCCGCCCTGTCTTCCTTAGGCCCGCCCACTTGCCTAGCGGTGCAGTGCATGCGCGCTGGGTCGCTTCAATTTGTCATGCTCGATCCCCCCTTCTCTAAGAGGCTTGCGTCATGTCCCCTCGGCCGCGCATGTTTATTTATTTATTTATCCACGAGGGGCAAAAGGGAGCTTGTGCCTTATGCTCGCACAGAAGGAGGTTGTGTAGCTGAATATAGGATAGGCGCACGTTAAATGTGGCTTTCATTCTCTACTCCGGCCGTCTCTACATGGTAATCTTTTGTGGTGATCTGATGTGTGATGCCGAGCGCGCCCCCCTGCGCGCCCATGTTGTCATGCTCAACTCATTTGCATGCAGTGGTCATTCTGTCTCTTACCAGCGCTCTCTTGTTCCTCACCGGACACCCCGTGCCCTAGTACTGCTACCCGGCCCTGAGCTCCAGGGCTGGCAAGTGTAAGCGGATCCGCTTAATCTTCAGCCCGGAGCAGCTCTCCTAGCTAGAGCTGGCTGTGGGCAGTGAGAGGTTCCTGCTGGTGTCGTCCCTGCGGCTGACCGAGGCGCAGGTGAGTGGTGTTAGGCGCAGCCCGGGCACGCACACACGTGCTTACACGTATACACACACACACACGTCAACCCCACCCATAAACTCACTGACACACGTGCATTCATTAAAACATACAAACACCAGTCAACCCCGCCCATGAACCCACTGACACATGAATACATGTATATACTAACATACAGCTGCCAACCCCGCCTGTGAACCCGCTGACACATGCATACATGTATATACTCACACAGCTGTCAACCCTGCCCTTGAACCCACTGACACAAGTGCATTTGTTGAAACATACAACCACCAGTCAACCCCGCCCGTGAACCCACTGACACATGCATACATGTATATAATGTATATACTCACACACAGCTGTCAACCCTGCCCTTGAACTCATTGACACACATGAATACATTCATACATACATGAGTCAACATTGCACATGCACCCACTGACACACGTGCAAACATTCATACACACAAAAACCTGTCAACCGCTCCCCATACACCTATTAACTCGGGAGTCGCTGCGTTGAGCAATAATTTAAGATTTAAATGCACCTGCTGCAGAGTTACAAACTTGTGCGTCTAGCTTTCAGGCAGCAATAAAAAAGCTATGACAACTCTAGTGATTAATGTTCCTGTTAGAAATCCCAGCAGGGCCTCTAAGGCTTTCATCCTTCTAAGGTTGATGACCTGAGCACAGTTGGGTTGGGTAACAAAAACATAATTTTTTTCTGTCAGTGCCATGATACCCCTACGGGGTGAATTGAAGCGTAGACCCTTAGAAAGGTTTGTTTTCTTAAGACACACACGGCCTTTCCGAAGTATCCGTAGCAGAGCGGCAAGGGATGTCACCCTCGCTGAGACGGAATGAGTCATGGCGCCCTGATGATAACGCGGCCTTCGCCTCATCGAACAGTCCATCACTGTCACAGTTTGCACAAGGCTTATGTATGCAATTAGCGACGCCAAAAAAAACTGCTGCACAGGTTCATCTCAGGTCTCTCTGTTCCTCCCACTGTCTGCAAAAAAATTATATTAAAAAAAAAATCGCTGTGCACAAGTCTAGTGAAGTGACTCGGGGGAGGCGGGGGTTAATAGGCCTGCTTTTGAAATGCATGCATATCCGGGTTGCTTGAAGGTTTACTGCGCTAGCGAAGTTTACAAAATTCTCGAACATCAAAAGCAAGAGTTACTCTTATGCTGAAACTGCAGTTGAGCAGGTATTCTCAAGCGTATAACGTGAAACTCTGCTTTTTGTCCATTCAAAGTTATACAAAATGTGTCATGGACTTGGGCTTTTAAGCGCCAGGGGTCATGTTATGCAAGATGTAACACAGCACACCAGCCCATCTTGCGATCGAAGGAACGAACCGTGTTATTGAACTTGCTCCTGTCACAGAGATGTGCATGCGGTGGCCATGCCCCTGAAGCAAGGAATCCTTTGCTTTACACCATTTAATTAATGCTCCACAAAGGGAAAAAAAATAACATTTACAATGCCAAAAGCTCAAAACAATGACATTGCGAGACCTATTGCATTGTAAATGCTTGTTGCTTACTGGTACTGATGCTGTTTGGTAGTGGATTGGGTCCCTGCTAACCAGGCCCCAGTGCCAGTGCTCTTTCCTTAAAACAAGACAAAGGTTCAATTGCAACCCAATTAGCAAGGAGTTTAGCACCCCTGTAAGTCCCTAGCAAATGGTACCCCTGGTACCCAGGGCATCCACCATAAGGGCTATAGCATGTATTATGCCACCCAAAGGTACCCACTGCAGGATGCTTGAAATGGTGCAAACCATTCTGAAAACACAACATGACACACTCACTGTGTGCCATGCCCCTGAACATGGCATGTACTATATGCAAGTCACCCCTACAGCAGGCCTTCAAGACCTAAGGCAGGGTTCATTATATTACATGGGAGGGCACATCTGCATGAGCAGATGGGTTCCTGCAATGCCTAGTTACATTGCTAAGAATTGCAAGTGATCAGGAATCCATCTTAAGGTATGTACTGGGCACTGGCCATTATAAGTTACCCATCTACATAAAGGCTGCACTGAAAATACTGATGTGTGGTATCAAACATCTTCTCTTACTAAATCTATATTGATGCCAGTATCTGATTTATTATTGCATGCACCCAGAGGACACCTTAGAGGTGCCCCATGAAACCCTACTAGGCACTGAGTGTGCTGTCTGACTAGTACCTTCCAGCCTGCCACCACAGACAAGTTTCTGATCCCCTGCATAAGAGAGCCTGTACTCTCTGAGACCAGGAACCACGCCTGTCTGGCAGAAGGTGATCACACCTCCTCCAGCAGAAGGGCTAGCAGATTAGTATCTCAAGTCCAGAGTCTTAGACGTATCTACTACCTTTGAAATGCGACCATGGTTCCCCCCTCCACCCCCCGGGGAATGCCACCCCCTCCCTGAGGCCTATTTAGTACCAGAAGAGGCGGAAATTAGATAAAAGGTCAAAAGGCATGTCACACTTACAGGCCATGAACACCCCTAAGGAGGGCCACCTGAAGTGGTCAGTCGACGAAGGGTTTCACCATCTTGGCTTTGGTGAAACTAGGAACTCTGGGTCAATATTGTGCCCACTCCTCACAGGAAGTGGTCATATAGGGGGTGTACTGCCCTACACTCCCCTAAACACCTCTAAATTCAGTATTGAGGGGTCCCCATGCCACCAAAGCTTCACATTTGTCTACTTGGTAACAAAAGAAGGACAAAGAAAAGCTGACACCACAAAAACAGAATTCCTGCTCTGACATTGGCACCAAACTCTGCCTGGCTCCTGGTAACCTCGACAATTTCTGAATTAACTCGTCCAGAACCTTAACATCCTACCTAAATCCTTGGAGGTCTGTTCAGCACTTCCACAATTATTTCGCATCACCCTTGGGGTGGAGGAACCATCCCCCTGCATGTCTAGGCACCCACCCCATTTGTCCGGTACTTCATTTTACTAGCCATCAGGCCCACCGAGGGAGCATCTTGCCAGGAGGAGGTCACCGTGGTTCCAAGAGGTTAGTCCCATCTCTCCAACCTGTTTTGAGATTCTAGACTCTTCAGGAGCCCCCCTGCACCAGCACCCTGGGTACTGCAGTATTGTCTGCAACCAAGACTTGTTGAGTGTTCAGTCCGGACACCACTTCCACCAAAACTGACCTACCCACCAAGGGACATCAGGATCAATGAGGCTCACATAGAGAGTGCCCTGCTGTCTGTTTTATTCCCCTCTGCAGGTCAAGATCAAGAACTGTTAGAGCCTCCAACTCAAGAAGCCAGCCTCTGCGTCAGAGCCCCACAGTCAATGTGCACAGAAACCGACTGTGCACCCCCAGCACCCAAGACCTTCATGAGCAGAGCCCCCTTTTACTTGACTTAACTTGCCCCCACTTGCAGCCTTTTTGTTACAGGTACTTTGGAATAAACTGTGTAGTGCTCGAGGCTACCAACGCGACCAGCTCTTCTGCACCCTGACACACCAAGGCTATTAACCCAAACTGCTGTTGATTCTTTGGAGCATAGGCCACACACACTTTAAGTCCTAAAGGGCATCTCTGCAACCACTTGTAGGTGCATGTATGCAGTATGTGTCTTCCCCATTGGATAACATTACTGCTTTCAATGCTCATACCTCCAGAACTGTTATTTAACCATTTTACTATTTCTTCGTTAAATACTCTGAAAGTACTTACCTGATTCCAATGATATTTGTGTCTAAAATTAGTCCAGTACACTTCTGGACTAAGGACGTTCTGCCAGGAAGGAGAACTGGATACTGTAGGAGGGACTGACACTCTGTTTGTTGCTTTGTTGTGCTGGCCTGCTGCATGCTGCTTCTGTCTTGGGAATGAAAGGACTGGACTTAGCTTTTTGTATTCTGTTTTCCAAGGTTTTCCAATGGCTTGTGTGTGCTTCTCTCCTCTTAAGAAGTATCAGGGCCATCAAAAACGTTATCTGCCAGCACCTGGATACCTCTACTGAGGTGCCAACTCCAGTTCTGGGCCCCTAAAGGGGGATTTTGGTGCTACAAAAAGAAAATCCATGCATCAACTCCAAGTGGCTGTTTTTATTGATACATCACAGAAGAAGATCGATGCATCACCTCTGTCAGCACCAGAACATGGTTCCCGATCGGTGCATCTATCACAGCTTTCATCGCAGGCCCCTGCTTTCCACCGCATCACTGACATCCGTGACGCAGCGTTCCAACTCTGACATTGCGCCTGCTTCATTTCTGTGGATCCAATGCAGCACGTCTGGATTTTTGACGCATTATCCCATGGCACCGAATTCATCGATATTGCCCAGCAGTAAGGAACTGAGGCCGTGTGTCCAGTGATCGACGCATCACCTCCTCTGACAGTAAGGAAATGAAGCATCACCCCCCCTTGCAGTTAGGAACCAACGCATCACGTCCCCTGGCAGTAAGAAACCTACACATCACCTCCCCTGCGAATAAGGAAGCAATGCATCGCTTTGCCTTTCCGGCATGTCACCTTCCCTGCACCTGGGCTTATCTTTGATTTTGATGCATCCCAGGTACTTTGGGCTAAAAGTGATGCATCCATTGATTTCTATTAACTGAACTTATTAGACCCCTTAAAAGTCATATCTCGATTTGTGTATGTTGGATTTTTGACCTTTTGGTCTTGTTTTATTCAGCTAAATATTGGCTATTTTTCTAAACTGATGTGGTGTAATTTCATAGGGCTTTCACAGTATTACTGTGTGTGTATGTACAAATGCTCTAGACATTGCCTCTGAAATAAACTGCTTGTGCCAAGCTACCGGGGGTGGGGTGTGAGGGGGCAGGGGTTATGCTAGCCGAGTGTGAACCCTTACACTGATTAGACTGATGGTCCCTACGTTAGACAGCGTACAAACCAGTGCCAACTAGAGACCCAATTTCTAACAGCACACCACATAAAAAGCCAACTTCCTACACCCAACCTAGATCTTCGCTCTCTGAACAACTTCTTCTAGGAGGAAAAGCACAAAATGCTCACCCTGACCCAAATTCTGTCTGCCTTGGGTCCAGAAGATTGGATGGTGGCATTGTAATTGCGGGATGCTTATTTCCACATCTCCGTCCTGAAATCCCTCATGTTTTACCTGCGGTTTCAGGTTGGCCAAGAGCACTTTAAGTTTTCAATACTCCCTCTTTGGTCTTAGTAGTTCACCTCGGGTGTTCACAGAAGTGGTGGTGGTGGAGGTCGCAGCCCATCTATGGAGGTTAGGAATAACAGTCTTCCCATATCTCAATAACTGGTTGCTCAAAGTGGATTTGCTTCAACCGACTCCAGATGATGGGCAGCCTGTTGACATTGTTTGCTTTTCCAACAAGGTGCGGAAGTCACACCTGACTCACAATGGCTTCCCTTCTTTGGAGCCATCCTGGACACTATGCATTTCCTAGCCTTCCATTGTCTCCATTGAATCCAGGGCATCTTGGCTATAGTCCTGATGTGTCATCCTTTGACTTGGGTCTTGTGTAGAAAGGCTCTGAGGCTTTATGGCCTGTTGGCCTCCTGTATTCTGCTTGTGGATCATGCCAGGTAGCACATGCAGGCTCTGCAATGGGATCTGAAGTCTCATACGGGTCAGCACCAAGAGAAACCTTCAGATTCCATCCAGGTAAGATAGGAGACTTCAAAAGACCTGCAGTAGTGGCTGTATGACTGCAATTGGACTGATGGGAGACCTCTCTTCCTCCCTTCACCCAAATCTAATGGTCATGACAGATGCATCATTGCTGGGATGGGGAGGTCATCTGGGAGAGGTGGGGATCTGAGGACTCTGGTCCCTGGCTGAGACCATGCTCCACATTAACTTGTTGAAGTTTTTTTTTTTAAATCTCTTTATTTGCATCAGATTGGTCCATATAAGCATACAATCACATAGTGTGTAAATTACATCGAAAACGTCATTAGTAACAATACAAAATGAGCATCTGCAAGACGTGACCAATGATATGACAAATGGTGTAACACATTCTAGAAACCTCATTTTCCTTTTTCCAGTTCTGTATGTGAATCGCACACATGCGAGGATGATGCAAAGAGATATACATAATTCCAAACACAACAAAAAGAAAAATGCCAGCGAGAGAGAGTGAGCGACAATCAACACATCAATCATGACTAAGGTGGTAATAGCGGCTGCATAGGCATTCGTGGGATGCCGGTGTGGTATATGGGTAAATGTGAGTAGAACAATCTTGTCATTCGAGGTCTAGTAAGCAAAGAAACAGGGAACCACACACCCCTTCTCCAGGCATCGTCAACAATAGAATCTGCAGTATCCCTCCACATCCCTACCACAGCGCAGAAAATAACAAAACAATCCCGACCCAGCAAACAATGCGCCCATGCCGGGTAATCAGTATCTACCCCACCTCCTCCGGAACAATAGAACTCGCAGCCTGAGACTGTGCAGCCTGTGTTAACCTGCTGATGTAGTTTCTATATGGGCCCCAGATATCTACAGGGCGCGAGGCCGTCGGGATCTGCGTGGAGTATTCCACACTGTTGATATTGCAATGGGCCAGACTGCGGAGCCATGCTTTGGAGGTGGGAAGTCTTCTGGAACCCCAAAGTAGAGCAATTTCCCTTTTCGCGAGCAAAAAGCCAATGGCAGCGAGTTTCCGCGTAGTGCGGGGAAATTCAATAACATATCCCAGCAGCGCAATCTCAGGTATGGGCCGCAGGTCACATTCTAGAATGTCGCCCAATATGCGGTGTACCTGCAGCCAGAAGTCATGTAGTTTGGGGCACGTCCAGGTAAGGTGCGCAAAGTCGGCATGTGGGGCCTTGCATTTGGGGCAGCAATGCGGCCTAGCTGGGTCGAGCTTGTGAGCAAAGGCCGGTGTGAAATACAGCTGCCGCAAAAACTTGAAATGTATTAATTTATGTCTGCTATTGACAGAGACGTCTTTGGTAGCTTGGCAGCAAGCGGACCATTGGTCATCAGTGATAGTGCCGCCCAGATCAGCCTCCCATGCCGCGCGAACTCGCGCGTCCGAAGGAGGTAGAGCAGCCACACAGAGTCTGTACATCCTAGAGACCATATGCGCACCAGTTTGGGACTGTATTAAGAAGGTCAAGGCCTCCATCTCGTCCGGAGGAAGCGGGAAAGAGGGGAACTGTGCTCTAAGCATGGATCGCAACCGGGTCAAAACGAATGAATCCATGAACGTCCGATCGGTGAACCGGTGGTCTTCCGATACCGAAAAGACGTGTCCCTCTGGGAACAAATCCCCTATTGCGGTAAGGTGGTATTTGGATAGAGTGTTACAAACCACCTTTTCAGCAGTGATAGGGAGCCAGTGGGGATTCGGCAGTGGGAGAGCTGGTGAATATAGTACGTCCCGTTGAAGCAGTCTACGCAGCTGCATCCAAGCCCAAGACACAGTGGAGACAGTCTGAATACCTTGGGGGTCACGGGGTAAGCCCCTAGGCAGCATCGTCTGGAGGGTATTAGGCCATGCCAAGTCCGCCTCCGGCTTTAGATAAGGGATCCGAGCGTCCGGGTGAAACCAGGGGTGTGCATAAGCGCATTGAGCGATGAGGTAGTAAAGATAAAAGTCAGGCACACCAAAGCCACCCCGCTCATAAGGCAGAGTCAGGATCCTCCAGGAAACTCGTGGGTTCTTGTCTCCCCACACCAACCGCAGCAGCAGCGAGCGCAGCTGAGTGAAGAAGACTTTGGTGAGCGGGATCGGTATGTTGTTAAACAAATATAGGAAACGGGGAAGCACTTTCATTTTTATGATAGCGATACGTCCAGCCATCGAAAGAGGGAGGCGAAGCCATCGGGCGAGGTTATCTTCCAGAAAATCTAACGCCCGGCCATAGTTCAGACGAACCATGGAGACTGTATCTAAATGAATATGTATACCCAGATATTTCACCGATTCTGCATTCCATTCAAGTGGAAATGGACAGTCCCAGCGAACCGTGGAGGGCGTAAGCGGGAAAATATCAGACTTGTGCCAGTTAATACGAAGGCCAGAGTATTCCCCAAACCGGGCTACCTCCAGAAGGAGGTGTTCCAGATTGGTCTCAGGGGTCCGGACATAGAGAATGGTATCGTCCGCGTATAGGGAAATTAGTAGCGGGCCCGTGCGAAACTGGAGGCCTCGGTGCATATGATTTTCCTGGAAGTGACGAACCAATGGGTCCATGGCTAGAATATACAGCAGCGGGGAAAGAGGGCACCCCTGTCGGGTTCCCCTTGAAAGCGGGAAACTATCAGAGATGGTACCGTTAAGGCGCAGCCACGCCCTAGGGGCGGTATACAGAAGTTCAACAGTGGCGACGAACATCGTGGGCATTCCCAGTCGCCGCATGACGGACAGAAAGAAGGGCCACTCTAAAGAGTCAAACGCCTTCTCGGCGTCCAAAAATACCGCTGCCGCCGAGGTGTCCGGGTCTATTCTGTGTATGACAGAAAACAGTGTCCTGAGATTAAATGAGGTGGAACGGTGGGGGACAAATCCGGACTGAGCCGGAGAAATAATCTGCTCCACTAGCAACGATAACCGGATTGCGAGGACCTTGGCCAAGATTTTGTAGTCGAGATTGAGTAGCGAAAGGGGCCTGTAAGAGCCACAAAGGGAGGGGTCACGGCCAGGCTTGGGAAGTAGAACAATCACCTCCGCTCGAAGTGTGGGCGGCAAAACCCCAGCCTCCAGTGCCTCCGCGAATACCTACATCAGGCGTGGCACCAGTTCCTCTTTGTACTCCTTGTAAAAGTCGGCCGAGAAGCCGTCAAGGCCCGGAGCCGAGGAGCCCTTCAGTGCGTCAATGGCCTCAATAACATACTGGGGAGTGATAGGATCGGCCAGGAAATCCTGCATACCTTTCTCCAGGTATACCATAGCTATCTCATTTATGTAGGGGCCAGGGTCACGACGATCCTCGGTCAGGGAGGAGGTGTATAGTGTTTTGTAATAAGATAAAAAGACATCACATATGGCAGGGGTGGTCTGGTCATCAACTATGTCAGAGATATACGCAGCCTGACAGGGCGGGCGCAGTAGCTGTGCTAGGAGCCTACCAGGTCTGTCCCCCTCTCCGTGTTGCCTAGCTGATTGTTGTGTGTGCAGATAATTCAATTCCCTGTCTGCGGCGTCTCTGAACTCCTGCAACAATCCCAACCTTTTCGCCTCTGCAGCGCCATCGGTGTTAGGGAGCGTGTCTCTGTCCAACTCGGCAATGTCATTCTCGATGCGTGTCATAGTGGCACGGACCTCGCGTAAGGCTCCAACATGTTTCGTGATGCACACCCCTCGAATAGTGGCCTTAAAACCCTCCCATAGGGGGCGGAGCTAGCCGGCGTCAATGGTGGACGCGTAAGAGCGAAGCTCCGAGCCAGCGCCGACAATTATCCGGCAAAAATCCTTTATCAGCAGTGAACACCGAGCGATACCGGCGGGAGCTGCCGCCCCTGCCCCTGACAGACCTCCGACTGCAATCTGGGCGAGAATCGAGAACGGAAAACCCTATTTTGCCCGACTACTCGAAGAGCGCCGGACCAGGCCAAGATCCCCGGCCTTTCCTAAACCGCGGGGCCGAGCTGCGTCACCCGACGTGCGGCCGAGGAGAGCGACCGACCCGGGGCTCACCGGGACCCGCTAGAGGCGGTCCTCACAGCACCCCCCCACTTCCGAAGCGCACCCGAGGGGGCCCGGAACAGACTTTGGTGGTGTCCGGAACGGCGAGAGGGGCGCCGTCTCAACAACGGAGCCAGTGGAGCACCGCGTGGAGCCAGCGAGACCCGGTGAAGGTACACGCACCCCTGGCCCCTGACAAACAGGCCCCCCCCAGCGATTCGGGGGCGCACAGCAATGATAGCGGAGAGAAAGACCGATTGAGGGCCCCCAACACAGGAGCAGCGCGCTGAAGCGGCCCTGGGCAGTACTGGTGACGCTGGGGAGTGCATAAGCAGCGGCCAGAAATCTAGGCATACGGGCCTGTCCGTGCCCGCCAGGACACACGAACTGTGCAGGCTGGTCAACGACCCCCTGTGACGGCCAGCGAACAGCGAGAGCCCACGCGCAGAGCACTAGAAGCCTATCTTGGACTCGAGGTGCCCAGCCTCCCCAGTAAACGCAAAGATGGGCAAGGGGGACAGGACACAGACGAAACTCTCATTCGACCAACGTCGACAGAAGGAGCCAGAACAGCCGGTTGCCCAGTCTCCGGGAGCTACAGGTGACCCGGGCGCTTCACTGTGTGCGGAAATAAAAGGGATGCTTACGACCATGGAGAAGGGCCTGCAGGAGGGAATGTCGGCCATTGGCAGCAAGATAGACGCGCTGGCATATCGAATGGACCGTATGACGGAAAGAGTGGACAAGCATGCGGAGCGGCTGGATATGGCGGAGCGCAGGTTGACGGAGGCGGAGGAGGCGCAGACAGAATGGGACGCCGATCGCAAACAATTTGGAAGGCTGCTTCAGGTAATACAGGAGAAATCGGAGGACTTGGAGGCGCGTTCCAGGAGATCCAACATCCGCATCACGGGTGTTGCGGAGTCGACCCAAACGGGCAAGATGGAACTCTTTGTTGAAAAGCTACTGAAGACATTGTTGGGAGATGACACCTTTTCTCCAATGTTTATAGTGGAACGCGCCCATCGCACCCTGGGGCCAAGGCCTCCCCCGGGCGCACACCCTAGACCGATCATAGCGAAACTGCTCAATTACAGGGACAGGGACGCCGCCCTACGTGCTGCCCGTGAGAAGGGGAAACTACAGTATGAGGGAATGGACATATCGCTCTACCCTGATTTCACCACAAAAGTGCAGGAGGAGAGGCGGCGATTCGTCCCGTACAAACAGCAACTTAGAGACTTGGGGTTGGACTACGCCATGTTATACCCGGCGAGGCTGCGCATCAACAGGCAAGGACATTCGCACTTTTTCACAGATCCCAAAGAATTGCAAAAATCGTTGAAGCAGTGGCTCAGGGAGAACAGGGGGAGCCCGGAGGCGCGCGCAGCGGCGCGCACTGGCAATGAGGACCTCGAGGAACAGGACTGACGAGCGGAGGGATGTCTGTGACACACAAAGGGGAATCACCTGCTTGCGCACTCAAGACACCCCCCTTCTGGGTGGAAGGGAGGCTCCCACACGGAGTAAAGCACGGCAGTCACTGGACTACTGTATGCCATAGTGTGGGTGAGATCTGCGCGTTTTGAACTGGTTCCGGTGTGGGGCTGCGCTGTCTCTACTGTAGTTATAAAAGCAGGGGAGGCCTTACGGGGACCCGACACGAGGGAAGGATAGAGTGATGGAGGTCGGGGGGGGGAGGGGTGGACCCAAATATGTTGATAGAATACTGTGCTTACGGATTACTGCTGCACTCGCTTATGGGGGCGCTGGCGAAGGGGCATCATAGAAACATTGCACGGACGTCCAGAAGGGACGGTGGACGGCAAAAGAACTGAGTAGGCTACCTCTGCCCTAGCGCTCACAGCGGTTACGGCTCGTTTTGAGCCTGTTTGGGGAAGTGTTGAATGGAGTTGTCGATGGGTGGGGGGGAGGGACGCAGGGGATTCGGTCACACCAGGTTGGGGTTGGTTGACTGTGGGAGGTGGGAAAAGTTGGAAGTTCGGGGATCAGGGAAGCTTGGGGAGGGACTCAAAACGTGCTCTGAAATGTTGCATTCCACAGGGGTGTCTGGCAGAGGCTGCATTCGGAAGGTGGCGGAACTTGTACTTGAAATGCATATGAGGTACTGTTTCACTGTCGATGGCTGATACACCTCACGAAGATTTACTGAGTGATACAGAGACCTTTAAGGCGCTGACTTGGAACGTGAGGGGATTAAATGACTATCGCAAACTCCGCAAGGTGCTACACTACCTTCAGAGACATCACATAGACTTGGCACTACTGCAAGAAACTCACTTACCCAACACTAGTAAGATGCTCACACATAGAGGGCTTCAGGGAAACTCTACTTATGCAGGCTTCACCTCGCACGCAAGGGGTGTTCTCACATGGATCAACCCGAAATCCAAATTATCCCTTACACTGTTGAAGGCAGACCCGGAAGGGAGATTTGTACTGAGCAAGTGTACAGGCAAGGGGCATAACCTACTGGTCATGAATGTATATGGCCCGAATTACGACTCTCCTGACTTCTATGCGGCAGTAGCGGGACACTGTACCGAGTGGCCCACAGATAGAATGCTTTGGGGGGGAGACTTTAACTTCACTTTTAGCCCGGAGCTAGATAGATCGGCGGGCCCCCCCCGGCGCCCGGCGGCAGCTGCGCAACAAATGCAAGTAGAAATGGTGAAACTGGGGTTGGTGGATGTCTGGAGGGAGAGACACAGCGCTAGGGGGGGATACACACACTACTCTGCATACCACAACATCCACACCAGGATAGACTACTGGTTGTCCACACTTACACTACTCACTACAGTGAGGGGCTGTAGGGTGCTCCCCGTACACTATCAGACCACTCCCCTGTGTTGTTAGTACTGAACACCCCCAAGCAGAGAATACCACCGTTCACGTGGCGGTTCCCACCATATTCCTTGTTGGATGAGAAGTTTAGGGCTGGCCTGGGAGAGGACATAGATACTTTCTTCGCTACTAATTTGGGCACAGTGGGCAGCTTCGGGACGGTATGGGAGACGTTTAAGGTCTACGTCAGAGGGATGGTCATGGCTAAACACTCTAGTGTCCTGAAAGCAATTAGAAACAGACTAACGTACCTAGAGGGGCAAATAGCAGAATTTGAGAGAAGTCGACTGACAGACCCAACCCCAACGGGGGATGGGACCCTGCAGGAGCTACTGAAAGAATTTCATGAGGAGGCAGACAGGGAAGTCAGGCATCTAGGTAAATATGCGACAGCGCGCACGTACGGAGAGGGAGACCGGCCAGGTTCGCTGCTAGCCAGGATAATGAAGGGCTCCAGGCGCAGGCAGGTGATCACAGAAATGCAGTCTTCAGGGGGAGCGGTGCTGACAGCAGAGGAAGACATCCTAGCGGAATTTAAGGGATTCTACGAGGAATTATACACCAACAAGATTTCAGGAGTTGAAGACCAAATTGACAACTACCTAAGCTATATCAAAATGCCATTCCTCGAGAACTGGCAGAGGGAATTCCTGATGACCCCTATACTCCGAGAGGAGATATCTGACGCGCTGGATGGCATGAGATCGGAAAGCGCGCCCGGGATTGATGGGTTAACGGTGACCTTTTACAAAGCGTATAAAGACAAGCTGTTACCCTACCTCTCCACCCTCTTTGACGAAATATGTGAACACGGCGCTATGCCGCCCTCTATGAGAGAGGCACTCATTGTCACAATATCGAAACCAGGCAAGCCGCATGACCTTCCTGGCTCATACCGCCCATTGTCGCTTCTCAACGTGGACGCTAAGCTGTACGCGAAGGTGCTGGCGACCAGATTGGCGCTTGTAGCACCGGAGTTGGTGGCCCCGGAGCAGGCAGGGTTTATCCCGGCTAGGAACCTCACTTACAACATCCGCACGGTCATGGGAGCCATGCAGCACACCAAGCATGACACCAGGGCAGTTGCAGTCTTCCTGGATATGGAGAAGGCGTTTGACTCTGTGGAGTGGCCTTTCATGTGCAGAGTACTTAGGAAGTTAGGACTGGGAGATCTATTCCTCCAACTCCTGGGCGCGCTTTACCATAAGCCCACAGCGAGAGTTAGACTGGGGGATGCCGTCTCGGAGCCGTTCGCCGTAAGCAGAGGCACGAGGCAGGGGTGCCCCCTCTCTCCACTACTCTACGCACTGGTGGCAGAGCCACTGGCAAGTGCGATTCGGGAATACCACTCTTATGAAGCCATCAACTACCCCACCTACAAGATCGGTATATCCACGTACGCGGATGACACCCTGCTATACGTCAGAGACCCGGTCAATAATCTCTCATTGGTCTTGAGGGAAGTTGTGAGGTTTGGAGCGCTCTCGGGACTGAAAGTCAACTGGTCAAAGTCAGTGGCCTTTCCCCTGACCCCAATTACCGAACCTTTCGAGATGGAATACCCGCTCCAGTGGTCCACAGAGCCAATAAGGTATTTGGGCATAATGCTCCACACGGATCCTGACGTTATGCTGAGGGAAAATTACGGAGTTGCCTATAGCAAACTCGCAGATGACGTCGAGCTCTGGATTAAGCTCCCGCTGTCACTGATGGGAAGAATAGCTATGATGAAAATGGTTATTCTCCTGAGGTTTCTGTTTCTTTTTAATAATCTCCCGATTGTCCTCTCTAAAGCTTTCTTCAAAACCATAAACAAACTCCTAGTGCGACTGGCATGGGCTGGAAAACAACCTAGAGTGCAATGGAAGGTACTTCAGTTGCCATACGAGCAAGGGGGACTGGCTGCGCCAGACCTGGAACGCTATTACAGAATAGCGCAGGCCTCCCACCTCCACACTTGGATTCATGGTAACCAGAACATCCCGCATGTGATCCTGGAAAGACTGTTCGCAGACCCTACCCCGCTCCCAGTGACTATCTGTGGCCCTAAGGACCGTAGAGTTGGAACGCTGGACTCCCTCTTGTCCACTAACCACGCCTGGCACTCCATATTGCAGAGGCAAAATAAAGAACTGATGTATGCACCCAATATGCCGATACACTGGGCACTTTGGCTCCCCACACTCACGGAACCAGGGGTGCACAGGGCCCTCAGCGACTTGGGCGCACGCACACTGGGAGACCTATTCGAGCAAGGGAAGGTAAAGACATGGGACCAGCTGACACGAGGGAGGGATCGCCCCTCACTACTTCAGCGCTTCCAGTACCATAGAGTGCGCAGCGCACTACTAGATCTGCTAGGCCCTGACATGGATGAACCTCCTGAAGTCCCAGAACTAGTATATGTCATAGATACTGAGACACCGAAGAAGCTGATTTCTACGCTTTACAAGATAGGACATGCACACACGGCACTGCTCTACACGAGGGCGCGCTTGGCCTGGCAGGCCGACTTAGACACCCAAATAGACGACAGTATGTGGGCATACTGCTGTGCGGCCTCCAGGCGGATCTCACTGAACGGGAGGCATCGCTTGATCCACTTTAAATTCTTACAACGTGTGTACCATACGCCGGAAAGGCTGCACAGGTATGGTCTCCGTGACACGCCAAGCTGTGAGAGATGTCACGCCCAAGTCGCGGACTTTCTACATTTAGCCTGGCTGTGCCCGGGGGTCCGGAGGTTCTGGACCAATGTATTCACTGAAATGAGCACTATAGTGGAATCGAACTTAGAATTGGACCCAGCCCTCGCTTTACTGGGCTACACGAAGATGGTACCTGCCTCAGTCAGGAAACTGGTGAGCATGGGTATGCTACTCGCAAAACGAGTAGTCGCATTATGCTGGATGAGGGGCCCTCTACCTACGCTGAAACGATGGGCTAGGGACATGACGTACTGCAACACACAAGCGGAGACATACAGTGAGCTACTTCCGCCCCGCAGCCGACCCAGGAACTTCTGGGGGTTGTATCAGACCTACCTCAGTTCCAGGATAGACGAGGACGACTTAGTTGAGGGGGAGGGGGAGGAACTGGGGTGTGACCCGCACTTGGATCCTGGGTGACTCAGATAGGGCTGTCCCTTACACAACAGTGCGACATTGTACAGTAGGAGTTATAGCACCCCCGGAAGTGTGAGAACATAGGAGTGGTCCCCCGGACCAGTAGAAGGTAGCATGCAGCACAAGCCACCACACACCAACAGGCCACACGCTAACTTACACGAAGAGCACGAACTGGGGTCCAGTTGAGGGGAGGCGGGGTTCTTGGGGTGGGGAACAGGTTGGGAGAAAATGTTAAAAATGAATAGATTCGTCAGTATACACACAGTGCACGCCTCACCATCGATGATATTGGCCTAACGACGGAGTCCTGACTTGACTGGACTACTTGTTCGCCTTGCAGTTGGGGTTGTCGCTTTTCATCTGTTACGCTTATGAGTCATGGAGAAGATGTGATGGCCCACTGCCGGCCCGAGAAGGGATGCAGGCGAATGGCTATTTGAGCTCTGTAATGTGCTGTTTCACGATAAATAAATAAAAAAAAAAAAAGAAATAATGACACAATGTCAAATGTAAAAAAAAGAAATTTAAAAAAAACCCTCCCATAATGTGGCCCAAGTGTCTACCGTGCCTGTGTTGAGTTCAAAATAGTCCTCTATCGCCGTACGAATGTCCTCTCTGAAGACCGGATCAGCCAGCGCCCTGCCAGGGAAGCGCCACTGTCTCTCGTAACCACCCAGTCTAGGAACCAGTAGAGTCAGAATTATAGGAGAGTGGTCTGACAACGTGCGTGGGAGTGTTGAATGTGTATCCACCCAGCCAGCCACCCCTGGGGAAAGAAGCCAATAGTCGATCCTGGTGCTAGTATTGTGATACCCAGAGTGATGTGTATAAGCGGGCGAGTGAGGGTGTAGACGAGCCTCGATATCAATAAGGGGGTAGTGTGCGCACATGTCTGCCAGCACTGCGCGAGAGCGAGGTTTGCAGTCTGGGGATGTAGAAGTGCTGTCTCTTGACGGGTCCATCAACAAGTTAAAATCTCCACCTATCATCAACATATCAGTGTCAATGCGTAGCAAAACGTCATGGAGACCTTGGAATAAGGCGGGGGAATCAGTATTGGGACCATACACCCCAACAAAGGTAATCTTGAAGCCAATAAGCACCCCAGTAACGACCACATATCTACCCTCCTCATCAAGTATGCTGTCCGAGAACACAAAGGGGCCCCGCCTGTGTACCAAAATTGCCACCCCTCGCGCATATATACTGTAGTTAGAGAAATACCTATGTGCGCCCCAGCCTTTGGCAACCGAGGTGGAATCAGTCCGCCCCAAGTGTGTCTCCTGGAGGAACAACACATCAACCCCGTATCGCGCTGCATAATTTAGGACCTGTCTCCTCTTCCTAGTGTCACTTAGACCCCGAACATTCCATGACATCAGAGTCAGTCTGGAAGGACCAGACTGTTGACCTATCCTAGCCATTCAAAACCACACAAAACATAGGTAAACAAGCGTGTGTGCATCCGCCGCCACCCTCCCGCAAAATAGGCATCTCTCAAAATGAAAAACAGTGCATTTTCATGAACATTAGAACTGTTGAATGAAACAATCCCCCCCACCCACCCACCACCCAGCTTGTCTTTAGACCCCAGGAGGCATCTCCCAACCCAAAGAACAATACCAATATTAGCAAACAAGAGCAATTGTCCAACGCAATGCTCGAAAAAGAAAAGCAATCTTAGGAAAAGGCACCAAACGGCCCGTGCCATGGGGGGAGGCAACGCTCCGCCATGCAGGCGTCCCAGCCGGGTCGACATTAAAATCGTATCGACTATAAGAACACTGCAAGAAGATCTACGTTCTTAGCTGCCTAATACTAAAGTGAGCGGCCTGGAGAAAAAGAGATACGAGTCAGCCCTGCCCGCTCTCAGCAAAAAGGTCAGCACTAGCTTGTGAGTCCATGTGCAGTGGGGACTGCTGCGCCTCGCCCGAGGCCCGCGGAGACCCTTTGTTTTTATAGGCTTGGCAAAATTCTTGTGCCTCAGTGGGGGAGTCCAATATGCGGAACCTGTCATCCACGTCCACTCTCAATCTGGCAGGGTACAGCATTCCGTAGCGCAAACCCAGTTTACGCAGCGAGGCCTTGACACCAGCGTATTTTCGGCGGGCATCCTGCACCATCACCGTGAAGTCTGGAAAAAAAGATACCACCACACCTTGCCATTTCACTTCGCCCGCTTCCCGAGCAGCTTTCAGAGCAGCGTCCCGGTCCCTAAAGTTCATGAGTCTGGCAATGATGGGTCGGGGTGGCATCCCCGGGCGGGGCCGAGGCCCCAAGGATCTGTGCGCTCGTTCCACCACGAAGCCAGCTGTGAAGGTGTCCCTGCCGAATAACTCAATCAGGAGATGTTCCACACACGTGTCAAAGCGGCCAGTGGCCGTCGTCTCCGCCACACCAATTATGCGAATGTTATTGCACCTACTGCGCGCTTCCAAATCCTCGTTCTTTATAGCCACATCCTTAAGGATCTTCTCTACTCGTTCCAGCCTTTTCAGCGTGGATGCAGCGCCATCTTCCAAATCGGAGACTCGGGATTCAGCAACATCCAGGCGCCTATCATGTGTTTGGATTTTCGCGCCCATATCAGCCATTTTCTGATCAAGGGTGTCAAAGCGGGAATCCAGGGCTTTGAACCCCGCTCGCATTTCAGCCAGCATTTCAGCCACCATACCAGCAGTATCTCCCGATGGCGTAGGGCCTACCGATGCAGCGGGCTGGTCAGGCGGGCCCTCAGCCGCGCGGAGGGGAGTCTTTTCAAAACTAAGTTTCTTCTGCGTAGGATATTTCTTCCCCATGGTGGAAGGCAGGCCTACACAATGTGTGGCTGATCGTGAAGGTGAAAGACCGATAAAGGCACACACGTTGCGAGCAAATCCTGGGACAGGCGCGTGTCGAGAGCGTAATTCAGTGGTGGGGGCGAAGGTGTAGTGCCCCCACCTGACGCAGAGATGCGGGCCGCCTAAAAGATCCCCGAGAGCTCCCCCCGGTGCACCCCCCAAGCACACCCAGGATCAACCGTCCGCCACCCCCGCCCTTCACCACTTAGCCCGGGCAGGCCCAAAAATCGAGGCCCCTGCTCCCGAGGCCGGACCAGGCCTCAAGGGCCGGACCCGCTCCGGGGGCCGAAACTCCCACCAAATGAGCCCACCGGGGACAAGCAACGGACCGGGGAGGGCCAAACAGCAACCCCAATGCCAAGGGGGGGACGCAGGAGCCCCGAAGAAGACTCACCAGGCGCTCCGGCGCAACAGGGCACACGTCCGGCGAGGCCCGATAGGCCCCACCACCCCTCCGCGATCTCGCACGTCCACGCCGTCCCTTAATCTCAAACTGCGATCATCCTCACACTGTCATCTCCAGGGACGGTGGCAGGCATTTTAAGGCTCCGGGCAGCGTCGGATCTCATGGGAATGTCTCCTTTCGTAGCCCGCACGGCGGAGCTCTACATTCAGGCGGCCATTGCGTTCGCCTGCGTAGCCACGCCCCCAACTTGTTGAAGTTACAGGCGATTCACTTGGCACTGAAGGCATTTCATCCGACCATCGGTGGGAATGGTACAGGTTCTCACAGACAACAAACCACAATGTGATACTGCAACAAACAGGGCGGCGTAAGATCGTGGATTCTGTGTCAAGGGGCTGTATGTCTCTGGAAGTCGCAGAACATTCAGGGCATCTCCCTGATTACCCAGCACCTGACAGGATAAGGTCAGAGAACCTCAGTCGACGTTGCTTAGGGGATCACGAATGCTAGCTACACTTGGAGGTGGCACAGGGTTTCTCCCAACAATGGGGAAAAACCCTTGCTCAATCTATTCGCCCAACACGTTCCCAAGGCGGTTCTCCCTCGGAAATGCCTTTTGCCTGGACATGGGAACAGAGCTCTCTCCCTTCCCCTCCCTTGCTCAAAGTATTGAAAAATTTCAGGAGACACTGGGCGCAAGTCATCCTAGTGGATCCAGAGAGCTTTTAAGGTTATCAAAGACCACTAAAATCAGCATATTGTTTGCCTGGATTAGTGCACGGTGCATCACTTCGTTAAGGGTGCACCATATACTAAGCCAGCTTCCTACATTGGGTATCTATTCAAAGGTAAGGAGTCTGCAGGTAGAAGTCTCTATAAGATGAATAAATTACTTGCTTTCTGTAACACCTTATCTGGTAGAGACTATATCCAGCTGAAAATCCCTTACCGATCCACCCATCTACCCATTCTGCAAACAGTTTTCTAGAGACAGGGCTGACCCTTTCAGGGCCCTAGTTTTACTCACAAGTTGTCAGTGTACTTCACAGCTCCATAATTCTGGCATAGAAAGTCGTGAAAAGAAACTGACATCAGCGTGCCTGGGTGGCGCCTATATAGGTACCACGTCATCACTTCCTACGCGGAGGACGCCAACAAATCTTGCGGAGCCAAGTGACGCCACACTGGGGTACTTCTCACGTAAAATCTTCTGGAGCCAGTCTGACGCCTGGGAAATTTATAGGTAAGGAATCTGCTGCTAGATATAATCTCTACCAGATAAGGCGTTACTCAAGGTAGGTAACTTATTCTCCTGGGGAGGTGCTTCTTTGGTATCTATTCATTAGGTAAAGAATCTATGGTTAGAAGTCTCTATCAGAAAAACAAGTTAATTACTGTCAGTAACAACTTTTCTAGGAGGGACTCTAACTGCAGTTTCCTCACCGACTAACCCTCCTCTTCATTCTGTGCAATTGACTAAAATAGTATATTAACAAGGTTCTAATCTAGAGATCTGCACACTGGCATATTTGGATTTATATGAGCTCTGCTGTCCACAGCTCATTATAAAGATCAAAAAGAAGCTGACATCAGCCTGCTGAGGTGGCATGGATATAGTAGCCCAACATCCTATCCAGGCGGGGATGGACCAGATGCGAAGCTGCATGACACCACCTACCCACACGTAGGGCAGTTGCTATGAAAATCTTCCAGATCCAGTATGGTGCCTGAATTCACAAGGTTATGAATCTGTAGTTAGATAGAGTCTTAGCTAGACAAGGCTTTACTGAAGGGAAGTATCTTTTTCGGTATTTTTAAGTGAAAAACCTAAATAAAATCCTGTGGAGCTCTGTATATGGCCAAAGACAAGCATAAAGGCAACAGGTCATAGGAAAGGATCCTAGTTGTGGATGGTTAATTCAGTATGATGCAGTGTTCTTTAAAGAGGTTAGACTTCAACTCTTTCCTAAATTGGGACAATGTTGGGTGGTCCTGAAGGATACAGGGATGTTGTTCCAGATCCTACATGGATATAACGAAATGGTCCTCTGTCTTCTTTTTTTATTTTTACACTTTGGAGTCTGCAGTCTCATGGTATCCTGGCTGCCAGTGTGCCGAGACCCACCAGACATGATGAGCTTGACTACAAGGCAAGCAGGGGTATTGCATTGTAGATTATACAGCTGGTAGTAAGAATGATATAGGCTGGCATGGTGAGCCAATTGAGTTCCATCAGGATGGGTGTGATGTGATCAAATTTTCTTTAGGTCCTGGATGAGATGTGCTATGGCTTATAGACTACCCCTTAGGTGTGGCAGTTGTAGATATTGGGGGCCATGGAGTAGGGGATTACCACCATCCAGATGCGGCAGTACAAGGGCGTGTACAGCAGCTATGACGTTGTTTTCTGGAATAAACAATTTGACTTTCTTTAGAAGAGAATGCTGGTGCCAGGCCATCTTTGTTATTTTTGGCAATGTGTTCCTTGAAGGTGAGATTAGTTTCCAGGCTGAATCCAAGTGACCTGGCATTTAGTTAAAGGTGGGATTCGCAGCTGTCAAGGTTAATGTCATTGCACCAGGTTTGTACTGTATCTTGTTTGTTGTTCTTGGAACAAACAGGGATTCTATATTGGTTGGGTTGAGCTTCAGGGCATCCAGGCCTAGATGAGGTGCAAGCAGTGATTGATGCATTGGATGTCTGAAGGAGAGTAGACTTTCAAGCATAGTTGTGTATTACTTGCATATTGGTGAATCTGGATGCTGTTCTCTGTGAGTAGAGTACCAGGCAGCTCTGTGTAAATTTTGAAGATGACCGAAGACAGTGAGGAGCCCTGGGGGTCTCCACAGGTTATCAGGATCTTTTGTGAACTGGAGGTGCCCATGTGAACAAACTGGTGTTTATTGGAAAGTAGGAGCAGAACCAGTGAAGGACATTGCCTGTGAATCCCTCTTGAGATGTTAGGGTGTGTATGAGGGTGGGATGGTTTGTGGAAAGGAAATCCTCTTCTTATCCTCCTCTGGTAGAAAAACAACACTCTTGTTCACACATACACAGAGAGACCAGGTAGTTGGAGTAAAGAGCGTAACCAAGTATTTTATTATACACTTGAGTGGGTACAGGACCACACAGTCTCTAGGAGGGTGTGCTGGAGTGCACTGACCGTCGACATTCAAGACAGATACTTATACAGTATGAGCAAACCACGAGGTGATAAAAACAGTCAGAGCTAGTTTAAGCTGGGCACAGAGAGCACTGAGGAATACATTGCAACATCTTTAGCACAAATACAATCTACATTCATTTCGGATAAGTTGTGAGAAATCCAAGGTGAAGATGAACATGACTTTATCGCGCACTATCACATGGTTTTCTGAGAAAAAGTGACGCACTGTTATGCTTTCACATGTACTGAAACTAAGGCACAGGAAAACAGGACTTGTCCCAAAATAAAACACAGGATAAATGTTATCTACAATTAAATGGAAGAGCAAAGGCTCAATCCAAATTACGTCCTAACAGGTTGACTGTCGGAGGCAGCTGAGCGGTTCAGTGAAATCAGGAGGCAGTGGCCATCTTCATCTGTGGTCAAGAGGACATTGTTTATATTGTGTAAGGTAGGAGCCTTCATGCTGCAACGTGAACTGAAACCAGATTGGTAGTCGTGCATGAGATGGTTAGCACTTATGTGATCTTAGATTGCTTTTTCAATGATCTTGCCGATGACTAGTTGGTGATGGATTGGCCGGTAGGTGGCAAGTTCACCCGTGTCTAGTGTAGATTTCTTTAGGAGTCTTCCACTCCTAAAGAAAGCTTCTAGGAAAATCCCTTGAATGAGGAGGGCATTGCTGATGGTAAGTAGGGGTAAGAGAGCTTGATGAAGAGAAATTGTTAGACATCATCCTCATAAGAAGTGTGTTTAAGTGAGTTAAGTATGTCAGCGAGATCTGGGAGGTCAGCTAGCCCTTTGAGGGTTGATCACTACCGAACTCTATGGGAAGGGAAAAGTGCAAGAATCGAAACAGGTTTGATGTCGTCTAAGTGCTGCCCAATGCTGTTACGTATTGTAATTTTAACACATTTATTAAGTTTGTAAGAATTATTTTGGTTTTAACTATTTTTAAATAGAATTGAATTAGGTTTGTGTCTTCTTCGTTGTCCTTTTTGTACTCTTATAACTGGAAGTCGACCATCATGATGGCCTTCTACGATGAGAATTGTGAGAGAAGGGTGAGATTTATTATTTTTCTACAAATTGGGGATTATATTCAGGTTTGTGGTGAATTGTCAACAAAATAAAAAATGAGCTTGGATTAGTTGAAATACCTCTAGCTGCGTTGTTCAAAGGAAGAAAAGGATGCATTTCTTATTATTTTGCTTGGAAGAAAATTGGTACATAACCGTGACTTCCTTATCACGCTGATTGTTTATTTTTGCTTTTGTGGATTACTTTCTATTCTGGAGGAAAATATATTTAGGTATGAAGGAATGTTGATTGGAAACCGAGTATCAGATTTCCAATGTATGTCTTATCCTTGGTTGGCTTTGAATAGGCTACTCCTCAAGAGGACAGTGTCTACACTGCTTGGATCTTTATTAAAGGGTATTTTGGAGTTTTCTTCTGTAGAGTTACTCATTTTATAAACGTTGACTTTGGTGTTGTTTCTGCTGTCTAAGCTTCGATTTTTGTTTCCTGTGCCCAGCTATTTTCATATTTAGATGTGTGTTGAGAGCCCCAGATTTGTTTTGGGTCTGGGAAAAGGTGTTCACTTTTGACGTTTGTCAGCCGACCTTGCAGCAAAAGGTGAGTGAACTCCGTTGCCCTCGGGGGCGTGGCTAGAGCCCGAAGGAGATGGCACCAGTTCCTTACCTCTCCCGGGCGGCGAAAATGGGGACGGACCCAGCGTGACACCTTAATCCATATGTAGCCACCAAGCCGAGGGATGAGGCGCAGGAGATCTTGAGGAGCCGAAGGAAACTTTCTTGGAGGCACTTTGAAGACTTCTGACGTCTTTATTTGGCAAGTGAGTTCCGGCGCAGCTTCCTCGGATTCATGACCGCCATTTTGTGTTGACCGCTGACAGAGCTTTGCTCTAACGCGGCGCTTCAGTGCTCAAGAGAAAGCTTATGCAATACGGACAACATAGACACCTTTTTTATACCCCTTCTACGAATGCAAGGTTTATATATCTATAAGCAGGGTGTATTGCGCTTTTGTTCAACCAGTGTCTGCCGTTTCGTCATTTGTCGCCGACGGAGCACAGCTCCAATGTGACTCTCCGAACTCTGACAACTAGCGCTCCTGTAATTTCCAGAGCATTCTTCTTTTTCTTCTGTATTTCTCCATGCGTGTTGTGGTTTTGTCACGCTAGCGTCCGCCATTTTACCATTCACCGCCGACGGAGCATCGTTCCAATGCAGCTCTCACAAACTTTGAAATCAGCGCTCGTATATTTGTCTGGAGCGTTTTAATCTCCATTCCAATTTGACATGATACCAGATGCCCTGTAATGCTCTTTTTAGGGCTCGGGCCTAGCATACACTGCGCATGCAGTGTCGCGCGGCGAGAGTCCTTTTCCCAGGGTTTTGAAAATGGACCTGGAAATTCCATGCAACTCGTTCGTGTTATTTCCAAGGTCCATTTTCATTGGCCTTTGCGTGCGTGCTGTTTTTTAACAGAACACGCAATAGGCCATAGGCGGTCGCGTAGCTCCGCCTATGGCCTATTGGTGTCTGTTACGTGCACCAGAGGCCATATATCTTCATTTATCGCGACCATCACGCCACGATAATTGAAGACATATGCTCGTGCACCACTAGCGAGCTTCTTTTTTTTTTGCATCCATTTTGAAGCAAGTAAACGCTGACGTCTTGTTTTTTTATTTATTTTATTTAATGTATGGACGCTTCAAATACCAGTGTGGAAACCTGGAAGGCAGCACATCTGCTTCACATCTGGGCTCACGTTGGCAGCTGATCTTCCTCTTAGACGCTCCTTTGTTCTGTAAACCATCTCCGAGCACCGTGATTCACAATGAGCACAGGCTCCAAATCCTTGTGTACACACCGCCAGACAGCAGCTTTCATTAGGGCCCAGCGTGGAGATAAACATAGCGCCTCACAGCCCGCGGTAGTTGTATACAACATTCCGGGCGACAGGCACAGTACGCAGCATGCTCTCAATCTGTCTTTTTCAAAGCACGCTTAAAACCTGATTTGTATCTTCAGTTGGGGTTCGCCTCAATCCTGAGCCACGTCTAAAAGTGTGTCGGTGGTTGGCCATTTAAAAAAAAAAACGGGACAGAGCACATGCACTTCTTTGACTTAAAAGTGAAAGTGCTGGCATTTCTCGGCAGGTTTGCAGTACTTCGGGTTGTGGGGCTATTGGCGCTTCTCAGAGTAACAGGAAATAGCTGCTCTAGGGTAGTAGTTACCTGCACTTTATAATTTCATGTCTAGCGCTGGCTCCCACTCTCCCTTCGTCCTCAGAGAAGTTGCTGAAAGAAGCTGTGGGTGCTATGTAAACCAGAACAGGCCAGGAATGCCCACTGTGGGTAAATGTATGTTTGTGGGGTTTTCATATCAGGGATAACTGCGTAACGCTGAACGATAGGTATTTCCTGGTTATTGCGCCGGCGGAGCGCGCGAGCATTCAGGGGTGGACGTGTCCAAGCCTTCACCCCTTCGCCCTGGCATGGGGGATGGACTGGCTTCGGGGTATCTTGAGGCCTTGATAATCCTAGCGGAAGAGACTTCGGGGCTAGAGTGGCAAGCCTGAGGCAGACAAGAGGCCACTGTTTGCATGAGCTCCCAAGCGCGCCCCAGTAATGTGCTGTGCTCCATACAGGCACCAGGCCTGTACCCTGCACGTGCGCATTTTAGGCCTGTGTGTGCCACATGCCCCAGTGTGCCCCCCACGCATGCTGGTACCAGGACAGCCCGCTGTCCCCCACCCCTTTTCAGCACAAGCTGCCACTCACATCCAAGATCAACCGTTGTCCGGGAAGTAAAGCTTACAAAAAGTTATGCTGCCTGCCTTTCTGAATTTGTGCATTGTTTTAATGTAGTCGACTTGATTGAAGCGTTTGCGGTTCAGACACCCACCCCCCCTAGTCACGCAGAGAACACGCGCCAGCAGCCAGCGGAAGGGCATGCTGGGGAGCGAGGTGCCAACTCGGGCAGCCCAAGAGCCTAAGGCGCTCCTCCTCTCGCGCTTCAGCGGGTATCCTGCAGGCCACCTGCCCTGCTGCAGCATCACAGCCTGAGTCCGTTCAGCGCTGAGGTAAGGGGTGCACCGCCTCTGTCCAAAACTCACTGCAACTCCTCGTCTAATCCCCACCTGGACAGGTTGTACCATCATCACTCCCACACCACTGCTTCCTGCAGCCCGCGTTCACCTTCTCCACAGCCACATTGCAGCGCTCCCTGCAGCACATTTCCCACTTTTTCTTTGTAGCCCTGTCGCTTTCTGCTGCACATCTACCGTTTTCACGGCACATCTTCCTACCACTTCCACTGCAGCACCGGCACTGCACCGCTTCCTGCAGCATACGTCACATCTCCACTCCTGCACACATGCTACCAGCACTGCAGCACGCGCCCCACCTCCACTTCTGTACACATGCTACCAGCACTGTAGCACATGCTCCACCTCCACTGCTGCAGCACGCCTGCCACCTCCAATTCACCGGTTTCTGCAGCACGCGTCCTCCACTGCACCGTTTTCCTGCAGCACGCATACCACCTTCATAACAAACACTGCACTGATCCCTGCAGCACGTGCTGCACATCCTCCACTGCACCGTTTCCTGCAGCAACCATACCACCTTCATCACAGCAACACTGCAGTGCTCCCTGCAGCACGTGCTGCACATCCTTCACTGTAGTTTCCTGCAGCACGCATACCACCTTCATCACAAACACTGCACATTCCATCTTACGAGAAGGGCGGATGCTAATTAACAACTCACTCCAGTCTGCGACCATCCCCCCATCCTGGAAACATGCTAAAGTTGTCCCCCTTCTAAAAAAACCATCATTAGATCCCACTAGACCTGACAGCTTTAGACCCATCTCCTTGCTCCCATATCTTGCCAAGGTGATGGAGGCTCATGTTAACTCCACTCTAACCACCTATTTGGAGTCGAATGGAATACTGGACGAATCTCAGCACGGCTTCCGTGCTAAACATAGCACGGAATCTGCACTGCTAGCCGTTACGGAACATCTGAGGGAGGGGCTGGACCAGGGTGAGACATCTGCCCTGGTTCTGCTGGATTTGAGCGCGGCCTTCGACACGGTCTCCCACAGGATCTTGCTTGCGAGACTGTGGGAGATCGGAGTCAGGGAGAGTGCCTTGGGATGGTTTACGTCGTTCTTATCTGACCGCTCATTCCAAGTGCACGCCCCGCCATACTCATCCAATATACATCCCCTGGACTGTGGAGTCCCGCAGGGCTCTGCGCTCAGCCCCACATTGTTCAATGTGTACGTCCGCCCCTTGGCCACGCTGGCCAGGGATCGTAACATCAAACTAACATCATACGCGGACGATACACAACTCATCTTCTCCTTTTCTAAGAACAGTGGGGCTGACCAAATTAAATTCCAGGAAGATATCCTGGCTATATCGAACTGGCTGTCACAGAACTATCTCCAGCTAAATTCCTCCAAGACGGAGATACTCATTGTAGGTAAAGACACCGAGAAATGGGATGCACATTGGTGGCCTTCTACTCTGGGACCCTCCCCTGTCCCCAAAGAGGCTGTAAAAAACCTGGGTGTGATGTTGGACAACTCACTCTCCATGGAAACTCATGCCAAGAGAGTGGCAGGCACCTGTTTTGGTCGCCTGCGCTCTCTTAAACCTATGCTCGGATTCTTTGAGCCCTGTATCCGCCAGACTATAATTCAGGCCTTAGTCTTATCCCATCTAGACTACTGCAACGTCCTGATGCTAGGTTCTAACTTGACGATGATACACAGACTTCAGAGAGCTCAGAATGCCGCGGCGCGCATCTTATTCGCTCTGCCAAAAAAATGCCACACCTCCCCTATTCTCCATCGGTTACATTGGCTTCCCGTTAAACAATGTATCCAGTTCAAAAGCCTCTGTCTAATGCATAAAATCCTGTACAATACCGCCCCTCAAACCTTGCAAGGACTCTGCTCCTTCTATGTCCCCACGCGCGCCCTTCGTTCAGCTGACCTGTCATTGGCACGCACGACTAAGATCCGTAGGTGCCGAGCGGGTGGTCGCTCTTTTAGGCATCTGGCACCGAAGCTGTGGAATTCGATCCCCCTTGGGGCTCGGGCCACTTCCAACCACTTGCTATTCCGCAAACAGATTAAAACGTGGCTGTTCTCTTCCATCTAGCTCCATTCTTTTCCACCCAGCTCCACTTTTCTGTTGTGTTGCACTGCTTCTAGGTATGTCCGCAGCGCTGGGACGCCCCATTGCCGGGGTAGCCATGCGCTATATAAGCAGAATTAACATAACATAACATAACATAACTGCTCCCTGCAGCACGGCACCAATCTCCTTGCATCTACGGCCATGCCGCCACCTAGCACGGCCTTCTCCTATTTGGAATAAATAAACTGAAGGCACACAGTACTTGCACGTTGCCACACTCTCTTGGGTGCTTTGTTGTTGCACATAAATGCATTAAAGGCCCGCTAATAATAGCGGCCCGGGATCCTTGCGCAGGTCGTCGATGCCCACCCATGGAGTCACCCATTGCTCGCCTACGCCTCGGTGACCAAAGAGACGCTTCAGGGGGAGGAGAGGGCGCCGGTGGTAGGAAGGCCTCTCTGGACGGCCTCTCTGGACGGCCATGCCCTCGTGGGCCTGGAGGAACCCGTCCGTGAGGACATCCTTGTGAGACCCCATCCACAGGGCCGAGGAGAAAGCGCTTCATTGACTCCGGATAATAAAGACTCCTCCGCGAGCCCGGGCCCCGGAGCAGTGCTCGAGCTCACCTTCAGCGGAACCTCAGCACATGTGGCCCTGCTTCCGAGTCCGACTGCAGAGTGAAAGTGACTGCAGAGTGAGAGTGACAGCATGAGTGACAGCAGAGCGAGAGTGACAGCAGGAGTGAGAGTGACAGAATGAGTGAGGGTGACAGCATGAGTGACTGCAGAGTGAGAGTGACTGCAGAGTGAGAGTGACTGCAGAGTGAGAGTGACTTCAGAGTGAGAGTGACTGCAGAGTGAGAGTGACTACATAGTGAGAATGACCGCATGAGTGACTGCAGAGTGAGAGTGACTGCAGAGTGAGAGTGACTGCAGAGTGAGAGTGACTGCAGAGTGAGAGTGACAGCATGAGTGAGAGTGACTGCAGAGTGAGAGTGACAGCATGAGTGACTGCAGAGTGAGAATGACTGCAGAGTGAGAGTGACTGCAGAGTGAGAGTGACAGCATGAGTGACTGCAGAGTGAGAGTGACTGCAGAGTGAGAGTGACTGCAGAGTGAGAGTGACTGCAGAGTGAGAGTGACTGCAGAGTGAGAGTGACAGCATGAGGGAGGGTGACAGCATGAGTGACTGCAGAGTGAGAGTAACTGCAGAGTGAGAGTGACTGCATGAGTGACTGCAGAGTGAGAGTGACTTCAGAGTGAGAGTGACTGCAGAGTGAGAGTGACTACATAGTGAGAATGACAGCATGAGTGACTGCAGAGTGAGAGTGACTGCAGAGTGAGAGTGACTGCAGAGCGAGAGTGGCAGCATGAGTGAGAGTGACAGCATGAGTGAGAGTGACTGCAGAGTGAGAGTGGCAGCATGAGTGACTGCAGAGTGAGAGTGACTGCAGGGTGAGAGTGACTGCAGAGTGAGAGTGACAGCATGAGTGACTGCAGAGTGAGAGTGACTGCAGAGTGAGAGTGACTGCAGAGTGAGAGTGACAGCATGAGTGACAGCATGAGTGAGAGTGACAGCATGAGTGAGAGTGACTGCAGAGTGAGAGTGACTGCAGAGTGACTAGTGACTGCAGAGTGAGAGTTGCAGCATTAGTGACTGCAGAGTGAGAGTGACAGCATGAGTGACTGCAGAGTGAGAGTGACAGCATGAGTGACAGCAGAGTGAGGGTGACTGCATGAGTGACTGCAGAGTGAGAGTGACTGCAGAGTGAGAGTGACTGCAGAGTGAGAGTGACAGCATGAGTGACTGCATGAGAGTGACTGCAGAGTGAGAGAGACTGCAGAGTGAGAGAGACTGCAGAGTGAGAATGACTGCAGAGTGAGAGTGACTGCAGAGTGAGAGTGACTGCAGAGTGAGAGTGACTGCAGAGTGAGAGAGACTCAGCAGTGTGAGTGTTCCAGAGAGAGCAGGGTATGCTTGTGCGCTTACACGGTGCACTGACACACAGGAGCTAAAACAAAGAACAGCTGAACATGTGTCTTGGGAGCTTCATGGAGGCAGCCGGCCCTCTGTGAGGGGAGCAGCAAGGAGGGGACGCCCCAACCAATCAGGCGCAACTACTCACAACTTACTGTACGATTACAACACAGGCCAAAGGGCAGAGATAGGTCTTTTTGCATTACGTAGGGTGAGCAGTGTGTGAGTGTGTAGGGTGAGCAGTGTGTGAGTGTGTAGGGTGAGCAGTGTGTGAGCGTGCAGGGTGAGCAGTGTGTGAGCATGCAGGGTGAGCAGTGTGTGAGTATGCAGGGTTAACTGTGTGAGCGTGCAGGTTGAACATTGTGTGAGTGTGTAGGGTGAGCAGTCTGAGTGTGCAGGGTGAACATTGTGTGAGTGTGTAGGGTGAGCAGTGTGTGAGTGTGTAGGGTGAGCAGTATGTGAGTGTGTAGGGTGAGCAGTGTGTGTGTGTGTAGGGTGAGCAGTGTGTGAGTGTACAGGGTGAACAGTGTGTGAGTGTGCAGGGTGAACAGTGTGTGAATGTGCAGGGTGAGCAGTGTGTGAGTGTGTATAGGGGCAGTGTGTGAGTGTGCAGGGTACGAAAACTCAAACTAAGTCCACCACACACACACATAAGACCACACACACACCACACACACACTCACCACACACACACTTGTGGAATTTTAGTTTACGAGCTGAACATCATCTGCGCCAGCTTGTCACCCACGAACAACGTGCACAACAGCCATTTTAGGTATCATGGTCTCCCTGTCCACGATCGATCGCCAGCGCGCTCCTCTGACCCTGCAAGCATCCTCCGCGCACCCTGGCTCCCCCTCCCTCCCTCACATGAGCATAACCCTTCTCCTCCTGCATGACCCTGTCCTTGGGAGTCACGCCCGCGCCTGACCAGCACCTCCTCTCCTTCCATGAATACCCCTCTGTTGATAAACCATCCCTCCGCGCTTGATTGTCCACGCGGCATGAATACCCCTCCTTTGATGACCCCTTCCCCCGAGTCCGGCTGACCACACAGGTCCGAGGCCATCACCTAAGCCGGGAGATACCGTTTACTGCCCCTTATTGTATGGAGTCGCCCCTCTTCAAAGGACCCACTATTGATCATGGCCTCCCCACCCCATGGGATACGATCAGGCGCACACATCCTAAGAATCGGCGGAACACTCAACCGCGTGATAGCCCCCTCCTGTTATCAGCAGGGTGAGGACCTCTATTGTGGATGTATGTGGGGGTGGGTTTGACACGAGGATTATGGGGATGTCATTTCATAAGTTTAAAGAGTCTTTTATGCAATAAAGAATGCTCACATGTCATAAACCGGGGTATAAGAGGCCAGGCCTCAGAGAGGCTGTTAGAGCACCTCGAGACGATACCTTGTTGTCTGATCTGATGTGTTCTGCTCCGTCGGAATAAAACTTCTGTTTCCTGCCTTCTGGTCTCCGGCGCCTGCCTCATTGCTTGGTAAATTTGAATGGTACAAAGGCGGTTAGCGCCGGGCAAATCTTGAAAAAGGTCATAGCCCTACCCTTTTTCTACAATTGGCGTCCCAAAGCGTGGGGCCCATCAGCGACACGTGGATCCAGTGGGAGAGGTCCCGACGACAGAGTGAACGACTGCAACGATCGGGAGAGCTCGTGTCCGATAGACCCTCGTCTGACAGCCGATCATCCGACCTTCACTAGTTCCGAACAGACCTCTCTCGAGTGATCTACGGTCCTGACTGGGAACCATCAGGAGTGCCACGAACATCACGAAGAATAGAGGACGATCGGGCGCTGGATTCAGAAGACAGGAAACCGTCCATGCGGTCCGGGTAAGGTCGTGTAAACACGACAAATTGAGAAATGATTGTTTGATTTGGATAATACTAGTATTACTCTTTTGTTGATCCCTCTGGCGATTCACCGTCTGCAAACGGAGAAACAACAGGCTCTCTCTTTGCAAGCAGTGAAGGATAGGTAACGCAGACTTTTGTCCCCATTGTAATCCGTCGTGCCTATCTTCCTCCCCCACTGTTTTCCCGAACTGCAGTTCGTGGATTGTTGTCTGGAGATTCTCTGTCTGCAAACAGGGAAGAACAAGGTCTCTCTTTGCAGGTAGAAAAAGAGTGGGTAACGCAAACCTTTAACACGTCGTACCCACTTATTCTCCCCACTGATTGTTTGATTGACCGAACACTGATTGTTCGATATTGGTTCTTTTGAGGTATTCACCGTCGGCAAACAACGGAGAATAGAAATATTCTGTCTAGTCTTTGCCCGCCGTGATAAGATAGGTAGTGCAGACCTTTGTCCCCGTTGTAACCCGTCATGCCTATCTTCTCCCCACTGATTGGTAGCCTGTTCAGCCCGGACCGCTTATTAGAGATGAACCATCCAGCTCCACTGGAAGGCACCCCTAATAAGGACATGTTCACCAAGCATGGACTAGTCGCTATTGCCTATACTAGGTTATGGCATAAATACACAAAAACGGACCTCAAAAGTCAGTGGCCACTGATAAGTTCCTTTGATGATCATAAAATAAAAACATTAGAAATAGCGCTCCAGAAAAATAAGACTACGCCCACTATGCTCGACAGTATCGGCATGTGGCGCAAAGAAACGGAACAGCGAAGAAAAAGAGAAGAAGCAAAAATAGGGAAAGAATTACGAAAGGCAGCCCACCTAGCCGCTAAGCAACTAGAAGAATAAATAAAAGCAAGAAAGGAAGCTACACAAAACCAAGAATCAGGATCGACAGGTCAATGTCCCGTTAGGACCCCCTCTGCGCTCTACCCTGAATTGCCCTCGAAACAGCGGGCGAACGATGAGTTACTACTAGGTCCCCCAATCATCTACATGCCCCCTCCATATGCCCCCTGCCAACAACACCTGCAGGCCCTGAGTGCGAACGAGAACGACCTTAGCGCTAGTGCACCAGCCCTCACGGCCTCCGCACCAGCCACATTAGCAGCACCACCTGATGACCTCGAGGCTAGCAAGCACCCACCAGCCAAACCAAATAGGTTGAGCAAAGATGAGCGGGATGGGATTGACAAAATAGCAAAGACACTAGTAGAACGAAGGGAGAGCGAAGAATATACAATGAACATGTATAACTCGCATGCCGACAGCCACAGACGGCATTTCATTTTGCGATTCAGCTACCACACCCTGAACGCATATGAGGATAGGTATCAAAGTAAGGGCCCCGCTAAACTGACAACGCTGTATAGGAAGGTTGATGTTGGAGATGGGACTGAATGTGAGGCAACGGAGCTCTTCATGCAGATGCTTGAGGTCTTCCGCCACCTCACGGAACAAAAACCAGAAGCCAAGGTTACAGTCCCTGAAACGACCTCAGTAGAAGTAGCCAATACTATGATGCCCATCAGAGAAGCGGCCCCTTACTGGATTCCGCCACGTGGTCTGGGAACAAACGATGATATTAATCACGCAGATGCAAAAGGGAGGGTTGTGTACAATTGGGTTTACCAACCATGGGACCGACAAGATATCCTAACTTTTAGACAAACTCTGCCCGATTTAAGAAAGAACCCGACAGCATTCTATACCGAATTGGCCACAGCCTTGGGTTCGACGATAATGACTTTAGCGGACATTGACTTGTTTTTCGGGTTATGCCTGCCAGCTGACGTGTGGAAGCAAATCCGGAAGGCTGACCACACAGATCTGTTTGGGCATACCTGGAACCAACTCAGTGAACTAGATAGACAGCGAGAGCCTGGAAGGAAACCAGTAAAGGACATATTAGAACTCCCAGACAAATTAGTTCAGAAATTAAAGACACTGATCCCAGAGAAAAAGGTAGATTGGTCGATAGTCACGGCCTGTCGTCAGAAACCCCAGGAAGATGTATCAGAATACTTCTCCCGATTCGAGACAGTGTTCTCCGACTACAGTGGCCAAGACATGACCACCGCAACCGGACAACACCTGCTTGTACAAAACTATGTGAAGGGCCTATCACAAGAGGTCTCCCAAAAACTGCAGACGAGTGAGAGTAGTTGGGGGGCCTCCAAACCCGCAGCTATCCTTCAGATGGCTCAGTATTACGAGCACCAGAAAAATGAGAATGATAGGGCGTCCGAGAAAAAGAAGAAAGATTTGAAAGAAAGGGTGATGATAGCCCAGATACAAGGTATAGCGGTCGGACGGGAACCCCAAAGGGGGAACTACCAATCGACCATCCCTAGAAATCCACCTCCTAAAGATCACACCCCAACACCCCACACTGGACGAAGAGACATTAGCGATGACCAATGTGCCTTCTGCAAAGGATTCGGCCATTGGAAATCCCAGTGTCCGGTTCTGCTAGAAATGACCAGAAATAGGGACCCCAAGGATGTAGCGGGTGGACCGAGAAATAGGGGACAAGGACGAGGGCACACAAACGACACCAACAATGACAGATCAGGGAGATCGAACGCATTTGACCGCCCCCGACAGAACCAGTATCAACTATCCGACTGTGAGAATGCCCCCGATTTTGCATAGGACTGCCAGGGGCAAGGGAGGGATCCAGTTGAGCTCTGTGTTGACCAGCAAGGTCCTTATGTCACTGCTAAGGTCCTGGGTACAGAGTCTCCATTTTTGGTAGACACTGGGGCGACACGTAGTGTGTTATCGAAACGACTGATTCCAAGGGCACCCTTGTCTGGCTCACACATTACATCGATAGGTTTCGATGGGACGCCCTCCACTAACCCCCTGTCCGTACCTGTCACCTTTGACCTAGAAAGCAACACCACTGACACAACATTTCTGCTCTCCTCCAACTCCCCTGACGCCATTATGGGCATTGACTTACTGAAGCATTTTCGAGCTACCATTAGGTGTTCCCCGGATGGAGTCCGAGTCATCCTGTACGATAACCCAGACATACCCAAATCTTGCCCTGCACGACACATGTGCTCCATAACTGATGCTGACCTGTCCTTGCTTGATACCCTGCCTCCGTACCTATGGGCCAAAAATGACTCTGATGTGGGACGAATGATGATTGACCCTATTCATATAACTGTGAGACAGGACGTTATGCTCCCGAAACTCCCGCAGTATCGGATATCGCCCGAGGGTGAGAAGGCACTGGTAGCGATCATTCAGTCTCTGGTGGATGCAGGAGTGGTCGAAGAAGTGGTTAGCAATGTCTGCAATAGCCCTATCCTACCCATTGTCAAGAAGCAAGGCGAGGGAGATGAGAAAGCGTACCGCTTCATCATCGACCTGCGAGAGATCAACAAAGTGGTTGTACCCCAATACCCCGTAGTCTCAGATATCACCACCATTCTGACCCTCATCCCGTCCACTGCCACCACCTTCACTGTTATCGACCTCAAGAATGCGTTTTTCTCTATCCCCATCCATCCAGACAGCCGTTATCTCTTCGGCTTCACCCTGAAATCCCGCTCGTACCGATTTTGTAGAGCTCCCCAGGGGTACACTGAAAGTCCCAGTATTTACAGCCAGGCCCTCAAAAGACAGCTGGACGCCGTCCAGCTACCGGATGGAGTGGTGTTGATCCAATATGTCGATGATATCCTTTTGGCGGCCGACACCACCCCACTTGCAATCACAGCCACTGTCCAACTCCCACACTTTCTTGCAGAAAATGGCCATAAAGTTTCCAAAAAGAAATTACAGTTCTGCCAGCCACAAGTGACATACCTAGGCCATCTCCTGTCCAAAGAAGGGAGGAAACTCACACCCGACCGAATCCAAACCATCCTAGACACCCCCGTCCCAAAAACACAAAAGCAAGTCCGCTCTTTGGTTGGCCTAACCTCTTTTTGCAGACAGTGGTTACCTAATTTCAGCCTCATTGTGAAACCCCTACTTGCCCTGTTGACCAAAGATGCCCCCTTCCCGCTCCCTTGGACCCCTGAGTGTCAAGCATCCTTTAAGGAATTACGAGATGCCCTCTGTTCAGCGCCCGTCCTGGGAACCCCGGATTACTCCAAACCCTTCTCCCTCTTCACCCACGAAAGGGAGGGGTGTGCATTGTCTGTCCTGACTCAGTCTATAGGTCCAAAGCAGCGCCCTTGTGCCTACTTCTCCGCCACTCTTGATCCTGTAGCCAGAGCTTTGCCTGCCTGCCTTCGAGCAGTAGCTGCCGCTGCTGTCTCTATCCGTCAGAGCGAGGGAATTGTACTTTCAAACTCTCTCACCGTGTTAGTACCCCATGCTGTCGACACCCTTCTGAACCAAACCAAGACTCAACATTTGACTAGCGCACGACTGACTGGGTACGAATTGACATTACTTGCACCCCACATCACACTAAAGAGATGCACGACTTTGAATCCTGCCACATTGTTGCCCCTGCCTGAAAATGACCCCAACGTGCCTCCCATACACGACTGTGTGACCCTCACGGACGAACAAACTAGGAGTAGAGTTGACCTCCGAGACACTGCTTTCACAGACCCCGATGGAGAGCTATGGGTAGACGGCTCATGCATCAAACTCCCAGATGGCACCACTTCAGCTGCCTATGCAGTAACGACAGCCCGAACAGTAGTTGAGACAGCCCGCATCACACAACGATCTGCCCAGGCAGCAGAGCTGATAGCCCTCACACGAGCATGCATCATAGCCACAGGAACCACCGCGAACGTATATACAGACAGCCAGTATGCCTTCGGAGTGGTTCACCATTTTGGGCTCCTGTGGAGGGAAAGGGGATTCCTGACGTCCCACGACACCCCCATCCTTCACGGAGATCTGGTTTCTGCCCTGATTGAAGCGGTTCTCCTCCCCACACGACTAGCGGTGATCAAATGCCAGGCACACAAGAAGGTGACAGACTTAGTCGGACAAGGGAATGCACTGGCCGACATCACTGCACGAACCACAGCTGAGAATAGGACGGTGACACGCATGTATGTGACCAGGTCACAAGCAGAGAAATGGACTGACGCAAGGGAAATGATTAGAGACATCCAGTCGGCCAGCACCCCTCACGAACTGACTAAGTGGGCAGGGGTGGGTTTGAAGGATGATGAGGGCTGCTGGCGAACAAAGGATGCAAACAAATGGTTGCTGCCTGACTCATACCTGATCCCCATACTGACGATGGCTCACTCCCCCGCACACATAGGATCTGCACCCATGATCGAACTCATTTCCAAAGTCTGGCACAACGACAAAATCCCCGACTCAGCCAGACGCCTAGTCCAGCAGTGCCTTATCTGTCTGCAACACAACCCCGGGAAAGGAACTGTGGTACCCCGGGGAGGGTTTGGGACCCCCAATCACCCCTTTGAGGTCCTTCAGATGGACTACATCCAGCTAGAGAGATGCCATGGCTTGAAGTATGTACTAGTCATTGTATGTGCCTTCAGCAAATGGGTAGAGGCCTACCCAACCCGTGACAACACTGCCATGACTACTGCCAGAGTACTACTGAAAGAATTCTTTGCTCGCTATGGCCTTTGTCGAATTTTGTGGAGCGACAATGGCCCCCACTTCATAGCTGAGGTTATCCAACTAATCCTAAAGGGGTTGGGGGTGAAACAGAGATTTCATGCGGTCTTCCACCCCCAATCCGCCGGCCTGGTGGAGCGCCATAATGCCACACTGAAGTTGAAATTGTCAAAAATAGTGGCCACCACCGGACTTAAATGGCCGGATGCCCTCCCACTGGCTTTGCTATCGATGCGCTCCACTCCCACCAAACACCATTTGACTCCCTACGAGGTTGTATTCGGGCGACCGATGAACCTCTGGACTGCTCCCAAACCGACCTCCATTCATGACGTCCCGGACGTCCTACTGTCTGATTATTTGTGCAAGTTAACTAAAACGTTGTCTGTCATTCATCAACAGGTGCAGCAGGCCATCCCCGATGCTTCCAGGGGCCCAGGCCACGACATCCAACCGGGGGACTTTGTTCTAATCCGAAACTTCCAACGGACCAAGAGCCTGGAACCCCGGTGGACGGGCCCCTGGCAAGTGCTTATCACCACACGGACGGCGCTTCGAGTGGAGGGGAAGAGGCACTGGCTGCACGCACACCACTGCCGGAAGGTCTCCGCGACCCTGGCCACGACAGAAAACGTCAACACCCAAGAAGAGCTCCTGAACAAAGATCGACCAACATTGAACTGTTATCCCGATACTGAGGCACTTGAACTTGCAAAATTCTCTGATCCCACTGTGCCAACTAGAGAAGGGTATTTCCTGCGTCGAAAGGAGGGAGCTTCGGCTAAGTAGGCCACGGACTAAGTTGAATCTCAGAACGGTGACCTAAACACAACCAAGGGTTACCGGGAGAGAAGCTAAACGAAGTCTGTGGTTCTGCCCGCTACCGAGCACCTTGAAGATGATGGAAGCGCCAGATAAGAAGATGATGGAAGCGCCAGATAGGAAGATGATGGAAACAACAGGAAATACCCGCTACAGGAACCCAAAGACTGACAATATGCACAAATCAAAGACAATCGCCCTCTTTATTGTCTTCCTCTTTTGCCTCCTCCTCATGACCTCCTTCTGGATCCTGGAGGAGAGCACACCGGCTCATCAGGCATTGCTGCCCACTGCACAACCGACCCCCATGAAAGAGCATCACCTGATCTCCCTGTCGCCTCAGCTCCGAGAAAGGCGCAGGGAATTCTGGAACAATTCCTTCGTGCAATTGTTGCACCAACACAACCTTGCTGCAAATGCCACGAACTGCTGGATCTGCGGGTTGCTCCCGCATGCCACTGGACACTCCATCCCCTTCATCCCTTCTCCTTTCTCAGTTCACGGCTCCTGCCTTGCCTGGTTGATCCTCATGCAAGAGAGCCACAAGGATAACGCCACTTCCGGTCAGACAGTGTCGCGCTTCTACTCTGGGTTTTGGCTGAACAAAACCGGAAAGACCTCTGCTCCCCTGTGTCCTGCGCTCACGGGCGCCACCTTCCTTAAAGACATTCCAGCCAAAGAACGTGTCGAAGTACAGGTGCTCCACAATCCAGCTAGATCCACCTTCTCTCATCTGCAAAAACAAACTACCGCCACTCTGACTGTGGCTCTGTCTGTTATCAATGTCACAGGTCTTGTGTGTCTCGAAGGCCAGGGAACACAGCTGGTGGGTCACAGTTCCTGCCAAATCATCAGAACATTGGACTCAGTTGATCCCCCTTCCTTTGTTGCTTCTCCAAACATGTACTTTGTGTGTGGCACCAAAGCTTACACCTGGCTCCCGAAAGGTTGGAAGGGTATCTGCTACATTGCCTTCGTTCTCCCCCCCACGTATGTAGCCCCTGCTAACCATCACCGGCAGAGGCGTGCAGATGACATTGGACAAGCCGACTCCACTGGAGCACAGTTCCTGGATGCAGCAAAGGGACTCGTTCCCCTGTGGGGCCCAATGGCAAACAGCCACGCTATCCGACACCTGACCCAGGCAGTAGAAACAACGATCAACATCACGGCTGGCATCCTCGCTAACAACACGGCTGAGCTCCAGGCGGTCCGCCTTGTGGCCCTTCAAAACCGCCTTGTTCTAGATGTGGTTCTAGCCGATCGAGGAGGAGCATGCCGCATCATCGGATCTAACTGTTGCACCTACGTGCCAGATAACTCGCCTTCAGTCTACAAAGCAATTGAACACCTCCACAGACTTTCCTCGGAGGTTCACCAAGAACAAGAAGGATGGTCGCTTGGGAGCTGGTTTTGGGACACTTTGAAGGACTGGGGTTGGAGGTTGTTTTCCTTCGTACTGATACCTGTTGTGATATTATGTGGGTGTTGTTTGGGTATCCAATGTCTGCCATCTTTATTCGGCCTTGTTTCTAACTGTATGTGCCCAAAGACTTTGGACTTCCGAAATGAGCACATGAGTCCCCTCTATGAAGTAGAAATACGTGGCCTTATGGGGATAAATCCGAACTGACAAGTTGGCGAGACATGTTGAAAGGGAGGACTGTGGAATTTTAGTTTACGAGCTGAACATCATCTGCGCCAGCTTGTCACCCACGAACAACGTGCACAACAGCCATTTTAGGTATCATGGTCTCCCTGTCCACGATCGATCGCCAGCGCGCTCCTCTGACCCTGCAAGCATCCTCCGCGCACCCTGGCTCCCCCTCCCTCCCTCACATGAGCATAACCCTTCTCCTCCTGCATGACCCTGTCCTTGGGAGTCACGCCCGCGCCTGACCAGCACCTCCTCTCCTTCCATGAATACCCCTCTGTTGATAAACCATCCCTCCGCGCTTGATTGTCCACGCGGCATGAATACCCCTCCTTTGATGACCCCTTCCCCCGAGTCCGGCTGACCACACAGGTCCGAGGCCATCGCCTAAGCCGGGAGATACCGTTTACTGCCCCTTATTGTATGGAGTCGCCCCTCTTCAAAGGACCCACTATTGATCATGGCCTCCCCACCCCATGGTATACGATCAGGCGCACACATCCTAAGAATCGGCGGAACACTCAACCGCGTGATAGCCCCCTCCTGTTATCAGCAGGGTGAGGACCTCTATTGTGGATGTATGTGGGGGTGGGTTTGACACGAGGATTATGGGGATGTCATTTCATAAGTTTAAAGAGTCTTTTATGCAATAAAGAATGCTCACATGTCATAAACCGGGGTATAAGAGGCCAGGCCTCAGAGAGGCTGTTAGAGCACCTCGAGACGATACCTTGTTGTCTGATCTGATGTGTTCTGCTCCGTCGGAATAAAACTTCTGTTTCCTGCCTTCTGGTCTCCGGCGCCTGCCTCATTGCTTGGTAAATTTGAATGGTACAAAGGCGGTTAGCGCCGGGCAAATCTTGAAAAAGGTCATAGCCCTACCCTTTTTCTACACACTTACCACACACACTCCCCATCACACACTCACCACCACACACTCACCACCACACACACAACCACACACCACCAGCCATCAGTGCACGCTTTCACTGGGCACAAACACCACCAGCTATCAGTGCACGCTTTTACTGGGCACAAACACCTTCAGCCGTCAGTGCACGCTTTCACCGGGCACAAACACCACCAGCCGTCAGTGCATGCTTCCCCCTGGCACACACAACCAGACGTCAGTGCATGCTTTCAACAAACATACACACACACACACCACCAGCCATCAGTGCACACTTTCACCAGGCACACACAACACCAGCCGTCAGTGCAGGCTTCCACCAGACACACACCACCAGACGTCAGTGCATGCTTTCCCCAAACACACACACACCACCAGCCATCAGTGCACACTTTCACCAGGCACACACAACACCAGCCGTCAGTGCATGCTTTCACCAGGCACACACACCACCAGCCGTCAGTGCACGCTTTCACCGGGCACAAACACCACCAGCCGTCAGTGCAGGCTTCCACCGGGCACACACCACCAGACATCAGTGCACGCTTTCACCAAACACACACACACCACCAGCCATCAGTGCACACTTTCACCAGGCACACACAACACCAGCCGTCAGTGCATGCTTTCACCAGGCACACACACCACCAGCCGTCACTGCACGCTTTCACCAGGCACACACATGACCAGCCGTCTGTGCACGCTTTTACCAGGCACACACACGACCAGCCATCAGTGCACACTTCCACCAGGCACACACACCTCCAGCCGGCAGTGCATGCTTCCACCAGGCACACACACCACCAGCCATCAGTGCACAATTTCTACAGGCACACACACCACCAGCCATCAGTGCACACATTAAATTGTTAACGCATCCACAATTAACTATTGTAGCAATCGCAGCATGGTGCACTTAACTTTTAAACATATTCATCTAAAGCACAGCATGCCACCATTGCTACAATTCCAATCCAACCCACATAATTCCACTACACACCACATGCATACTCTCCATAACACATGGCTAAAAGACATTGCCATTTACAATGCCATTAGCTCTAACTCAAATAAATCAGAGACCTATTGCATTTCCTATGCTTGTTTCTTTTTCTCTTCAGGGTGGCTCGTAAGCTCATTGACTCTATGTGATTTATTACATAAGCTCTCCTCAGAACATTTGAACATTTGATCATCCGGCTCTTCGTTGATACTTTTAAAAATTGTGTTGTTATCATCTTTTTACGATAATTTTTTCCTCGCTATTTACATGTGGTTTGTTCAAAATTGTAGATATGCATAATGTATATGTCACTCGTGAATAATTTCATAACATACACATGTTTTTGGGAGCGCTTCCTCATGATATAGATTAACTTTTATGCAGCCTCCTTTTTTCCCTATCTTGCTGATATTTGTACACCATGATCCCCCTTTTTGTTTGCATATCCTGAACTATTAATGACCATGTGACTACAATGCTACAGTAATTTACTTGTTTCCCATGTCCTGTGCACCTTTTTGAATGCTTCCCAATTTTTACTATGCTATGGAGATATTTTGTGAGATGCTGTGAATTGTAACATCATTGTTACCGATATTTCATTTTACCGTTTGTCCTCTTACTCTATGGGAAGGTTACCTAAGATTTATATAAGTCAAACTCTTCATCTTGCAGATTTCTAGTTCATACTAGCTCACGTTTTCACTGTTTATCCATGGATGACTCAACTGGTACCTCACCTAAGGGTGCGTCAACATCTTCTATTACTTCGGCCTCTAGTAACACCAAAGGATCAAATAAGAGGCTGAAAAAAGATCCTCCCTCTCCTCCTAAACAATCTACTTCAGTCACAGAGGAAATCAGCGCCTTACGCCCTTTCGTTGAGGAAACTAGTTCTAAGCTCCAGATGTTCTCTGATAAATGGTCAAATGTGGATGAACGGGTTACTACACTGGAGCAGAATGTTATATTCCTTAACTCCTCCACATCCAGAGTAGACTCTCTATGCACTCAGGTTTCAATACTACATAAGCAAATACAAAATTTGGAAAACCGGAATAGGAGAAATAATCTCCGCATATATGGTTTCCCTGAAGGAACAGAAGGCTCAGACCCAATTGCTTTTTTCAAATCCTTCATCCCAAAACTTCTCAAGTTGCCGGAGAGTACTATTTTCTTCAATCTTCAAATATTCAGAGAGATCATCGGTTGGGTCCAATAGCAAACGTGATGCCCTCTTCCTCCACAAGAAAACCAAGAGGAGAGATCCTATACTTTCTTGAATACACTGATCTGTTGAAAATGTTATCTGCGGTTAGAGCAATGAATCGCATCACTTGGTCAGGAAACCCCATATATTTTTCTCAAGATTATGCCAAGTCAACTGCGGATGGCCACAAGGAGTTTTTAGCACTGCGGCCACAGCCAATCTCAATAGGGGCACGGTTTGGTCTGTTCCATCCCTGCCTTTTTAAATTGACAATCAACAACAAAACTAATACCTATGATGACCCAATTAAATTAAAGAGTTTCCTCTACTCTTACAACGCTGACACAATAGATACCGCTTCACCATCGACCTCCAGATAGTCTATTTTGGATTATTTTATAGGTCTTTCTCTCCTCAGCCTTTAGCTTTGTTTATGACCCATTTGCAGCCTTTTGATATGTACATTCAGCAAATTCTCATTCTCATTGTTTTTATTATACAATTCATCTCTTCTTTCTCTCCGCAGGTTGTCTCTCGCGTGTTGGTCCTCCCCTCATGTTCCAAAGTCCGTTGGTGCCGTTTTCCTTTTCTGCCCTCCCACATGGGTTTTGGACACGTCATTGTTCTGTGTGGCCCTACACCCTTCGTATGTCCTGGATTTTATGTAAGTCTTTTACTGCATTTAATCTTTCCTTTCTCCTTGTCATTTTCTCCCTTCTTTACCTCTTTTTCACTTTATGTGCCCTATCTCAATACCTATTCCTCTTACTATTCTCTTTATATCTTGTACTATTCCTTTTCCTTTCAGATGCTGTTTCTGCGCTCCATCTTCCTTTTTTCCTCTTTTCCTTCTCAATTTCTCAATTTCAGCTGTCTCATTTTACATACAGTTGGATTGTTGTTCAACATGGTTTAAACTGCTCAAAGTTCTGTTTTCATTGGTTTTTCATGCATGTTTGCAATTTTATTCTATGCCTTTTAAAATTGTATTGTGGAATGTCAGAGGTTTACATTCACCTATCAAGCGACAGAGAGTCCTAACACACTTAGCTAAACTCGGAACGGACATTGCTTGTATACCGGAATCACATCTATCAGCTGAGGAGTCTGCTAAATTGAAACGAGGTTGGGTAGGGGAGGTTCTCTTTTCCCCGGGCGATGGTAAACACAATGGAGTCCTCATTCTTTTTCATAAGTCCCTTTTGATCAAAGTAATATCACAATGTGCGGATCAAATAGGTAGATCGGCATTTGTTAAGTGTACAGTGGACAATGCTCCGATTTCTTTATTGAATATTTATACACCCACAATTGGTGATGCCTCTTTCTGGACTTCTCTTGCCCAACAAATTACACAATGTAATGACGACAACTTTATCCTTGCAGAAGATTGCAATGAAGTTCTTGATCCTTTTCTAGATCAGTCAACTCCTTTCATCCCTCATAAGTCTCATAAACTTTTCACACAAACAATTAAGCAACATAAGCTCATTGATGCATGGAGACTCTGCAAACCTACTCTGAAAGAGTATTCCTTTTATTCACCGACACATCATACTCAGTCACGACTAGATAACTTTTTTTATCTCTCACACCTTTTCTCAATCACTTATGGCAGCAGATATCGGTTCTATTTTAATATCTGACCATGCTCCCGTCACTATACATTTGGATGTTTTACACAAGCCCAAACTATCTCGTAAATGGCGTTTTAACAATACTTTGCTTTTAGACCCGGTTTTCACAACGTCCTTTGTTTCTTTCTTTAATGAATATTTCCTTTTTAACCACTCAGATACCATTCCTTTTCATGTAGTATAGGACGCGTTCAAAGCTTCAGCTAGAGATTTTGTTATAAGGTTCGTCTCACAAAAACGAAAAAAGGCACAACACACCACCAATGCCCTGTTAACCAAAATTAAAAGACTAGAACATTCATATTACTCTTCTAAGTTGAAAGCTTGCTTATCTGAACTTATAAAAACCAAATTCCAATTCAATCAAGATAAAACCAACAATGCTTCCAATTACTTGTTAAAGTCCAGTGCAAAGTTTTATGGGGGCCAGAATAAAGCTGGGAAATTATTGGCTAACTATTTATTGGTTAAACCAATATAAGCTTAATATGGAATCTATTTTTGGCCAAGATCATACACTAAAACTCAAAGATGAAGACATCTTAAACGAATTTCTCCAATTCTATAAATCATTATACACTTCTGAGACTCTCTTCTGATCACTCCATTTCTCAATTTCTGTCCAAAATCCGACTCACTCCCAACGATCGCCCAGATCTTTCACTATTGGAAACTGACCTCACACAGAAAGAACTCCTTGCTGCCCTAAAAGCACTCAAAAAAGACAAAGCCCCTGGTCCAGACAGCTTCACTGTGGAATTGTTTCCTCATTTTGCTCATTTACTCATCCCTAAATTACATAGCCTCATACATACCTTCCTACAATCTGGAGCATCTTCTGGTTCTTTTTCAGACACCCTTATCTGTCTTATCCCTAAGACCCACAATATTGTAAAAACTATCGACCCATTTCTTTGGTCAATATAGATTACAACATTTTTTCAAAGGCTTTGGCCTTACGTTTGGAATCTCAGATGCCTGATTTACTGGGAATGGAACAATCTGGTTTAGTTAAGGGCAGGCTTATAACAGATAATACTCATTTATTTATTAATATTCTTTCCAAAGCCTCACATTCTTCTCACCCCTTGTCAGCCATAGCTCTAGATGCAGAAAAAGCATTCGACAGAGTCGAAGGGCCCCATCTTTTTCGTACCCATGAATGGTTCGGTTTTGGCCCAAAAATTTCTGCCCTCATTTCTATTTTGTATTCCAACCCAAGAGCAGCTGTGTCAGCGAATGGTGGCATTTCATCCTATTTTCCCCTTGGTAGAGGTGTTCGGCAGGGCTGTCCACTCTCTCCATTTCTTTTTAATCTCGCTTTAGAACCTTTCTTGTTACGGATTCGTCAAAATGATAATATTCATGGCTTTAACTTTAAAGAGACTAGTGTTAAGATGGCAGCTTTCGCTGATGATGTCCTATTATTCTTATCACAACCCCAAACTTCTCTCCCCGCATTTTTGGAAGAAGTGGATTCCTTTTCATACATTTCTGGTTATAAATTGAACAAGGATAAATGTGAGATTTTACCCCTTACCAAATCTATTTTTAAGGCTGACTTTGTTGCTTCAGGATTCTCATGGAGCCCCCATTACATTAAATACTTGGGCCTGCACTTTACTTCGTCTATCTCAGGAATAATAGCCTTATGTATCGATAATTGCATACAAAGGTTGTCCTCCTTAACGACAAGATGGCATCCACTATACTTATCTTGGTGGGGCTGGTTAGATACCATTAAAATGATGCTTTCTCCTATAGTCCTCTATACAATTTCCAATATTCCACTACCCATCCCCTTAAAATATTTCCCAAAAATGAATTCCATCTTATCTTCTTTTTTATGGGGTAATAAAAAATCACGAATGTCCATTTCAAAGCGGTCCAAAAGCAGAAGGTGGGACAAATTTCCCTAATTTTCCTGTTTATCATAAATCCTTCCAATTACATCAAACGCCACAGTGGCTCTCAGAATCCTCTGTAAATTGTCCTCTTTGGGCTACGCTTGAACAGTCTTTTATCTCTCCATTCTCACTTCTAACATACCTCTCCTTCACACGCAAACCGCAATCTATATCTACTCTCATGATCAAACATACTTCCAAAATCATTCCATCTGCCCCCTTGACCTCCTTTCTCGATTACCCTATATGGTACAATATTTATATTTTATTAAACAATAGACTTATCTTTTGGAAATCTTGGAGACAACGAGGTCTAATTTGGGTGCGTCAATTATATGCTCAAGATGAGATTATATCTTTTTCACAGGCTAGCGTGGTTTTGGCCCACCCTCAAATTTCCGTTCTAAATATTCCATCTTAATACATGCATTCCAATCTGCACATATGCAATACACACATTCCCAACATAACTCCTGTCATGAATTTGTCTATGCAGCTACACTTCGGGCCCTACTCCTTCATGGTACTAAAGCCTCTACTATATATAAACTTTTAAATAGTTCATCTGTTCCAAGAGCCAAAACCAAGACAGAAACATTGTGGGAGACGGACTTAACAACCTCTTGGCCTGTGGAGTTTTGGGATAAAATATGCTCAAACTACGGAAATCCTCTAGAGCTGCAAACACCACTCAAACACTTTTTTTCATATACAATAGGCTTTTAATTTCTCCACTTATTCTCAGTGCAAGACATTCTGCTCTCCCAGATACTTGTTGGACTTGCTCTTCACCACAGGCGGACTTATTTCATTTACTCTTTAAATGTAACCTTGTTCAGAATTTCTGGGAAAAAGTATGGTCTCAAATTAATTCAATTTTTAATTCCAGTCACCCTTTCTCTATTTTGCATATTTTCTTAGGTAGCCTCTCTTCTATTTGGAAGGACTGCGATTCCAAAGTAAAGATAATAGACCAGTTATTAGCCGTGGCTTTCCAACAGATAACTAAAAATTGGAAGGACTTCACCAAACTGTCATATCAAGCATGGTGGTAAGCTGTATGCTATAACCATAGACCAGACGCAACATTTGTATATCCGTCACATCTAGCGACAAAACGTTTGGATTTATGGGCACCTGTTACACTATTTATTGACATGAGTGCCAGATATTCTTTGTCTCATACTTCTCTACAACAAGAAGTGACTAAACCTCCATGACTTCCTACATGTTGATATTATTCAGTTTACTTATACCTTATTTTATTATGGCAAACTTTTCTAGAATATGTTAGTTCCCTTATATTACTGATTTTTAAGGAACTTTGTTATGTTACCCATAACTCATAAGTTTACCTGACTTCATTTCATACCCTGTATGAGTGTCAATTCCAATTGTTATACTGTATGTAATCCGTTATCTTCATTGTTATTGTATCTTATAGCCCGCCGTAGCGGGCTATACCGGCTATTAAAGGCCCGCTGAATCGTTAAAGGCCCGAGCCGAAGGCGAGGGACTTTAACGAGACAGCGGGACTTTAATAGCCGGTATAGCCCTGCTACTAAGGGCTATAAGGCTACTAGAACATTCTGCCACTAGAGGGCAGAATGTTCTAACAAATTAAACAAAGGGTTCTCGAAGCTTAAATCCCATCGAGCCTCGAGAAGCCTTTGTCGAACATTGGAATGTTGCTCTGCGGGCCTTTACCAGCCCGTAGAAGCAGGGAGCACTCCATTGTCTGCAATGGAGCTCCCAACATTCCAATGTTCTAATATGTATTAACATATTGCTTTATCTTAATGAGCTCACTCTGAACTTAAACTCAGTTGCCCTCAGGACTAATTGATTGCATTTGAACTTTCGTGGAAATTTAATTAGAATTAGACATTTGAGGTGGAGCTAAGGCACAAATATCAGGAGTGGTAGCCTTCGTTCTTATTTAGTGATTATTCACAATTTTTCTTACCATAGTAGTTTTTAGGAATGGATGCCCTAAATTAAGGGTTTGCAATCATTCTCAAAACAGCTACCAGACTTTTCACAGAGGTGATGTAAAGCTATAGAATGTTGTTGCACGCACATTCCAGAGTATTGACAGCTCTCACCTTATGACTTCCAGAACAAGTTCATGTGAGCAGAGCAAATGTAAACAGGTATTGCCAAAGCCTATAGACCTGGCTTGCATTTACAGTTGAAAGCCAGACATATGTATAAAGCCACCTAGTAGGCTGCCTGAATTGTTTATCGGTAGTTATCGGGCGACAGGAGCAGAAGTTGCAAGGCACGATGAATATTATCAGTGGCTGCATGTTTTTGTTAAGGACGCCTATGTATCAAGCCAATGGATAAAGGGAACTCACCCAAACAAGCCTTTCATTTGAAATAGGCAGACCAAAGCCCTCTTTTTGTTTATTGAACACAAGAGGTTGGCTTTGCCAGACCTTCAAAGCTTTAGGATTATTAGGCTGCATGTATTAAGGTTTTTTAATTTGATTTATAGTTGGTTCTTGAAATATATTTTCCAGCGCTATATAAATGGCTCGACGCTCTCTGTACACCATGATGTAGCTGGGCTAGAAACAACCCCGCTGTTGAATAAAGAGTGCGTTGTTTGACTCCGGCTTGCGCATTTGTGAGTTTAACAATAATATTCAACAATACTGCGCGGCCTATCATGTTCTTAACTGGTAGTTTGGAAGCTTCATCTGTCTGGCGCACTTTGATCCCATGTGGAGCCAGCAAGTGTAAGATGTGTGATTTATACCAGAGCGCGCCCTTAAAGGCCACCGTACATTAGGATGGGCATTGCTTCGGAATCCTCGGAGCTCCAAGCTCTGGTTTGCATTAAAGGTAGCATTGATCAAACAGTGTTGTCTGCACCTGGAAAGGTTCAGGACAGATGTGATCCAGGGGGCTGCAGCGCTTTCAAACAGATGCCGAACGAAAACGTTTGTTTTTTGGCTTGAAAATCTGGACATACGCGTTTGGATCTCGCTTTTGTCGCTAACAAAAAACACTTTCCCACTATCCCGGGGGGCAGTGAAATTAATAGAATGATCTGAACGGGTGCAAAGGTCACGGCCTCAGTTGGAAGATTCCATTCCTCACTGCAAGTTATTAGTTGAAGTTTGGGGATAGACCATGCTTGTAAAAGGACTCCTTTAAACTACAGTCTGTATTGTGTTAAAGCTCAGAATACCGAATACAGCATGTCTTGAAGTTCTTGCAGGCAGGAGTTGCAAATGCTTAGTAGTGCCCCAAGGAAAGGCGGGCCCACTGTAACCATCTAGGACCAGGCACGTCAGGTTACTGTGGCAGTGACCGCCATGTTAGAAGCACGCCTGGTTAATATGTAGTCTGAACACTGAGAGTTTTTTTTATCGTTCATAATTACACAAACGCACATGAAAATGCACGGCAGGACAAGTACATTTTCAAGCGGTAAATATGGTTATCATGAGAATGAGTAAACGATCAAAATAATTACGTTACCAAACTGACAGCATGATTAATGGTTCGTTTCAAGTGTACACAAACACACGTCTAGGTAAAAGTTGCAGACAAAGCTCAGGTTTTCCTCCCTCAGTTTTCAACTAGTAAAAAAACTACATCCAAATGGAACAGGAAGAAACTAAAAGTTGCAGAAATCTAAATGTCAAGAAGTAATACACATGAATCATGGAAGTATTTCTTTTATGGTTGCCTTTCTTTAAAACAACTGAATCTTATTTATTAGGTATTTTTTAGTAAAGAAAATGGAAAATTCATTTTATAATGCAAATTTAAAAGAGGTACTTGCACAAATGCTGGCGTTAACGTAGAATAATAATAATTAAGAGATGATATAATTCTATATGTCCATGTTAAACATCTTAATTGTACAACCATATTATTTATTCTACATTTCTACTTCTAGTTATTCGTAACCCTTTGCCAAAGTGATATACATAAAAATAAAGTTGGTAAAAAAAGAAGTTTGTGTTGGAAGCTCATGACAGGGACCAGTCATTCTGCGGCACCACCCCTGCCTGAATAAACCTATGTCCTCATTGGTTACATATCATGCTCATTCCAAGTCCAGAAATCAAGGGAGGGAAAATATGCTCATTCCTTGTCCCAGTATGCAAGCCCTCCAGGACACTAGACTGCCAGCCGGCCCCACTAAATGGAACTCATGTCTGCCGGATATCCATGGCCAGTGACTTGAAAAAGGCTCGGCCCAAGGTTAGTGGGAGTGAGAACACCAGGAAATCCAGACGCAGGCTTTGACCAAAAGGTAAGAGTTTATTTCTCCGCAAAGAAACCCATGACGGCGAGCTCCCATCCAGTTCCTGGTCGGCAGTCAACTGACACGCCAACAGCCTCTAGAACTGCATAGGGACTCGCAGGATGAGTCACAATGCTGCCAGAACACAAATGATATATACAAAGGAAACCCTGTGCGAGAGTATGCGATGGGCACGAGCAAGGCAACACAGAAAACCACAGGGAGTACAGTCAATTTACAGTTTGAGACTGAAAAGATCATGGAGGAAAGGAGGAGCAAAGAGTAGGATGGATGGAGGAGAAACCAGCCGATTGGAAGTAGAGGAGGGCGAAGTGGGAGAGCTGTGTGGAGGGAACACAAGAAGCACAGAAGAGAAAAAGTGGCACTGGCAGTGATCAGTACAGACAAGATAACACTAAGGGGAGTAGAACCAAAAATGCACAAAGCATAGGAGCCAACGGAATGAGAATGATAATCTACCCAAACCTCTGCCATTACATTTCATTTGCCACCTAGGCATCGCACACCAGTGGAGAAGTGTGGCTCAATGATTAGAGCGGCAGACCCTGATGCAGAGGTCTAGCCCGGGACCAGGGTTCAATTCCCCGCCTCGGCGGGTCTTGGGCTCGAAAATTCCATGGACCTGATAATTCTCGCCTCGGTGCCTATTCCAATCATCGAGTCCCACTCTGCAACTCTGGGCAATAGCTTGCTTAATCTCCACAACGGCCCCCACAACGCTAAGGATGCCTGGCCTCCACCTTGGGGGTGCCCAGGAGTGGACGCCTCACAGGGAAAACCAGGATGGGTTCCACAGCAGTATTCGTACAAGCGCCTTGAGACCCTTGCGGGTGAGTAGTGCACTATACAAGTATCAATTTTTACCTAAAGAGGAGCGTTGTGTTTCTTGTCACCATGGTCTTGTGGCCGGACTATGGTTCCTGGCAAGTATTCAAGAATGTGGTGTAGGAATATATTATACTTGACAAAAGTCACTGGGGTATAACCACCTAGATAGAAGATCATGATCATTTATGCAGAATTAGCTCACATTTACAGTAGGAATTGCTTGATGTAAGACAATCAATCTTCTGTTTGTTACTAGGTGTTTTGTATTATCAGGTTAACACCTTTATCACCACGGTAGCCTTTTCTGTTTACTGTCTACTGGTAGTGGAATCAATAGGATGTTTAAAGTATTAATCTATCTGATAAAGACATCTAGCCACAGATTCCTTAACTTAGAATATCCCCAGGGGTGAGAATAGATCCGTCAGGGGACGCGCCACAGAACCCCGCCCTGACGTCTTCGTACGTGATGTCAACGAGGTCATATAAGACCCTCCCGGTGCGCTGCGTCAGTTTCCTTCTTTTCCGCGTGCAACGCGGATCCGGAGTGAGCTCTGTTGGCCTATTTTCAGGCCTAATTTTTGACGCTTCGCATCGGGAACAGTGTGCGATGCCTTCGGGCTTTAAATCTTGTAATTCCGGTTCACTGCAAATGTCCGCGACGAACCCGCATCTTATTTGTATGTGGTGTCTGGGCGAGCACCGTGACTCTACGGACTGTGAAGCCTGCTAACAGCTGAAACTGAAGTCTCGGTGGAAGTGCCGTATGAAGCTTCTCTTGGCACGGCTGTCCCGGTCGGAGTCATCTGGCCCCCCCAGCCTTGTCGTTGACTGCAGGTCCCTCTACTGTTCGGTTCCGCCGTCGATCGCCCTCTGGGGTCCGGGGCAGTCGTTCTCCACTTGGTAAGTCAAGCCGTTTGTCGCCTAGGTCATCAACCTCACCTTCTTCTGTTGTCAGGGGCACTGGTTCCCAGAACCTTCCGGACGTGCGCTCTTGATGGTCACTCCCCCTTTATCCACCCTTTCCGGGTGTGGGGGCGACTGAGGCCCAAATGGAGGCCTATGCTACGGCTTTACAGGCCTCCCTTTGGTCCTATCCCATTCCTGGGAAGTCCTCAGGACCTCTGTTTCTTGTAGGGTCTCCGATGGACTCGCCGGCGGGTTCGCTCCCCGCGCCAATTGGGCCCTTGCGGCCCAGGAACGTCAGAGATGGGGTGTCGTTAGGGCGCAGCCCGGCTGGGTCCCCCTCTATGCTCCACATTGAAGAACCGGAATAACCCACTTACTGGGTCTCGGCAGCGGGGGAACCGCCCAAGTCTTCCATACCCTTCATACGTAGTAAAAGGAGACACAGGAGCCTTTGTCTGCAGGAGGAACCCAGATTTATTCAAATAGCCCGGGCTATAGAACAGAGTCCCAAGCTCGTTAGAAACAAGACAGAGGAGGCGGCTGCTTTACTCCGCAGCTTACAAGCCTTTTATACTTTTTCATTCCAGTCTTTTGGTTGTTAGTCCATTGTTCAATCAGGGCAGTGTTTGCAGTTGATAACCAGATCCAGACGATGTTTGTAGTTGGTGACTTGGTCAAGGCTTGGTACTCAAATCATTGTTCACTCAGCTTGATCAAAGCACGGTCATTCAGGTCATTGTTCGATCAGCTTGTTTAAAGCTCAGTCATTCAAACCATTGTTCAATCACCCTGATCAAGGCTCAGCAGTCAGACCATTGTCCAGATAACCTGATCACGGTGTCAAGGATGTTTACCAGGCAGAGAGCAGGAGATGGAAAACAAATCATTTACACAGGGCGTGAGTGTCTCATGGCTTTCTGTTGAACTGCAAATAACAGGGGGGGTTGGGTGTGCGACAGTTCCTGGGCAGAAATGCAGGCTGCAAGATGTTTTCTGTCGTGTCGGTTAGAATTTCCTCAGGCATCAACAGAAACAACCAGGTGAGTCGTGTGGAAGTGTTTGACACGAAATGGAAATGAAAAAACAATGGAGTCCCCGTACAAATGATGCCGATCAGAAGAACACTTTTCCTCAGACCCTCCTTTTGCCATTGAGTGGCAAATACTTTAAGAAATGTCAATGTTCATAAGGCCATCGGTTTCTTGTTGGAGCATCATAATCATCATATTGGTGTTGTGAATGTTAGAGGGTGGAGGCTTGATGGTCTGGACACACATTGTAGAGAGCACTGGCAGGCACTGAAAGCACAAACAGCAGGAGACCAGGACAGTTACTCGCAAAGAAGATGAGGACCCTCCACCCCCACTGGGAAAGGAGGCCCCAGATCCAGCCTGTGAGGGACCAGTTGCCTTCATCCAGATAAATTTCGGAAGAAAGGCGATGCAGACGTTGGATGGCTTCGTACACTGTAGGTGCGTTGTCTGGGATGTACACGCAGAAGCTGGAGCCGATCAATTTACACACACCACCACGATCAGCAAGGATGACGTCTAGGACCATGCGGTTCTGAAGTGCTATAAGGCGGTCCGCCTGTAGCTCTGCAGTGACGTTGGAGAGGGCACCAGCTGTTACTGTGATGGTGGCTTCAAGGACCCTGGTCAGTCCTCGTACAGCACGACTGTTTGCCATGGGGCCCCAGAATGGAAGAAAACCTTTAAAGAAGTCCCCAGTTTCCTGGCCTGCTGTATCCTCGGCTTATATGACGCCCCTACGTGAGCGACGTAGAGTGCCTTTCATCAACAGGTGGTAACCCCCATGGGTAGAATACGATGGTGGAAGGAGGATGGCCAGATAGCAGGTATCAGACCAGTTACGGGGGAGCCAAGTGTAGGCGGCAGTGCCACATATGAAATTGGGGGATGCCACCAGCTTCGGAGGAGATGTAGAGTTTAAAGCTTTTGTGATATCACAAGTACTGGTACCAACTTTCCTAGTCCCTAGGCCATGGAGGCAGACACGGCCTTGCACATTTATGACATTCACAGTGTCTCGTTCATCGGGCAGTATCCTTCTTGTGCGGAATCTGGAAAACGTTCGTCGAGTGGTTGAGTTGAATACTACTATCTCGCCGAGTTCATCTGGTGATAGTAGCGATGTGGATGAGCTGGTCGGGCAAAAAGGAGCATTGGCATGACCAGATCTGTTCCTCCAGAAGTCATCCCGAAATGCTCCAAGGGCAGAATTGGCAGTACCATTGACAGTGTAGGCCTCCTGTATCAACATCCACCATGCAAGACAAGACCCAGAGATGGAAAAGGGGTAGGGAAAGAATGGGACAGGCTGTATCATGAAATGCGGCATCAGTCCACAAACCCAGCAGTTGGAAGTGTTCATGATCAGCTGATGATGATGCAACATTTGGATGAAGGTGTTATTGAAGAATTCTGCACAGCTGGGTATTCATGGGCTGGTAGCGTGTAATACTGGTGCTCTGCAGGAGTCGGGGTAGGAGTTGGTGAGGTAACAGGATGGTAGATTAATAACAGCCAACCAAGGATAGACATGATGAGGGAGACAAACAGTGTCACCACGGTGACCATGGAGCATTTACTATGTCGGAGACTGACATATTGTTTCTGGATTCGGGTCTTTTGGACGGCAGCCATTGTGCTAAGCCAGGGACCTCTAGTGGCTGTCTGTGATTGGTGGTTGCTTCACTGGGCGCAGGTGCCAAGAGCCCTATGGCGTACCTTATTCTGACACACAATGCACTACTCTCAGCCGGGGAGATCACAGCCCTACAGCCTATAGGCACTTGGCGAAGTCAAGGGCAAGTCTTCCCTCGGGGTGCAGGTATGGCCTCATGCACCTGGTGATAAAGAGTACGAAAGGTATTAGTTAGACTGTACAGATAATCAGTTAATACAGGGTATTCAACATCAGACAGTTTCTTAGGCCGCGGGACACCCCATACATTGGCAGGCCACCCGAACACAATCTCATGAGGGGATAGCCCTACCCTGGTGTGGGCCGTTGTTCTTGTAGACAATATGGCCAAGGGCAGAGCATCAACCCAAGTAACATCTGTCTCGCCTACTATTTTGGCCATTTTCGTTTTTAGGATGCCATTGTACACCTCCACTAGACCTGCTGACTGGGGATGGTTATCTGCATGAAATTTTTGTTTTATACCCAATGCTGTACAGATATATTTCATAATTTGAGCCTTAAAGTATGTCCTGTTGTCACTCCAGACCAAGCGGGGCAAACCAAATCGTGGGAGGTACTCTTTTAATAGCATTTTGGCGGTAGTGATAGCGGTGCAGTCTTTGACGGGGTGGGCCTCCACCCATCGGTTGAAGGTACAGACCTATCAGGACATATTTCAAATTGTTACATCGGTCCATCTGGATGTAATCTATTTGGAGGAGGTAGGAGGAGAGAATCCTCCCTTAGGAGTAACTGTGCCTTTTCCTGGGTTATACATAAGGCAAATCATGCATGTTTTAACCGGCTTTTCAGCATATATGCTGGTATCTTAGAGTTGTACCATGGAGGTTCCAACAGTTTACATATCCCTTTTGCACTAATGTGAGCAGTACCATGAGCCATCGTAACTACTGGTAGCACATGACTGTCAGGTAATATCCATTGTCTTTCCATAGTCGTACGGACCCAGCAACCATCAATTCCCTCCTTTGCTAATTGCTCCTTCCACACTCCTTCCACACCCTTAGTTCCTCAGGAGTAGTATGGGACTGAATATCGATCACACTCTGTACTGTGTTTTCAACTATGCCCTCGTCTGCAACCCACCTAGCGGGGCCTCCTACATACATTCCTTCCCTTTTCCTAAGAACTGTTTGTCTGGCCGTCTGGACAGCCAGGGCATTGCCTTTCCCAACATCATCTATCACTTTCTTATGGGCCTTACATTTTATAATGGCCACCTTTATGGGTAGTGTCAGGGAGTCTAACAATCGGTGAATTAGGGGGCCATGTTGAATCTTGGTCCCATGGGAATTAAGGAAATTCCTTTCTTTCCATAACCTCCCGAAGTTGTGGGCCACCCGAAGGAATAATGGCTGTCAGAATAAATATTTACTGTCATCCCTTGGCTTAACTCACAGGCTCTAGTGAGGGCCACTAATTCTGCTGCTTGAGCAGAGCACTGCGGAATCTGAGTTGTTTCTACTACTTGCCCTAATGTCGTGAGGGCGTAGGTGGCTGAGGTTTTAACATCTGGCCCTCTGAGACATGAACCGTCCACATACAGTGTACCTTCTGGTTCTGCTGTCGGGTTATCCTGTAAGTCAACCTGTCCCTTCGTCTCCTCCTCTGTCCTTAATATGCAGTCATGTGGGTTTAAGCGGGCATCCTGACTATTCAGTGGGAATAATGTGGCAGGGTTTAGTACAGTGCATCTCTTGATGTTAATGTGGCTGGAAAAGAGTGTCAGTTCATATCCTGTGAGTCGTGCTCTAGTGAGGTACTGTGTCATGGTGTTATTAAGGAGGGTATCTACAGAATGGGGGACCATCAGAGTCAGGGGGAGTTCATGACGATCCCCACACTCTGACGGACAATGAGGGCAGCCGTAGCGGTCGTCCGTAGGCATCCTGGGAGAGCCCTTGCAACAGGATCTAAGGTGGCTGACAAATAGGCACATGGCCGATGGTGACCTCTGAACATCTGGGTCAAGACAGCGCATGCACAGTCGTCTGTCTCATGTACAAAAAGAAAAAACTGTTTGCTATAATCAGGAGTACCGAGGACTGGAGCAGTACACAGAGCCCTCTTTAAATCTTGGAAGGCCTGCGCATGGTCTCTAGTCCATGGAAAGAAACTGTCCGATATGTCTTTAGTGGTGAGGGCAAGAAGAGGTTTGACCATGGCCGAAAATTTGAAAATCCACTGTCTACAGTATGAGGTTAGGCCCAGTGGCGGTTCCTGCATGGGGGCGTTTGGGCGCCGCCCCCCCTGCTTTCTCACCGTGCGAGAAGGCAGAAACAAATGGTAGTTATTGCCTTAATATAACTACCATTTGTGATTTGTTTCTGCATTCTCGCACGGCGAGAAACTGAAAGCAGAACTTCCTTCCTGGTTTAGAGTCAGAGTGGGCGGTGTGTTACTCGAGGGCAGGGGGGAGTGGCTTGGGGGAGTGGCTTGCCCACTGTTGTTAATACTGATTGTTTGGGCTGCCTGAGGCCGCCCAAACAGACAGTATTAACTACAGTGGGAAAGCCACTCCCCCAAGCCACTCCCCCCCTGCCCTCGCGTAACACCACACACTCAGTCTCCCTTTTCTCTCTGTATGCTGCTGCAGCAGCATACAGAGAGAAAATGACGTGGCCTGGGGCAGCCGGCCGCCCCAATCAAAAACGTGGTGGTGGGAGGGAGGCTGCCTGCTGCGCCGCCTTCCTGTGATGACGTGCTGCAGGACTTGAAAAGAGGAAGGCGGGAGTCGGGAAAGAGTCTCTCCGGACGGTGAGTTTATTTTTTTTTATTACCCGTTCCTATTTCATTTAAATTCATACTTTTGACTTTTCCATTTGCTTGTAAGCGCTTAGATGCGATCCAGTCTAGGAAGCAGAGCTAGCTACATAAACAGCCATTCACTACCTCCCTGCAGCACAACGCACATTGCAAGCAGACAGTGCCGGCGACAAGAGGGTTAGAACATCCCTGGTCCTTAAATCAAAGGGGGGGAAGAAGTGAGAGTTGTCGGTGCAAGTATGTGACAGGCCCTTAAGTGCAAAGCAAAACGGTTTTGCTCCGGGGCTTTAAACAAGGGCGGGCAGGACAGTGACAGCTGCAGAGGAATCCAGGAAGGGTGAGGTGTGGGGGGTTGAGCAAAAAAACATAGGCGGACGCTGCTCACCGGCACCACAGACCTGAAACTATCCACTCAAGCTTCACAATTGTACCTGGCCACCTATTTCAACCCGCTGGCTTCAAGTCGGCACAGCCGCAAATACCTCAGCACCTAATCCGATGCTTACAGTTTAAGCAGAATCTGTGATCCTGGACAGATCACTACATTGACCAGTTAGTTTCATTACTTCCGTCTTGCCAATACTATAACAAGTTAGAAGCAAGTTAAACATCATGTGACCGATCGGTTTCTTCCAAAGAAAGGGGGTAGTTTGCAATAATGTATTAGTACCACACATCACAGGGGACACTACGCTTGGGACAGCGCTGCATACGCCCCATCAGTTTCAAATTCCACCAGCCGCCACTGGTTAGGCCTATGGAGGCTCGCACCTGCTTTTGTGTTCGTGGGGCCGTCATAGCATTGATAATGGCTACACAATCAACGGTGATTTGCCTTCCCTCCCTCGAGAGGAGATGACCTAAATAGGTCACCTTCTCTTGACAAAATTGAAGTTTTTTCAAAGAGACTTGGTTATTATGGAGGGCAAGGTGGCGTAACAAACAGAGAGTAGCTTCTTTACATGATGGGGCAGAATTTGCAGCAATGAGGAGGTCATCTACATATTGTAATAGTGTGGAGTTATCAGGGAGTTCCAAGGAATCTAGTTGACTTTTGAGGGCTTGACTTTAGATACTGGGGCTCTCGGTGAAATCTTGAAGGGCGCGGCAGAATCTAAAGCTCCGCCCACCAAGGGAGAAACCAAAAAAATGTCTGCTGTCAGGATGTAAAGGAATGCTGAAAAAAGCATTCTTCAGGTCTATCAGGTAGATTCATCAAAGACCCGTTTTGCGAGTCTTTAATAGCGATTCATAAGGAATCGCTATTACAGACTCGCAAAACGGGATTCATGTAGGAATCGCAAAATATATTGCGATTCCTACACATTCCTTATTTGCGATTAGCAAATTGCTAATCGCAAATAAGGAATAACTCCCCATTCATTCCTATGGGCCTAAAGGCCCATAGGAATGAATGAGATAGCGATTTCAAGGGTGCCAGGGGTGTCCAAAGGACACCCTGTAGCACCCCTGAAATGCAAATTTACACAGGTGTTGCGCACACACATGTCCAAAGGACTGTGTGTGTGTAACATGCAACAGAGAAAAATTCACTGAAGTGCTTTTTTCTACTTTTTCCGCTATTTACCACGAAGTCAGACTTCGTGGTAAATAGCGACCAAATATTGCGAATTCGCAATTTAAAATTGGTTCATGTATTGCATTTAAGGAATCTCTAATAGAGATTCCTTAAATCCAATTCCTCGCAAATATGCGATATTGCAAATAGCGATTTTTGCATTTGGGATGATAAATCCCAAATGCAAAAATCGCACTCGCAAAGGGCCAGGTTCTCAGAATCTGGCCCTTTGCGAGCGCTATTTAGCTTCATGAATCGGGCTGAATGACAGAAAAGTGCGTTGCGTGAGAAGGGACCATCGTTAAGAGGGCTGTAATGTCGGGGACAACAGGATATTGGGAGATTGTTATTTTGTTAAGGGCTCTCAGGTCAATCACGAATCTGTATATTTTAGGGGAGAGAGCATCTCCATTGGTCTTTTTAGGAACGGGAATAATGGGACTGTTACAGATATTGCCACGACGCCCTTGTCTATTAATTCAGATATTATTGTTAAAAGGACCATTTCTCCTTCCGCGGGTAGTCGATACTGCCGGAGGCGGGGGAGAAGTGCACCTGGCTGGATGCGTACCACATGAGGGGATATGTTGAGACACCCTACATCAGTGTCTGATGATGCCCAGAGGGAGGAAGATAAAGACTGCAATTCTGGTGGTAGGGGACCAGACAGATACATATAGGAAGCTGCGGTGGGAGAAATTGTTAGGGATACACCTTGGGGACTACATGATATGGTCGCATACAGAGCTTTCAGTAAATCCATGCCTAATAAGTTTTCACTGCAACCTGTAGTAAGGACCAAGGGAGCGTCAACATGTGCAGAGCCAATATCGTGAGGGAGGGGTTCGGAGACAGGGCTCGTCACAGGTGTTCCTGCAAAACCCACGGAGACATTCATATTGCCAGAAAGGGGTGCCTCCGGGACTGACAGACATGCAATAGAAGACCTGGTGGCCCCAGTATCCAAAAGAAAATTCTGATTGTTCTCCACAACTGACATTTGAACATACGGGCCCCTTTGATCCACTGGAATTTGCACTCTGGTAATACCCCTTTCCTGGCTGTCCTAGGCTTGTTAGGACCCTGTCTCATCAACTTCGTCATAATCATCATTGTAATAAGTGCGTGGTGCTTCGTACCCATCAAACCTATTGGCTGGGCGCGGCCAGCCGGGAGCGTCATCCCTGGGCCTACGTTCTTTATCCTGTGGATGGGGCGGGCCATGGTCCCTAGTCGGCCTCCCCTCCCTGGGAGTGCGAGGACGAGTTTTCCCTGTTCGGATGTTTTCAGCTAACACGGGACACTCACCTATCCAATGGCCGTACCCTTACAATAAGCACACTGATCTGTTTGGAGGGCTCCCGTACGTTGAACGCTGGAGGGGGTAGCTGGTGAGCCCTTGGAGGGGGTTGAGGTCTCAAATTCCCACGGGCATCGGGACCTCGAGGAGTGTAAGCCAGCTGCAGAAGTGCATTAGTCTTAATATCCCTAACCTTCTTACTTTCCTTGTCTCTATCTCCATTCTCCCTATTCTCGTGGTATTGTGTGATAGCCAAGGTACCACTCACAGTTTGGCAGACCACGTACTTTCAATTTTCTTAAGCCTGGCGGAAATCTCAGGAAGCAAGTTGCTGACAAACTTATCGAAAAACACTGGGCCAGAACCTGGGGTCCGGGGATCCAAACCACTATGTCCCTTGTATTCTGTCTCAAAACAGGTAAAGAAGTCAGGCACATTCTCATCTTTTCGCTGCCTACAGGCGTTTATTTTATCCCAGTTAATGACAGTTTCCGGCAAAAGTGTTTTCATAAACGTTATTATTTTACCGGGCAAAGTCAGGATGGCAGCTTCTGGTTTAGTCCCTCCTACCCTTGCTTCTTTCATAGCCTCTAGGTCAGCCCATTTACCATCAAACGCCACTTCATGGTCAGTATGTCGAATCTTGTCCCAAATTTCAGTAGGGAAAACTGTACCAAAAAGTAAATCTATATCCTCAAGAACGAGAGTACCTGCAGATATAATCTGACCTAATTCTCTGTAAAAGGCAGCCAGATTCTTCCGGGGATCTGGTAATTGTCCTTTTAACTGCATTACTTCTGACCTTTTCCGAGGAGCATGAACCCAAAGCCTGCACCAGTGTGCCTCAACAGCCCCCCGGCCATTATGTTGGGCATCGGTAAGTGCGTTAACAAAGACAGGGGCCGCCTCTCTCATTGGCATAGCTGTTTCTAGAGGGGTGATGGAAAAAGCGGTCATATCACGGTAAGTCATTAAAGCAGACATAGGGCCAAACATCCCCTCTTCCTGAACATCGCCTCTTCTTGTTTGTGACCAATAATCCGGTGGGTATCTGCATAAGCGCATTCTCGAATCTTTTGCATGACCAGAGTACACATGTATTCAGGTGGTCTATTCCATAATAGTCCACTGGGAAAAGGTGGACCATATGTCTTTAAAGGCATAAATATTCCCGTTATTTATCCAACATTCACACTGTTGCTTCTGTAGGTCATTTTTACAAAGGGACGAAAAGCTGACTGCAGAGCGCAAGGAGGCCAGTCGGGGGGAATTCAACAATTTCTATAAATCCTGCTTAACTGTAGACCACAGGGAAGTAGGAAAAGGGCGGGTAGGGGTAAAGCCGCAGGGGTTGGGCAGATGGAGATTTGTTGTCATTCCTGCAGCGAGGACAGGGTTAGCGGGCGTGGTCGGTGTCATAGGAAAAATTGGGAGGGTTGGTGTGACAGGGAGAACAGTAGGAGGGGCAGTGGGGGCAGGAGTGGGCGGTGGCGGGGGGACATGCGGGTGTGGGGCATCAGGGCAGGGTACATTGGGGCATATGCAGGAGGGCTTTCTAGCATGGTATCAAGCAAGGAATCACCTTCTTCTCCCTCTTTCATATGGCCCTTTCCTTTCTCCTCACGAGCTGGATAACATTTTTGTACCCGGGCCCCATGCTCCCTATCGGCTATTTCCACCGATTTTGTCATTTGATTTTGTAAATTTTCTCTGGCGTGGTCGGCCATTGAGATACATTCCTATTTTCTTTCTTGAGCCTTCTGCTTTCTAGCTCTCTGCTCTATCTCTTTCCTCCAAAATCAGACAGATTCTAACATAGACGGGCGCGTTTTTCTTTTCATTAATTGTTCCTCTAAGTTGGCGAGAACTTGGGAATTAAAGGAGCCATAAAGTGGCCACTGTAATTCTGCGTTACTTTGTTTCGTATATTTTACCCAGAATGAGGAAAACATTATGGCAGAAGGGCCATGTTTAACATACATCGTATGGCCAGGGGTCCTTTCTGGAGGAAGCGGACAAGCCGCCTCCCGGTGAGAGTCCTGCGTACACATACAACAACATAATTTCTTGAACTTATTACTGACTGGCATGCTTGTAAACAGATAACAGACACTAGCGGGTTTTAAAAACCCACCTTGCTTGCTTGGCTTTTGCAAAAGTCAATAACAGCAGAATCATACAGACTTGGTGGGTGATCAGTCCACCCTTACCTTACAGGGGTAGTTCTCTTCTGTAGATGTAGGGCTGTGTCCTGCTCCAGAAAGTTTTTGCTAGGGGACTCCAGCGAGGACGCGGTCATGTGGCCCAGACCGGGTGGGGAGGAACAGCGGGCGTGTTGTTCGGCTTACCGGATTGCAAGAATCCCTCGGGTAGGGTGCCTCCGTCGGAGTCTCTCCGTGCACCTCCTCACATCCACCGGGCCTGACCTTCGTACTCGTGGAGTCCTTGTTCGGGCACCATTTGAAGAACCGGAATAACCCACTTACTGGGTCTCAGCAGCGGGGGAACCACCAAAGTCTTCCATACCCTTCATACATAGTAAAAGTAGACACAGGAGCCTTCATCTGCAGGAGGAACCCAGATTTATTCAAATAGCCCGTGCTATGGACCAGAGTCCCAAGCTCATTAGAAACAAGACAGAGGAGGCTGCTGCTTTACTCCGCAGCTTACAAGCCTTTTATACTTTATCATTCCAGTCTTTTGGCTGTTAGTCCATTGTTCAATCAGGGCAGTGTTTGCAGTTGATAACCAGATCCAGACGATGTTTGTAGTTGGTGACCTGGTCAAAGCTTGGTACTCAAATCATTGTTCACTCAGCTTGATCAAAGCACGGTCATTCAGGTCATTGTTCGATCAGCTTGATCAAAGCTCGGTCATTCAAACCATTGTCCAATCACCCTGATTAAGGCCCAGCAGTCAGACCATTGTCCAGATAACCTGATCACGGTGTCAAGGATGTTTACCAGGCAGGGAGAAGGAGATGGAAAAAGAAAAATTTACACAGGGCGTGAGTGTCTCATGTCTTTCTGTCGAACTGCAAAGAACAGGGGGGGTTGGGTGTGCAACAGTTCCTGGGCAGAAATGCAGGTTGCAAGATGGTTTTTGTTGTGTCAGTTAGAATTTCCTCAGGCATCAGCAGAAAAAAACCATGTGGGTCGTGTGGAAGTGTTTGACACGAAATGGCAATAAAAAAACAATGGAGTCCCGGTACAAATGATGCCGCTCAGAAGAACACTTTTCCTCAACGTGGAGTCGTTAGGGCGCGGCCTAACCTGGTCCCCCTCTTCGACTCACGGTGCCTCTGCCGCGTCGCATAGCCCCGCGGGGCTCCCTGTGGCACCGCAGGTGGTTGCCAGTGCTCATAGTCCTGACTTGAGCACACCTCAGTCTTCCGGGCAGGCGGTCGCCTGTCCGGAGCCGGGGTCGGCGCTGTCCCAGCCTCCTCTCCTTTCTTTGGAATCAGAGCCTGCTCTGGATGAGGCGGAGCCGGCACCGGAGCGGCACCGGAAGTTTGCCTCGCCGGCCCTGATGCCATCTCCTTCTTCAGAGGGGGAGATTATCAAAGTTTTAGCGCAGGATGGCGCTGACTCAATACCCGAGGCTGCAGATTCGGTGTCTGACGAGGCACAATCATCATCAACACGCGTCGTTTCAGTGCTGTGTCGACGCCAACCCGGCCGGCGTCACCGGAGCAAGTTTTACCAGTGCCCCCCTTGGAATTTTTGGAGCCTCCTCAGGAGCTCCCAGATCCGGCAGGCTGTTTGCCTCCCCAGGAGCCAGGTCAGGATCCTCATTCTTCCATGGGGCTTCCTTCCGTGGGGCATTGGGCGCATCCTCAGTGTTTCTTTCTGTTTCTTTACCCTGCGTATCATTGCTCTTCATTGGCTCCCCATCAAGCAACGGGCAATGTTCAAACTTGGCTGCCTTACTTTTCAAGCCCGGACGGGCACGGCTCCTGCCTTTATCAACTCCGCCATTACCAACTACTGCCCTTCTAGAGATCTTCGCTCATCCACCAAATCCCTACTAGTCATTCCCCGCTTCAAGAAACAAAGATCAGGAGGCCAGAAATCCGCTGTCCTTGCGCCCACTTTCTGGAACACCCTCCCACCCCATATCAGACTCTTTCCCTCCTACATGGAGTTCCGCAAGGCCCTCAAGACTCTCTTGTTTCAGCAGGCTTTCAGTCTATAGTCCTCTGTATTCTCTCTTGCCCAGGAATCCCTCTAGCGCCATGAAACTGCATTGTGAACGTGCGCTCTATACATTTTTAAAAATTAAAAATTCAAATTGGGAGGGTCAGCCTACAACCCTCCTCCACTGATGAGCTGTATTCCCCTCCACGGAGGGCTACTGAGGCTTGTGCAGCTTTTTTGAGAGTGGTCTCTTTGGCCACCAGCATTTTGAATATGCAACCCCCTTGCTTGAGGTCCTCCACAGTGGGTCAGGCAATGTGGAGCTGCTTTTGCCTTTTGAGGCTTCCCTTTATGATGCCCTCTTGGGTACTTGTGTTCAACCTGCTTCGGGTGACCCGGTGGCTCGTTCAGTTTTTGCACCACCACCGTCCAGTTCCACATGATCCGGTCTGTCTTTTTGTGCACCCTGATGCGCAGGGGTTTGTGTTGCAGACGGCCTTTCCTTCTCTGCCCCCTCTAACGCTTTCTCCCTCTCTGGAGACCAGGGGGCTTGAATTCTGGGGTAGGAACGTCTTTGCATCCACTAGTGCGGCTCTGCCCTGTGGGACTCTGCAAAGTCTTTGCTTACTGCCACCTCCGAAATCTCTCGCATTGATCTCCTTCCCTCCATCCGGGATGGCCGCAACCTTGCCGAATTCACAATTCATTCAGGCTTAAATACTGCAGATTCTTTGGGCCGAGCTATGGAGAGTTCTGTTGCCTTCAGGCGATACGCCTGGTTGCGAGATAGTGTCTTCCCTGAAAATATCCTGGAGCATTTGGTTGCTTTACCCTTTGATGGGGTTTTGCTTTTAGATGCTCACGCTGAGTCAGCGGTTTACCGGCTCCTGGCAGGCTTTCATCTTCACCCCTAATGCTTTTTAGGTGTTTCTTCTGTGGTGCTTTTCATTTCGCATCCTTTAGATACGTTCTGTGTTTAACATGGGCAGTGAGCCATACGTCTTCTTTTTTCTTCAATGGTGCTTACCCTTTTATTAGCATCCCTTGGATGCTTTTGCTTTCAACCGCCTATTCGCCTTCTGTGGCCGTGTTCCACAGGTTGCTGTGTCCTCTGACTGTGATTTCAGCCGGTGGCTTGGCTTGGTATGTTATTACGGGCCAGAACTCTGTTCACGGGTTTGGTTCGTTAATGCGTTCTTTTGGCCTGGCTTATAGCCCTAAGAGGTGTCCCCCGTTGTTGGGTTATACATACTTCATGAGGGGTACTTGTACGCTATTATATAGCTTTGCTTATCTCACCTGAGCCTGGAGATCATGTGGGCTCCATGCGTCGCTTAGTGGTCCGCTGTATAGAGTTCTATGTTTTTCGCTGATGCCATATGCTTACACCATGGTCATCCAGCTCCTTGAGAGGTTTCCTTGTCTCCTCTTTAAAAACGGCTCCTACCTGCCCTTACTGTGCTAGGTAGAATCAGGTATGGGCATGTTTATGCTCCTGGTGGTTCTGTTTATGCTGGTTATATTTATACTTTATATATACGTGCAGGTAGCCTTGGTACCCTCTTCCTGCGTCGCCACCTCTTGTCGAGGCTGCAAGGTCTGGACAATATCTCCATGTGGGGGGTGCTTTCGGAGTTGCTTCGAGTTGTTATAAGGGCGTCCTTGCTTACACTTCCTGGAGTGATTTCCTAAATCTATGCTCCTTTTTTAGTGTTCGACGCTGTGCGTGTCTTTTCTGGAGTGTTGGTCTCGGTTTCTGAGACTCTTGCTACCATTCGTTAACTTGGTGTTTTTGGCGCCTCCCTTCGGATATGCCTTTTTTCACATTATCACCTACTCTTGTTACGAGGCTCCGCCTGCGGGACAGTTTTTCTCATTGCACCTCTAAGCGCTATCCTGCCTAGAACTGTGCAGAACTGTTGCCGCTAGAACTATGCCCCTAGAACTATGCCCCTGTGCTGTGCCACTAAGCGCTGTGCTCATAAAAGCGCTAACTTGCCATCACCGGCGCCGCCCAGTACCTGTGCTTGGGAGCTGTGTCCAGGAAAGCGCTAATTTGCCATCACCACTGCGACCCTGGCGTTGAGAGTCTCGGAGACTTCCTGCATTGGCTGCATTTGTGGATCCCCGCTGGGCACCTCTACGGAGCGCGCCTTGGGGCCAGAGAGTCCCCGCCATGGCCCCGGCGCCTACTGAGCGAAGTCCCAGCTGCTGCCTGAGTCCCGCGCTGGGCCTGCAAAGCCAGAACAGCCGTCATCACATGACGGGGTGCCGCCGCGTCATCGGCTGCACCCCCCTTGCTGCCGCGCAGCCATTGGCCTTTGCTGCCGCGCCCCCAGCAAACCGCGGTGTGGTTGGCGGATGCGGGCGCACCTGCCAAGGGCCGAGCCTGATTGGTTCCCGGGCTGTAAGGAGCATCGGGAGACCCAGGACCGTCCCTGAACCTTGACGAGGGGGCTCCCAGGAGAGGGAGAGCCCCCGATCTGTCCCAGGCCTGTGAGGAGCTGCGGGGAGCCCGCATAGCCTGCCCGCATCATGCTAAGAGGCCACAACGAAGGTAACACCCCCTGGGGGAGGGCGAAAGACTGCAGAGATAATGGAGGCTGCCGAGGAGCCTCGAGGAATTAGTCAGGCAGCCCCGTGTCCGCCCCTCCCCTCCCGAGACTGCAGCTGGCCCCCGTTGGCCCTGGTTAACCCCATAAAGGCCTGTGGGCCCTAAAGGCCTAGAGTGAGGAGGAAATTGGCTAAGGGCCTCCTGAACTGGGCACCAGACTTCCATGATTGTTAATATACTGTGCTGGAGTTAACCCCTTAGATGCTATCAATGTTTCTGTTGTGCCAGTTAGGCAACTGTTGAGCTATTTCAATAATCCCCCAGCACAAGAGATGGTTTAATGTCATGAACAAACCCCATTTGAAGTCCAGGTTACAGGAAACGTTATTGCCTAGACTGCCCTGAGCAGAGTGCTATGTTCAATGAAGTAATACTAGAGATATGTTGACCCCAATTGCCTATGCCTGAAAAGTGATATTGCCTAAATAACAGTGAATTACTTACCTGCACTGGAGAAAGTCTAGATAAAGAGTCTTGTTTGAAGCAACAATCTGGTGTGGTGTCATTTTATTGCGTGTGCCTCCCTGTCTCAGTGTGAGTGTGTGCTGCACTTCTGCTTTACACATTGCCTTCGGGTGCCTTCCTGCATAATTCCTCATGGTACTCTCAGTCTATTCTGTCTGTTGAGATGTTCTTCCCTTGTTGCACTCAGAGAGGGGTCTTCGCTTAGCTTGCGGGGCTCTTTCTCACAGTTTCCACTTATATGTGTAGGCAGTGTCTAATTCTGTCTTTAAGATGTTGTCTTCCACCATACTCCTTTCTTATTCACGGATTGTTCATCCCTCACACACTGCTCACATGCTTTCACAGTTTTTGGTTGGTGGCTCCGCGTTGTGCAGCGGAAAAGTTTCTTCGAAGAAAACTGACGTTAGCGCGCCAGGAGGTCTTATATGACCTCGCTGACATCACGTACGAGGATGACATCAGGGCGGGGTCGTGTGGAGCCGTCCCCCAGCGCGCATAGGTGCTGCTGCAAAACAATTCCAGATCCAGTCTCACACCTGGGGATATTCTAAGTTAAGGAATCTGCGGCTAGACAACGTCTCTACCAGATACATCGTTACCGAAGGTAAGTAACTTGTACGTTACTGCCCTTTCAAAATGCAAGGGCTTAACTTTTCATTGATGACTTACTATCAGATCTATTGTCACATTGCTCAGTCAGCCCTTCTTTTTATCAGCATGTTGAAGTAGAAAGAATTGCACACCAATGGCACCAGGCTATTCTACCATGTATTTAGATGGATCTCTGAGAAGAGGGAATACAGAATAATCTTAAGAACACAATAGTACTATTTAGCAGGTGACATTTATGTCACCTGTTAAATAGCGACTCCCTCAACCCATCACAGTCCGGTTTCTGAGTAAACCACAGCACCCAGACCGCCCTCATCGCAGCTACCGACGACATCAGGTCCATGCTCGACAACGGGGAAACGGCCGCCCTCATCCTCCTCGACCTCTCGGCCGCCTTCAACACTGTCTGCCACCGCACCCTAACAACACGCCTCCACCACGCCGGCATCCAGGGAAAAGCCCTGGAATGGATCACCTCCTTCCTCGCCGACAGATCCCAGCTAGTCCGCCTTCCTCCCTTCCACTCAGCAGCCACCAAGATCATCTGCGGCGTTCCTCAAGGCTCCTCGCTCAGCCCCACCCTCTTCAATGTCTACTTGAGCCCCCTCGCAGCCATCGCATGCCAACACAACCATAACATCATCTCCTACGCTGATGACACCCAGCTGATTCTCTCCCTCACCAACGACCCCGCCACCACCAGAGCCAGCCTCCAGGAAGGAATGAAAGACGTCGCGGAATGGATGAAGCTCAGCCGTCTGAAGCTGAACTCGGACAAGACGGCAGTCCTCATCTTCGGACCATCCCCCTCCGCCTGGGACGACTCCTGGTGGCCCCCTTCTCTGGGCACCGCCCCCAAGCCCACAGACCACGCACACAACCTGGGCTTCATCCTGGACTCCTCCCTCATGATGACCAAGCAAGTCAACGCCGTCTCAACATCCTACTTCAACACCCTGCGCATGCTCCGAAAAATCTTCCGGTGGATCCCCACCGAAACCAGAAAAAAGGTCACCCAGGCCCTCGTCACCAGCCGACTGGACTACGGGAACGCCCACTACTCAAGACCTGGCTCTTCGAGCATTAGCAGCACCCCTCTCCCAGCGCCTTGAGACCCTAGAGGGTGAGCAGCGCGCTCTACAAATTCATTGATTGATCGATTGATTATGTAGCCCTCAAGCATTGGATTAGGAAAAGTAAGGCCTGCCACGCTCCTAAATTCTCCTCTGAACCGAACATCAGTGTAAGAAATTGGGTTATTAGTTGAGGGGGGTAAGTACTGTCAAATAATAATCACAATGCTTGTCAGGGTGAACAACTGAAGTCGCTAAATAAAGCTGATCTCAGCCTCCTGGTAGCTGTGGCTCAAAGCAGACAGGCTTATGTTAGAGGCACCATATAAAATACAAGAGATTTTATTTTAAACTTTTTTTAAGTAGGAATAGAGCCAAGAAACACAAAGTGATAATGATAGTCAATGGTCTCGGTAGGCCGGGACCTAGGTGTAATTTAACGCTGACTGCTATGGAGTGTGTGCCAGGTACCCTTACCCAGGTCTTTCCTGTCAAAGGCTTGATCTTCTTACTTCAGTCCTTTAAGCCTCAATCCACCACAGGAGTATTGAGGAGTACACTTCTAAAGCCCGCCCAGGACCTCCTGGGAGGCAGTTAGAGACTCACAAGGTGGCAGGGAGAGGCCAACAAGAGGGCCCAGTCCATTTCCAGGTGTCACTTGTCAGCTGGGGACTCCTAGGAAAATGTCACTTGTAGCATGCTGTGAATCTGTCGATTGAGCAGGAGGTCAACTCCCCAGATGAGGCATAATGAGGAGAAATATCTTTCTTGTTCTTTCCTCTTTCTGTGTGTGCTGCATTCTGCACAAAATAATCCTGATTGCAAACCAGGCACCGTGTCTGTGTTGGCGCTAGGTAGCACATTGTGCTCTAGCCCGTTCCCTTTCACGCAGCACAGCAAGGCGGCTTGTTGCATTGCTCTGCATGAAAGTTTGATTAATGTGATCCCAAATTTCACCATGGTCTGCACAGCCCAACCCTAAAATATGTACTTGACTCGCAACATTGGCAATATAAACGCCACACCCTGCCAGAAACCGGACCTCGGAAGCTTGTTTCCGGTCCAGGGAAGACATGGCTTGGCAGTTCGGGCTGGACTGTTCCCATGAGACACAGGGTCAGACTGATTTGCATATAGCCATGTCTGAACTGGGGTGGCAGAGTGGGCTAAAGAACGGTGATGGATTAAACCCAGATCTTTTGACTGGGTGTGAGTGTTTGATTGATTCAGATGCTCCGTCCATCACCACCCCCTTTGTACCGCTTTTGGCCGCCATAAGTGTGGCAGGGTATGCTCAGACGTGAGTCCCTTGCTCACTTTGCCACTGGATTCAAGCAAGCCGGGCTGAAGACGGCTGGAATGCCAGAAACCGGTCCTCGTAAGCTTGTTTCCGGTCCAGGGAAGACATGGTTTGGCAGTTCGGGCTGGACTGTTCCCATGAGGCACATGGTCAGACTGATTTGCATATAGCCATGTCTGAACTGGGGTGGCAGAGTGGGCTAAAGAACGGTGATGGATTAAACCCAGATCTTTTGACTGGGTGTGAGTGTTTGATTGATTCAGATGCTCCGTCCATCACCACCCCCTTTGTACCGCTTTTGGCCGCCATAAGTGTGGCAGGGTATGCTCAGACGTGAGTCCCTTGCTCACTTTGCCTCTGGATTCAAGCAAGCCGGGCTGAAGACGGCTGGAATGCCAGAAACCGGTCCTCGGAAGCTTGTTTCCGGTCCAGGGAAGACATGGCTTGGCAGTTCGGGCTGGACTGTTCCCATGAGGCACAGGGTCAGACTGATGTGCATATAGCCATGTCTGAACTCGGGTGGCAGAGTGGGCTAAAGAACGGTGATGGATTAAACCCAGATATTTTGACTGGGTGTGAGTGTTTGATTGATTCAGATGCTCCATCCATCACCACCCCCTTTGTACCGCTTTTGGCCGCCATAAGTGTGGCAGGGTATGCTCAGACGTGAGTCCCTTGCTCACTTTGCCACTGGATTCAAGCAAGCCGGGCTGAAGATGGCTGGAATGCCAGAAACCGGTCCTCGGAAGCTTGTTTCCGGTCCAGGGAAGACATGGCTTGGCAGTTCGGGCTGGACTGTTCCCATGAGGCACAGGGTCAGACTGATTTGCATATAGCCATGTCTGAACTGGGGTGGCAGAGTGGGCTAAAGAACGGTGATGGATTAAACCCAGATCTTTTGACTGGGTGTGAGTGTTTGATTGATTCAGATGCTCCGTCCATCACCACCCCCTTTGTACCGCTTTTGGCCGCCATAAGTGTGGCAGGGTATGCTCAGACGTGAGTCCCTTGCTCACTTTGCCACTGGATTCAAGCAAGCCGGGCTGAAGACGGCTGGAATGCCAGAAACCGGTCCTCGGAAGCTTGTTTCCGGTCCAGGGAAGACATGGCTTGGCAGTTCGGGCTGGACTGTTCCCATGAGGCACATGGTCAGACTGATTTGCATATAGCCATGTCTGAACTGGGGTGGCAGAGTGGGCTAAAGAACGGTGATGGATTAAACCCAGATCTTTTGACTGGGTGTGAGTGTTTGATTGATTCAGATGCTCCGTCCATCACCACCCCCTTTGTACCGCTTTTGGCTGCCATAAGTGTGGCAGGGTATGCTCAGACGTGAGTCCCTTGCTCACTTTGCCTCTGGATTCAAGCAAGCCGGGCTGAAGACGGCTGGAATGCCAGAAACCGGTCCTCGGAAGCTTTTTTTCCGGTCCAGGGAAGACATGGCTTGGCAGTTCGGGCTGGACTGTTCCCATGAGGCACAGGGTCAGACTGATGTGCATATAGCCATGTCTGAACTCGGGTGGCAGAGTGGGCTAAAGAACGGTGATGGATTAAACCCAGATCTTTTGACTGGGTGTGAGTGTTTGATTGATTCAGATGCTCCATCCATCACCACCCCCTTTGTACCGCTTTTGGCCGCCATAAGTGTGGCAGGGTATGCTCAGACGTGAGTCCCTTGCTCACTTTGCCACTGGATTCAAGCAAGCCGGGCTGAAGACGGCTGGAATGCCAGAAACCGGTCCTCGGAAGCTTGTTTCCGGTCCAGGGAAGACATGGCTTGGCAGTTCGGGCTGGACTGTTCCCATGAGGCACAGGGTCAGACTAATTTGCATATAGCCATGTCTGAACTGGGGTGGCAGAGTGGGCTAAAGAACGGTGATGGATTAAACCCAGATCTTTTGACTGGGTGTGAGTGTTTGATTGATTCAGATGCTCCGTCCATCACCACCCCCTTTGTACCTCTTTTGGCCGCCATAAGTGTGGCAGGGTATGCTCAGACGTGAGTCCCTTGCTCACTTTGCCACTGGATTCAAGCAAGCCGGGCTGAAGACGGCTGGAATGCCAGAAACCGGTCCTCGGAAGCTTGTTTCCGGTCCAGGGAAGACATGGCTTGGCAGTTCGGGCTGGACTGTTCCCATGAGGCACAGGGTCAGACTGATTTGCATATAGCCATGTCTGAACTGGGGTGGCAGAGTGGGCTAAAGAACGGTGATGGATTAAACCCAGATCTTTTGACTGGGTGTGAGTGTTTGATTGATTCAGATGCTCCGTCCATCACCACCCCCTTTGTACCGCTTTTGGCCGCCATAAGTGTGGCAGGGTATGCTCAGACGTGAGTCCCTTGCTCACTTTGCCACTGGATTCAAGCAAGCCGGGCTGAAGACGGCTGGAATGCCAGAAACCGGTCCTCGGAAGCTTGTTTCCGGTCCAGGGAACACATGGCTTGGCAGTTCAGGCTGGACTGTTCCCATGAGGCACAGGGTCAGACTGATTTGCATATATCCATGTCTGAACTGGGGTGGTAGAGTGGGCTAAAGAACGGTGATGGATTAAACCCAGATCTTTTGACTGGGTGTGAGTGTTTGATTGATTCAGATGCTCCGTCCATCACCACCCACTTTGTACCATTTGAGTAAAAATGAGCATGCACATCAGCAAGAGACTAGTTTTGGGCATAAGCAAAGAAGAAAGACAATAATATTAGGTAAGGTAGAAGCAGTATGGTTGGTCCTTCAGATAGTTAGACGGAGCGATGGGGTTAAGGCAAATAATATGGAGATTATGTAATGGGGTGCAATGCTGGTGTAATGTCGTAACGTTCATGGTATTCTAAATTGGCAGAAATATGGTGCTATAATGAATTGGTTGCCTTAATTTAATTAGGAAGTAATTTGTTTTACAAGAGACCCTTTTCAAAGATAATACCCTTAAGCTTGCTATCCCAAAGAAATACTCACATGCTTTTTTTGCTTCATGCTGGATTAGCTATGCATGGAGTGTCAATATCCCTGGCTAAATCAATAGATTGGGAGGTGAAAGAAAAAATAATAGATAGAAGGGCAGATGGATCTGGTTGAAGGTGTGAGTACAAGCTGTTCCTTTGAATTTAGTGAATTATTATGCCCCAATAAAGGATGACCTAACACCCCCCACCCTCCCTTAGTAATTTATTTAGTATAGCTATGGGGCAGAAGGGGCTTTTATAAAGTAAAGGGGACTTCAACTTTATCCAAGATCTGAAGCTAGATATTTCGAATTGGATTAAAAAGCAACTAAAGTCTAAAAGTGCCTCAGTTCTTGATACAATTAAACACAACTTTAAGTTAGTTGATCCTTGATGAATGGACCATCCAGAATGGGTACAATTCACATGTTTCTCTCATCAATATAATAGGGTGTCATGGTTGCATTTTTTCTTAGTAACAGTCAGTTGGCTAGAGGAGCATGGATATATTATCTAATGCCTTTTCAGATCATTCAGTGATATGTATCAACCTCGGATTGGAAGAGTTAGGTACACCAAAATTAAGGTGGCAGTATAATAGAACTCTTCTGGTAGATCAGGTGTGACTGTGTGAAATGCGAATATTTATCAGAGAGTTCTTTGAAGTTAATTTAAATACTGCCCTAGTCTTCACAGTACGGGAGGCCTTTAAAGCAACCTTTCACGGCAAGGTGATCACCTTTAAATCCAAGCAGAACAAAATGCATAAAGCCCGAATTTGCGATCTGCAGTTAGCAGTTGATGCTGCGCAAGGCGCACTATGTAGGGCAAGGATAGATGAAAGAGCTAGGATAAAAGACCAGCTAGATTTGCCCAAGCAGAATATAAGAGACTTTTTCACCCTGGAGGCGATTAATATCTAAAGAACTTTGCAGCAAAAGCAATATGAAGAAAGCCAGCTGATAAGTATGCTCCATGCTTGGCCTACAAGGCTCAAGCAAGACTTGCAGCGTATTTCAAGAATTGAAACCCCACTCTCTAATATTGTGCATAGAATTTGCAGGTGTCTTTTTTCAGCACTATAAGACATATACGAAACAGCCCATGTAGTTTCTCCATTGAGTCCTTAAAATTTCTTTTGTTCAATCGAATCGAATTATCAGAAAGAAAAGCTAGTAGAGGGTTTCTCAGAACAAAAGGTGGCTGTAACTTTGCAAAAGATGCCTAATGCCAAAAACCAGTGGCAGTGATGGGATACCGACTGAGATAATAAGGTTTTCTTTAAAGAATTGTTCCCATATTTGACAGGATTATTTGATTTAATTAAGGAAGGAACAGTCATTCCATCTACTTTCACAGAGTCAGTAGTAATAAGCTTTTAAAAAAAGGATAAATCACCTTTGAGTGTGATTTCTGCTTAATACAGACGACAAGCTATTTGCAAAGATATCAGCATCACGTATTGTTACTGCAGGGCATACCCTTGTCCCTAGTGACCAGAATTGTTTTCTGCCTAATAGATTGATGGCAGCAAATACTCAATATTTGATACAGGCAATTGATTTATTTTTTAAATTGTCATGTAGAAGCTGCAATTGTAATGTTCGATGCCGAAAAGGCATTTGACCTGATCAATTGGGAGACCTTGTTTTTTGCTCTGGGACGGTTTGGGTTTCCAGATTTCATGGTTAAAATGCTTCAGAATGTATATCAGGGCGTAGAGGCACAAATTAGTATAAATGCAAAAGAAGCTGGAACTGTTAAAATCAGCGGTGGCAATGTCACCTTTACTCTTCGTCCTGTTAATTGAGCCCCTGGCGAGTAGAATTGAGCCCCTGGTGGGTAGAATTTGCAGTGCAGAATCTATTGTTGCCCGGATAGAAGGAATGCCTAAGGTCAAATTATTTGCAGGTGATATGATCCTCTATCTGAAAGCTCATAGGGCAAATATTGCAAGAGCTATAAATACTATCCAGGACTATACAGGAGTAGGAGGATATAAGATCGATCAAAGTAAAACCGAGTCTCTTCTATTCAGTGAGCAGTCCACAATATTGCCCCTTGATTTACAATGCCAGTACAATAGGCAATGTCCAATTCACTACCTCGGGGTGTACGTAAAAAATAGATGTTCCGAACTACTTCAGTTGCATTATGAAACTATGTTAGACTAGGCTAGAAATCTTCTGACCAGGTGAGCCTGCCATTAATTGGTAGAGTGTCTGTACTTAAATGTCTATGTTGCCCTTATTTTAGTTTTTGTTTACTAATCTGCCCATTAAATTCAACAAGAATTTTTTAAGGAGCTAGATTCTATTATAATTACGTTTACATGGAATGGTAAAGTATTGAGTGAAAGATATTCTATCCTTCAGTTAGGCAAGAACTAGGGTGGTCTGGTCCTACCTGACTTCTCCCTTTATCAGCCACCGAGGTTGGATATTACAGTACGCAGGGATAAGGCTCTGGGCGGGCTGTATCATTTTTTTACTGATATAAATGGTGCAAGAAGCTGAAAGTGACCTTCCTGTATGTTTAAATATGGCTAGATTGTCAAAAAGGACAAGATGTATGGTGCTTGTTAAAATAGAACATGATTTAAAGCACTTTTTTAAATTGAGACCGGTACCACCTTGCCATAGATATGTTCGGTTGCAGGATTGTCAAGCCTTAGGTCTACCGGTTTCAAAACCAGTATTTAGTTTCTGGAACGCCCAAGGGTATTCAGCATTAGGTGACTTTTATGTTGGTAATAGGTTGTAAATTTGGGAGGAAATGCGACATCATTTGGGGACACAGTGTGATCGATACTGGCACAGCTTACTGCATATTTCAGGATTCTTGACAAGAAACTTTCAAGAAATGAGTGAATCGACTCAGGCTCTGATGAAGTCATTAATCAAAATTGAGGTGACAGGAATAGATAGCTGGTTTAGGGCTCTGAGGAAGTATTCCGATTAATCCCTGATTATGATTCTATTCTATTCTTGAGTTTTTATATAGCACATGGCTACCCGGAGGCCTCCCAGCGCTGCAACAGACATTGTAAGTCAGTTGCTGTAAAGGAATTAGTAGCAGAACTGGCAGGTGTTCAAAGCTTTGCAGAAGGGAAGTTCCTGCTCTAGTAGGCATAGTTCCAGAGGTAGAGTATTTCAAAGTTTAAGCTCCAAAAAAGAAGTGGAATGCCCACCCAATCGGGATCTACGGATCCTAGGGACCTTCAGTAGATGAGCTAAAGATGATCTAAGAGGTCTTCCAGGCAAATATGGGGAGGCTAAAGGTCTTAACAGTGAAGGGCCTTTTTTATTGATTGCCCTGTGCATAATACATAGGGTCTTGAACTACACTTGACGTTCCACCCAAAGCCAATGGAGGTCTCGAAGAGCCTGATGGCAGAATGATGTTTAGTGATGTTCTTCAGAAGTCTTGCAGCAGCATTCTTCAAAGTCTACAACCTTCTGACAACATAGCGGGAAGAACCAAGATACAAGGCATTCCCATAATTAAGAAGTGATAACATGAGGGTCTGAACGATCACTCTTATGGCTGTGAAAGGGAGAAGGTTGAGAACCTTCCTCAGCAATCTCAAGGAGCAACTGGCAGCATGGTTTTTGGCTTGATGGTCCATCTTAAGACTGGAGTCCAACCACATCCCCAGGCTCTTTATCAAGCTTTTTGGGGTAGACAACTTGCTCTGGTCTGGTAGAGGGCTTGGGACATTGCCGCAGATTGTTGCCCAAAGCATAACTTCTGTTTTATCCTCATTGAGTTTTCTTTTACACCCAGCAATCCAATTGGCTACTTCTTGAAGGAAGGGAGTCATAGATAAGTGACTAAAGCTGGAGTAGGCAGAGACCAACTGGGTGTCATCGGCGTAAGAATCCAACAACAGCCCAAATGAGCGCACTATATCGGCAAGGGGGAGCATATAAAGATTAAAAAGGGTGGGGCTCAGGGAGGAGCCTTGATAAACCCTGCAGCTGTAGGATAGACTGGCTGAGTAACAAGACTGATCCAAGACCTGGTAGGTTTGATTCTCCAAGGAAGGGGAGAGCCATGTTAGTGCTCTGCCCTCAATACCGACCTTTGAGATTCTCTGAAAAAGATTGAGATGGTCCACAGCTGTACTGAAGTCTAAAAGAATGATGGCTACAAATCCTCCTTGATACAGAAATCACCTAAGTTCCTAGACTAACGCCAGCAACCCTGTTTCAGTACTGTGTTGCAGTTGTAAACCCATATGGGTGGGATGGCGAAGTTCCTTAGATTGCAGGAAGGTGGAAAGATGTTTGTTGACCTGTTTTTCTAAAAGCTTGGAGACTCCGGGTAACAAGGAGATTTGCCTGTAGTTTCTCAGGCAAAAGGGGTCAAGGTTAGGGTTTCTTTAAAAGTGGCTTGACTATTGCATGCTTCAACTGATGAGGGACCTGCCCAAAGGAGAGGGAAAGGTTTAAAGCTATGTCAGTATGAGGTCAATGTATTCAGACCCTTGGCAGAGGATATGAAAAGGGGCAGGGTCCAAGGGAGAGCCTGATTTTACTATATTTAAAAGATATTTTACAAGGTTCACAGTGAGGTTTGGAAGGACCATGAGTGGTCCCTCTTTTCGGGTTAGAAGAGATTTGCTACAGAAGGAGTTGGCCTAACGGCTAGGGTGGTCGACCTCGAATCTGGGGAACTGGGTTTGAGTCTCGGCATTGACGTTGAACATCCTGTGATTCTGGGCAAATCACTTAATCTCCCCATGCCTAACAAAAATGAATGTGTGTTTCCTCATGTAACGTAACTGGTGCTATGTAAAGCGCTCTGATTCCCGATTAAACTCTGCAAAAAAAAAAAAGGATTCCACCAGGTTGATTATCTAAATAAATTAGAGGGGGCGACTGGGTATTGGGGTGACAATTGGAGAATGGGAGTATATCACTATATTAGGTTATAAGTCCTTAGAGTGGCCACTTTTAAAAGAAGGAGATTCCTCTCAAGGTAGATGGCATATTACACCCCATTGGCAATACATAAAATGTTCCCCAGTATCCCAAACCTGTGTTTTAGATGTGCGCAAGATGATAAAGGGGATTGGTTACACATTTTCACTTTGCCCCAATTCTCAAAGGAAGTATTTCAAATTTTGAGTGAGTTTTTACAGACTACAATTTTACCAGAAGCAATATTATTTTATTTGGGGCATCCAGTGCAACTTGGAAACTAAACAAATGTGTGCAACATTTTATATCTGCATCTCTAGCTGTAGCCCGATCGCTGATAATAATTATAATATTGGAGACCAATTAATGTTCCATCGATGAAGATTCGGCTTGATAAATTAAAAAGTATTAGAATGTTGTAGAAAGCTTATGCTTGGTGGGTTGGTAGTAATATTAAAAGGTATGCAGCTGTTTGGGCGCTGCTGGCTGATTTATTAAAATAATATGATTTAGACGGTGCAGAACAAGAATATCGACGGGGAATTGTCGACATTAATAAATATAGTGGTAAGAATATCGTTTGTCTTAAATGTTATCGATGTAATTAATATCTATGTTAAAAATATCGATTTGTTAGTAGTGTAAGAATATCGAGAGTGTTAAATATCGATGTTATAAATATAGATGTATAAAATATCGATGTAAATAATATCGATTTTATGTTTATGAAGTGAACTTTATTTAGTTGTTTAATAGTTATTTTATGTTATATTTTCAAATTTGTAATGTTTGTATGGAAAGAATAAATGTGAGAAAAAATTGGTGATAATTTCTATATAATTTTAGGAGCAAGATGTTTATTTTATAGGGCATAAGGGTGGGTAGTAATTTAAAAATAATGTATAAAATTTGTCACATTGCTTAAATTTGTATATATTTTAGGAGCGGGATATTGGATTTTTAGGGGAGATATTTAATGTAAATTTTATACATAATTTGATAAAAAATTAATGTAAATGTAGATAAATAATATATTTTTTAATTATTTACATTACATTTGGAAATATTGTAATTTGTTAATATTTACTTAATTATTCATGAGATAGGTTAATATAAAAAAAGTGTATTTTAAATTTGAAAAAATAATAAAAATAAATATTTTTATATTTGTTTTTTCATTTAATTTGTTTTTAATTTAAATGTAGAAAGAACATTTCTATTAATTATATGTTGTTTTAAGGATATAGATTTTTAAACACTGTAAATGAAAGAGTGAATATTAAATATTTATTGTTTATATTTTATATGTATTTGGCGTTAGAATAGTAAAATATTATGATTTAATATCTTGCATTTTCCCCTGAGTTTTATTGGATTTGGAGTTAAAATTGTAATTTATTATGGTTTACCATCAGCACATTCCATGAGTTTCATTGGATTTGGAGTTTGAATAGTAAATTATTATGGTTTACTAACCAGCACTTTCCCTGAGTGTCATTGGATTTGGAGTTAGAATAGTAATTTATTATGTTTTTATATCCAGCAGTTTTCCCGAGTTTCATTGGATTTGGATTTAGAATATTAATTATTATGGTTTAATATCCAGCACTTTCTCTGAGTTTAATTTGAATTGGAGTTAGAATAGTAAATTATTATGGTTTACCATCCAACATTTTCCCTGAGTTTTATTGGATTTGGAGTTAGAATATTAAATTATTTTGGTTTAATATCCAGTACTTCTCTGAGTTGTATTAGATTTGGAGTTAGAATAGTAACTTATTATGGTTTACCACCCAGCACTTTCCCTGAGTTTCATTGGATTTGGAGTTAGAATAGTAAATTATTATGGTTTAATATCCAGCACTTCCCCTGAGTTTTATTGGATTTGGAGTTAGAATAGTAAGTTATTATGGTTTACCATCCAGCACTTTCCCTGAGTTTCATTTGATTTGGAGTTAGAATAGTAAATTATTATGGTTTAATATCCAGCACTTTTCCTGAATTTTATTGGATTTGGAGTTAGAATAGTAAATTATTATGGTTTAATATCCAGCCTTTCCCTGAGTTTCATTGGATTTGGAGTTAGAATGGTATTTTATTATGGTTTAATATCCAGCACTTTCCCTGAGTTTCATTGGATTTGGAGTTAGGATAGTATATTATTATGGTTTACCATCCAGCACTTGCCCTAAGTCTCATTGGATTTGGAGTTAGAATAGTTAATTATTATAGTTTAATATCAAGCTTTTTCTCTGAGTATTATTGGATTTGGAGTTATAATACTAAATTCCTATTGTTTATCATCCAGCATTTTCCTATATGTTTTTGGGAATTGCAGTTAAAATAGTAAATTATGACATTTAAAATATTTTTACAATTTATCACAATATTGAAAATATAATACGCCTTGTTTTGTTTTTTCATATTTTATTAGGATATTTTAACATTTATTTAGACATGTTTAACAAATTATATTTTATTACATTGATGAACAAAGGTATTTGGCAGTTTTTAAACATTTTACTATTTTTTGGTATACATATATAATGGTAAAGTAAAATAGTATAATTATTATATTAATATATAGTATCTTTTGTATTGTTCAATATTTTTTAATGTAAACATTTAAATATTTGTCATCAACTTTTATTACATTTTTATATCATGATTTATAAAAGTGCAGTAGTTGGAATATATATACATTGTACATTTTTTTACATTATGTTTTAGTATATAGCATATTAAATTGTATTTTAATTAAATAAAATTTAGTATGTTAAATCATTTACAAAGTTTTTTGTTCATATTTTGAAAAGTACATATATATTTTTGAACATATGTATAATAGGAAATAAAAAGTGTATGTAATAAACCTATTTTTTAATTTATAATTTACAATTTTCATATTTTATTTTAAACATTTAAAAAAAATAATAATACGTTTTTATACATTTTTAAAGCATTTTTTAAATTATTTTCCATTCATTCCTATGGGGAGTTAGTCCTATTTATGTTTTAATTATGCCGCCATTTTGTATTCCTTTAATCACTTTTTGAACTATCTACTTCGTTGTTTGGGTCATTTGTGAAGACGCAACCTCGCGGTTGGGAGCTGCTTTGTCTACTTTCCTGTAAGTTAACTTTTAATTACTTTTAAGTTAGTTTTAAGGTAGTGTTAAGTTAGTGGTAGTGTTAATGTCTTTGTAAAAGTGTTATTTAACCTTTTTTACGAAAGTTACGTGTTGTTTACGTAGGTTAGTGATTTTGTGGTTTATTTTCTATTGAATGTTATTACAATGCAATGTTATTTAACTTATTATTTTACTATGTGTGTTTTTTAGATTATATATGTCGTTTTTTTGATTTGTGGGTTTATATATTTGTTATGGGTGGGGTTTGTTTGCTTTTATTTACAGTTTCAGTCTTTGATGTACAGATGGAATTGTCCATGCATTTTTTTTAAAATAAAGGAAATTGTTGTTTCTTGTTTTAAAACAAGTTGCTATACATTTCCTTTTTTTGATCGGGTTGTTGGGTCGTTTTTACAGTTAAATATTTTTGGGTTTAAATGGTTTTGTTATCGAGAGGATTGCTGTGTTGGATTTTTTTCTGCAGTTGCATTTTTCCAATCTTGGTGGTATTTCTTTACTATATGGATTATTTTTGCCTTAGGTTGTTTTTCATTTCATCTATTTCGAGGATATTCTACAGCTACACAACCGTTAATTAATTTTAAAATTATTGAGGGTAGGCAATGTCTATTTGTGAATTTTATATTTTTATTAGTTATATTATGTCATATGATATTAAGTTATATGGAAAATTTCATGAAATAATTTAACTAATATAAAAATAAAAATGCTTTGTGTGTTTGATATGTTTTTAATGTTTGTTATTTGTTTTACATTAAAGAATAGATTTTGCTATTAGGTCTATGTATTCTAGACCTTGGATATGTGGATACATTCTTGTTTTTTGTTGGAGGTATTCATACATATTAATTGTTTGTTTACTCAGTTTTGGTCCTATTTTGGTTAGAGATTGTTCCACTCTGAGCTCTTGGTAACTTTGTCCTTTTTTTATTGATTGTATAAGTTTGTGTAGTGTTGGTTATCCTCTCCCTATCGTGGCCTGGAAGGCATTATGCCATCCTTCTACCGCGTTATTAGTCTTTGCTTTCTGTGCAATAGTTCTGGTGTAGACATTCCACCAGGGAATTTGAAAGTTTGGTTGTCTACGGTGACCTGAACGATGCGACCTCCCCACCCAGGTGTCCTCAAAGTAATCCAACAAGGGAGTTAGTTTTTTTTTCATTAATCCAGTAGAAAGGACTGTCTATTAATAAGTTATAATAATTTGCTACTTCTGTTGTTGGCACGTATGCTAGTGCAATCAATTTTTTAATTTGATATGCAAAGTTGCTGTTAGTAGAGTAGTCAATACTTAGGTAGATTTTTTAAGGTATCTCTACACACTTTTTTAAAGTGGTAGTAACACCCTTGGATTGCAGTATGTGGGTATATTCTTTTTAGAATAACTTGTATCATGGCTAGTTCAAAATATAATATTATCCTTTGTGGATAATAATTATCAGTTAATTATTTTATTGATGTAAATAGTTCAATATATGTGGGATTCTTTTTATTTGGCAGCAATGCATAAATTAAGGGAATATTGGTTTCCTGAAATTCACCATGAATGGTGTAAAGTTGGTAAAATGGTTTGTGGCACTCTTTAAAAGTTCCCTCCATCATCCATATTTCACAGTGTTTCAATTTCTGCAAGTTATTATTAGTTGTAAAAACAAGAATTCTTTTATCATTACTTTGGTTGTCATACATTAAGAATTTGTCCTCTTTGTGGGTAATAGTATATTCAGGTAGTATTTCAATTTCTTGAAAGGTTTGGGTAGTGGTGGAGTTGGATCGGACGCTCTTTTAGTTTTAGCTATTAATCGTTTGAGGTTGGGGATTGAGGGCAATTGTCCTGTGACATGTTCTGGTACTTTTGTCAACACATTTTTCAAGATTTCAGTGCTTGTCTGTTGGGAGCCTGTACTTGTTTCTCGAATTGTTTCTAAGGCTTTCCTTACTTCTAATCTGGTCACATTGGGTGGATGGTTGTTGTTAGAACCGGGGTCTCTAGTTGGCAGGGGTATAGATCCTAGTCCAAGTAGGGACCACCGCTCCCGACCTGGTAGCTTGGCGCAGAGCAGGAGGGCTTAACTTCAGAGGCACTGTGTAAAGTATTTGTGCAACACACCCACAGTTCCCAGTAAAACACGCACAAAAGAAAAAGGACACTACACCAATGAAGTACACAAATATAAATACCTTTATCTAGGTTTCAGGCAAATCAATAATCTGATAAATCCAGCTTCCATGTCAGATCAGTAACAAGGAGATTCACATGGGTTAAGGACTTCCCTCGTGCCAGATAACCATAGAGGTGCAGGCCCAGGCGAGTCTTTGGTGAAGGACACTGTCCTACAAAAAGGAAATCACCAGTTAAGTCTCTGAAGCCCGCTCTGTAGGCACTGGCGCAGTTGTAACTAATGTCCCTTTAAATCTGTTCAGGCCACCGAAGTCGAGTAAATAGCCCCTTGTACCGAAAGGCGTTAAGCCTCCAGCGTTGATTTGCCCCCACCGTGCTTTTAACAAGAGTGTGGCCTGTGTCAATGCCAATATCCCCCGTCGGGGTTACAGTGAGGGTGCGGCTAATGCTAGGTTCAATAGGCCCCCAAAGCAACCAGTCCAGGCGAACAGGCCCGCAATTGTGTGCAGACAGTCCCCGGCAGTTCAGCACAATCCCCGCTGATCCCCAGCCCGCCCGGTAACCGATGGTGCAGTCGATCGTTACCTGGGGCTGGTCGGTTGCTCCCGCCTGCTCCTGCACGATCCACTGCCTGGATCCTCTGCTGCCCGACTCCCAGACTCTCGAAGGCTCTCTCTGATGCCGCCGACCATGCGTGAGAAGGAGCGCACTTCGCCTCCTTCCTGCAACTGACGCACGTTGCTAGGCGACACCTCACGCCGGGGCCCAATCCTAGCGCGGCGGGTCCTGACGTAGGCAGTGACACGTCCAGTGCCCCCGAGACTCCTGGGCCGCAGCGGTGATTAAGGAGAGGGAGATTTGAAAATACTTTGAACCCAGGCCCGTGGTGGTGACTTCAGGGCAACAGTGCGAGTCTCGGGCCAGCGGCAATCGGCTTGACATGCACAGCGCTTCACTACCACTGCAGCGCTTCAAAGCACACTACGATCCCAGGCGGCGGCGGTGACTTCAGAGCTGCAGCTCTTCTCTCCTCCCAGCGCTTTACAGCACAGCTAGGTCCCGGGTGGTGGCAGTGACCGCGGGGGTAATGTCAGCAGCGTCTCGCCTCTGGCCCACGGCGGTGATTTCAGGGGGGGGCACAGCGCTTCACTTCCACAGCGCTTCACAGTGCCTCCGGGGACCCGGGCGGCGGTGGTGATTTTCCGTATAACAGCGCTTCAGTTCCTTTCACAGCGCTATTTGGCACAGTTCCGTCCTGGGCAGCAGCAGTGACTTTGGGGGTGCTAGATAAAAGGATTCCACCCCCCCCCCCCCCCCCCCCCCCGGCGGCAGAGGCAGTGTTGAAAGGTCCCAGGACCAGTGATGACACACGCAGGCACAGCGTTGCAGGGGCAAGTCTCTACAGTGTTGCTGTTCCAGAAGGTGGCTTAAAAGCGCAGAGGCCGTTTGAAGAAACGTTATTGTCCTTATAGATTCTGCAGAGGCAGTTTAGGCAATACAAAAAGTACATGGTGATCCTTATGACTTCTGCAGGGGTAGCCTTTGTAAGAGGCAGTTTTCTTTAAATCAAAAAGGGTGCAGTCCAAAAAAGGCAGTTCTTATGAGTATGGTGGAGACACTCTGGGGGGTGTTATTTACAGTCACCCTGGCAGGGCAAGATCAGCAGGCAGTAGGACAGCTCAGCAAGTAGGGGCAGCAGTTCCTTGGAGTAGACAGCCTCCTTCCAAGTGGCAATCCTTCCTGGCGCAGCAGTCCTCACTCCAGCAGAGATTCCGCATAGTCCATCAGTGTAACAAGAATGTGAGGCCAGGACCCTCCCTTCTATATTCTACAGTCCAGTGGCTAGAAAGTGGTGGAAGTCTCTGGAAGGGTCTGGGGGCAGGGGCTTCTGGAAGAGTCCAGGGAGTTCTGGTATGATCCCTGCCTTCCCTGACCTGGCTTTCACAGTGACGAGAGACAGGCCGTCAAGGCTACAGTGTGCAGCCCATCACAGCCCATCCCAGGGAAGAAGGTGTGAATCACCACTCCCGCCTCCCAACCCAGGCAGCTATCGGTATGCAGAGGGGAGGGGGGAGGCTACAGTGCCCAATCTAAGTGTAGGCAGGAAAAGGTCCATGTTAGAAAGGAAATCTTAGGGTCGGCCGAGCAAGGGTGAGAGGCCTCCTGGCGAGGTTCCTCTCCTAGGATCGTACAGACGAGCAATCACCCCCCTACAGATGGACGCCACACAAAGATAGGTTCTTAACGTTTTTATCAGTACTTTTAGGCAGGTTATCGTAACGATACAGGAATAACTGGATCCAGGGATCCTCTCAAACTTAGTCTCTGTGGGAAGGGGGTAGCGGGACAGTCTTTGTACCGGTCTGGTACAGGGATACCTTGCGCTCAGCTCTCAATCCTCGAGCTGGGGGGCTCTTCGGTATTGGCCGCCGCAGCGCCAGCAGGACTCCAGAGATGGTTTCATGAAGATGGGCCGCGGCAGCGCCAGCAGGACTCCAAGGATGGTTTCACGAAGATGGGCCGCGGCAGCGCCAGCAGGACTCCAAGGATGGTTTCACGAAGATGGGCCGCGGCAGCGCCAGCAGGACTCCAAGGATGGTTTCACGAAGATGGGCCGCGGCAGCGCCAGCAGGACTCCAAGGATGGTTTCAGGAAGATGGGCCGCAGCAGCGCCAGCAGGACTCCAAGATGGTACGGGTTCCACGCGGATGAGTTCGTCTCGGTGTCTCTCGACTCCAGGATACAACTGCCGACCTGCTCCGGAGCTGCCCCAGTTATAGGTCTGGTGTCCTTTGATGTCCGGACCCTCGCACTTGGAGGTCGGAGGGTCCGGGATGTGTGAGTCCAGACACCCAGCAGGGGGGTGGAGCCAGCACCCAGGGAGGCTGGGGGCGATCGAAACCAGGCGGATGGGGGACCATCGAAACTCCTTCCTCCATTGATCCGTCAAGTGGTCTCTTTACCCCCTGGTTGGATCGTGGTGCCTTGATGTTGGGGCTTCGCTGGGTCTGTGGCTGGGGTCGGGCCGAGGCCTCGAGGCCTGGTCGTGGAGGGTCCAAGATGGAGTCTGGGCCGGAGACGGTGGTCCGGGATAGGGTTCGGGCCAGCCGAGGGTGTTGAGGAGAGGTTGTCGAGTTCCAACGGGGGAGAGCTAGGGGCTGCCCGGAGGGGCGGCACTCGTGGAGGGTGGATGGTGCTGCTCTCGGCCAGGGAACAGAGGTCGAGGTAGTCCGGGACCCGCCATGCGGGAGGAGTAGGGCCACGCCACGAGGCCGGGTCCAACACACGTCCCCCCCAGCTGAAGGCAGGGAGAGTCACCCATCTTCTTGGGTATTCTCCTCGCCGAGGCGGAAGAAGCGGGACAGGCCGTCTGCGTTGGCGTGGTCGTTGCCTGGGCGATGCTCCACAGTGAAGTCCATCCCTTGCAGGGAGATGGACCAACGCAACAGCTTCGGATTCTCCCCTCGCATCTGCATCAGCCACCGCAGAGGTCGGTGGTCAGTTTGTACCCGGAAGTGAGTGCCGAAGAGATAGGGCCGGAGCTTCTTGAGGGCCCACACCACGGCGAAGGCCTCCCGCTCGATGGTGCTCCAGCGCTGCTCTCGGGCGAGCAGGCGTCGGCTAATGAAGGCCACTGGCTGGTCAATTCCCTCGGTGTTGATTTGGGAGAGAACTGCTCCGACGCCGTGATTGGAGGCATCTGTTTGTACTATAAATTCCCGGCTGTAATCGGGGGCTTGGAGCACGGGGGCAGTGCACATTGCTGTCTTGAGGGTCTCAAAGGCGGTCTGACACTCAGGTGTCCAGTGTACCTTCGGTGGTTGTTTTTTGGAAGTGAGTTCCGTGAGGGGGCCCACAATACTGCCATAGTCTTTTATAAAGCGCCGGTAATATCCAGTGAGCCCCAGGAAGGCTCGGACCTCTGTTTGGGTGACCGGGGGCTCCCAGGCCATGATGGCGTCGATCTTGGGTTGGAGGCGGGCCACCTGGCCACTTCCCACTTGGTGCACCAGGTAGGTCACGGAACTTTGGCCGATCTGGCACTTGCTGGCTTTTATTGTTAGTCCTGCCCGTCGGAGGGTGGCCAAGACCTCCCGGAGGTGTTGGAGGTGTTCAGCCCAGTGGAGGCTGTACACCGCGATATCGTCCAGGTAGGCGGCGCTGAACTCCTCGAGCCCCGCCAGCACCAGTCTCTGGAACATGGCCTGGGCGTTTTTCATCCCGAAGGGCATTACCCTGAAGTGGTAGTGGCCATCGGGGGTGGAGAAAGCGGATCGCTCCTGGGCGACCGGAGTGAGTCCGATCTGCCAGTAGCCCGCGGTTAGGTCGAAGGTGCTCAGGTAGCGGGCTGCCCCCAGGCGGTCGATCAGTTCATCAGCCTGGGGGAAGGGGTGAGCATCTGTTCGGGTGACGGCGTTCAGACCCCGGTAGTCCACACAAAACCTGAGTTCGGGGGCGATGCCAGGGGCGGCGGCCATGGGGACCAGGACAACAGGGCTGGCCCATGGGCTGTCGGAGGGCTCGACCACCCCTAGAGCCAGTATTTTGGACACTTCCGACTGGATGCAGGCGCGTACCCGATCGGGAACTCGGTAGGCCCGGTGCCGTATAGGAGGGCTATCCCCGGTGTCGACATCGTGGAGGCACCATGGGGTGACCCCGGGGGTGAGAGAGAATAGATCGGCAAATTGTCTCAATAGTTCTTGGCAATCTTGGCGTTGTGCTGGGGTCAGGGTGGAAGAGAGGTTGACTCCCTCCACGGAGCCGTCTTTTTCTAGGGCATTCAGGAGGTCTGGTAGGGGCTCAGAGTCCTCTTCAGCCCCACTGTCGGTAGCCATCAGGAGGCTAAGTTCTGAGCGGACAAAGTGAGGCTTGAGTCGGTTGGCATGGAGGACCCGGAGGGGGTTCCTGGGAGACTCCATGTCCACCAGGTAGGTGACAGGGCTCTTGCGTTCCACCACCTTGAAGGGCCCGGTCCATTTGTCCTGGAGGGCGCATGGTTCGACCGGGGACATGACCCAGACCTGTTGTCCCGGCTCGAACTCAATGGACGAGGCGTTTTGATCATACCAACGTTTCATGTCTTCTTGACTGGCTTCGAGGTTGGCCTTGGCAAGTTCCCGGAACTGCCGAGTCTGGTTCCGGAGGGTCAGGAGGTACCAGTACTTATCAGGAGGAGCATTTTGGGTGGTCACCTCCCATCCTTCTTTGACCAAGCTTAGGGGACCTCGGACAGGGTGCTTCTGGGGGACCTCCCGATAGGCGAAGAGGAGGCAGGGCAGCAACACGTCCCATTGGCGTCGTAAGGGCTCCTCCAGGCCCATGATCATACCCTTGAGGGTGCGATTGAAGCACTCCACCAGTCCGTTCCCTTGAGGGTGGTAGGGGGTCGTAAATTTGTACGTGACCCCGCACTGTTGCCATAGGGACTTCATGTGTCGGGAGATGAAGTTCGTGCCCCAATCACTGACGACTTCTCGGGGGAAGCTCACCCGGGAGAAGATCCCCATCAGGGCCCGGCCCACCACGGGCGCTGTCACGGTCCGGAGAGGTATGGCTTCGGGATAGCGGGTGGCATGGTCCACCAGGACGAGTATGAACCGGTGACCTTGTGATGTCCGGGGTTCCAGGGGCCCCACGATGTCAATCCCTACCCGCTCGAAGGGAGTGTTGACGACTGGGAAAGGTTGCAGGGGGACTTTTAGTTTTCTGCCGCTCTTCCCGCTCGCTTGGCAGGTGGGGCAAGCTAGGCAGTGGTTGATCACATCGTTCCTCATCTTGGGCCAGTAGAAGTGGGTCACCAGGCGGCAGTAAGTTTTGTCCTGCCCCAGGTGCCCGGCGAGAGGTACATCATGGGCCAGGTTCAGGAGGAAGTCTCTGAATCGGAGGGGGACTACCAGCACCCGGCTGGCCCCTAGCTCGGCAATCTTCTGCTCACTGTAAAGGAGCTCATGGTCCCAATAGACTCAGTGGGCCCCCCGAGGCATCCCCGGTGCTCTGGGCTGCGGCTTGCTGTCGGATCCCCTCGAGGGAGGACACTTTTTTGCTCTTGGCGGAACTGTTCTTGAGTGGGGTCACCTTCTTGGTGCCACTGGGCCAGCTCCGGGAGGTCGTGGAGCGGGGCAACGTCTTCATCGTTGGGCCCCGGTGGACCGGGTTCAGGGTTGGTGTCTTCGGTGATGACGGGCGGTGGCGGCTCGGGCCACTCGGGTTCTTCAGTGGAGGGGATGGCTCGGACGGCCATGGATCGGGTCGTCGCACAGACCCATTCAGGGAGGCCAAGCATCCCCAGGTGCTCCCTCCGCTCGACGTCAGCCCAGGGGGAGCTCTCGAGGTCGTTCCCGAGGAGGCAGTCTACGGGGGCATCGTCTCGGACGGTCACTTTCAGCATGCCCGACACTCCCCTCCATTCAAAGGGGACGCGGGCCATCTGGCACAGGCTCTCGGAGTTATCCGCGGACCGTACTGGGCACAGTACATTGGGCAAGATTTGATCCGGGGTCACCAGGTGGCACCGGACGGCCGTCACGCTGGCTCCCGTGTCGCGGAGGGCTTCGGCCCGGTGTCCATTAATGGTGACCCACTGGCTGTACTTCTGAGTGTTGGCCAGGATTGGGGCCCTGGGGACCATCTCTCTTTTGCCCAGACATACCAGGGACATGGCTGCGGGCTCCCACTCAGTCTGGTATTGTTCATAGTCTTCGGCTTCTTCTTCGCCCTGCTCCTCCCCCAGGGAGACGGCGGCGATCTGGCGGTTTTGCGGACCCGTGGGGTTGGATGGCTGGTTTCTGGGACAGTTGGGGTCATTGGCGTAATGACCTGGTCGCTGGCATTTGTGGCAGATAACGTTCAAGCGGGATCCTGGCCGTGCAGGGGGGCTCCTCTCCCGGCCAGGGAAGGGGGAGTGTTGGTGGGAAGCACCGTGGCGGTGTCCCGACCCCGGCCCTGGCCTCCTCCTCCTCCTCCTCCTCGCGGACGGTGGGACCCCTGGGGGGCTCGGCCTTGGTCTCCCACCCAGTTTCGGGGCACCCGGGTGTTCTCCCATCGATCCGCTTCGATGGCGAGTTTCCGTGGCTCGGTCAGTTTGCTGTCGAGGAGATGCTGCCTGAGTTCGACTAAACAGTTGTTGGAGAGGTGTTCCCATACAATGAGATCGAACAACTGTTCGTAGGTGGTGACCTGGCTGCCCTTGATCCACCCCTCTAAGGCTCTGCTGTTGAAGTTCACATATTCTACCCAGGTGGTACCGGGGATCCTCTTGCAATCTCGGAATCGCTGCCGGTACATCTCGGGGGTGAGCCCATAGCGAGTGAGGAGGGCGGCTTTCATATGTTCGTATGAGGTCATCTCGGCGTCAGGGAGCTGTAGCAGGTCGTCTCTCCCCTCGTTGACGAATCTCCCCCACAACCCGGCACCCCAGTCTTTTTGCGGTACACGGTAGGAGGTCATGGCTACCTCGTAGGCCTTAAACCATTGCTGGATGTCGTCGTTTTTATGGTACTCTCGGACGACATCTTTGGGGATGTGGACCTTGGTGTCCGTAGAGGGAGGGGTGCTCTGGCTCCCGGAGACGCCGGTGTCCCCGTTTTTCGCCTTAATCTCTAGTTCTTTTAAACCGCGCTCGTGCTCGTACGCGAGCTTCTTCTCCTCCAGCTCCCTCTGGCTTCTTTTCTCTTCCAGGTCTCCTTGTAATCGTAGTTGCTCAAGGGCCATCTTCTTTTCAGCCAGTTGCAGTTCCTCCTCTAAGCGGAGTCTAGCCATTTCTAATTTGTGGAGCTGGCTCCGTTCTCGTTCTCGGGCATCCTCGCGGGAGAGGCCCGTGTTTCTTTCCTCCTCTGGGCCTGCTTGAGATCGTCTTTGGTGCTTAGTCCCGTGGTAGCGATACCCAAGTCTTTGCAGAATTGCTTCAGTTCTTTGTGACTGTAATCTTCCAGTCGTTCCATCTGGAACTCTGCAGTTGGTCCGGTTTCTTTAGTTGTCATGGTCGCCGTGTGCTTTTGTTCGTAGTGGGGCGAGTTACTCTCTGTACGATCTGCGTCGGCTCGGATCGCACCGCTGGGCACCAATGTTAGAAAGGAAATCTTAGGGTCGGCCGAGCAAGGGTGAGAGGCCTCCTGGCAAGGTTCCTCTCCTAGGATCGTACAGACGAGCAATCACCCCCCTACAGATGGACGCCACACAAAGATAGGTTCTTAACGTTTTTATCAGTACTTTTAGGCAGGTTATCGTAACGATACAGGAATAACTGGATTCAGGGATCCTCTCAAACTTAGTCTCTGTGGGAAGTGGGTAGCGAGACAGTCTTGGTACCGGTCTGGTACAGGGATACCTTGCGCTCAGCTCTCAATCCTCGAGCTGGGGGGTTCTTTGGTATGGGCCGCGGCAGTGCCAGCAGGACTCCAGAGATGGTTTCACGAAGATGGGCCGTGGCAGCGCCAGCAGGACTCCAAGGATGGTTTCACGAAGATGGGCCGCGGCAGCGCCAGCAGGACTCCAAGGATGGTTTTACGAAGATGGGCCGCGGCAGCGCCAGCAAGACTCCAAGGATGGTTTCACGAAGATGGGCTGCGGCAGCGCCAGCAGGACTCCAGGGATGATTTCACGAAGATGGGCCGCGGCAGCGCCAGCAGGACTCCAAGGATGGTTTCACGAAGATGGGCCGCGGCAGCACCAGCAGGACTCCAAGGTGGTACGGGTTCCACGCGGATGAGTTCGTCTCGGTGTCTCTCGACTGCCGACCTGCCCCAGTTATAGGTCTGGTGTCCTTTGATGTCCGGACCCTCGTCTTGGAGGTTGGAGGGTCCGAGATGTGCGAGTCCAGACACCCAGCAGGGGGTGGAGCCAGCGCCCAGGGAGGCTGGGGGCGATCGAAACCAGGCGGATGGGGGACCATCGAAACTCCTTCCTCCATTGATCCGTCAAGTGGTCTCTTTACCCCCTGGTTGGATCGTGGTGCCTCGATGTCGGGGCTTCGCTGGGTCTGTGGCTGGGGTCGGGCCGAGGCCACGAGGCCTGGTCGTGGAGGGTCCAAGATGGAGTCTGGGCTGGAGACGCTGGTCCAGGATAGGGTTCGGGCCAGCCGAGGGTGTTGAGGAGAGTTTGTCGAGTTCCAACGGGGGAGAGCTGGGGGCTGCCCGGAGGGGCGGCACTCGTGAAGGGTGGATGGTGCTGCTCTCGGCCGGGGAACAGAGGTCGAGGTAGTCCGGGACCCGCCATGCGGGAGGAGTGGGGCCACGCCACGAGGCCGGGTCCAACAGTCCACTTTCTAAAATTGGGATCCCTAACATAGTAGTGCCCAAACCCCATATATCATTGGAAAGGGTTCCCCGCCCCGTGTCCAGCAAGACCAAACATGACAGACTTATTAGGTCCCTGTCAGAAATGATCCCATAAGGGGAGTTACCAATGCTAGCCTATGGAGAGTTAAGCCCTTCTGCAGTAGAAGGGGCTTGTGGCAGATATGCCAGCATCACAAGGTTTTGGGGAAGAGCACCCGCACCTCAGCACTGTTTAGCAGTGGTGAGGCACCCAGAGTCCTAAGTCCAACAAAAAGGTACAGTGAAAATGGGAGGCGCAAGGGCAAAAAGGTAGGGGAAGACCACCCTAAGGCTGACAGGTCCAACATGTGTCCCCCCAGCTGAAAGTGGGGAGAACTACCCAACCTCTAGGGAGTTCTCATCACTAAGGCGGAAAAACCTAGAGAGACCGCCAGCATTGGCGTGGTCTACTCCGGGTCTGTGTTCCACCCTGAACTCCATCCCCTGTAGGGAAATGGACCACCTCAACAATTTAGGATTCTCGCCCCTCATTTACATGAGCCACCTGAGGGGGCGGTGGTCAGTCTGAATCAGGAAGTGGGAGCCAAACAAGTATGACCTCAGCTTCTACACAGCCCAGACCACCGCAAAGGCTTCCCTCTCTATAGTACTCCACCGTGTTCCCGGGGGAGTAGCCTCCTGGAGATGAAATACACTGGTTGGTCCCGTCCCTCCTCATTGAGTTGCATAAGTACTGCCCCTATGCCATGCTCTGAGGCGTCTGTTTGGACAATGAACTCTTTGGAGAAGTCAGGGGCCCTGAGCACAGGAGCTGTGCACATGGCCTGCTTTAGAGAGTCAAAGGCTTTTTGGCAAGCCTCTGTCCAAATCACTTTTCTAGAGTGTTTCTTAGAGGTTAGCTCAGTCAAGGGGGCCACAATAGTGCCATAACCCTTGACAAATCTGTGGTAGTATCCTGTGAGGCCCAGGAATGCCTTGACCTTAGTCTGTGTTTTGGGGGCCTCCCAGGCCAGGATGGTTTCTATCTTGGCCTGTAGGGGCTGCACCTTGCCCCCGCCCACCAAGTGTCCTAGGTAGACTACCAACCGCTGCCCTATCTGGCATTTTCTGGCTTTGATAGTCAGGCCTGCCTCCTGCAGGGCCTGAAGCACTTCCTTGAGGTGACACAAATGGTCCTCCCAGCTGCTACTGAAGACAGCTATGTCGTCCAGGTAGGCAGTAGAGAAGGCCTCTAAACCGGAGAGGGCCCGGTTCACCAGCCGCTGGAAGGTGGCAGGAGCGTTTTTCAAACCAAAGGGCATCACTCTAAACTGGTAGTGGCCCACTGGGGTGGAAAAAGTGGACCTCTCTTTGGCCCCATCCGTAAGGGCGATCTGCCAGTACCCTGACGTGAGGTCAAAGGTACTCAGGTTTCGGGCAGCCCCCAGTCGGTCAGTGAGCTCATCCGCCCTAGGGATAGGATGATCATCAGTCTTGGTCACAGAGTTCAGTCCTCTGTAATCCACAAAGAAGTTCTGGTGTGGTGCCCGATGGGGCAGCTTTTGGTACCAGAACCACCGGACTGGACCAAGGGCTGTTGGAGGGCTCTATCACCCCCAACTCCAGCATCTTAGTGACTTCACTCTGGATGCTGGCCTTCACCTTATCTGACAGCCTGTAAGACTTGGACTTGACAGGGGGACTGTCTTCTGTGTCCACATCATGGGTACACAGGTGGGTAATCCCAGGGATAAGGGAAAACACTAAGGAGAACTGCCCCAGGACGGGGCGGTAGTCCCTCTGTTGCTCAGGAGTCAAGGATGGGGAGAGAACATCTCCCTCCACCGATCCATCCTTCTCTTGGGAAGCAAAGAGGTCCAGGAGAGGTTCACTTTCCTCTTCCTCTGCCCCATCAGTTACCATCAGTAAGGTGAGCTCAGGCCTCTCATGGTGGAGTTTGAGGCGGTTGGCGTGTAGTACCCTGTGGGGCTGCCTGGGGGTCTTAAGGTCCACCAGGTAAGTGGCCTTACCCTTCTTCTCCAATATCTCATACGGGCCAGTCCAATGGTCCTGGAGGGCACTGAGCTCTCCAGGCTCCATGACCTACACCTTCTGTCCAGGTTCTAGCTCCACAGGGTGAGAATGCTGGTCGTACCATTCCTTCACCACCGCCTCGCTGGCCTCTAAGTTGTCAGAAGCTTGCTTCCACAACTTAGCCATTTGGCTGCGGAAGGCCAGCATGTAGCTCACTACATCTTGGGGAAGCCTCCTTGGATTCTTCTCCCACCCATCCTTCGCTAAACTGAGAGGTCCCCTCACAGGGTGACCATACAAGAGCTCGAAAGGGCTGAAACCCACCCCCTTCTGTGGTACCTCCCTGTAGGAAGACAGCAAACAGGGCAAGAGGATGTCCCACTTTTTCATCAGGACCTCAGGCAGACTACTGATCATGCCCTTTAGGGTCTTGTTAAATCTATCCACGAGACCATTGGTCTGTGGGTGGTAAGGGGTGGAGAACTTATAAGTAACCCTACACTCCTTCCACATGGCTTGCATGTAGGCAGACATAACATTGGTGCCCCTGTCGGACACCACCTCTTTGGGGAAACCCACTCTGGTAAAAATCCCCATCAGGAACCGGGCCACTGCAGGTGCAGTGATGGTTCTCAGAGGAATAGCCTCCGGGTACCGTGTGGCGTGGTCCACCAGAACCAGGATAAACATGTGACCAGAAGAAATCGGTGGATCTATAGGCCCAACAATGTCGATGCCCACCCTCTCAAAGGGGGTGCTAACGGCAGGTTGTTGTTCCAGGGGAGCCTTCAGCTTAGCCCCTGTTTTACCACCAGCTTGGCAGGTCAGACAGATCCTACAGAAGGTATCTGAGAAGATCCTCATCTACGGCCAATAAAAATGTGGGACAAGCCGAGCAAAGGTCTTGTTTTGGCCCAAGTGTCCTGCCAACGGGATCTCATGAGCCAATTCCAAAAGAAAGGCCCTGTAGCTCTGGTGGACCACTAAGGCCCTTGATGACCCATGCATAGGAGCCTTGGGCTCACTGTAAAGGAGCCCATCCTCCCAATAAATATGATACTTCGCGGAGGCATTGCCTGCTGCTTGGGCTTCGGCCTGTCGCTTCATGCCTTCAAGGGTGGGACCCTCCTTCTGTGCCCATCAAAACTCCTCCCTGCTGGGCCCTCCTTCCACCTGCCACCCTTCAGGGGTAGGTAGGTCCAGCCTTGGTTGACTCCCTTTCCGGGCAGCCATGGACCGTGTGGTAGCACAGATCCACTCTGGTAACCCCAGCATCTCCACATGCGCTTTGAGCTCTACCTCCTTCCAGGCAGTGTGCTCAAGGTCATTCTCTAACAGTCCATTGGCATGGCAGGGCTCACAGCAACTCTCAGCAGGCCTGAAACCTCTCCCCCACTCAAATGGAACCTGTGCTACGGGATAGTGACCCTCCCTGTTGTCAGCCATCACAACTGGATGGAATGCATCAGGAATTATTTGCTCTGAGGACACCAGCCGACTCCTTACCATAGTCATGCTGGCACCTGTGTCCCTCAGGGCCTCCACCCCTGACCATTGAGGGTGACCCACTGCCTATACTTGGTAATATTGGAGGGCACGTGGACGTTAGGAACCATCTCACTGTCTCCCAGAGACACTAGGACAAGCCCTGCCCCCTCACTCCCATTATCTAGGGACAGCTCCTCCCCAAGCGCTACACTAGCCACCCCGGGGATTTTACCTCCAGTGGGCTGTGGTGCTCTCTTGCAACATTTGGGATCCCCCTTGTAGTGTCCAAATTCACCACCCTCATAGCACCGGACAAGTCTGGGCTGCTGACCTTTATCAGGATAAGTGGGCTTTTGGTGGCCAGATTGGGGCTGAGACCCAGACCCTTTCCCTTGTGAATTGTTTTTGGGACCTTTGGAGAACTCTTTCTTTTTTTCTCCCCCCTCTTTCGTCTGGTGGGAACACAGACCACCCCTTTGGGAGTCCCCCCCAGAACCCCTGTTGGACACCCTGGTACTGATCCAGGTGTCCGCCTCCTCCGCAAGCTTCCAAGGATTGGTCAACTTGCGGTCAACCAGGTGTTGGCGCATGTTGGACCCGGCCTCGTGGCGTGGCCCTCGCTGACCCCCATAACCCAGAACGAAGGACAGAACTAATTCCCGTCTACCCAGAACTATACAAGAGACTCCTACATCGGACCTGAAACGACCTCCAGACCGCGTGCCTGCACCTATGTACGTGACCGGCAGACTCCATGTTTGGCCACCCCGGCCAGCCGGCCGCCTTCTTCCCTTTCGGCAGCCTCTGGCCGCTCCCGGCTACAGCTAGGCGTGCGCGTCCAGCGCGCCCGACTCGCCCAGGGGGGGTGAATGACTCACCAAGTACCCGAAACCAAGGCTTCCATCACACCTCCGGCCCCCTCCAGAGGAGCTGGTTGTCCTCACACCTCCGACCCATCCCTGGAGGCTGGTTTCAATCGCACCTTTTGGCTTCCTAGTGAGCTGGCTCCAGGCCTTGATGGGCGTCTGGGATTCCCTGGACGCATGGTCCAAAAGCATCAAAGACACCGCTGCCCAGACAATCAGGCGCCTGGCCCTCGGACCTCCGGCCTCCTGCCTCTGAGGGTCCGGACATCAAAGAGCTCCTGGACTATAAGACAGCCTGCCTTCCATCTAGTCGGCAGTTGTATCTTGGACAAGGAAGCCCTGCTGATCTGATCGCGGCTGACCTTGAGGAGAACAGACTCTGACCCATCGAGCCATGCTGACGTCGTCGCGGCTCATCCTCGAATCTACGGAACGGAACTATCGGAGCCCTGCTGACGCTGTCGCGGCCCCCCCTCTCGAAGAGACAGACCTGAACCAACGGAGCCCTTCTGACCTTGTCGCGGCCCACTCTTGAGAACAAGAGACACTTGCTACCATCCAGAGCCCTGCGGACGCTGTCGCGGCTCCACCTGCCTACGAGTACGACGAAGTACTCCTGACCAAGCCCTGCTGACCTCGTCGCGGCTTGAAGTGAGTAGGACAGCAAGTCCCATCGCCAGCCCCCGTACCCCCCAGTTCGAGGATTGCGAACTGTGCGCAGGGTGCGTAGCGTGCCAGCTGGCCCTCTAAGACTGTCCCGCTTCCCCGTTCCCTTGCTACGAGACTTTCGCGATCCCTTGATCGCTCTGTATTACTCGTCATTTTTATCTTGATAAAGCTCATACTTGATAAAGATTCACGGTGTGGTGACCGTTCGTAAGTGTGGTGTGTCGACAGTGTGTACGATCAGTCCTCCCCGGCGGGGACTCCCCCTCGATAAGACTCGGCAGTATTTGTGGGAGAGGAGGTCCCGGGTGGTTAGGAGAGTCATCTTGACCCCTGGGGTCACCGCCTTCCAACATTGGTGGCAGCGGCGGGATACGAACCTACGTCTAAAGATCGTACCACTGATACACTACCTGAACCCACACGCAGCAAACGCACAAGAAAGAAAGAGCAATGATGACGTCCACAGAATCTGGTGTGAAGACGACATTTGATAAAGACCTCTTGGAAGACTACACCCATAGAGAGCTAAAGCAGTTCTGCAGAGAACTGAGTATCCCGAGTACCGGACTAAGTACTAAGGAAGATTTTCAGAAAGCGCTAACCGCTTGGGTAGAGTCCGGAGCACCCCTCCCCCCGACCGAAGACGACGAGGGAGGGAGGCCACAGACCGAACCCGGTACACCGGCCGGAGAGAGAATCCAGCAACCGACCCGGAGCCCAGCAACCGGGAGAGATCGGTCCTCGGAAGAGAGGGCCGACCGAGAACGTGACCGAAGCCATGAGCTCGAACTAGCGCGCCTCAAATTGGAGGGCGAGCTCAAACTTGCAGAAAAAAAGTTGGCGGTTGAGCAGTTGCGGCTCCAGGGAGAGCTAGAGGAGAAGAAGCTCCAGAGGGAGCATGAAGGTCGGAAACTTCAGCTCGAGCACGAGCGCAGCCTCAAGGAGCTCGAATTGAAATCCAGAGCAGAAGCAACCGGATCACTGGTACTTGGAGAGCAGGTGGTCCCTAAAGAAACGAAGGTGCACATCCCCAAAGACGTCGTGAAGGAGTTTTACAAAGGGGACGACATCCAGCAGTGGTTCAAGGCCTACGAGGTTGCTATGTCCGCCCACCGGGTCCCCGAGAAGGACTGGGGGCCGGCCTGTGGAGCCGCTTCCTCAGCGAGGGAAGAGACACCCTGCTGGACCTACCGACCGCGCACATGTACGCCTACCCCCACATGAAAGACGCTCTCCTATTCCGCTACGGCCTAACGCCAGAAATGTATCGCCAGCGGTTTAGGGAGTGCAAGAAGATTCCTGGTACCACCTGGGTAGACTATGTGAACTACTACACCCGGGCCCTCAATGGGTGGATCAAGGGCAGCAATATGGCCACCTTCGAAGGCCTAGTCGACCTAGTCGCTAACGATCACCTGTCCGCCAATTGCTTTATGGAACTAAGACAGCATCTCCTGGACACAAGCTCGCCAACCCTCGGAAACTGGCTGTTGAAGCCGATCGCTGGGTGGCCACCCGAGTCCAGAAAGGGCCCGGGGGAGACCCCCCACGGAACGACCAAGGATCTTCCCGCCAGCGAGGTGGAGGAGGTCGAGGCAAACAGCAAGGATCCCAGTCAGGGCCCCAGCGTAGTCCCCCCAGAAACCAAGCTCCACGCTCTCCTCCCGCGACGAGAGCCGCCCGAGTGCAGGACCCCCGGGGCTCCGCCCCAGCTCCACATGCTACATGTGTCAGCAACCCAGGCACTATGCCGGTGATCCCCGATATCCCATGACCCCGAAATCCACTCCCACTGGCCCCTCCACCAGACAGATATCCTCAGTGGCCCTAGAAGAAGAAGAGATAGAGGAGCAGGGGGAGTGGGAGCCCGCAGCCATGGTCTTAGCCTCCCTGGGGAATAGCGAGATGATCCCAGGAGATTACCTGCCCGACAACACAGAAAAATATCGCCAGACAGTTAAGGTTAACGGGCGCAGCGTAGGAGCCCTTAGGGACACAGGAGCCAGCATCACGTCTGTTAGATACACGCTAGTCCCCGAGTCCATGATCATCCCCCACACCTCCTGTAGAGTGATAGCCGCTGATAATTCCGTCCGCACCTGCAGGATAGCCCAGGTCCCATTTGAGTGGGAGGGAGTTTCGGGCGACCTACGCGTAGCGGTCCGCACGGACATGCCTGTACACTGCCTCCTGGGGAATGACTTAGAAAGTTCCCAGTGGAAAGAGGTCGAAAGAAGGACCCATTTAGAAATGTTGGGTCTGCCCCAATGGGCCTGTGTGAGCACCCGAGCCATGACCGCCAGAATGTCCAACCCCGGGAACGAAGAGCCCGAGTACCCCAGTGCAGCCCCTGATGTCCCCGAGGGAAGCGAGCACCCCACGGTCCTCGACCAGTCCTCCATCGAAGGAAGCGAATCCGACGAAGGTCCCCTCGGACCCGCCGTCGAGCCAGTCCCCACCCTAACAGATATCCCCGAGTTGGCCCAGTGGCGCCAAGAAGGAGGACCGTCCTGAGAGGAGTTCTGCCAAGAGCAGACCTCCTGCCCTGCCCTTGAGGGGCTCCGGCAACAGGCCGCAGACAGGCCGCTGGAGACCAGTCCGGCTCCCATTACCTTTATTGGGAGAACGGCCTACAATACAGTGAACAGAAGACCGCCGAACTAGGGTCAGCCCGCGTGCAGGTGGTACCCCTTCGTTTCCGCAGTCTCCTCCACAACCTAGCCCACGATGTGCCCCTGGCGGGACACCTGGGCCAAGATAAAACCTTCCAACGGCTAGTGACCCATTTCTACTGGCCCCGCATGCGGGCCGATGTGGAACACCACTGTAAGTCCTGCCCCACGTGTCAGGCTAGCGGCAAAAGCGGAGGCAAGCGCAAGGCTCCCCTCCAGCCCTTTCCAGTTGTCAGTACCCCCTTCGAGAGGGTGGGGATCGACATCGTCGGACCTCTGGACCCCCGGATCTCCTTAGGTCACCGGTTCATTTTGGTTCTGGTCGATCACGCCACCCGATACCCCGAAGCCATCCCCCTCCGGACCGTGACGGCCCCGGTCGTGGGCCAGGCCCTCATGGGGATCTTCTCCCGGGTGGGATTCCCCCGGGAAGTGGTGAGCGACCGAGGCACAAACTTTACCTCCCGGTACATGAAGTCCCTTTGGCAACAGTGTGGGGTGTCGTACAGGTTCACCACCCCATACCATCCCCAGGGTAACGGCCTGGTTGAGTGGTTCAACCGCACCCTGAAAGGGACGATCATGGGTCTCGAGGAGCCCTTGCGACGCAAGTGGGACGTCCTCCTGCCCTGCCTCCTGTTCGCATACCGAGAGGTTCCCCAGAAATCCTTGGGTTTCAGCCCTTTCGAGCTGCTCTATGGGCACCCCGTCCGGGGTCCCCTCAGCCTGGTCAAGGAAGGCTGGGAGACAGCCCCCCCGAGCACACCCCCGATGTGTTCTCCTATGTCCTGGCCCTCCGGAACCAGACGCAGAAGTTTCGCGAGCTGGCCGAGGCCAACCTGGACGCCAGCCAAGAGGAAATGAAACGCTGGTACGACCAGAATGCCACTCTGGTCGAGTTTCAACCCGGCCAACAGGTTTGGGTCATGTCCCCAGTGGAACCTTGTGCCTTGCAGGACAAGTGGACTGGACCCTTTAAGGTGATAGAGCGCAAGAGCCAGGTCACCTACCTCGTTGATACGAAATCAGCCAGGAACGCACTGAAGGTCTTACACGTGAACCGGCTCAAACCCCACTTTGTGCGTTCTGAGTTGGGATTACTCCTTGCCACCGACGATGGAGAGGAAGAGGAAACGGACCCTCTACCCGATCTCCTGTGTGCAAAGGATCAAGATGGCTCCGTAGAGGGAGTGAGTCTCTCCTCCTCCCTCACCCCCTTGCAGCGTGAAGAATGTCGCCACTTGTTGGGACAATTCTCAGACCTCTAATCCCTCACCCCCGGAATCACCAGTTGGTGCGTCCACGACGTGGACACCGGGGACAGCCCTCCGGTATGACACAGAGCCTACCGAGTCCCTGACCGAGTTTGAGCCTGCATCAAGGCCGAAGTCGACAAAATGTTGGACCTAGGAGTGGTGGAAGCCTCCGACAGCCCATGGGCTAGTCCCGTGGTCCTGGTTCCGAAGGCAGCCGCCCCCGGCACCGTCCCTGAGCTGAGGTTCTGCGTAGACTACCGCGGACTCAACGCAGTCACCCGAACCGACGCACACCCCATCCCCCGAGCCGACGAACTCATTGACCGCCTAGGGTCGGCTCAGTATCTCAGTACCTTTGATCTCACCAGTGGCTACTGGCAGATCGGCCTCACGGAGAGGGCCCAAGAAAGGTCTGCTTTCTCCACTCCGGATGGCCATTTCCACTTCAGAGTGATGCCCTTCGGCATAAAAAACGCCCCGCCACCTTCCAGCGACTGATCAATCAGGTCCTGGCCGCTTCAGGGTAGCATATCTTGACGACATTGCGGTGTTCAGTCCTCACTGGTCCGAGCACCTGCACCACCTCTGGGAGGTGTTAGATGCCCTGCGTCAAGCCGGGCTCACCATTAAAGCTAGCAAGTGCCAAATAGGACAAAGCTCCGTGGTATACCTCGGGCACCAGGTCGGAGCGGCCTCGTAGCCCCCCTCCAACCCAAGATAGACGCTATCACTGCCTGGGAGACCCCCACGACCCAGACCGAGGTGCGGGCCTTCCTAGGACTCACAGGGTACTACCGTAGATTCATCAAGGGGTACGGGAGTATGGTAGGCCCCCTCACAGAGTTGACAGCCAAGGCCAACCCCAAGAAGGTTAGTTGGACCCCCGCCTGTCAGAAGGCATTCGAGGAATTGAAACAGGCCATGTGCACCGCTCCAGTACTACAGGCCCCTGACTACTCCAGAGAGTTCGTGGTCCAGACCGACGCCTCCGAACATGGCATCGGAGCCGTGCTCTCCCAGGTGGACGACCAAGGGATTGATCATCCAGTAGCCTTTATCAGCCGGAGGCTACTACCCCGGGAGCAGAGATGGAGCACCATCGAGCGAGAGGCCCACTCTTGAGAACAAGAGACACTTGCTACCATCCAGAGCCCTGCGGACGCTGTCGCGGCTCCACCTGCCTACGAGTACGACGAAGTACTCCTGACCAAGCCCTGCTGACCTCGTCGCGGCTTGAAGTGAGTAGGACAGCAAGTCCCATCGCCAGCCCCCGTACCCCCCAGTTCGAGGATTGCGAACTGTGCGCAGGGTGCGTAGCGTGCCAGCTGGCCCTCTAAGACTGTCCCGCTTCCCCGTTCCCTTGCTACGAGACTTTCGCGATCCCTTGATCGCTCTGTATTACTCGTCATTTTTATCTTGATAAAGCTCATACTTGATAAAGATTCACGGTGTGGTGACCGTTCGTAAGTGTGGTGTGTCGACAGTGTGTACGATCAGTCCTCCCCGGCGGGGACTCCCCCTCGATAAGACTCAGCAGTATTTGTGGGAGAGGAGGTCCCGGGTGGTTAGGAGAGTCATCTTGACCCCTGGGGTCACCGCCTTCCAACATTGGTGGCAGCGGCGGGATACGAACCTACGTCTAAAGATCGTACCACTGATACACTACCTGAACCCACACGCAGCAAACGCACAAGAAAGAAAGAGCAATGATGACGTCCACAGAATCTGGTGTGAAGACGACATTCGATAAAGACCTCTTGGAAGACTACACCCATAGAGAGCTAAAGCAGTTCTGCAGAGAACTGAGTATCCCGAGTACCGGACTAAGTACTAAGGAAGATTTTCAGAAAGCGCTAACCGCTTGGGTAGAGTCCGGAGCACCCCTCCCCCCGACCGAAGACGACGAGGGAGGGAGGCCACAGACCGAACCCGGTACACCGGCCGGAGAGAGAATCCAGCAACCGACCCGGAGCCCAGCAACCGGGAGAGATCGGTCCTCGGAAGAGAGGGCCGACCGAGAACGTGACCGAAGCCATGAGCTCGAACTAGCGCGCCTCAAATTGGAGGGCGAGCTCAAACTTGCAGAAAAAAAGTTGGCGGTTGAGCAGTTGCGGCTCCAGGGAGAGCTAGAGGAGAAGAAGCTCCAGAGGGAGCATGAAGGTCGGAAACTTCAGCTCGAGCACGAGCGCAGCCTCAAGGAGCTCGAATTGAAAGCCAGAGCAGAAGCAACCGGATCACTGGTACTTGGAGAGCAGGTGGTCCCTAAAGATACGAAGGTGCACATCCCCAAAGACGTCGTGAAGGAGTTTTACAAAGGGGACGACATCCAGCAGTGGTTCAAGGCCTACGAGGTTGCTATGTCCGCCCACCGGGTCCCCGAGAAGGACTGGGGGCCGGCCTGTGGAGCCGCTTCCTCAGCGAGGGAAGAGACACCCTGCTGGACCTACCGACCGCGCACATGAACGCCTACCCCCACATGAAAGACGCTCTCCTATTCCGCTACGGCCTAACGCCAGAAATGTATCGCCAGCGGTTTAGGGAGTGCAAGAAGATTCCTGGTACCACCTGGGTAGACTATGTGAACTACTACACCCGGGCCCTCAATGGGTGGATCAAGGGCAGCAATATGGCCACCTTCGAAGGCCTAGTCGACCTAGTCGCTAACGATCACCTGTCCGCCAATTGCTTTATGGAACTAAGACAGCATCTCCTGGACACAAGCTCGCCAACCCTCGGAAACTGGCTGTTGAAGCCGATCGCTGGGTGGCCACCCGAGTCCAGAAAGGGCCCGGGGGAGACCCCCCACGGAACGACCAAGGATCTTCCCGCCGGCGAGGTGGAGGAGGTCGAGGCAAACAGCAAGGATCCCAGTCAGGGCCCCAGCGTAGTCCCCCCAGAAACCAAGCTCCACGCTCTCCTCCCGCGACGAGAGCCGCCCCGAGTGCAGGACCCCCGGGGCTCCGCCCCAGCTCCACATGCTACATGTGTCAGCAACCCGGGCACTATGCCGGTGATCCCCGATATCCCATGACCCCGAAATCCACTCCCACTGGCCCCTCCACCAGACAGATATCCTCAGTGGCCCTAGAAGAAGAAGAGATAGAGGAGCAGGGGGAGTGGGAGCCCGCAGCCATGGTCTTAGCCTCCCTGGGGAATAGCGAGATGATCCCAGGAGATTACCTGCCCGACAACACAGAAAAATATCGCCAGACAGTTAAGGTTAACGGGCGCAGCGTAGGAGCCCTTAGGGACACAGGAGCCAGCATCACGTCTGTTAGATACACGCTAGTCCCCGAGTCCATGATCATCCCCCACACCTCCTGTAGAGTGATAGCCGCTGATAATTCCGTCCGCACCTGCAGGATAGCCCAGGTCCCATTTGAGTGGGAGGGAGTTTCGGGCGACCTACGCGTAGCGGTCCGCACGGACATGCCTGTACACTGCCTCCTGGGGAATGACTTAGAAAGTTCCCAGTGGAAAGAGGTCGAAAGAAGGGCCCATTTAGAAATGTTGGGTCTGCCCCAATGGGCCTGTGTGAGCACCCGAGCCATGACCGCCAGAATGTCCAACCCCGGGAACGAAGAGCCCGAGTACCCCAGTGCAGCCCCTGATGTCCCCGAGGGAAGCGAGCACCCCACGGTCCTCGACCAGTCCTCCATCGAAGGAAGCGAATCCGACGAAGGTCCCCTCGGACCCGCCGTCAAGCCAGTCCCCACCCTAACAGATATCCCCGAGTTGGCCCAGTGGCGCCAAGAAGGAGGACCGTCCCGAGAGGAGTTCTGCCGAGAGCAGACCTCCTGCCCTGCCCTTGAGGGGCTCCGGCAACAGGCCGCAGCCAGGCCGCTGGAGACCAGTCCGGCTCCCATTACCTTTATTGGGAGAACGGCCTACTATACAGTGAACAGAAGACCGCCGAACTAGGGTCAGCCCGCGTGCAGGTGGTACCCCTTCGTTTCCGCAGTCTCCTCCACAACCTAGCCCACGATGTGCCCCTGGCGGGACACCTGGGCCAAGATAAAACCTTCCAACGGCTAGTGACCCATTTCTACTGGCCCCGCATGCGGGCCGATGTGGAACACCACTGTAAGTCCTGCCCCACGTGTCAGGCTAGCGGCAAAAGCGGAGGCAAGCGCAAGGCTCCCCTCCAGCCCTTTCCAGTTGTCAGTACCCCCTTCGAGAGGGTGGGGATCGACATCGTCGGACCTCTGGACCCCCGGATCTCCTTAGGTCACCGGTTCATTTTGGTTCTGGTCGATCACGCCACCCGATACCCCGAAGCCATCCCCCTCCGGACCGTGACGGCCCCGGTCGTGGGCCAGGCCCTCATGGGGATCTTCTCCCGGGTGGGATTCCCCCGGGAAGTGGTGAGCGACCGAGGCACAAACTTTACCTCCCGGTACATGAAGTCCCTTTGGCAACAGTGTGGGGTGTCGTACAGGTTCACCACCCCATACCATCCCCAGGGTAACGGCCTGGTTGAGTGGTTCAACCGCACCCTGAAAGGGACGATCATGGGTCTCGAGGAGCCCTTGCGACGCAAGTGGGACGTCCTCCTGCCCTGCCTCCTGTTCGCATACCGAGAGGTTCCCCAGAAATCCTTGGGTTTCAGCCCTTTCGAGCTGCTCTATGGGCACCCCGTCCGGGGTCCCCTCAGCCTGGTCAAGGAAGGCTGGGAGACAGCCCCCCCGAGCACACCCCGATGTGTTCTCCTATGTCCTGGCCCTCCGGAACCAGACGCAGAAGTTTCGCGAGCTGGCCGAGGCCAACCTGGACGCCAGCCAAGAGGAAATGAAACGCTGGTACGACCAGAATGCCACTCTGGTCGAGTTTCAACCCGGCCAACAGGTTTGGGTCATGTCCCCAGTGGAACCTTGTGCCTTGCAGGACAAGTGGACTGGACCCTTTAAGGTGATAGAGCGCAAGAGCCAGGTCACCTACCTCGTTGATACGAAATCAGCCAGGAACGCACTGAAGGTCTTACACGTGAACCGGCTCAAACCCCACTTTGTGCGTTCTGAGTTGGGATTACTCCTTGCCAACGACGATGGAGAGGAAGAGGAAACGGACCCTCTACCCGATCTCCTGTGTGCAAAGGATCAAGATGGCTCCGTAGAGGGAGTGAGTCTCTCCTCCTCCCTCACCCCCTTGCAGCGTGAAGAATGTCGCCACTTGTTGGGACAATTCTCAGACCTCTTCTCCCTCACCCCCGGAATCACCAGTTGGTGCGTCCACGACGTGGACACCGGGGACAGCCCTCCGGTATGACACAGAGCCTACCGAGTCCCTGACCGAGTTTGAGCCTGCATCAAGGCCGAAGTCGACAAAATGTTGGACCTAGGAGTGGTGGAAGCCTCCGACAGCCCATGGGCTAGTCCCGTGGTCCTGGTTCCGAAGGCAGCCGCCCCCGGCACCGTCCCTGAGCTGAGGTTCTGCGTAGACTACCGCGGACTCAACGCAGTCACCCGAACCGACGCACACCCCATCCCCCGAGCCGACGAACTCATTGACCGCCTAGGGTCGGCTCAGTATCTCAGTACCTTTGATCTCACCAGTGGCTACTGGCAGATCGGCCTCACGGAGAGGGCCCAAGAAAGGTCTGCTTTCTCCACTCCGGATGGCCATTTCCACTTCAGAGTGATGCCCTTCGGCATAAAAAACGCCCCGCCACCTTCCAGCGACTGATCAATCAGGTCCTGGCCGCTTCAGGGTAGCATATCTTGACGACATTGCGGTGTTCAGTCCTCACTGATCCGAGCACCTGCACCACCTCTGGGAGGTGTTAGATGCCCTGCGTCAAGCCGGGCTCACCATTAAAGCTAGCAAGTGCCAAATAGGACAAAGCTCCGTGGTATACCTCGGGCACCAGGTCGGAGCGGCCTCGTAGCCCCCCTCCAACCCAAGATAGACGCTATCACTGCCTGGGAGACCCCCACGACCCAGACCGAGGTGCGGGCCTTCCTAGGACTCACAGGGTACTACCGTAGATTCATCAAGGGGTACGGGAGTATGGTAGGCCCCCTCACAGAGTTGACAGCCAAGGCCAACCCCAAGAAGGTTAGTTGGACCCCCGCCTGTCAGAAGGCATTCGAGGAATTGAAACAGGCCATGTGCACCGCTCCAGTACTACAGGCCCCTGACTACTCCAGAGAGTTTGTGGTCCAGACCGACGCCTCCGAACATGGCATCGGAGCCGTGCTCTCCCAGGTGGACGACCAAGGGATTGATCATCCAGTAGCCTTTATCAGCCGGAGGCTACTACCCCGGGAGCAGAGATGGAGCACCATCGAGCGAGAGGCCTTCGCCGTAGTCTGGGCCTTAAAGAAGCTGAGGCCCTACCTGTTCGGTACCCACTTCTTGGTCCAGACCGACCACCGTCCTCTCCGTTGGCTCATGCAGATAAGAGGAGAGAACCCTAAACTGCTACGCTGGTCCATCTCCCTCCAAGGGATGGATTTTACTGTGGAACACAGGCCTGGTGCCGACCACGCCAACGCCGACGGCCTGTCCCGCTTCTTCCGCCTCAGCGAAGAGAACCCCCAAGAGGATGGGTAGTTCTCCTCGTCTTTCAGCTGGAGGGGACGCATGTTGGACCCGGCCTTGTTGCGTGGCCCTCGCTGACCCCCATAACCCAGAACGAAGGACAGAACTAATTCCTATCTACCCAGAACTATACAAGAGACTCCTACATCGGACCTGAAATGACCTCCAGACCGCGTGCCTGCACCTATGCACGTGACCGGCAGACTCCATGTTTGGCCACCCCGGCCAGCCGGCCGCCTTCTTCCCTTTCGGCAGCCTCTGGCCGCTCCTGGCTACAGCTAGGCGTGCGCGTCCAGCGCGCCCGACTCGCCCAGGGGGGTGAATGACTCACCAAGTACCCGAAACCAAGGCTTCCATCACACCTCCGGCCCCCTCCAGAGTAGCTGGTTGTCCACACCTCCGACCCATCCCTGGAGGCTGGTTTCGATCGCACCTTTTGGCTTCCTAGTAAGCTGGATCCAGGCCTTGATGGGCGTCTGGGATTCCCTGGATGCATGGTCCAAAAGCATCAAAGACACCGCCGCCCAGACAATCAGGCGCCTGGCCCTCGGACCTCCGGCCTCCTGCCTCTGAGGATCCGGACATCAAAGAGCTCCTGGACTATAAGACAGCCTGCCTTCCATCTAGTCGGCAGTTGTATCTTGGACAAGAAAGCCCTGCTGATCTGATCGCGGCTGACCTTGAGGAGAACAGACTCTGACCCATCGAGCCCTGCTGACGTCGTTGCAGCTCATCCTCGAATCTACGGAACGGAACCATCGGAGCCCTGCTGACGCTGTCGCGGCCCCCCCTCTCGAAGAGACAGACCTGAACCATCGGAGCCCTGCTGACCTTGTCGCGGCCCACTCTTGAGAACGAGAGACACTTGCTACCATCCAGAGCCCTGCGGACGCTGTCGCGGCTCCACCTGCCTACGAGTACGACGAAGTACTCCTGACCAAGCCCTGCTGACCTCGTCGCGGCTTGAAGAACTCTCTGGTCCGGTTGGACCATCGACGCTACCCTCATGACCATCTGAAACCGAAGTGAGTAGGACAGCAAGTCCCATCGCCAGCCCCCGTACCCCCCAGTTCGAGGATTGAGAACTGTGCGCAGGGTGCGTAGCGTGCCAGCTGGCCCTCTAAGACTGTCCCGCTTCCCCGTTCCCTTGCTACGGGACTTTCACAATCCCTCGATCACTCTGTATTACTCGTCATTTTTATCTTGATAAAGCTCATACTTGATAAAGATTCACGGTGTGGTGTCCGTTCGTAAGTGTGGTGTGTCGACAGTGTGTACGATCAGTCCTCCCCGGCGGGGACTCCCCCTCGATAAGACTCGGCAGTATTTGTGGGAGAGGAGGTCCCGGGTGGTTAGGAGAGTCATCTTGACCCCTGGGGTCACCGCCTTCCAACAGCGCAGCTCCGGAAAACATTTCTCTTGAAGGTGCTCTCTTAAAAACAAGTCATACAACCCTTCATAGTCATGCACATTGCTGCCCCGCACCCAGCCCTCTAAAGCTTTACTAGCGTAGTCCAGGAAGTCTACCCAGTTCTGTGTGGGAAGTTTGTGACTATTCCTAAACCTCTGCCTATACCTCTCAGGGGTAAGACCAAATCTCTTGAGCAATGCGGCTTTCATGACAGAATAGTTAGTCTGGTCTTCCTTCTCTAGGTAAAGGAGGGTGTCTCTAACGTCTGGAGGTAGGTACCTTTTACAAACCACCCCCCCCCCCCAATAACTCTCTGGGACCCCATGGGCTCTTTGGGACACCTCATAGGCTGCTAACCACTTATCAATATTATCCCCCACCTTAAAACTAGCCATCACATCTTTAGGCATAAAGACCCTGGACTCACGTGAAGCTTCCATAGGTATGCTGCTACCATTCTTGTTGCTGTTGGCCCTTACTTCTAGGGCCCGGATTTCCAGTTCCTTCAGGCTGAGCTCATGGGCAAGTTCTTTTTCCCTCAAAGCCAGTCGCCTTTCTTCGCGATCCTGCTCCATCCTCATAGCCAGTCGCTTTTCTTCGTGATCCTGCTTCATGGCCCACTTTTCTTTTTCCAGCTTGGCTAGTTCCAATTTGAGCTGTCTCTCCTCTGTCCTTACTGACACGCAACTGCCTGCCCTAGAAGGTACCCTTGTATCTGGTAACGAATTACCATTTTCCACCAAGTGCAGTAAGTCAAGATTTCCTGTGGCGTCGCGCTCTGGTCCCTGCCCGTCCCCATCTCCTTCTGGGTGGGCGGTTACCCATGCTCTCAAGGCTTTCTGAAGCTCTGCCTTCTTGGCGCTTCACTTGAAGGGCACCCCTTTCTCCTCGCAGAATTCTTTGAGTTGCGCCACCGTGTAAGCTTCCAGGTTGGCCAGCTCGAATTCCATCTTGCTACGTAGGGCCTCAGACATTTGTAGAGAAAATCAAATGGGACTTAGGCAAAAGGACTTTTAAAAAGAGCAGCCAGTCAGGGAGAATAAAAATAAAAAATGGCAATTGGAGAGGGTAGACAAAAATTCAGATGAGTCAGGTGTAGGGTTGTGGTGTACACTGCGTCGTTGCGTGGTGTTACACAAGCACACGTCCTATCCCAACGCTCGATCACCAATGTTAGAACCGGGGTCTCTAATTGGCAGGGGTATGCACCCTAGTCCAAGTAGGGACCACCGCTTCCGACCTGGTAGCTTGGCGCAGAGCAGGAAGGCAATGTGTAAAGTATTTGTGCAACACACCCACAGTTCCCAGTGAAACACGCACAAAAGAAAAAGGACACTACACCAATGAAGTATACAAATATAAATACCTTTATCTAGGGTTCAGGCAAATCAATAATCCGATAAATCCAGCTTCCATGTCAGATCAGTAACAAGGAGATTCACATGGGTTAAGGGCTTCCCTCGTGCCAGATAAGCATAGAGGTGCAGGCCTAGGTGAGTCTTTGGTGAAGGACACTGTCCTACAGAAAGGAAATCACCAGTTCAGTCTTTGAAGCCCGCTCTGTAGGCACTGGCTCAGTTGTAACTAATGTCTTTTTAAATCTATTCAGGCCACCGAAGTCGAGTAAATAGGCCCTGGTACCGAAAGGAGTTAAGCCTCCAGCGTTGATGTGCCCCCACCGTGCTTTTAACAAGAGTGCGGCCTGTGTCAATGCCAATGTCCCCCGTCGGGGTTACAGTGAGGGCGCGGCCAATGCAAGGATCAATATGCCCCCAAAGCAACCAGTCCAGGCGAACAGGCCCGCAATTGTGTGCAGACAGTCCCCGGCAGTTCAGCACAATGCCCGCTGATCCCCAGCCCGCCCGGTAACCGATGGTGCAGTCGATCGTTACCTGGGGCTGGTCGGTTGCACTCGCCTGCTCCTGCACGATCCACTGCCTGGAGCCTCTGCTGCCCGCCTCCCGGACTCTCGAGGGCTCTCTCTGATGCCGCCGACCATGTGTGAGAAGGAGCGCACTTCGCCTCCTTCTTGCAACTGATGCGCGTTGCTAGGCGACACCTCACGCCGGGGCCCAATCCCAGTGCGGCGGGTCCTGACGTAGGCAGTAACGCACCCAGGGCCCCCCGAGACTCCCGGGCCGCAGTGGTGATTAAAGAGAGGGAGATTTGAAAATACTTTGAACCCGGGCTCGCGGCGGTGACTTCAGGGCAACAGTGCGAGTCTCGGGCCAGCGGCACTCAGCTTGACACGCACAGCGCTTCACTACCACTGCAGCGCTTCAAAGCACACTACGATCCCAGGCGGCGGCGGTGACTTCAGAACCGCAGAGCTTCTCTCCTCCCAGCGCTTTACAGCACAGCTAGGTCCCGGGTGGTGGTGGTGACCTCGGGGGTAATGTCAGCAGCATCTTGCCTCTGGCCCGCGGCGGTGATTTTAGGGGAAGGGGGGCACATCGCTTCACAGTGCCTCCGGGGACCCGGGCGGCGGTGGTGATTTTCCGTTTAACAACGCTTCAATTCCTTTCATAGCGCTATGTGGCACAGTTGGTCCTGGGCAGCGGCTGTGACTTCGGGGGTGCTAGATAAAAGGATTCCACACCCGCCGGGCGTCAGAGGCAGTGTTGAAAGGTTCCAGGACCAGTGATGCCACACGCAGGCACAGCGTTGCAGGGGCAAGTCTCTACACTGGTGCTGTTCCAGAAGGCGGCTTAAAAGCGCAGAGGCCGTTTGAAGAAACTTTATTGTCCTTATAGATTCTGAAGAGGCAGTTCAGGCAATTCAAAAAAGTACGTGGTGGTCCTTATGACTTGTGCAGAGGTAGCCTTTGTAAGGTAGTAGTCCCAAAGAGGCAGTTTTCTTTAAATCAAAAAGGGTGCAGTCCCAAAAAGGCAGTTCTTATGAGTATGATAGAGACACTCTGGGGGTGTTATTTCCTGTCTCCCTAGCAGGGTAGGATCAGCAGGCAGTAGGGCAGCCCAGCAAGTAGGGGCAGCAGTTCCTTGGAGCAGTCAGCCTCCTTCCAAGTGGCAATCCTTCCTGGCGCACCAGTCCTCACTCCAGCAGAGATTCCGCGTAGCCCAGCAGTGTAACAAGAATGTGAGGCCAGGACCCTCCCTGTTATATTCTACAGACCAGTGGTTAGAAAGTGGTGGAAGTCTCTGGAAGGGTCTGGGGGCAGGGGCTTCTGGAAGAGTCCAGGGAGTTCTGGTATGTTCCCACTCCCACCTCCCAACCCAGGCAGCTATCAGTATGCAGAGGGGAGGGGGGAGGCTACAGTGTCCAATCTAAGTGTAGGCAGGAAAAGGTCCACTTTCTAAAAGTGGGATCCCTAACATAGTGCCCAAACCCCATATATCTTTGGAAAGGGTTCCCCGCCCTGAATCCAACAAGACCAAACATGACGGACTTATTAGGTCCCTGTCAGAAATTATCCCATAAGGAGAGTTCCCAATGCTAGCATATAGTGAGTTAAGCCTTACTGCAGTAGCAGGGGCTTGTGGAAGATATGCCAGCATCAAAAGGTTTTAGGGAAGAGCACACACACCTCAGCACTGTTTAGCAGTGGTGAGGCGCCCAGATTCCTAAGTCCAACAAAAAGGTACAGTGAAAATGGGAGGCGCAACGGCAAAAAGGTAGGGGAAGACCACCCTAAGGCTGACGGGTCCAACAGTTGTGCTCTCTCACATTCACAACGTTTTCATCTATAGTTGTAGCTCGACCATAACATGCAGTTGAATAGTATTTGCTACATTTCCAATGTGTTTTATTATCTTTCACCTTTTCTTGGGTGTAGGTATAACCCATGTAGCTAAGCATTAATTTTCCCTTTTGCAATGTAATAAAGCTTGCTCCTTCAGCCATTTCTAGGGTATATCTGTGAAGACATATATATATGTGTTGAGTAAATATGCTTTGGTTATATATAGATGTGTTTGTTTTATTAGTAATTTAAAGAAAATACTTACATTATTGTTCTTTCTAGTTTGTTAATGGCTCTATTTGTTGTTTTTTGAGCTTCACAGTTGCCATGTCTGTATATGGGGTATAACATTGTTTTTGTTAATTATATTGGATGTTATTTTTTGTTTCTTTGTCTTAATAATTTATTCACAGTGAAAGTATACTTACTTTTTGTAGTAGATGAATTTAATTTGGTGATGTTCTTTGGTAGAGGCAGTTTGTTGAAGCTGTGATGAAAAATGTATACATTAGTTTTGTTTTTAGCTTTTTAAGCTTGTAACAAAATTAGACAATTTTATTTTATTTCTAGGTAAAGTTTGTTTTTTAATAGTTCATGTTTTTTATCATATAGATTTAGATAAGGTACTTAATCATATTTGTATTTTTTATTGCTGTTGTTAGGAAGTTTAGTTTTAGGTTAAAAAGAAGAGGACATTTAATTAATTTAGGGAGTTAACTTAAGGATGTTGAAACATTTATATTAATTAAAAAATGCTTTTTCTTACCTGTGTTGTTGTATAATCCGTTATAGTAGTTTTTGTAGATCTTCTTTCTCTCTCTCTCTCGAGTAAAGTAACGCTCTTCCTCCGTGTTTGGCCGATAAACGGTAATTTTTTTAAGTTAGGTCCTAGTTTTTATAGTGGTTAGTAAAGTACTTCTCAATTTTAATTGGTTTGTGTTTTTTTAGTTGAAATTGATTGGTTGAAATACGTTTTTCGAATTTGGTAGTAGTTACTTTTTAAGTATGTAATTATATGTGTTGTTTGTTAGTTGTTTAGAATATATATTTTTTGTAGATATTTAAAAATATTAGTTAATCATTTTATTTTATAATTTAAATAATTCTTGTATATGATATGTGAATAAATATGTGTTAGTGAGTATATATTGTTTTTTGTGAATGTATATATTTATTTGCGTTTTTATAATTGTTTTATATTTATTTCTAATATATGAATTTTATATATGTTGGTATTATTAAATATTATCTGTTTTAATCTATTAACTTATATAGTTGCAAGGAGTGTCTATGTAATGTTAAATAGTATTATCAAAATGTTTTGTATAAGTAATAAATATATTTGTACATTGATATTAGTGTTGTCGATATTTTTGTTGTGTTTCTTTTTAATTTAAAATGTTCAATGTTTTTGTTTTCGATATGTTTGTAGTCTATATTTTTGTTTACAATATTTATTAAGGCGATAATTAAATATCGATATTTGTGTAAATACTTTTTTATGTATATGATGGCGATATTTTTGTATACGATATTTTCACCTCGATATTTTTGTACGTCTGTGTTTTTGTGATCGATAATTTAACAGTGATCCGATTTAGATATACACATCTTTTGTCTTTTATGCAGAAAAGGGTTATATATAACACATGGTAAAAAACGTGAATTAAATGTTTAAGAGATTTTTGATTACCTTTGATGCACCATTGTAAACATGTAGTGCTTTTAAACACATAAATAAACATAAAAAGCCTCTTTCAGTTGACACTTACATTATTTGCCATAGATGGTGCAAAAGTGCTTGATAGATTAAAGTGGTGCTTCTTATAGGCCACCGTGAAAGAATTCTGAGTTCTTCCATCTGGCACCTGTTTTCTGCCAATCTCCTAAAGAAATAGGGTATCAATCAATCAACATTTGATTGACTTATTAAAGATTTTTAAGTGCTATCCTTTTAAGGACTTTTCTGATGAATTTCCTTTGGTTGTCAAAGTTGACTTTGGCTGTGTTATCATCCGAGGGGACTCTAATTTCAGAGGATGTTTTTTCTGAGGATGCTCTTGATAAAAAGGTTGACTAATTGATGGAAAACACGCTTACTCAGCCTCCAATTTTGCTGTTCGTGCCAGTACTTTTGCCACCTATGGATTCATCCCTGCTAAGAGACTTTCAAACTTTATTTTTAATGCAGTAGGTGCATTTTTTATCTAGCCTTTCTTTTATTAGCCTTTTTCGCTGGAGCTGCAAGTTCTGGGTCGGTTGAGGCCTCACACAGACAGAAGAGGATTCTTTCCCAGAAGGCTGATGTCTCACAAAAATCCTTGCCAATGCATCGTCCTTTTACAGGACCTAAAGTCTTTGGTACCAAATGCGAAGAGATAAAATAGAAATCTATGGAAGAATGCCGGTTGATTTCTCCAGTTCGTCCTCAAAGGAGAGAGTGCCATTTTGGTGCTAGAAGATTTTTTGGCCCTTCTACAGTAAAGGGGTTCAGTCAGCCCTATTGAGGAAACGAAATTGGCCAGAGAGACACATTTGTCTGCCAGATCTTCATTTCAGCGCTCAACCTCTCCATCCCCTTATCATTCTCTCAAAGCATGACTGCTAGACCTGGCATCATTGGCGTGGGTTTCCCCTGTATTTTTGCCTTTGACTCCTGTTATTTTGCTGTGTGACGGACTTCGTTTTTGCTCGTCTAGATGCTTTGGGCACTTTGCCACTGCTGTTAAGTGCCAAAGTGCAGGTGCTCCCTGTAAATTGTTGTTATGGATTAGTGATTCCATGATTGGCATATGTGATTTACTAGTCAGACCATAGTACAGTGCACTGTGTGTGCCCAGGGCCTGTAAATCAAATGCTGCCAGTTGGCCTGCAGCACTGATTGTGCCACCCACATAAGCAGCCTGAAAATGTAACTCAGACCTGCCACGGCAGTGTCTGTGCGCAGTTTGGTACTGCCCTGTTCACTTGGCAAGTTCACCCAATTGCCAGGTCCTAACCATCCATGTTCTTACATGTTAGTCACCCCTAAGGTAGGCCCAAGGTACCCTGTGGGTAGGGTGCAGTGTATGTGAAAGGTAGGACATGTCCTTATGTGTGTGGCATGTCCTGATAGTGAAATACTGTCAATTTTGTTTTTCACTATTGTAAGGCTGTCTGTCCCATAGGATAGAATGGGGAGTTTGCTTCTTTTTTTTGACTCTAGACATTGGGTATCAGAGCGCTTTACATGAGCATAAGTTTCGTTACAGAAGGACACATTCGTTGTTATTAGGTATGGGGAGATTAAGTGATTTGCCCAGAATCACAGGATGTTGAGCGTTGTTGCTGAGACTCAAACCTGGTTCCTCAGCTTCGAGGTTGACCACTCTAGCCGTAAGGTTACATCCTCTCCTCTTATAACATCTCATAAACACAACTGCCCAGGTGAACAAGATGGGAAAATAAAGTTTAGTATGCTTGAACTCAAATGTCAAAATGCATCTTTTAGTGAGGATGATTTTTACCTTCTGTGTTTTTTAGAAAGTATGTATTTTCTTGCCTAACCATCCAGTGTGCCTCTGCTAGATTTGTGTATTGCATGTCTGGCTTTTGGATGACAGGGACTGGAGAGGGGCAGTGGCTCCAGAAGTATGATGAGTCAGGGCTGGGCTGAATAGACCTGAGCTGCATTTAGAGTAGGGGGAGGAGATTTCTTTTAACTTGAATGGGGCTGGCCTGCCTTCAACAATGCTGTCTCCACCTCCTGCCAGGAAGCTGCACCAGTGATGACAGAACTGGTTTTGGTACAGACACACACTGCCTTCAGAGAGCAAAGGATTTTGGTCTGTAAAAAGAGGGGACCAAATCCCAGACTTTTAAATCACTTCTGGGAAATCAAGAGGAACCTTTGCCAAGGAGAAGAGCCTGAGAAGCTGAGGAGGAATACTGCCCCTGTGCTGTTTGCTGTCTGGGGTTGGCCTGCAGTGGCTACTTGCTGCCAAAGAAAGGAGAAAAGGACTTTGCTGCTTGCTTTGTCCCCCTGCTTGAAGAAAAGATCTCCAAGAGCTTGAACTTTGCTTGCCCCCTGTTCTAGATGTCTCAGGAACAGCAAAGACCTCACTGTGTCTGTGGGCACCGTCTCTGATCGTCTCCGCAGAAGGAAAGGGTAACCGACTCAATCATTGAGTCCGTCGCAGGATTCCGTGTCCTGAAAGCACCGCCAAGAGCAACGTCTCGCTTCACAACGCAACCCTGTTCTCACTGACTCCATCAATAAGCTGCTGCTTTCACTGCGTCCTGTGGGCACCGCACTCCGCAACGCTTCTGTATATACTGCAAGGACGTTCCTGACTCTGTTGCTGCCCGACCCGAACATCAACCGGCTACGTTGCTGCACCTTGACCTGCCAGCACTGCAGCGAGCACCGTCTCACCATTAAATGCAAGCCCTGGTTTCACTGACTCCGTCAACGAGCCGCTGCCTGCACAGAATTGTGATGACATCGTCCGCTGCAATGCTCTGTTTCACAACGCGACCGCAATGTTTGCCCTGACCAACTTGCACCGACGTGTTGGGCGCAACAAGAAAGGTAATACTGTGTCCAAGTCTGTTGATGCCTTTAGCTGGCCCGTATCGAAGTGGTCGGCTGGAATTGTTAGACTCTGTCATGTCCAGTATCGCGGTAGACCCAGGAGGAGCTACTGAGTCGGAGGAACTGTGTTGTATCGATTTTCCTACAATTTAAAGGTTATTTTGCACAAGTACTGTTTTTCAAGAGTATTGTATGCTGGATTATTTATCGTATTTGGTCTTGTTGGTTTAGATCACAGCTTTCCAAACTTTTCATGTTGGTGACACACCTTTTGGAGATGCATCATTCTGTGACACAGTAAGGCAGTGTAGCGAGCCAGCGAGCCCAAACCACCTAAGGGGGGCTCGAGGGGGGGGGGGAGGGTCTCCCCCCGGAAGAAAATTTTGAAATAAAAGTGGGCAAATGGTCTCCCTCTGTCTGTCTCCCTCCCTCTGTCTCTATCCCTCTGTCGCCCTCCTCTCTCTGTCTGTCTACCTCTGTCTGTTGCCCTTTGTCTCCGTCCCTCTGTCTCCATCCCTCTGTCTCTCTCTCTCTCTCTGTCTCCCTCTCTCTCTGTCTCCCTCTCTTTCTGTCTCCCTCTCTTTCTGTCTCCCTCTCTCTCTGTCTCCCTCTCCCTCTGACTCCCTCCCTCTGTCTATCTGCCTCTGTCTGTCTCCCTCTCCTTCCCTCTGTCTCCCCCTGACTCCCTTCCTCTGTCTCACTCTGCCTCCCTCCCTCTTTGTCTCCTACCACTCCCTCCCTCTGTCACCCTCTGTCTCCCTCTATCTCTCTCCCTCTGTCTCCCTCCCTCTCCCTCTCTGTCTGTCTCAGTCTCTGCCTCTATCTGTCTGTCCCTTGTATCTGACTCCATCTGTCTGTCTGTCTGTCCATGTCTCTATCTGTCCCTGTCTCCCTCCCTGTCTCCCTCTCCGTCTCTGCCTCTATCTGTCTGCCCCTGTTCCTGTCTCTGCCTCTATCTGTCTGTTCCTGTCTATCTGTCTGTCTCTGTCTCCCTCTGTCTCTGTCTCCCTCCCTCCCTCTCTCTCTCTCTCTCTTTCTTTGTCTCTCTTCCTCTCTCTCACTGTCTGTCTCTTTCTCTGTCTCCCTCCCTCTCTCTCACTGTCTCCCTCCCTCCCTCCCTCTCTCTCTCTGTCTCCCTTCCCCTCTCTCCCTCCCCGTCTCTCCCTCTTTCTCCCTCTGTCCCACTCACTCTGTCTCCCTCTCTCTGTCTCCATCTCTCTACCTCCCTCTGTCTCCCTCCCTCTTGTCTCCCTCTCTCTTGTCTCCCTCCCTCTTGCCTGTCTCCCTCTTGCATGTCTCCCTCTTGCATGTCTCCCTCTTGCATGTCTCCCTCTTGCATGTCTCCCTCTTGCATGTCTCCCTCTTCTCTGTCTCCCTCCCTCTTGCCTGTCTCCCTCCCTCTTGTCTGTCTCCCTCCCTCTTGTCTCCCTCCCTCTTGCATGTCTCCCTCTTGTCTGTCTCCCTTTTGTCTGTCTCCCTCTTGCCTGTCTCCCTCTTGTCTGTCTCCCTCCTGTCTGTCTCCCTCCTGTCTGTCTCCCTCACTCTGTCTCCCTCCCTCCCTCTGTTTCCCTCCCTCCCCTCTTGTCTGTCTCCCTCTTGCCTGCCTCTCTCCGTCTCCCTCTTGTCTCCCTCCCTCTTGTCTCCCTCCCTCTTGTCTCCCTCCCTCTTGCCTGTCTCCATCTTGCATGTCTCCCTCTTGCATGTCTCCCTCTTGCCTGTCTCCCTCCTGCCTGTCTCCCTCTTGTCTGTCTCCCTCCCTCGGTCTCCCTCCCTCTTGTGTCCCTCCCTCTTGTCTCCCTTCCTCTTGCCTGTCTCCCTCTTGCCTGTCTCCTTCTTGCCTGTCTCCCTCTGGCCTGTCTCCCTCTTGCCTGCCTCCCTCTTGTCTGTCTCCCTCCATCTGTCGTCCTCTTCCCTCTGTCTGTCGCCCTCTGCCTTCCTCTTTGTCTCCATCCCTCTGTCTCCCTCCCTCTGTCGCCCTCCTCCCTCTGTCTGTCTCCCTCCCTCTGTCGCCCTCCTCCCTCTGTCTGTCTCCCTCTGTCTGTCGTCCCCTCTGCCTCCTTCCCTCTATCTCTCTCTCTGTTTCCCTCCCTTTGTCTCCCTCCCTCCATCTCCCTCTGCCTGTCACCCTCTGTAACCTCACCCCAGCTTCCCAGGCACACACAGCCGCACCCGAGCACTTCACAGGTCTTAACAAGACCATAGAGCAGAGTGTCTAGGAATGCCTCTTAATTAGCAGGAGTTATGTGATAAGTGCCTGCGACACACCCACCATTTGCAGGCGACACAGTACTGTGTCGGGACACACAGTTTGGAAAGCTATGGTTTAGATAAATATTGACTGTTTTTCTAATCTGGTGTGGTGTCCATTTGTAGTGTTTTCACTGTATTACTGTATGTTTTCACAAATGCTTTACACATTGCCTCTGAGATAAGCCTATAAGCTCGTGCCAAGCTACCAAGAGAGTGATCAGGGGTTATTTTAGAAGTGTATCCCCCTTACCCTGACTAGAGACAAGGGTCCCTATTTGTACAAAGGTACCTACCTCTGCCAACTAGAGGCCCCCATTTCTAACACTTAGGGGTCCATGATAATGGTGGGCGGATCGCCACCGCCCGTATGGCAGTAGCGATCCGCCCGCCATTATTCACCGCCCGCCTCCCATTTCCCCCCGCCATATTAGTATGGCGGGGGGGACCCCGGCGGACGGAAAGACCGTCCGCTGGTTTTCCGCCGGTCAAACAGGTGATTGGGCGGAAAAGGGGCTTGATATGGTGGCAGTGTCTGCTAGACACCGCCATCCATATCAGGATGCAGGTGGTGATGTGCCTTTCTATGGCAGCGTTGCCGCCTTGGAAAGGCATGCGGACAAAAGTCCGCCCGCCATCCTTATAGACCCCTTAGTTATTCTCAGTCCTTCTAAGTACATGTAACATGCATACTCTTGCTCCAGAAACATCCTATAGATTACTGCAAAGAACAAATGTTACTGAAAGTCGTTTTCATAATGCCACATGTACACGTTTTTACTTTTTTTGATAATGTTACACGTGCCACAAACCTTGGTGCATGTGAATATAGTTATGATTTGTGTAATGAAGGGATCTCAATGCATGAGTTAATAATAAATATCAATGTGCTAGGCCTAATGGAGGCCTCTGTTGACACAAGTTTCTAACATCTGTTGTTTTGTGTAGTGTAACAGTTTGTATGTGCTAAATTGACTGTAAGTAGCTATGGTAGCTCTTTTCTAACTTGAAATCTGTGATAGGTTTTAAGCCTCTTTGGCTAGTTCGCCAATTCAGGGGTTATTTTTCCAAAAATATAGTTCACCTCATTTACTTTATTCCCTCCTTAGCCTCATAGATTGCCAATGTCACATAGAATCTAGGATACATTGCTACTTAGTATGGCCTCCCTTTAGAAAACTGCTACTTCTGAGACACTAGTACAAATTGGAAATTGTATTGGCACACATGATACATGTGATGTTACTACGGATTAAGCCTGGCTTTGTGAGTAACATGCAGTAGCTAAGTTTCCAACAGTTTTTGTGCATTTATTGCTACTGAGTTAGCATAGCAGTACTGTTAAAAAAAATGGAGGGGCGTAGTTGTCAAGATGCACAGGATTTTGCAGCTGATAAACGGTTAATGTTTTCCAACTATTACAAATACAACTCTTCAGATCACGAGGTGGTGTTTATGGGAAGGAAACTTCAGATAAGCATTACAAACAAAGCAACTGGCTTACTTTAAATCAATAACTGTTCGTACAAATATATTTGAGTTTTTGTACAGGCTAACATGTTAGGATGACCGTTCTCTGCATAGCTTTGTGAAGCTATGCCACCCTGCCGGTTTCTCCTGTATAACTTTGTTGAAGCCGTGCCACCCTGCGCGTTTCTTCTGTAGAACTTTGTTGAAGCCGTGCCACCCTGCCCGTTTCTGCAGAACTTTGTTTTTTCCATTTGCTAAGTTTGATGATCAAGCAAGCTCTTTCGAGGTACTTTTGTTTAACTGTGAGATATTCTAGCCATGCACTGATGTCATGGGTGCTGGTTGGGCAGTTTGGGTGCCTCCTTAACTTCAGAGTGTAGTTGTGATGCCCCAAGAAGTTTAAGAGGATATCCCGTCGGTTTGTCGCGCTCCTTGGGTGAAAATTCACCATCCTATCTAGTAACTGAATAGGGCAGCTGTGTTTCACAAAGCCACTTAGAGACCTTCTGTCTTATGGTAACTGAATTATGGGTCTCAAAACGTATCCACCCATTGGTTTAAGCTTTGACTACTCGATTCTGATAACTGGATAGTCAAGGATAGATATCTTCTACCCCACTCCAAGCTAGCCCACTCCACTCATCCCCAGTCTATCCCATTTCACTGTGCCCCAATCAACTCCAATCTACCTAACCCAACTCTACCCGCTATACCCCACTCTTTTGTAATCTACCCCATTCAACTCTACCCCAAACTACTCCACTTCACTCTACCCCACTCCACTCTATGCCAATCTACCCACTTCACTACAATCTACCTCTCTCCACTGCAATAGTCCCCAATTTACCCTACTCCAATCTATCCAAATTTACCGCAGTCCACTACAGTCTACGTCAATCTACCCAACTCTACCCCATCACGCTCCACTCTTACCCCATTCCAATCTACCCCAGTTCACTACACTACAATCCACACCACTCTACCCCAATCTACTCCAGTCCAATCTACCCCTCTCTACACCATTTGAATTACCCCACTCCAAGCTACCCGGCCCCAGTCTACCCCTCTCCACCCAATCTATCTCACTCCACTCTACCCCAATCTTGCCGACTCCAGTCTTCCCCAATCTACCCCACTCCATTAAAATCTTCGCCACTCTACACCTACTCCACTCTACCCCATTCCAGTCTATCCAACTACGCTACTCCAGTCCATCCCACTCTACCCTACTCCACTCTACCCTACTCAACTCTACCCCATTCTCTCCCACTCTAATCTACCCCACTTCCTTCCACTACAATCTAAAACAATCTACCCCAATGTAATCCACTACAATCTACCCATATGCACCTCAATTTGCCCCACTACAATCTACCCCACTCCACCCAACTACACTCTACCCATCACTAAGGCCAACTCTTTTTAACATCTATACTGCCCCTTTAGCTATAGTTGTGCAAAGTCGGGGTAGTAACATCGTCTCTTACGTGGCCGATAATCAACTTATGCTATCCTTCTATCAAATCGGGGATTTCCAGGGCTGTCTCAAGTCCATTGCATAAAGGATGCACAACAACTGCCTACAACTCAATTCCGATAAAACAGAAATTTTGATGTTTGAGTCATCCTCCACTCTTGACGCTTGGCGCCTCTGGCCACCTGACTTAGGACCAACACTCACCCCCCTCCTCTGTTGTTAGGAACCTAGGGGTCATAATAGACACTGCCCTCTCCTTTTAACCCCAAGTCAGGGCCACGGCAGCTACCTGCTTTGATCTGTTAATATCCTTGAGAAAGCTGTTAAAATGTCTTCCCCTGGACACTCGTAGGGGATTTGTATATGCATTGATCACCGCCAGGCTGGATTATGCAAAATGTCAGTCTATCAGCCAAGGACTCCAAAAACTTCACTGGTTTCCCTTCAACTCGAGGATTAAGTTCGAAACGCTTATGATCACCTACAGAGCTCTCGCCCATAGGGGTCCTAGATACATCTAAGACATGCTTAAACTGCTAGCGCTATATACAACTCTAATAATAATAATACTCTCCTGCTACGGCCCTCCACTCCTCTAGTCAGCCTCCTGTGTATTTCCAGGTATTGCAAGTCCAGACCTGGGGGTAGGTCCTTCTTTGTTCTGACACCAAGCTTCTGGAATGCTCTCCCTCCGTTTTCATCTCTTCCGAAATCCTGTTTATGGCTCTGTTGAAAACAGCCTTATTTTGTGAGCTGTAACCCCCTGCTCCTACCTATCTTTCATAGCACCAGTACGCTTCTTGTGAAGCAACACTTGCACTCTATAAATATCTCCTCATTCATACCCTACTACACTTTCCCCGCTCCACTACAATCTGTTCCACTCCACTGATCTCTATCCCACTCCACTACAATCTACCCCAATCCCCCCCACTTCATCTACTCCACTCCACTCTCAACTCTACTCTTCTACCCCCACTCTATCCCACTCTGATATACCACACTTCACTCCACTGCAATCTACCCCACTCTACTTCCCTCCACTCTACCCCACTCCACCCGATGTATCCACTCTACCCTAGTCTACCCAACTCTACTCTATACTCCTCTACCCCAGTCTACACCACTATAATCATCTACCCCGGTCTACACCACTATAATCTACCCCACTCTACCCTACACCAATCTACCCCACTCCACTGTACCCTACTGCACTCTCCCCACTCCACTACAATCTAATCCACTCCACTACAATCTAATCCACTCCACTACAATCTACCCACTCCACTAATATCTACCCACTCCACTCCACACCACTCTATCCATCTCCACTCCACTCTACCCCAGCCTACCCCACTTCACTCTATCCCAATCTACACCACTTCAATCTACCCCACTCCAATCTACCATACTGCACTCTCCCCACTTCACTACAATCTATCCCACTCCACCCATCTCCACTCTACTGCAATCTACTCCACTCCACTCTATTCCAGTCTATGCCACTCAAATCTACCCCACTCAACTCTACTGCACTCTCCCCACTCCATTACAATCTACCCCACTCTACTCCCCTCCACTCTACCCCACTCCACCCGATGTATCCCACTCTACCCTAGTCTGCCCAACTCTACTCTATACTCCTCTACCCCAGTCTACACCACTATAATCCTCTACCCCAGTCTATACCACTATAATCTACCCCACTCTACCCTACACCAATCTACCTCACTCCACTGTACCCCACTGCACTCTCCCCACTCCACTACAATCTAATCCACTCCACTACAATCTACCCCACTCCACTACAATCTACCCACTCCACTAATATCTACCCCACTCCACTCCACACCACTCTATCCATCTCCACTCCACTCTACCCCAGCCTACCCCACTTCACTCTATCCCAATCTACACCACTTCAATCTACCCCACTCCAATCTACCATACTGCACTCTCCCCACTTCACTACAATCTATCCCACTCCACCCCACTCCACTCTACTGCAATCTACTCCACTCCACTCTATTCCAGTCTATGCCACTCAAATCTACCCCACTCAACTCTACTGCACTCTCCCCACTCCATTACAATCTACCCTACTCCACTCACCTATATTCCTCTCTACTCCACTCCACTCTACCCCACTCCACCACACTCCATTCTACCCTACTGCACTTTCCCCACTTCCCTACAATTTACCCCATTCCACTAATCTCTACTTGACTCAAATCTACCCCACTCCAACCTACTATACTCAACCCCAGTCAACGCCACTTCACTCTAACCTAATCTACTCTACTCCACTCTACCCCACTCCATTCTACCCCAACCCATTCTACCTTACTGCACATTCCCCACTTTACTATCTTCTACCCCAATCAACTAATCTCTACTCCTCTCCACTCTAAACCACCCTCATCTACCCCACTGCAATCGATCCCAATTTACCACTTCACTCCGCTATATTCGACACAAATCTACCTCATTCCAACCTACCCCACTCAACCCATCTACCCACTTCACTCTACCACAATCTACTCCACCCCACTCTACTCCAATATACCCCACCCACTCTACCCCGCTAGACACTCTGTAGACTCTCCCCTCTTCTAACCCTTCATTATCCTATTCAATCCAACCCATAGACTCACATAGCCACCGCTCATTATTAATTCATTTTTCCCTACACTAATCCTTTTGGATTCGGGAGTAGTGTGCTAATCACCAAAAAGCGATTTGACTCCTCGTCAGGGGTAGTAAGCGCTATATAAATACAATTACAATTGCATTTTGCCTTTGCTTCTCTGCTTAGTTTTACTGTACAGCCATGTAATACTATCTCCTTGCAAATACGGACACCAAGCTCACAAAAAAAGTGCTAAATGTGGGGTAATTTGCTAACTGCACATTTAGTAAGGATCATGGCCAGGTTGTAGGAGAGTACAATTCAGAGTTATTCCAAGATCTGCTGCCTGCGTACAACTAATTTGTTTTGTAAATCGGTGCTGCTTCCTGGTGAGATTCTAACTCAAGCTCGGCAATTTGAGGCAGTTTACTCGAGGTGGTGCTAACTTTATGCAAACGTTTCATTTGCTCAACAATGTCTGCCACTCACAGCACATTTCAATAACTAATATTATAACCTAATCTTATTTTGATTTGTGAAATCCTTTAACTCCAGTAGTTTCCCTAACTCCTCGTGGTACATGCTTCCAGCACTACTTAAGCACTCAGTAGGAAGGAACAAGGTATAGGCCTACTAACAAACCATGGGATTTTTGAGGCCATAGGCTAAACGCATTTTGGAGGGGGGGGGGGGGGGGGGGGGGGGGCTGTTCAGAACAACTTTGAATTTATGACCCAATTTCAGATCTTTCATGTGTTCTTTGGCCAGGTCAGTGACAGCTTACAGGCACACTGGTTCAAATACTAAATGTGTTTACATGTAATATTCAGGGCCCGTGTCATGTGTTTTCAAAATTGTAGCACAGCATAAACTCACTAATAGTATTGCAAATAATCTCTTTGACCCCCCTCCCGTTTCTTGTATGTGATGACCTGTTTTGATTTAAAAGGAACTTTTTTATGGATGCTGCATGAAACAAACACGTTTTCTGCTAAATGTCTCCCACAATAAAAATAAATTAAAGGAAAATTGTATTTAAAACAATCTGTTTACGAATTCAATGTCATCAGGGCAGGACTCTGCAGAACAGAGCTGGCTCTATCTGGGGGTCCCCTTAAAGACTAGGGCCCTGGGACAGGCCCCACTTTTCCCATGCCTTAAAACGTCTCTGTAACATTAAGACGTTTACAAACATATTCTTTCAACAGTCTCCTTGACTGCCAGTGTCCTTATCGGCAGATGCACCCCGGTAGGGAAGGGAGGAGCAAAGCCCGTTGTTGAGTGGAGTCGCACAAACTAACTTGCAGTTGCAGCCCTTACCCATTAAGCGGCCTCGTCGCCAAGTGTAATATTTTTTATTTGAAAACATGGCCCCCGTTATATGGAGCAGCAGTAGCCTTCATTCTGCCTCCAAGGTTTCTCTTGGCTCGCGCATTTCAAAACAGCCCTGCTCTCCGCTCGTTTAACGACACTGAGAGGGACTGAAGTGTTTTTGCACCGAGAGACTGGCAGCTCTCTGCCTTTAATTTGCTAACCAAGCTGAATGCCCCCTCTCTCCCTCTTTAGCACTTGGGAGAGAGTCTTGGATCCGTGGAACTGATGTGTTCAGTCTGCACAAACAAATGCTTTAGTGTTGCAGGACTCCTGGGCCATATCCCTGATGTTTTAAATCCGAAACCTAACATCAGATACCTAACAGGCCATCCATCAGCCGAGCACATTCTTGTGTATTCGAAAACGCAATGCCACATCCTGGCGACGTTTCTCTTTATTACTTTCGACTTCTCCTTCAGGGTCTAAAAAAGTTGCAGCATTCCTCAGCAGAAGATTGTTTCATGGCTATTTTCCTCTCGAGCCTGCCAGTACATATTTAAAAACGCCTGTTCTGTTTTCAAATAAGCTATGACTAGTGGCTGTGCCAATGTGGCAACCTCATGTTCTCGTCAGCAGGCTGTGCCAGGCGCTTTCATAAACACCCCCCCCCCCCCCCTTTCATGGCACCAGAATGAAAGTGAAAGAGGTGGGCAGACGCACTCCAACCAGCATCAGAGTAGGTGCTGACTACTGAACATGATTTGCCGAAATGTGTAGACTTTTAATAAGTTTATTTTCGATCACTCACTGAAGTGGTTCATGCGGAGCCAAAACATATCTGCCACTTCAGAGCGCTTTGTTCTTTACATACGGACCAAGACTTTTTTTTTAAATTGTATTTATTGGCATTTATGCAGTGAACCATAGCAAGGTAAGTAATCACAGAAGAGAAAAAGAAGAAGGGGGGAGGGGGGGGGCAAGGGTTTAGGGGAGACAAGGTACATGCAGCAGATATCAATACGCATCATAACAGCAGATGGCGTTGACAGTGTACCAGCTGGGGATGAGAAGTTGACAAATAATTCCCATAGGCCGCAGGGCGCTACTGTCCAAGCTGCAGGTGCATGGTGGTCAAACAATCATGGGTGGAAGACGTCAGCTGGGACGCGGGGGCTGTGAGTCCTCCATGCCCGAAGCAGTCCCATGCTTTCTGCGCTGCAGGTACGACTCCAACAATTCCCAAATGTCTTTTGGGCGGGATCGCGGCGGCATACGCTCCCAGTAGTGAGATGGTTGTTTCCGACAGTACGCTGCATGGCGCGGCCAGCCTGCCAGTTTCGGAGTGGGTCACCTGCCCCAGTGGATGACCACCTGTCTCTTAGCAGCAAAAGCATTGAGGTGAGCCCACTGGCTTCGGGAGGAACGTCCTTGGCATACCCCAGAGGAAGCCCCACTAGTGTGGTCGTATGGTCCTTGCCGGTGAGCAGTAGTGGCTGCTAGGGGGGGGGGAGTAGGAGGACCTGGCTTTGCAGTTCTGACTGGACGGTTCCCATGGGGCACAGGGTCAAGACTGCATATGGCTGGGTTCACACTGGAATGGCATGGTGAGCAAAAAAACTATGCATTTAGGCCCAGATCTCTGTATTGAGGTGAATGTATAACATTGTTCTGCATTCTGTCCATCAACTGTTGTCTTTGCATTTGTCATTCTGTCCATCAACTGTTGTTTTTGCATTTGTCACCCCGAGTGGGACTCATGTCTCCTGCTCTCTATGCCACTGGAATCAAGCTATCCTGGCATCAAGCTATCCTGGCTGATGAGGGCTGAAAGCCCGAAACCGGTCCTAGGATGCTTGTTTCCAGTCCAGGGAGGACCTGGCTTGGCAGTTCGGGCTGGACTGTTCCAATGGGGTGCAGGGTCGACTGATTTGCATATGGCTGGGTCCAAACTGGAATGGCATGGTGAGCAAAAAAACGATGGATTTAGGCCCAGATCTCTGTACTGGGGTGAATGTATGACATTGTTCTGCGTTCTGTCCATCAATTGTACTTTTTGCATTTGTCACCCCTAGTGGGATGGGGATGCCCAGGCGGGGTTCCCGTGCTCACCATGTCACTTGAGTCAAGCTGTCTTGGCTGATGAGGGCTGAAAGCCCGAAACCGGTCCTAGGATGCTTGTTTCCAGTCCAGGGTGGACCTGGCCTGGCAGTTCGGGCCGGACTGTTCCTATTGGGTGCAGGGTCAAAACTGATTTGCATATGCCTGGGTCCAAACTGGAATAGCATGATGAGCAAAAAAACGATGGATTTAGGCCCAGATCTCTGTACTGGGGTGAATGTGTGACATTGTTCTGCGTTCTGTCCATCAACTGTTGTTTTTGCATTTGTCACCCCAATTGGGACGGGTATGCTCAGACATGAGTCCCTTGCTCTCCATGCCACTGGAATGAAGCTATCCTGGCTGATGAGGGCTGAAAGCCCGAAACCGGTCCTAGGATGCTCGTTTCCAGTCCAGGGAGGACCCTGCACCATTGGGTGCAGGGTCAAGACTGAATTGCATATACCTGGGTCCAAACTGGAATAGCATGGGGAGCAAAAAAACCGATGTATTTAGGCCCAGATCTCTGTACTGGGGTAAATGTATGACATTGTTCTGCATTCTGTCCACCAATTGTTACTTTTGCTTCTGACATGAAAAGCCTGTCGGAAAGCGACTTTGGGGGCCCTAGGGGCCCCTTTGCAACATGGGTCTCCGTTTGGGGGCCTGGGGATACATATGGAGCCTCCCTGTTAATCCCTGCACCGCGTGGCAGGCACTATGAGGTGCCTGCCATGCGGTGTAGGGTTTGACATAAACTACCATTTCTGTATGTGACCTTTTCCTGTGGCCGGTTTCCGACCTCAGAACAAGCTCCCTTAGAGAATTGGGAGCATTGTAATTGCGGAGTCGGGACCGCCGACCTATGGTCGGTGGGTTCTGCATCTGCAGGCAACTCCGACCGACATCGTAGTCAGTCCCTTAATCTCCCTGTAAATCAATTTGTCCTTAACTGGTGCTCATGAACAGGGCCGGCGTTGATGATTAAGTGCCAGTGCTGAGCACCGGAAACCACCAGCTCAAATAAAGTAAAGCCCTGCTTACATTAGGGAAGTACTTCCTAAGACTCCCAGTGCGTCACTAAAAAGGATACAGCTCGTTGCTCCTAGAAGATAACATCGGCCTGATTGTAATGGAAGAAGGCAGCTAAACCTCAATTCACCTAAGGGCTGCATGGAAGGTCTGATATCTTTGAGGCTTGTGTGACCACCTAATTGTTGTAACGGGCCAAAGCAGAACATTTTATTTTTAGATATTCATAGAGCATGGCATTTTAATGTTGAACACGGATCACACTGAAATGAAACTAAAATAAACTGTAAAACTCAGCAGTGGAAACCAACTTGAAGAAGAGGAAAAATGAGAGGCTTGGCACATGCAATATAGAATCTGTCCCAAAGATCCTAAAAAAATTTCAGGCATTTCTTATGAGTTGAACAGGGAAGGCTTTTGTCAGAAATATGTTTCAATTGTAAGATTGATTATTCTGCATGACTAATCATTAGATAGAGCAACAGATCTAAAGCCAAATTAAACTTCTTCTCACAACCTGCATTATCTGTAAATGTGTATTATCTGTAAATGTGTACAGACGTAGTTGTAAATCTGTTTCAGCCAGGCGCAGCTCCTCCATTTTAGCAGAGGAGCGTGGACCCACAAGCACCAGAGTTGAAAGAAAAACTATGATAAAGTTTATTTATTACCGTTTTATTTCAGCAACCTGTCCCGAACTAAGGGCCTGATTATGATGGCGGTGGTACCTCCTCTGACAGGCCATCAATGGCGGTCCCACCGCCATCGGAATGATGATTCCCAACCGCCTCATAATGATGGAGGGTGGATGTGTGGCAGTCGGAGAGGCTGACTGCCATGGATCTGACTGGCTCAATGAGCCCGTCAGTCCGTTGAAAGAGCAATAATGCCTACAATGGTGGCAGCCGCCGTAGATATTACAATGTTCCTTTCCGCTGGCCCATTGCTGGCTCAAAGGGACATTGGGGACCTGTAGAAGGCCCCCCTTCACCCTTGGGCCTCAGCTTTGGGTATTGGTGCCTGCCACGTAGTGCAGGGATTTGTAGGATGTCCATGTTTTGTATTGCGGAGTGTGCTGCAGCCCGCTGCACCCGCCGCAATACAAAAGATAGACATTGAAACTGCTGTGGTGGCAGTTGCATCCTAATTTGGCATGTGGGACCACCGACTTGTAGTTGGGCGGTCCCATTTCCGAATGGATGGCGGTCGGACTTAAGTACGACCGCCATTTTAATGAGGCCCTAAGTGTCAGGACAGGGCGGGGCCAGTGCTGCAGAGTGGCAGCAGCAGGGAGCTGTGTGCTTTGGAATGTGCATGGCTGTTCGGCCGGCCATATTGGGATGGCCAGCAATACAAGTGCATTTTAAAGTCCTCTAACCTAGCTGTCTTAGACAGCTGAGTAAGAGAAAGCGCAGGCCTCCAGTGCTCTTATGAGGGCTGTGAAAGCCTGCTCTTTCCAATCCTGGTGCTGCTTTCATGCTGTGAAAGAAGCAGCAGGATAGGGTAGTGCTGTTTCCGGCATCAGGAGCTTCCTGGAAGACACCTGAGGGTGGTGGACGTTGTGCTGCAGAGGTAAGTGAAATTATTTTTGGTGCCCGCTTACCACTCGGGCCCACCGCCCTCTGCAGAAACGAGCTGCCACTGGTTTCAGCGGCTTTTATGGGATTGCACTTTTAATACTGGCATCCATCCTTTTTAAAACACCCTTGGCAGCCTCCTCCCACCATCCGATCGTTTCATCACACCACCCCCTATCCGTCTTTCTCTTTAACCCACCCCACCGCCCTCCTGCCACAGCACATTCTTTGTTCCCCACCCTCCTCCTTCGTGTTGCTTGCCAGCCCCAAATCCCCCCAACTGATTTAAGACATGGCACTTGATGTCGCATAGCAGCACTGTTGCTACAATTAGGGGAAAATACGCGATGACACAGTTGGTCACCGCTGGACGCGTCATAGTGTTTTCTTCCTTACTCATTATTTACTACATTGATGTTGTGCGCTTGTCTACAATGCAAACATTGTCTCCAGATATAAATTTGATTGTTCCTATTTTTACTGGGTTATGACTCTTGGGTCTCAGTGGTTGTTCAGGCCACAGAGAGTTGTAGCAGTATCTGACACTTCAAGCATCCCAGAAACTTTTATGTATTTTTGTATTTTTATAGCAGTACGCTTGGGCAGACCTCTTTTGTGATCGGGTGGAATGTGTGTGATGTTCAAAACTGCTCGGAACAGAACTTGAGTTTACAGTTGGGCTAAAATCCCATACTATCTATTGCCAGTGCAGCTGTGCAACATGTCTAAAAAACATTGACAATGCCAATAGATCTCACTTAGGCTAAACATATTGGCTTTGCCAGTGCTTGTTTACAAAACCCAGGATCCTGCCACCTGTAGTAGCTTTTTTCAAGTGATGTTTTTTACGAGGATATACAGAAGAACAGGTAGAATTTCCTATGCTCTCTCCTGTGGCTTGAGAGCATTACAAAGCCTGTCCTCTTTCACACCCCAAAGTATTCATTTTTGGTTTGGGTGTTTGAATTTATTAGAAGTCTGAACACTTGTAATATGAATCCTTCAAATAGCTGCAGGGTGGTACAAAAGTACCTTGGCAGAGTGGCTATGGCCACATTTTGAATATGGCTGCTGATAAATTTTAGACAATTGGAATCATGACTGCATGGTCGCCCCAGCTTAGACAGAACAACCAGGGTCGCTAGGTCCCTTTGCCTTGGGAATTGGCCTTTTAGATTGCCACCGTGAATAAGTCAAGGGTAGGGGCGAGGGGGGGGAGGTAGAATCTCCGGTTGTATTCACTGGTAGCATTCCACTAGGAATCTGTCTGGACCTGGTGTCTTACCGGAGTTGAGGTCTGAGAGGACCTCACCCACTTCCTCTGGTAAACATCCTTTACAACGCAAATATTGCATAGTACCCCTACACTATCCAAAACTTACCCTACTGTTGCACCCCCTGGAGTTAGAATAGTAATTTTTACCCCTACACTATCCAACACTTACCCTACTGTTGCACCCCCTGGAGTTAGAATAGTAATTTTTACTCTACACTATCCAACACTTACCCTACTGTTGCACCCCCTGGAGTTAGAATAGTAATTGTTACCCCTATACTATGCAATACTTACCTTACATGCAATGTAATGGTATGCATTGTAATGGTATGCGCTGTAAGGGTATAACGCGATGTAATGGAATGCATTGTAAAGGTAGTTTCTAAAATTGCGATTGTAGTGTCATGTGATGTAATGGAGTGCATTGTAAAGGATGTTACGATGTGAAAACTGCGTTGTAAAGGCATGCTTTGTGAATGTATGCGATGTAACGTCATACATTCCTTCCTCTAGGGTGGGTGCATGTTCCGGGGCCACGCTTTCCATCCCAGACAACCGAGCTAGTGGCAACTCTGGGACCAATGTAATGGTGGATTCGCAACTTGGGCGCACCCACTCTGCAAAGAGCTGTTCATAATAGTGAGTGAACCTGTGTCAATCCCCTTATAATCCTCCACTAGCTGCCCATTCCTGTTCAGCAGGCGGGGAACCACCTGTTGCAGGGATTCTGCTCAGGAACAGAACTATGCTTGGGACCATAGAACATCAGTAGATAGGGACTGAGTCACCATACCACCTCAGTACCATGAGCTGTTGTCCGACTAGCTATAGTATCTCACTTGCCCTCCTACTCATAACCAGAGAACAAGGGAATTGACATCCCAGAACACAATACTCCAGATTCTCTCATGGATCGCAGTGGCAGGACACTCCCTTTCGCTCATAAACTTGTACTTGTCCACAATAAGGTATGAGAGACACAAGGGAAGTTTGAAATGTTTATTTAAACTAGTGTGCTCTAGAGTGCAGTATAGATGCCACAATCAGAAAACAACTGCCTATCAAATATACCATCAGCATTGTCAATAAACCATATATAAAGAAAAGCCCAGTCATATTATAAAACAGAATAGCCTAACCTCCCTTCCCTTCTACAGAAACAAACTGATTATACAGCAAAGATCTCTGTGTTTAGCAGTGGACCCTGTACCTTAGCATTCACAGATGGACGTTCTACATCTCAGATACAGCCTTGATCTTCTCTCAGGAAATATCTGTCTCTCTCTGTGTGTTACATTGCTGTGCATACCTATATATCAAGGTTCACTTGTTCATAAACAACAGCTGCATTTTTGTGCTGTGTCTAGGTTCGCGTGCCAGACCAGAACAAAATAACAAGGGACATTGTTGTTTGACCTTGCTGCTCAGACTAAATCCAAGGAAAGAACAGAATGAGTAAACAACTGCAGGTTCTGTGTGAAAATATAATGTGGCACAATGGCAAATGTGTTTATATAGTAATGTGTGAAAAGCTAATGCGGTCTGTGTCATGCACAGTAAGGCTAACATAGGGAAGACCACAATGGGCCCTATATAGAACACATGACGCACCCTTGACTTGGCCTCCTTGGTGACCAGCCAGTGTAGAACTTTACTGGACTTGTCACTCCACTTGTACACTCTCTGCACCAATGCCCGCCAGCATTTTTGGGCTTCCTCTAGGTTTCTTTGCCTCAAGCCGCAGAGGGTTGAACTTCCATAATCCAAACTGGGAATCACTAGGGCTTGCAGTGCATACTAGAAGTCATTAGGGAGGAGAAAGGGTTTTAATTTTCTTAAATATTCATCTAGAGATTTGCTCCTTTGGTGGCAGCATTGATGAGCTTTTGCATGTTAAGGTTATTGTTGAGAGTTATCCCCAATGATCGCGCTGAATCTATAACTTGTGTCAAGCAGTTGAGGGTTGTTAGTTGTTTTATCAATTTTTCAATGACAGGTGGATGGTTGGGTGAGGAGATGAGGAGGAATTCTGTGTTTAGAGTATTTAGTTTGAGGTAGTTGAATGCCAGTCAATTTTGGGTTTACTGTAGAGTTAAGTTGAGGGATCTGATGACTTTGGTACAGGAGACTTTCAAGTATAATTGGTGGTACATTTGGCAGTGGATGTTGGATAAACTCAGAATTCTGTTAGAGGCTCCATCAACAAGTTAAAGAGTGTGGTTGATAGGGAGGAATTCTGTGGAACCACTAATGTGACAGTATGGTCTGAGATAGGGAATGATTAATTTAGATTCTTTGGGTTCTGTTTTGGAGAAACAAGGTGAACCAGTTTAGGACTGATTCTATTATCCCCATTCTTTGTTCCAAAAGGTCTAGTAGGTTGTCGTGCTTAACCGTGTCGAATGCCGAAGATATTTCAAGGAGCATTAGAAGGCAAGACTCGTTCTGATCCAACAAATAGGGTTACATAAAATACAAGACATATAGTTCAGGTACGAGCATAAATAGAGACAAAGAGAATTGTTGGGCAAATTAGGAAGGTTACAGTATGCGGACAATTAGAGCAGCAAGAGTTAAGCTAGTAAATGACAAATCAAATAGCTGATTCAAAAACTTTAGTTAAGTAAGGATAATACTCAAAAACATTAGATCACTAGGGGTAAAAGACAAATAGGATGGACAAATAGTGAATGAGCAAGATATGGAGGTATACAATATGCACTTCTCAAATAAGAAAACTCAAAAATGACAAAGATGACAAATAGTGGATAAGTGTAGAAAATAAGGTGGAATTTTGGTCATAGATAAGGCCACTATGTGGAGCTCCGAGCAAGGTAACGAGTCTGGTCTAAGGGAGTCTTAAAGTAGAAAGGTCAGGAATGCAGAGAAATAGAGAAGTTGGCTGCAAGAGGAAGAAAAAACACAGAGGAGCAATATATCGAAATGAGGGCACGAGTGGGGGAGGAGCAACAAATCCAGAATAATGATCATTTCATCGATCTGGACCTCAGCTGAATTAAAAAAAAAGAATGTCAATTAGCGGTTGAGGTTACACTTAATCTGGTGTGTAAGACCAGCCACCAAAACAGTCTGAGCGAGTAAAAATCCATGCGGCAACCAGGTGGGGGGTCAGTCCACAGAGGGAAGTCATCGGAGGACTCACTCCCCGAGCACACATGCAGGATGGGGGGAAACTCACAGCCCCACCAAGACAAGCAATCAGGGAAAGTTGCCATGGGACATACGTTCAGTTTGGACCATGCAAGCATAGTAAGGGAAAATCATTATACGGCGAGATTGAAACATAAGGACGCCATTGCGGTCCCTATGTTTCAATAATTGGGCAATGATTGGACGGAGTGGGGACCCCGGGGGGCCTCCTGTGCCAGTGACCTGTGCACCCACTCAAGGATGAAACAGGGGGAAGGGCGCTCCGTGTCCATTCACAAACGCAGCCACTTCTACAAGAATACCTCTGGCGATGAGCCTTCTACTCCCTCTGGGAACCGACAAAGCTGAGGTTGTTGCGCCGGGATCTGTTTTCAGCCTCCTCTGTTCATTACAGTAGTGTTTTGATGTTTAAAGAGAGACAAGTGACCTCTGAGAAGAGGCCACGCATGGTGTCTTCCAGTTCGGAAGTCCTCCCCTCTGCCTGGGTTACACGATCCACCTTATGGCGGAGATCTTGGTTCAACAAGGCTACGTCCACACCAACCTCCCTTATTTTGGTGTCTAGTGTCGCTTTGGAGTCCTGAATGGTGTGCAATATAATCATTGTGTTGTCTCCTGCAGGCTGAGTCGTGGCTTCCTGGTCACCCATGTGAATGCCTTTCATCCCCCCAGCTGGTGCTGTGTATTTGGCTAACTTAGTTTGAGCCTGTGAGCCTTTGTCGCGGCCCATGCAGGTGGCTCCCACATTCCCCCTGGGCCTGGGGGAGTATGTGGGTTAGCAGATGGCTCCAATAGCCTACAGTTAAGTCAGCCCACTAGGACCATCCCCAATTTCCGAGGGGGGGAAATAATAGAAGGGGGGTCCAGACCCGCTTGCACCAGGGGATCCACCTTGGCAGCATGAGCAGTCTGATTCGAGTCCCCAGCGCAAATCAGTGTCTCCACTGGTCTCTCTAGGCTTCACTCTTTGACCCCGAATGGCTCTCCAGGGTGTACCACACAGATGGTTGAAGGGGGAAGCAATCAGCACTTTACACCCTCATTCAGCCCACAGCGGCCACAGGCCCTTGCAGTCCGCTCCTCCAGGCACCGCAGTACGGATTTGTCCAAAGGATATGAAGGCCAATCATAGGTGGGGGGCACCCCAAGGGCCTCCTCTCCCCGTCTCTTGGGTTGCATCTCCACAACTGTTGCGGGGATTCTGCAACATCACAGAACTATGCTTGGGAATCTTAGTAGGCAGGGACTGAGTTATCCTACCACCTTAGTACCTATGAGGCCGGGACCGTCTAGCTATAGTGTCTCACTTGCCCTGCTACTCACTCACAGAGGAGTAAGTGATTAGACACCCCAGAACACAACACTCCCGACCTTCTCAGGAATCGTGGTGACAGAACACACCCTTTCACTCTCACACTCGTACCTGTCCACAATAAGATCTGACACAGACACAAAAAAGTTTAAAATACTTATTTTTAACTATCGTGCTCTAGTATACAGTATACGTGCCGCAATAAGTAAGAAGATGCCTAACACAAATACGGTCAGCATAGAAAGTAATCCATAAATCATAAAACGAGCTGTCTTTGTAAAAGACAGGATAAGCTAACCCCCTCCCCTTCTACAGAAGCAAAGTAAATATATATAAAAAGATCTCTGGGTGTTTGCAGCATGCACAGATGAAGGTTCTACAACTCAGGTGTAGTCGCAATCTCGTCTGTGTATTTGCCTGTCTGACAAAGAGTATGTGTTCCCAAACAACAGCTGCATTTGTGTGTTTTCTCTATGGGCTAGAAACAGAATACCAAAGGGCATTGTTGTTTGACCTGGTCTACAGTGTTCAGACTAAATTCCAGGCAAGGACAAAACGCAAAAACAACAGTAGGGTCTGTGTGAAAGTACAAAGTGGCACAAACAAAATACATGTGCATAGTAACGTGTGCAAAGCAAAGACTGCAGTGTGCTCATGCTAACATAGGGAAAATGACAATGGGCCTGCACAGGACACATGACACACCTGCCTGTCTCCGTCAGTCACCTGCGTCTCTGTGCCTGCCAATTGTGTTAAGCCAGAAGGTCACCCCTCTCGCTGAGGTCCATCCAGAGCCTGTCGATCTGTTTGGCTTGGGGTGTAGTCTTTGTTTAGATTTGGAGGCTGCCACTTCTTGTTGAGGATTGGATTACCTCAGGGCCCTGGCCAGGACCCCAGTCTCACCGTGGCCACTGACTGCGAGGATGCAAGGGTCCACCTCTGTTGCTTGGTCTGCGCCACCCCTGGCCACCTCATTTCGGGGGCGATGTCTGTGTCTTGGTGTCTGCTGACCTTCTCACTGTGGACCTAGCCCCCCCGGCGGAATGACTCACAGGCCGGGTCGGGGGAGGGCAGGCACAACTGTCATCGTATGGGCCCTGCGCTGTCTGTCACTGAAGTGAGCGTGGGCCGAGATTGTACATTACACCTGGTCTGCCATCTTGTAAAGCTCTACTAGCCGGCACTGTGCCTCTGTGCTCCTGCTCTCAGCCCGCCTCTGCTCTGGAGGCTTTCCTGGGCTCACATCCGCAGTTGGTGAGCGGCAGGGTGACTGTGTCTGCTTAGTGGGGCACGCCAGCATTCAGAGAGATCGGTCCCCAAAAGGTCATGAGCGGGAGCTTACCGGAGTGCACCATCTTGGCTGCCTAGGTCACAGCTTCTTTCTTTTTTTTAACATTTATTTGCCTCCAGTCTGGCTTCCGAGGCACCTAGAGGCACTGGAAATGGTGAACTTGTTGTCTCTAGGGTGACTTTGAATTGGGACAGCCCCATGGAAGCCCTTGAATACAGAATAGGACAGCTGGGAAGGGTTAAATGTCAGTTCTATATTTAGAAGCCTGGCAGGGCTCCCAGAGCAAGGTCTGCTTTAATTTAATTTAATTGTGGGTTTATATAGCGCTAGAATCGACTCCCGGAGGAGTATCTCCGCGCTTCGACCGCTGGGGAACCCGTCCTGGCTCACCCTGAGAGATGGTCCCTAATGGGTACTCTAAGGTGCGACCAAGCATCCCCGGCGGTCTGGGGGGGCCATTGTGAAGATGAGGCAAGCTAATGCCCAGAGTTGCCGAGTGTGGTCCCTGACTGGAGTAGGCACCGAGGCGAGAATTATCGAGCCCGCTGACCCTGGTCCACGACCCTGCCGCGGCGGGAATCGAACCCTGGTCCCGGGCCGTCCTCTAACCAGTGAGCCACACCACTCCACACCACTCCGCTTTGACTTTTTGACCTCTCAAACTTTTTGAAAGAGGACAGTGGAGAGAAGGAGAAGATTTACTTTTTTGGAAAAAGCAAGCACTTTATGTACTCATATGATAGAAAACTATATAATGATATATGTGAACTTTGATTAACAGATAAGCTTTACCACATATATATATATATACAGCACTAATGCTTTTAGTTTGAGGATTCAAAAGCTGAGGCAATGAAATTTAGTTTGAATTAATTTGCCCTCATGTTACACTTGTACATTTGCTAAAAGGATTGGGGTTTGGGTATTCATGTTTTTAGCCCTCTCAAAAGTGCTATGTACCTCCTATAACTTTGTTTATGCCCAGTTGCTACAAATAGCGGTTCATAGTGTTGACAGAAGTGAAACCTGTTTCAGGTTTCCTACTGTCAAAATGGGGGAAGGAGGCTAGCTCCTCTACAAATTAAGACTAGGTAAGATGTATGTTGCTCTCTCTTTTTCTCAATTCTTTTCAGCCTGTCTACGTTGTCTGTGAAATAGCAATGAGACATTTAATTGACTATTCAGTAATACTGTTTTAAACATTGTTAGCATTAATAAAATGAATAAGTATATATGTTATGTTACTGCCCATCCTGTTTGATGAAATTATGACAGGATCAGTAGTCTAGATTGTTGTTCCCTTTTTTTGACCTTTAAAGGGAACTAGATGTGGGTAGTTGTTGTTCTAAAAGTCTTAAGGTGATAACACTATTATTGTATGTTATTCTCATGCTACATAGTTTTGTAAGAGCATTGCTAGTTTTGTATTAGCTAGTTTGTGTAAATAAACTGACAGTCCTTATTAGAGCTGATGTTGCATAGTTTGGATCATGAAAAGTAGAACGCAGGGAAGATGCCCATGTGAGCCTTAGCAAAAAAATGTTTTGAAGGAAATGTTATTTTATAGATAAGAACCACTGTTAAATTAGCAGTTTTTGATTTTCCTGTTGGTCCTATAACATGAGAGCATGGTCCTAAGCGTACAATGTAGGTGCTTTCATTAAGAAGAATCATTTAAGAAGTGTCTGCAGTCCTATACAAGTAATGTAAAGTTTATGAGTAAAAATGTAGATTATTTCCTTTTTTTATTTTGAGGGTTTTCAGATTAGTACACAGGAATACACCAATGTAAGGATTTAGGGTATGTCTGTGTTGTTTTTCTCTTTTTCTCTGAGTTTAGTAAATGAATACAGACTTCCTTGGCTGCTTGGAATGGGTGATGTATTACTCTTGTCAGTTCACCAAAGAGTTCACCAAAGAGTTCCTTTTATACTTGCCAATAGGTCAAGGATGTTGTTTTGTTTACTCTCACATAGATAGATGAAGTGGTTCTTGGGTGCCTTGCTAATATATGGTGCGTCCCAAGACTAGGGAATATTCTGAGACTATCCTCTCTGTTGATAGACTTGTCTAAAGACCTTTTGTTCTGTCCACCAATAGATATTTGCTGCCTTACAACCATTGCCAGAGGGGCCCGGACATCAGATTCAGCCTGGGGATTCAGCGTCAGCACCAGTCCAGCTTGAAGCCAAAGTGAAGGTAACCAGCACAGGCATTGCTGGCAACTAGGACCTCAGTGAAGGCAGAAGCCCTCTGATTAAGTGTGTACCCCTGCCACTGTCTTGGGTGAAAGACGGGATCACAAATCAGAAAGGAGAAATTATGGATCAAGTATTTGATGCCCAGCTGAGAGTCACAGACCGGCCAGAATGGCGAGGAGGCTTTGATTGAGGTGACCCCTTTTGAAACAAGGGTTGCTTCAGAGATCCTAGCATCAGGGCTCTGAATCCTGGTCCCGAAATGAATGCAAGTTTGCTCCTTTGTTGTTGGCCAAGAAATACCTGAGCACACTGGATGCAATATGTGGCCCCAACAAATGAGCAGTGCACCAGCAGAGCAATACAGGAGTTAGGGAAGGACTTGAGTTTAGGGTAGAGGTGCTGTGTCTCTGGTGCCTGCTAGATTGAAGTGAAGAAAACTGGTGCACTGCCTGAGACACTGGACAGGATCGCTAAGAGCATTTGCCCTGATGGGTGACTGCCCTATCCTGAAAGAAGAGACTTTTTCCTTGAAACTGGGCTCTGATTCTTGAGTTGCGAGTTGTGCAGCTCCACCGTGGAAACAACAAGAGCCTGCCTATGAGGCTCAAACGGACACAGGAAGAAGACTCTCCTCTGGTTGGTTGTACAGCGGCTTCAATTTCCCCAAGGACTTCTTCTTCTTTTTGTCAATAATGTACCCCTTTGGATGTCCCGTTTTTGAGGAGGAGCAGCCCTTTGCAGCTCTTCATCCTAATTCCTAAGGCACTGTGTGGTCCTCCTGGTCCCAAATATGATTAATGTTCTAGCTCTCATAAAGGGAACAATGGAAAAGTTTACAAAAAATGTTTTTATTAGATATGTCCTGTTAGTTATTCTGAAACTGAAATGCATAGAAGCCCTGAAAATGTTTTTACTAGACTGTTTTAGGATTTCCTTAGGACTGAGACAACTGAGAATTCTGTTTGTAATAGTGGTCATTACTCTCTCCTGCTATCTGTATGTTAATTATGACCCGATGCTCCGTTCTCTTTGAATTCCTGCTTATATCTCATATATACCCGCTTAATTAAATGTTTAGAATGGAAAATGCCTACCTAGCAATGAATTAGGATATTGATTAATTTATGAAAATTAATGTGAAAATATTTTCTGTGTTCCTACTGGATCATAGGAATGTCTTCAGCTCATGCTAAAAGGACCATCTGTTAAAGATTGGAGGGATGTGTTAGCAGGAGCTGAAAGCCATTTTGTAATTCTGGCAGCCATCTTGTTTGCCATGTGCTGCCACGTGCTCGCCATGTGCTCTGCCCTTCCTCAGTGTTGACTGCTCATGTAATCTGCCTAGAAACGAACTATATTTAGCATCTTCCACCTTCGCATATGCTCAGTTGAGCTTGCAGCTGTCTTTCCCGCTGTTCCTAATCTGTAAATGTCAGAATGTGTTCACCAGAATTAGCAACTGTTAGCTCCTCCCACTTTGTTGACAAGCAGATCTTGTATGCCCATATTAGTCATTTTGCATGCTTACATGAGCCAGGACTGCCCCTTGGTCTTATGCTGACTATATAACCCTAAGCATATATAAGCCCCCTGTTTTCTGCACTCCTTAGACTGCCTCATTCAGTTGCTAAGGCTTCTGTGTGACATTGTCTCTCTCATCTGAGGTGAATAAATGCATTATTTTTATATTTCAGCTTCTGTACCAATTTCTTCTTTGTTGGTTTCAAAGGACCAAGTATCAGTGAGACCCCTGAGAAGGTTTCTATGTTCTTCAACAGCGGCTTTGTAAAATATGCAGGTAGTTTTGACCATAGTGTAGGCTGGCTTGGGGAGCTCAGGGAGTTGAATAAGGATGGGTCATATGTTCCTATTTCTTTCAGCCATGTAGGAGACATTCTGTAGTGTGTAGGATGCCCTTAAAGGGAAACAGTGTGGTGTTTGGAAGGCGATGGAGCAGATGCCACCATCCAGATGTGAGTATGAGGGCTGGAACAACAGTTCTGAAATCGCTTTCTGTGTGGAACTATTCCACTTTCTTTAGCAGAGAAAGCTGCTACCAGGCTATCTTTTGTTCATGGTAATGTGGTCCTTGAGGGTGAAGTTTGTGTCCAGGGTGAAACAATGTGACTTTGCCTTGGTGAACGTTGAGGTTCAAAGCTGTCAGGGTTCATGCCATTTAGCCAAGTTTGGACTAGCTGTTGCATGTTGTTCCTACTAAATGACAGGAATTCTGTCTTGGTGGGGTTGAGATTCCGGTAGATGCTGGATGAGGTGCAATCAGTGTTTGGTGAGTGCTTGAGGGACGCCTGTCATGCTGGCCCTCATTCCACTGAGACAGGCTGAGGGCAGACTTAACTATGGGAAGGGAATAGCCTGGAATTTACTAAAACGATAATTAAATGGAGGAGCGAGAGAAGTTTGAAAGACTTAAACCTAGATAGATACAGGGTGATTTAAGTATAGACAAGAGATTAAGGCTTGCAGAATTAGTGAGTGTGAAGGGAAGCATCAACAAAGGTCGTGAGCGAGGTAGGGTGAGCTACCATGCACTACCCTTAAAACCGGGGTAATGTTGCACAGTGTCCTATGTTTGGTTGGCAGTAAATCAGCATAGTGTTGGCAATGACATGTCTGTGTATCTGTACAGGTTGAATAATGGTTTGCTAATGGGAAACTATCAGTTTGGAACTAGCCAGCTGTGCGTGTACTTCTATTGCTAGGGGGTGCCTGATATTTGAATTTCCTCCACATCTATGAAACCATTTGGTGAATGTTTGTGGTTACAAACCCTACAATTAACAAAATCACGAGGTTTGCAAAAGAAAATGGTGTTTTCCCATGTACCTAACCTAAATTGCAATTTGTTAAAGTCTTTTTGAATTATACAATCAGTTTAATGACTCATTCCAAATTTCATATAGGAAGGACAGCAAAGGGACTTCCCCTTGTTTTTCTGATTCGCAATTAAATGTATTAATGGCTTGTGACAAACGTTGTGGTTGTAAACCATTCAAAAGTTACTGACTTCACAAAAGAGGTGATAACCCATTTACAAAGCGGAAGCTTTCTCCGTTGGATAGCCTCCACTTTGGGATTTGTGTGAAGCGTCTATGCAGTGCGTAATGAAAACTGCAGAAAAGGGATGAGTGGAATGCTTGAATTAATCCCAGCCACTGGCAATTACTTGAAGCAGCATAGCCAGTCCATTGTTCTTTGCTCACCATGTTACCTCAGATTAAAACCAGCCATATACAAAGCAGTCTTTTCCTGCTCCAATAGGAATAGTCCAGCTGGACTGTCAGGCAAAGCTCTCTCTGAACCAGAATACAAGCAACCCTAGACCGGTTTCAGTCTATGGCCCTCTTCAGTCCGGTGCAGCTTGGTTAGAACACAGTGAGCACAAGATCCATGTCTGGGCATACCTGTCCCACTTAGGGTGCCACAATCATAAGTGCAAAAACGTGATGGATGAAATGCTTGAATTAATCTCAGCCACCAGTAATTACTTGGGAGCACATTTCAGTCCATCATTTGTTTGCACCACCATGCCACTTCAGAATAGACCCAGCTATTTACAAATCAGTCTTAGTCCATCTCCAGTAGGAACAGTCTAGCAAGCAGCATTGGCTGCTTGATTTCACTGATCAACAGCGGATTGATTTCACTCACTGACAGCAACACATTTCTGGTTCAGGTTGATAGCAGCCGATCGGGGGTGAACACTGGGTAACAAAACTTGAGTTGGTCTCCCTGCAAGGCAAGTGGAGGGGCCTGCTCTGGGCTCAATCATGAGCTCTGCAGCCTTAGTGCTCTGCTGGAGGGGCCTCTTTTAGCTTGGGGGCCCCCCTGGGGGTGAAAGAATCAGTGCGTACACTGACCTGATAGTGTTGTCATTGGCCAGGCTTTGTGCTGTCTCTGACTAGATAAATGAGTACACCACAATGGCATGGTATGCTGCTCAGTCATGGCCCGCCCACACATGACCCACTGCATCCAGACAGTATGTGTGTCCATAAGAAGTTAGGAAACGTGTTCTTCTGATCTGCATCATTTGTACAGGGACTCCATTGCTTTTTCATTGCCATCTCGTGTCAAACACTTCCACATGACCCACCTGGTCTTTTCTGCTGATGCCTAATTAAATTCTAATTGACATGACAAAAGCCATCTTGCAGCCTGCATTTCTGCCCAGGAACTGTCACACACCCAACCCCCCTGTTCTTTGCAGTTCACCAGAAAGCCACGAGACACTCACACCCTGTGTAAATGGTTTGTTTTCCATCTCCTGCTCCCAACCTGGTAAACATCCTTGACACCGTGATCAGGTTATCTGGGCAATGGTCTGACTGCTGGGCCTTGATCAGGGTGATTAAACAATGACCTAAAAGACCGGGCTTTGATCAAGGTGATTAAACAATGACCTGAAAGACTGAGCCTTTATCAAGCCGAGTGAACAATGATTTGTGTACCAAGCCTTGACCAGGTCACCATCTACAAACGTCGTCTGGATCTGGTTATCAACTGCAAACACTGCCCTGATTGAACAATGAACTAACAGCCAAAAGACTAAAATGAAAAAGTATAAAAGGCTTGTAAGCTGCGGAGTAAAGCAGCAGCCTCCTCTATCTTGTTTCTGACGAGCTTGGGACTCTGTTCCATAGCCCGGGCTATTTGAATAAATCTGGGTTCCTCCTGCATATGAAGGCTCCTGTGTCTCCTTTTACTACGTATGAAGGGTATGGAAGGCTTGGGCGGTTCCCCCGCCGCCAAGACCCAGTAAGTGGGTTAATCCGGTTCTTCAAATGGTGCCCGAATAGGGACTCCACGAGCACGAAGGTCAGGCCCGGTGGATGTGAGGAGGTGCACGGAGAGACTCTGACGGAGGTACCCTACCTGAGGGATTCTTGCAATCCGGTAATCCGAACGACTCGCCCGCTGTTCCTCCCCACCCGGTCTGGGCCACATGACCGCGTTCTCGCTGGAGTCCCCTAGCATATAATTTCTGGCGTAGGACACAGCCCTACGTCTGCAGAAGAGAACTACACTTGTAAGGTAAGGATGGACTGATAACCCACCAAGTCTGTATAATTCTGTTGTTGACTTTCGCAAAAGCCAAGCTGTTATTGACTTCTGCCAAAGCCAAGCAAGCGAGGTGAGTTTTTAAAACTCGCTGGTGTCTGTTCTGTATGATTCTGCTGTTATTGACTTTTTCGAAAGCCAAGCAAGCGAGGTGAGTTTTAAAAACCCACTGGTGTCTGTTATGTGTTTTCAAGCATGCCAGTCAGTAGTAAGTTCAAGAGATTATGTTGTTGTATGTGTATGCAGGACTCCCAGCTGCAGGCGGCCTGTCCGCTTCCTCCAGAAGGGACCCCTGACCATATGATGTATGTTAAACATGGCCCTTCTGCCATAATGTTTTCCTCATTCTGGGTAAAATATACAAAGAAACGCGGAATTACAGTGACCACTTTATGGCTCCTTTAATTCCTAAGTTCTCGCCAACCTAGAGGAACAATGAATGAAAAGAAAAACGCGCCCGTCTATGTTTGAATCTGTCCGATTTTGGAGGAAAGAGATAGAGCAGAGAGCTAGAAAGCAGAAGGCTCAAGAAAGAAAACAAGAACGTATGTCAATGGCCGACCACGCCAGAGAAAATGTATAAAATCAAATGACAAAATCGGTCGAAATAGCCGATAGGGAGCATGGAGCCCGGGTACAAAGAAAATTTTTTATCCAGCTCGTGAGGAGAAAGGAAAGGGACATATGGAAGGGGGAGAAAAAGGTGATTCCTTGCTTGATTCCATGCTTGAAAGACCACCTGCATATGCCCCAATGTACCCTGCCCTGACGCCTCACACCCTCATGTCCCCCGCCACAGCCCACTCCTGCCCCCACTGCCCTCTTACTGTTCTCCCTGTCACACCAACCCTCCCAATTTTTCCTATCACACTGACCATGCCCGCTAACCCTGTCCTCGCTACGGGAATGACAACAAGTCTCCATCCGCCCAACCCCTGCGGCTTTACCCCTACACGCTCTTTTCCTACTTCCCCATGGTCTACAGTTAAGCAGGATTTATATAAATTGTTGTTTTCTCCCGACTAGCCTCCTTGCACTCTGCAGTCAGTTTTGGTCTCTTTGAAAAAATTACCTACAGGGGCAACAGTGTGAATGTTGGATAAATGACCGGAATATTTATGCCTTTAAAGAAATATGGTCCACCTTTTCCCAGTGGACGATTATGGAACAGACCACCTGGGCTGAATACATGTGTACCCTGGTCACGCAAAGATTTGAGAATGCGCTTATGCAGATACCCACCGGATTAATGGACCTTAGGTCGCAAATAAAAAGAGGCGATGTTCAGGGAGAGGGGATGTTTGGCGCTATGTCTGCTTCAATGGCTTACCGTGATATGACCGCTTTTTCCAACACCCCTCTAGAAACAGCTATGCCAATGAGAGAAGCGGCCCCTGTCTTTGTTAACGCACTTACCGATGCCCAAAATAATGGCTGAGGGGCTGTTGAGGCACACTGGTGCAGGCTTTGGGTTCATGTTCCTTGGAAAAGGTTAGAAGTAATGCAGTTAAAAGGACAATTACCAGATCCCCAGAAGAATCTAGCTGCCTTTTACAGAGAATTAGGTCAGATTATATCTGCAGGTACTCTCGTTCTTGAGGATATAGATTTACTTTTTGGTACAGTTGTCCCCACTGAAATTTGGGACAAAATTCGACATACTGACCATGAAGTAGCCTTGGGAGGTAAATGGGCTGACCTAGAGGATATGGAAGAAGCAAGGGTAGGAGGAACTAAACCAGAAGCTGCAATCCTGACTTTGCCCGGTAAAATAATGACGTTTATGAAAACACTTTTGCCGGAAACTGTCATTAACTGGGATAAAAGAAACGCCTGTAGGCAGCAAAAAGATGAGAATGTGGCTGACTTCTTTGCCCGTTTTGAGACAGAATACAAGGGACATAGTGGTTTGGATCCCCGGACCCCAGGTTCTGGCCCAGTATTTGTTGATAAGTTTGTCAGCAACTTGCTTCCTGAGATCTCCGCCAGGCTTAAGAAAGTTGAAAGTACGTGGTCTGCCCAAACTATGACTGGTATCTTGGCTATGGCACAATATCACGAGAATAGGGAGAATGAAGATAGAGACAAGGAAAGTAAGAAGGTTAGGGATCTTCAGACTAAGGCACTTCTGCAGCAGGGTTACCCTCCCAGAGGTCTCGATGCCCCCTGGAATTTCAGACCTCAAGCCCAACCCCCTCCGAGGGCTCGCCAGTCTACCCCCTCCAGCCCTCAACATACGGGAGCCCTACAAACAGATCAGTGTGCTTATTGTAAGGGGTACGGCCATTGGATAGATGAGTGTCATGTGTTAGTTGAAAACATCCGATCAGGGAAGACTCGGCCTCCCGCTCCCAGGGAGGGGAGGCAAGGCCGACTAGGGACCATGGCACGCCCCATCCACAGGATAAAGAATGCAGGCACAGGGATGATGCTCCCATCCGGCAGCACCCGGCCAATAGGTTTGATGGGTACGAAGCAACACACACTTATTACAATGATGATTATGATGAAGTTGATGAGACAGGGTCCTACCAAGCATAGGAGAGCCAGGAAAGGGGTATTACTAGAGTTCAAATTCCAGTGGATCAAAGGGACCCGTATATTCAAATGTCAGTTGTGGGGAACAATCAGAATTTTCTTTTGGATACTAGGGCCACCAGGTCTTTTATTGCACGTCTGTCAGTCCCGGAGACACACACACATTCACGGCGGAGCAGCACAAGGTGGTAGAAGGAGGCCAATATAGGCGGATTTCGTGAGTATTTATTCAAACAAAGCCCAGCCTGTCTAGGTGCACGGCGGAGGTAAACAGTGAGTAAAAGCAACAACACTGAATCCACTTCTCTATCCCCATAGATTGTGGATCCACCTACCTACCTTGATGCTCAGGATTTGCTCATGAGGCAATAGACAGCAAAGACCATGAGTATGTCCAAAGAAAATAAGTACAAAAAACCCTAAGTGTGACTTATATGTTGTGTGTGTTGTATGTCTTTTGTCTTTTCCTTTACAGGTTTAATTAACTGTTTGGGGCTCCAGGTGACTGCACCTGTCTGAGCCATTCCTATATGGTAACCAAACCTTATGGTTTTTTCTTCTTTTTCAGGACATGTGATTACATGATCCAAATAACCGCTGTAGGCACATTGTAGCCGTCTGTAATGAGTGTTATCACTTTTTAGAAAAATTAAAATAACCCCGATTTTTCTTAGAAAAACGTGAGTAGGGTTGGGAAGTTGTGCCCCGTCCTGAAGAAGGTACACCAGTACCGAAACATGTCGACGCACACCAGAGGTTCTGTCCCTAATTAAGACAATAAAACCTCTTTCTTTCGCACACTTTTTAACAGCACCAGCCAGGGGTACGAAATAAAGTTTTTTTCATTTTACCCACTAGCCAGGTACTTTTTAAATTTTTCACCACACCTCCCACTCACATCTATCCCTCTTCCACTTACACTCAACACACACCACACATAGTCTAATTTGTCAACGCTCCCGCGTAGTCGCAGGTCGCAGCGTGCCGCATCCCTTTAGCGGGGTGCGAAGACCCCGATGATGAAGCATGACACCAAGGGGCCTGTTGGTGTGTGAGGGGTATTTTACACAACACTGTGTGTTCCCCCCTCTTTCCCCTTTTTACACACTGGTAGTAGGATTCTTCTTGTTTATTTATCAGTGCCCGTGGAGTAGGAATCCTACGTTGTACTCTACCTCCCTCCTTTGTTAAATATAGTCCCGGAGGCACCCCTTTCTGGCAATATGAATGTCTCCGTGGGTTTTGCAGGAACACCTGTGACCAGCCCTGTCTCTGAACCCCTTCCTCTCGATATTGGCCCTGCACATCTTGACGCTCCCTTGGTCCTTACTACAGGTTGCAGTGAAAACTTGTTAGGCATGGATTTACTGAAAGCTCTGTATGCGACCATATCATGTAGTCCCCAAGGTGTATCCCTAACAATTTCCCCCACCGCAGCTTCCTATATGTATCTATCAGGTCCCCTCCCACCAGAGCTGCAGTCTGTACCTTCCTCCCTCTGGGCAGCATCAGACACTGATGTAAAGTGTCTCAACATATCCCCTCATGTGGTGCGCATCCAGCCCGGTGCACTTCTCCCCCGCCTCCGGCAATATTGACTGCCCGCGGAAGGAGAAATGGCCCTTTTAACAATAATATCTAAATGAATGGACAAGGGTGTAGTGGAGGAGACAAGTGGCAATATCTGTAACAGTCCCATTATTCCCATTCTTAAAAAGACCAATGGAGATGCTCTCTCCCCTAAAATATACAGATTTGTGATTGACCTGAGAGCCCATAACAAAATAACAATCTCCCAATATCCTGTTGTCCCCGACATTACAGCCCTCTTAAGGATGGTCCCTTCTGACGCAACACACTTCTCTGTCATAGACCTGAAGAATGCTTTTTTCAGCATTCCTATACATCCTGACAGCAGACATTTTTTTTTGGTTTCTCCCAAGGTGGGCGGAGCTTTAGATTCTGCCGCGCCCCTCAAGGTTTCACTGAGAGCCCCAGTATCTATAGTCAAGCCCTAAAAAGTCAAGTAGATTCCTTGGAACTCCCTGATAATTCCACCCTATTACAATATGTAGATGACCTCCTCATTGCTGCAAATTCTGCCCCAGCATGTAAAGAAGCTACTCTCTGTTTTTTACGCCACCTTGCCTTCCATAATTACAAAGTCTCTTTAGGTCATCTCTCGAAGGAGGGAAGGCAGCTCACCGCTGATCGTGTAGCCATTATCAATGCTATGACGGCCCCACAAACACAAAAGCAGGTGCGAGCCTTCATAGGCCTAACCTCCTACTGTAGACAGTGGATGTCCAATTTTTCGGCCATGGTCAAACCTCTTCTTGCCCTCACCACTAAAGACATATCAGACAGCTCCTTTCCATGGACTAGAGAGCATGCACAGGCCTTCCAAGATTTAAAAAAGTCTCTGTGTACTGCTCCAGTCCTCGGTACTCCTGATTATAACAAACAATGTTTTCTTTTTGTACATGAGACAGACTGCTGTGCATGCGCTGTCTTGACCCAGATGTTCGGAGGTCACCATCGGCCATGTGCCTATTTTTCAGCCACCTTAGATCCTGTTGGGGATCATCATGAACTTCCCCCTGACTCTGAAGGTCCCCCATTCTGTAGATACCTTCCGTGATAACACCAAGACACAGTACCTCACTAGCGCACGACTACAGGATATGAACTGACACTCTTTGCCAGCCACATTAACATCAAAAGATGCACTGTACTAAACCCCGCCACATTACTCCCACTGGATACTCAGGATGCACGCTTAGACCCACATGACTACATATTAAGGACAGAGGAGGAGACGAAGGGACAGGTTGACTTACAGGATACCCCGATAGCAGAACCAGAAGGTACACTGTATGTGGACGGATCATGTCTCAGAGGGTCAGATGTTAACACCTCAGCCGCCCACGCCCTCACGACATTAGCGCGAGTAGTAGAAACAGCTCATATTCCACAGTGCTCTGCTCAAGCAGCAGAATTAGTGGCCCTCACTGGAGCCTGTGAGTTAAGCAAAGGGATGACGGTAAATATTTATACTGACCGCCAATATTCCTTTGGGGTGGCCCACAACTTTGGGAGGTTATGGAAAGAAAGGAATTTCCTTACTTCCCATGGGACCAAGATTCAACATGGCCCCCTAATTCACCGATTGTTAGACTCCCTGATCCTCCCCAGAAAGGTGGCCATTATAAAATGTAAGGCCCATAAGAAAGTGACAGATGATGTTGGGAAAGGCAATGCCCTGGCTGAGCAGACGGCCAGACAAACAGCTCTTAGGAAAAGGGAAGGAATGTATGTAGGAGGTCCCGCTAGGTGGGTGGCAGACGAGGGCATGGTTGAAAACACAATACAGAGTGTGATTGATATTCAGTTCCATACTACTCCTGAGGAACTAAGGGTGTGGAAGGAGCAATTAGCAAAGGAGGGAATTGATGGTTGTTGGGACCGCACGACTATGGAAAGACAATGGATGTTACCTGACAGCCACTTGCTACCTGTAGTTACGATGGCCCATGGTCCTGCTCACATCAGTGCAAAAGGGATATGTAAACTGTTGGAACCTACATGGTACAACTCTAAGATACCAGCATATGCTGACAAGCTGGTTATAACATGCATAATTTGCCTAATGTATAACCCAGGAAAAGGCACAGTTACTCCTAAGGGAGGATTCTGTCCTCCTACCTTCCCTTTTGAAGTCCTCCAACTGGATTACATCCAGATGGACAGATGAAACAATTTGAAATATGTCCTGGTAGTGGTCTGTACCTTCAGCCGATGGGTGGAGGCCTACCCCGTCAAAGACTGCACCGCTATCACTACAGCAAAGGTACTATTAAAAGAGTACCTCCCACGATTCGGTTTGCCCCGTTTGGTCTGGAGTGACAACGGGACCCACTTTACGGCTCAAATTATGGAATATGTCTGTACAGCATTGGGTATAAAACAAAAATTTCATGCAGCTAACCACCCCCAGTCAGCAGGTGTACAATGGCATCCTAAAAACTAAAATGGCAAAATAGTAGCCAAGAAAGGTGTCACTTGGGTTGATGATCTGCCCTTAGCCCTACTGTCCACAAGAACAATGGCCCACACCAGAATAGGGCTATCCACCATGAAATTGTGTTCGGGAGGCCTGCCAATGTATGGGGTGTCCCACGGCCTAAGAAACTGTCTGACGTTGAATACCCTGTATTAACTGTTTATCTGTACAGTCTGACTAATACCTTTCGTACTCTTTATCACCAGGTGCACAAGGCCATACCTGACAAAAGCGAGGGCCCAGGACATGTTATCCAACCTGGTGACTGGGTCCTGATCCGGAACTTTCAACGGACTAAGAGCCTCGAGCCCCGCTGGACACAGCCACGTCAAGTGTTGCTGGCCACCCGCACCGCGTGAAAGTAGAAGGTCGGAAGAATTGGGTGCATTTGTTGCACTGCAGGCGTGTGCCTCTGCCCCTACCCTATGATCAGTGGGTGAGGGAAGAACAAGGAGACGCAGAAACAGAAACAGTCCCGACGTTTGTCCCATTCAGCGATGCCAGACTGCATTCTACATCTACGGAAGCAGAGGGTGATAGCATACTGAAAGGAAGGATGGAACCCTCCCTTAACTCTGCTCAACACCAAGAACAATTGTTTCCCGACCATACTGTCCCTGCTTCCAACCGATATAACTTGTGCACCTGAGGAAAGGCTTGCCCTTTACTTCGGCATGTGCCTATAGGCTGTAGGGCTGTGATCTTCCCGGCTGAGAGTAGTGCTGGTGTGTCAGACTAAGGTACGCCATAGGGCTCCTTGGCACCTGCGCCCAGTGAAGCAACCACCAATCACAGACAGCCACTAGAGGTCCCTGGCTTAGCACAATGGCTGCCGTCCAAAACACCCAAATCCAGAAACAATATGTTAGTCTACATTTCTTAAAGTATTTGCCACTCAATGGCAAAAGGAGGGTCTGAGGAAAAGTGATCTTCTGATCGGCATCATTTGTACCGGGACTCCATTGCTTTTTCATTGCCATCTTGTGTCAAACACTTCCACACGACCCACCTGGTTGTTTCTGCTGATGCCTGAGGAAATTCTAACTGATACGACAAAAACCATCTTGCAGCCTGCATTTCTGCCCAGGAACTGTCACACACCCAACCCTCCGTGTTCTTTGCAGTTCACCAGAAAGCCACGAGACACTCACACCCTGTGTAAATGATTTGTTTTCCATCTCCTGCTTCCAGCCTGGTAAACATCCTTGACATCCTGGACTGGACTACTTCCTTCCTCTCCGACAGAACCCAGAATGTCCGCCTCCCACCCTACCGTTCCAAAGCTACCAACCTCATCTGCGGCATACCCCAGGGCTCATCCCTCAGCCAGACGCTGTTCAACATAGACATGGCCCCCCTCGCTCAAGTGGCCCACCAACACGACCTGAACATCATCTCCTACGCCAACGACACCCAGCTCATCCTCTCCCTTGCCAAGGACCCACAGACTGCCAAAACCAACCTACACGAGGGTATGAAGGCTGTCGCCGAGTGGATGAGGAGCAGCCGCCTGAAGCTGAACTCGGACAAGACGGAAGTCCTCATCCTTGGCCCTACCCCGTCTGCCTGGGATGACTCCTGGTGGCCGACAACACTAGGAACAGCACCGGCGCACACGGACCACGCACGCAACTTGGGAGTCATCCTCGACTCCTCCCTCTCCATGTCCAAGCAGGTCAGCGCCGTCTCCTCCTCCTACTACTATACCCTCCGCATGCTTTGCAGGATTTACAACTGAATCCCGATCGAAACCAGAAGAATGGTGACCCAAGCCCTCGTCAGCAGCCGGCTGGACTATGGCAACCCACTCTACGCAGGAATCCCGACCAAACACCTACAGCGACTACAACGCATCCAGAACGCCTCGGCCCGCCTGATCCTCAACCTCCCCCGACGCAGCCACATCACCCCCACCTCAGAGACCTTCACTGGCTCCCCATCAACAAGAGGATCACCTTCAAGCTCCTCACCCACGCTTACAAAGCACTCCACAACTCCGGACCAGCCTACCTGAACAACTGACTCAACTTCTACGCCCCCGCCCGCCAGCACCGCTCCACCAGCCTCGCCCTCACCGACGTACCACGAATCCAGCGTACCACCTCCGGAGGCAGATCCTTCTCCTTCCTCGCTGCCAAGACCTGGAACACCCTCCCCACCCACCTGCGGCAGACCCAGGACCTGCTCACCTTTAGGAAGCTCCTCAAGACCTGGCTCTTCGACCAGTAGCAGCAGCCAGCCACCCCCCCCCCCCTCAGCGCCTTGAGACCCTCACAGGTAAGTAGTGGGCTTTACAAGTTCAGTGATTGATTGATTGATTGACACCGTGATCAGGTTACTGCTGGGCCTTGATCAGGGTGATTAAACAATGATACGAAAAACCGGGCTTTGATCAAGGAGATTAAACAATGACCTGAAAGACTGAGCCTCGATCAAGCCGAGTGAACAATGATTTGTGTACCAAGCCTTGACCAGGTCACCATCTACAAACGTTGTCTGGATCTGGTTATCAACTGCAAACCCTGCCCTGATTGAATAATGAACTAACAGCCAAAAGACTGAAATGAAAAAGTATAAAAGGCTTGTAAGCTGCGGAGTAAAGCAGCAGCCTCCTCTGTCTTGTTTCTGACGAGCTTGGGACTCTGTTCCATAGCCCGGGCTATTTGAATAAATCTGGGTTCCTCCTGCATATGAAGGCTCCTGTGTCTCCTTTTACTACGTATGAAGGGTATGGAAGGCTTGGGCGGTTCCTCCGCCGCTGAGACCCAGTAAGTGGGTTAATCCGGTTCTTCGGAAAAGCGTGAAAATCTTTTCATATCCTCTCAAGACCTGCATTGTGCTGTGTTGTGGTGAGTTTGTTCACATCTAGAGATTTTAGTCTGCTAACTGCTCTTTTATATTTGTTTATGTTGTCTTCTTTTTAATTTGTTACAGAACAATTGAAATTATTTTTCTTTAAGTCTGCTCAGTATTCTTTTTGATTTTGCCTGACTCTACTTGGATTTTGCTTGAATCCTTCCCTGTGTACCCTCACTCCCTAGTTGCTCTCAAATGTGCGATTGGTTAATATGTTGTATTTTGTGCACACAACACCATTACATTTAGTTGCAAATTGAGTTGCGCAGTGCTGAGCGGAAGTTGAATTTGCTCTGATCTTATCTTATCTTATCTACCTTTTGCTTCATACCATGTTGTTGTACAGCACAATGTGTTATGAGTCTCCTAGTTCCCAACTTTGTTGTGGGAACTAAGCTGTTACGTGAACTATGAGGCTCTCCTTTTCGAAGTGACTCAAATAGTGGCGTCAGGAAGCAGGCACAGATTTCCGGGGAGTCCAGCTGTGGCCCTAGCGCACTGTCTTGCCTGAGTCGGGTTTGCGCCAAAGTGCAGCATGTCTCTGCTGCCTACTGCCGGGATGAGGAGTGCTGAGTTAGGGGCTGGTATGTGAAGCCCAGAAAAGTAGGGGCAGATTTGCCAACATTTTGAGCTGTGTTTGTATCACAAAAATGAAGCAAACCCGGACAACATGTTTTTTTTTTTTGGAAAACCTTTATTGTTACTTCAACCAGTTACAAATATGGGCCTACAACCACCAGTGCCAGCCGCTAATCAGTTTCATCACAGCAAGTCAGTTAGGACACGACTCGGCAGCCCGGGAAGCGAAAGTACCACAAATTCGGTTAAAACTGGCTATTAAGCATACCATGCGAATGACAGGATTCTAAAGGCTCCATTTTACAATATAAAAAGAGAAGGATCAGGTGCCATACAATATCACAGAGTCGCATAAAGGGCGGGCAAAATAGTAGGAGTTCCACAGTTAGATCGATCTCATTTAGGACAGTGGCGCTAAGGCATACAATTCAGGATAAACAAGCATACAATCACAGTTCGCACCAGTTAAGCGCCCGCCCAATAATACCGTGAAAAGTATAGGCACAGATAAGAAAAATTCGATAATTGACAAAAGAGTGGACCCACTACGCTGACCCAAAAAAGGAAGAAAGGAAAGAAAAGGCAAAAGGAAAGATACGAAAGAGAAAAAAGGCCATAGAAACAATAAAGGCAAAACAAAAAAACCAAAAAAATCCCCTCCCCCAACCCCCCACCCTGCACCCCTGCAGATGACTACGGCCTACCCCCCTAGCAGCATGCCTGTCGCCCCAAATAACTGAAACCCAAAATATAGAAAGAACAAAGAGAAATAAAGAAGAACTAAACCCCTACACTAAATGTAGAAATGGAGGAGGGCTTATCGTACGCATTCCCGGTCTCCCCCCACCGCCTTAACAAAGAATCCCCCACAGAGCTGACACAATCGAGCAGAACACAATAGAAAATAACACCGGAGGAAACTATAAATCCCGCCTGGTCTCCGTTAACCTAGTAAAGCAATCGCGTTACCGATGAAACCACAGTGTGAAACCCAAAACAACAGTCTCAGCCTTGACCCCGTCGATCAAATTTGCTGATTCCCTCCGATAAGTAGAGCCCCATCGTCAAATTGTCAAAATATACACATAAGTTGCCGAAATATAGTCTGTTAGATGGAGAAAGGATGGCAAATCCCAAAGTAGATGGCTGGTTCCAACGATGCCCCTCCCCGACTCCAAGGCCAGACACAGTCCCATCCGCCATCTTGTTGGACCAGCTGGGAAGGGGGTGCGACACAATCCAAAACAGTTCACAGTTCCGACCAAAAGTTTCCAGAGTGGGAACAGCAGTTAAGTGTTCCGCTGGTAGCGAAACCAAAGATTCCGACCATATAGTTGATAGCCAGATCTCAGCATGTTCAATCGGTTCCACTTCTGTAGGGGCAGTCACAGCTCCATGCACAGGGTCTGAATGCACCGCTGGGGTGTCCATCGGGAGTAGAGCTGGCCGCCGGGTCCCGGGCAACGAGTCAGGGTTCGGTCCCGATCTTCTAATTCCATCCGCTGCCGACATCAGTTTCCAAACCTGGGCCTCCATAGTCACCTGAAGTGCCTCAAGGGCTACCAGCACTAACCGCAATGACGGGCCGCACTTAGCCCGCTCCGCCGGGTTTCGCATAACATCAGGCATAGTGATCCCCTCGGAGAGTCGCCCTCCCCGGGGGAAGATTAGTCGGAGCAGGAATGAACCGTGAGGGACAGATTGTCAGCATGCGCCCGTGCGCGCCATGTCTCCAACCCAAAGGTACCGGCGATGCAAACGCTAGGCCTCCGGGTCAGGGACCCCCGCCACACCGCCTCTGGCGTCACTCGTCTCCTCATCTTCCATACAAGACCAGGCAGCAGATCGGCAGCAAAGCAATCAAAAAGATGTCGAAAGTTCCATGGACCGGACCCTGCCGCCCTCGCCGGTCCGCTGTTGTTCAACTAGGACCCGGCTGGACCAGCACTCGAGACCCCGGCTTCCAGACTGGGTTAGGCCTCAATTCAAACCTCGACATTACTTCACTCCACAATGTCGGAAAAGTCTCGGGATTGCTCCATCGGATTGCAGATTAGTTCATAGACACGGATATGGGGCGGAATATCAGGATAAATAACAGGATCTTCGAGCGAAAGACGGAGGTCAGCGGAGCCGGGAGACTATGCGGCCATCTTGCTTGCTGTCGTCCAGCAACATGTTTTTTTTACTATATACTTTCCAGCTCAAACTTGTGTTGTGCTGGAAAATTGCCTAAAAGTAATGCAAAGTAGCGTGAAGCGCTGCTTTGCGTTATGTAGCATCATGGAGCTGTTACATGGGTGTTCTCTTGCAACCACCTATGGTTTTTGATAGGGGTTTGCATAAAAAATTAACGCCATTTGAAAGCAGGCATTAAAAGGAGAAATGTTTCCATTTTTTTTCCTACTTTGCATGCGAGCTGCACTGTACAGCACACATACAAAGTAGGTAAAGTTTAAAATGTAGTATAAATATAGCATTTTGTATTGGAATTTTAACCTTCCAGTACAAAACCTGTGCTAGACTAATGCACACACCCTTGCACTATGGGGCAAAGGTGTGTGTTTTACTCGGCAGCAAAATTCTGAACCAGAGATAGTTAGAGGAGAGAGCCGTAACTCTGGAGTTATGGTGCTCTCCTCGTGCAATGCAGCGCACCATTTCTGTCTGCTGTGCTGCGTTGTGTGAGAATTTAGTAAATCTAGCCCTGTCTTTTTTCAGGCACTGCAACAATGGTTTGAGCCAGTAGTTGTAGCTCTACTTCAAGCCAGGATCTAAGGAGCTTAGGTGGCTGAAGAAGTACAACATTGGGAGACTGAAGAGGAAGATCTTAGAGAATGTTTTATGCATGGTACACACTTATCTGAAGTTCTGGAAAATCTTTGCAGTCATTTATCATTCCCTGAGAGATATATCATTTGTGAGAGGAAAAGAAGGCTTTTTTTCTGAATGATCACAAAAAGGAAGCAGAGGGTCTTCTTTTACATTGTGCGCTGTTTATAGTCCTTTTTATAGTATAGAAAGAGGTCAAATATCTGACTTGTTGAGGTGCTGTCCTTTAGAGTACTTATCTGATGAACTTCCTTTGGTTGTGAAAGTTGACTCCCCAATGGGCGTGCTACCATCCCAGGGACTCTACTTTCAGAAGATGCTTCTTCTGAGGATGCTCTTGATAAAAAGATTGATTGCCTGATGGAAAACATGCCTACTCAGCCGCCAGTTTTGCTATCCGTGCCAGTACTTATGCCACATATGTAGTTTAATCTCTGTTAAGAGACTATCAAAAAGGTAATATGGCGCTCTCCCGCTCCCTCCCTGTCACGCAACGCAGCATTTTTGTCTATTGCGCTGGGTTCTGTGATATGTTGGTAAATCCGGTCCGTTGTGCTGACATCCTGTGTATATGTCAAGGGCGTGTATCTTGGTAGTAGGACGTCGTGTATGGCCTAGCTGGTTTAGCTTTGTGTGTAAATACTTCCTTCCCTGCCAAGCAGAGCGATTTCGGGGCCACGCGAGTGGCTTCAGGGTGCACAGTGTGCGCTTCTTGTGCCAGGAATATAGGGGCATATTACCAAGGGCCATTATCGCCGCCTTAGCGGTACTATTTCCCGCTAAAGCGTCGATAATTTTCTCGCCCTATTACCTAGCTGTCGCTAACACCAGTTAGCGACAGCTAGTAGGAGATAGCGATTATCTTGGGGCCCACTTTGCATGTCAGCAATATTTATCGCTAATAACATGCAAAGTGGGCGTGCCAAGATGTTAGCGACTGGAAACAGTTGCTAATATCGCTATCTCCAATTATCAACAAAGCCTTAAATTTGGAAATATCTGCGCTAAGCGCGAATATCTCCTAAATCTAACGCCTGCCCTGAGCAGTTCTTAGCCATGTTATCCAATGGAAGGTAGATAACATGGCTAAGAGCATTGTCACGATAATGCATGAATATCGCTGATTTTTCAGCGATATTTACGCATTTTGCAGGATTTTTACCACTTTTGAGATAAACCTTGATAATATTAAGGTATCTCAGCGGTAAAAATCATCGGAGCGCGGCGATATAATTTTAGCCGCTAACCATGCATAGCGATAATTATCGCTATTGCTTGTTAATATGCCCCATAATACCATAGAGACATGTTCAATGCATATTTTACACCGTTGTGCATAATTTACCACAATAATGCTGAATGCAGCAACAGTATTTGAGAGGGGAAGTAGGTAGGGTGTAGTACTATTGCAGCCTATGTAAATAGGGTGCAAACTTAAGGACTGCTAACGAACCGCCTAAATTGAGGTATTTTTGTCAAAATAGTTTACATTGGTAATTACATCACGCAAATTCCTAAGTCTCAGGGGCGCAACATTATGTGTAAACAAATGCTATACTGTGAATAACCAGGATTTGCCTTGGTAATACTGTTTTTTACAGTCCAAACTTGGGCATGGAATTTTAACAATAAATACAATTTTGCTTGCGCTTAAAATAAACCCAGCCAATGGATAAACGTACTTTGGAAAAGTGAAGTGATAATTATAATGTGACAATCCTTTTTTATTGAAGTTTATTTTCACTGGTGATGCGCGGATGACACCTCTTTTCACAACACTTCGGCTCGAAGGGAATGTTAACGGAATTCAGATGGCCGGCCAGGTCTCAGAAGTTGGATGGGGGGAGGTTTCAGTGGGTCCAGATTGTATGTCTCATACAGAACTGTTTTTAACTTGACACAGTGCTAAATAAAAGCACCTTGCTTTGATCTTGGTGACTCTCTGTGCAGACTTGTCTAATTAAATAAAGATCACTTGTTCCTGTCCTATCCCCAAGGAGCGAGAAATCCCGGCTATTGCACAACGGTGTTATTCAGTTCCTTAGCAACCGCCTTGCTTTTTAGGTCTGGCTTAAAAGAGCAGCTGTTACCTGACCTTTTAGGATCACTTTAAAAAAGAGCATTTAGAAGTACTTCAGAGAGCGGCGTTGGCTCCACCCACACGTTGGTACCTATGTTTACGCAATTTGATTGGGGGACATTGGGGGCTTTCTCTTAGTTTGTGTTTCAGGAGTATAGCCCCCTATTTCCTATTGAAATTTGTATTGATCTCCTATTGTTGTTGGAGGTTTCCCCTTACCTAATGAGGCTGTCGCATTAAAATGTTATGACGTGGCGGAGTGCAGAGGAAACCCTTGATGATGCTCCGATTCCATTGGCTGAGAGGGTTGTCGCTGTCCCATTGAAACTGTTTTACGGCACTGTGACGTAGCTTGTTTGGCTCCAGCTTGCCCAACACTACTGTCTGCTGTCCTGTGGCTCACTCATAGTAAAGTCTATGCAGACACCCACAGACTGGACAATGGGCAGAGGTCGGCTGGTGGCCGCCTGGAGATGTGCTCCATTATTGGCAGCATGGCCTGGGAGAGGGAGGAGGATGAGTCTTCAGCCTCTCCTACCTGCTGGGACCCCAGGGAGTCTGCGCTTGGTTACCCACGATCTGGTATTGTAGTGCTTTGTGGGGAAAAATATATTAATACATCTCTTGGGCATGTGTCATGATTAAGCGCTCCGTCCATCATCCCCCTTTGGTATCGCCATGATTAAACTTCTTGACATGGAATTTAGAGGATTGAATGATTGCTGTAAAATTCGTAAAGTGGTATTGTATCGTCAGCGGCATCAGATAGATGTGGCTTTTTTTCCAGGAAACAAATCTTGCACCTAATAGTGTGCTGCTCACATCAAGACGATTGAGGGGAGAATAATGTGCTTCAGTGATCACCACTCATGCATGCAGTGCTCTGGGATTACGATACAGGAGGTGGGTATAGACTCTGCAGGTCGATATGTTGTGACGTGTTGCCACAAAGACCATTTTGACATACTTCTTCTGAGGATCTATGGGCCCAAGTACAACAATCCAAAATATTATCACACATTGCATGCCAAGCGGGTCACCTATGATACCATGCCACAGAAGTGGGCAGGCAACTTCAATTGTGTTTTGGTGCCGGAGCAGGAACATTCTTGAGGCCCTCCCTGAAGCGCCTGCGCGGCAGCCTACGCTATTGAAGCAATATCCAAAAGCTGTGGTCTTGTGGATATCTGGCATTATTGCATACCACAAGGTAGGGAGTGCACTCATTATTCCACCACCCTTGATATCCATACACGCATTGGCTATAGGCTTATATTGTGTAGTTTGCTATCCAGGGTTCGACAGTGCAAACATTTGCCTCGCACAGTATTCTTTGCTGGACACAGTGTTCCATGAGAAAATAGTATAGGCAATTGACGTAATACTTTCTCACAAACTTGGGTTTTGCAGCAAAATTTGCTACTATTTGGGAGGCCTTCAAAGTCTACATTCACAAAGTTACCGTCTCAAAACATGCAAGGGTGCTCTGTTCCATTCGAGGCCATGTCTAGAGAATGGAAGAAGACATAGCTCGTCTAGAACGTGCGCATCTGGAGACATCAGAGCAGGGATTATTGGGTGATATTAAAATGAAACTAGATGAATCCAATGAGCTAGCTCAGAGTAAGGTTACAAACATGGGCAAGTACCCCACGGCTAGAGTATATGGTGAGGGAGAGCGACCTCGCTTATGGCTCGTATCCCGCCTAGTCATCATGGAGACAGTGAGGTGCCATCTATTGTGGACGAGCAGGAGGAACATATCCATGGGGACGCTCAGGTGGCAGAGCTGTTCCGCCGTTATTACGCTTTGAAACATTCTTTTTTTTAGAGTTTTATGTAGCACAAACTAGACCCGAGAATTCGGGTATCAGAGTGCTTTACATGAGCACCAGTTTTGTTACAAATGATCATGAACCCATGCATATTTGTTAGGCACTGGGAGATTAAGTGATTTGCCCAGAATCACAGTATGTTGTGTGTTGTTGCAGAGACTCGAACCCCGGGGCATATTATCAAGGGGGTTTATCTCCGCTTTTTTGGCTTTAAAAGCCAAGAAAACGGAGATAAAATTATCTCCCTATTACCTAGCTGTCGCTAACAACAGTTAGCGACAGCTAGTAGGAGATAGCAACCATCTTGGACCCCGCTTTGCATGTCAGTGAAATTTATCACTAATGACATGCAAAGTGGGCGTGCCAAGATGTTAGTGACTGGAAACAGTCGCTAACATCGCTATCTCCTATTACCAACTTTTGGAGATATTCGCGCTAAGCGCGAATATCTCCAAAAGGTAACACCTGCCCCTGAGCAGTTCTTAGCCATGTTATCCAATGGTAGGTGGATAACATGGCTAAGAGCATTAGCTCGGTAATGCATGAATATCGCTGACTTTTCAGCGATATTCATGCATTTCGGCCGATTTTTATCGTTCAAGAGATAAACCTTGATAATAGCAAGGTTCCTAAGCGATAAAAATCGCCGCAGCTCGGCGATAAAAATATCGCCGCTAAACCATCATAGCGATAATTATCGCTAGTTGTTGGTAATATGCCCCTAACTTCGGAAGGAAACGTAGCCTGACAGCTACTACAACCACCTTGGAAAGTATTCTCTGGGCACAGCATGCAGGAGCAAACTAGCCCTAGTTATGTGTCCCTAATAATGCAGCGCAAAATGAATGAAGAACAGGCCCCCTACATAATTTAGCGTGGATAAAAAAATTACGACCTTCTGATTTGCTAAGATGCTTGTCGGATTTCAATTCTAGGCACTGCAATGTATGAAGGTAATGGTAGTTATGGCAGCTAGTACTGTTAAGAAAGGTCAGAACGATATTAATTGAGGAACAGTGGGGCCAGACTAATGCTGCAGAAAGCTACCGATCTGAACTGTGACGTGACATGGGATAATTCATGGCAGGGAGCTGAGCATGCTAATTTAGTTATAGAACTATATAAAACAAGCATTGTGCAGCCGTGAAATTGATGCATCTGCGCGGCTGTCAAAGTGAAAGTGAAAGCGGGCTGTAAGGGTGCCCACGAGCGATGCACTTAATAAGACCTGATGAGAAAGGAAAGCGAGATGGCGCCTCTGCTCGTAACTGTGCGCGTAACCGCACACTCTAGGCCACACAAAAAGCTGTGGTCGGCTTTTTAAAGTCGGCGAGACCTAAAGATGAAACGGGGGTAAAAACGTAATAGGGAAAGGGAAAGTCCATGTAGACAGTAGAATAAGCACAAGATGTATAACAGAATGTAGTGAATTGGTCTACTAGGTCAAAGCAGTCTAGGGTTTAGACTAAGATGATACAATTGTTGCTGTTTAACTGTACTCTGGAATGTATTTGAGTAACAACTTGTAATGATATACTGTTAATAGATGCAAACATATGTCTGTGGTTGGTGGATTGTAATGCTGTATACAAAATGCCAATTAAAATAAAGTAAAAAAAAAAACTTGCAGGTGTAGTTTATGTTACACTTTACAAAATAAAATATTAGCATACATTGGCAAAGTCAATAGGTCTTGGCTCCAAAAGGCTGATCTACTGGCTTTGCCAATGGTGGCATGTATATGCAAATATATGTATTAAAAGAATGTGCAGTCTTGACCAGTAAACGTGCAACCCGTTTTCTGTTTAAGAAACCCATTTGTCATAATGCATAATGGCCATTAAACTAATTTTCATTTTGCTTTTTACAAGTCTGTCCACTGACTGAGTAACGTGTGATACCATCAACCAGTCCCGGCTTTTCAGTCAAAAGCATGTTGCATTCTGGGACTTGAAGTTTTGCTTTTAGCATAGTCATTATGAGATTAAAATCTCAAACAAGCAAAGAAATGGAGTAGCGAGATATGACCACAGCTTTTCTCATCTATATGGCGTTACTCATGTTAACCTGAAAATACTCATTATTCATTCTGTGAATGCAATCAATCAATCCTCTAGCTCTTTGACAGACTGTAAATGTGTTATTTGCATTCAACTTCAAATGTATTTTATTTGTGTAGAGATGAATTGTACCCAGTTATTATAGTTTGTGGAATACCTGCATTAAAAATACCTCTTATATAAAGTAAATGACAACTGTTGGTATTCTGAACTCTTTTTAGCTTTACCCAAAGATAGTGTGACAGTAGACTAAGCCTATTATGAAACTCCTACCTAACCCAGATAATGTAGATTTTCCTAGTTATTATGACGGAAAGTCTTAATTTTATTAAAGACACGGAGGCGAGTATTATGCATTCTAATCTTGCATTTATTATAATAGCAGCCAAATAAGTGAAGAACCACAGTTCCCAGAGGGCCAGGCGACAAATGGGCCATGGGAACTAGAAAAAACGATAGTACAGTAACCAATCATCACTAAGTAAACAGATAAGAGACCACACTGACTGCGCAGCTTCCTCTTTTCGCTGACGAGCTGGTCAGATAACATAAGAGAACAAAGGAAAAATAGCCATAACAATAGAAAAAGCCAAAGTCCAGGAGCAGATATCTTGAACCACAGGGAGCAAGTGCCAAAGTCCAACGTGAGCAGCTGTAGACGTAGTCGGGAGAGTTGAAGAAGTCCATGGCGGTGAAGCACAAAGTCTATGGAGAGAAGACCTCCTATGATGAAGCAGGTGGCAAGGCCGGATTCACTGCAGGGAGGGAGAACACAGATTAGTAGTGTAGAGGTGGGATAATACTCGCCTCCGTGTCTTTAATAAAATTAAGACTTTCCGTCATAATAACTAGGAAAATCTACATTTTATGGCAAGACCGGAGGCTCCTATTATGCTTGTTCAAAGCATATTAATAACATCAGAAGCAACAGAATGAATAGGCTTACAATAAAACATGCGGAAAACACTGTCATTGGACCAATCTGCTGATCTCAGGATGTCCTCTAAGCGGAAGCCGGACCAAAAGGCCTTAGAGGCCATGGCTCCCCTGGCCGAATGCGCTCCGAAAACGGAGACGTCAATACCGGCAAGAGACATGACCCAACGAACCCACCTGGCGAGGGTAGGGGAAGAGACGGGGAGATGGGGTTTGCGGAAGGAAATAAGCAGTTGGGAAGAAAAGGACGCTCTGAGATTAGCGGTCTTTTGTTCATACACTTGCAAGCACTGTCCCACACAAAGCTGTGGTTGGTCAGGAAAATAGGGATAAAACACAGAATCCAAATTAGTCTTAGTTCTTCTGCGAATCTGGAACAGAACACCTGTAGGAGAATATTGTCGGGAAGAAACATCTAAAGCTCTAACATCAGAAACTCTTTTAATAGAAATCAAACAAAGTAACATAGTCAGTTTGGCAGATAACATTTTGAGAGATAAGTCAGAGTTGACAGGCCAATTCATGAACAGTTTAAGAACTACGGAAACATCCCACAAAAAGGTATACTTTGCCAATGGTGGTTTAGTACATCGAACACCCTTGAGGAGACGACAGATCAGAAAATGTGCGCCAACAGGTTTGCCATCGATCTGAACATGGTTGAGGGAAATCGCAGAGCGATAAAGGTTAATGGTACGATAGGCCTTACCAGCACTGGCCTCAGAAGCCAAAAAATTGATAATAAAATTTAGAGGGGCTGAAAGGGGATCGATAGTCCTTTCCAAACACCAGCTTGCCCAAAGAGACCAGGCGGATTTGTATGCTTTAGAGGTTCCAGGGGCCCAGGCCTGGTTGATGAAGAGAGTAGCCTCTTGCAAAAGGAGGACGTTAGAAGGGGGAGGCCGGAAACTTTCCAGGCCGACAGGGTCAAAGAGTTGTCCAGAATGAGATTGTGGCGAAGGCCCTCGGGGTTGAGGAGAAGATCGTCGAAAGAGGGGAGGAGAACAGGGAAATCTGTCGCCATCTCCAACAAGGAGGGGAACCAAATTTGAGCTTGCCAAAAAGGAGAAACTAACACCAGAGAAGTGGATTGGCTGCGAACTTGAGACAGTACCCTGTTGATCATAAGAAAAGGGGGAAAAGCATAATTGAGGTGACAAGACCAGTCCTGAAGGAATGCATCCGTAGCTAGGGCCAGAGGGTCCGGCCGCCAACTGAAGAACTGGGGCAATTGACAGTTGAGGCGGGAAGCAAAGAGATCTATAGAGAAGGGACCCCATTTGTGAGAAAGAGAAAGAAAAACGGACGGACAAAGCTTCCAATCGCTGGAATCATGGAGAAACCTTGAGTGCCAATCCGCTACTGAGTTGAGATTCCCTGGAAGGTATTCTGCTGTTTGGGAGAAATGATGTGCTAGGCAGAATTCCCACAGACTTTTCGCTAAATCCGCCAGAGACTTGGACTTGGTCCCGCCAAGATGATTGATATAGCGAACCGCAGAAACATTGTCCATGCGAAGTAGGATGGAGCTACGGATTCTGTCTTTGGAAAGGCTTTGGATCGCAAAGGAACCTGCAAGCATCTCTAAAAAGTTGATGTGCAATTTGGACTCCTCTGACGACCATGTACCTCCAGTCAAGATTGGACCAAATCGGGCGTCCCAACCCGACAGGCTTGCATCGGATTCTAATACAAGATCTGGGGCAGTGGCGAAAATAGTGAGCCCATTCCACGCATCTAAATGGTCTATCCACCATTGAAGCTTGGTGCGGGACTCGGGATCTAGGACGACGAGATCTGCGTAGGCAAGGCCCTGGCGAAGATGCCTGATTTTTAGGCGTTGAAGAGCGCGGCAGTGGAGAGGGCCTGGAAATATGGCCTGAATGGAGAAGGAAAGAAGGCCAACAATTCTTGCCAGAGACCTGAGTGACAGAAGGGACGACTGGAGGACAGAAGCAATCTCCGCTTTGATTCTGGAAACCTTGGAGAGGGGCAGGCGGAGGGAAGCGGCCACTGAGTCCACAAGGAACCCCAGGAACTCCGTGTTCTGAGACGGAGTCAAGGATGACTTCTCTGTATTGACAAGAAACCCCAGTTCCAGGAGAAGAGACTGAGTCATTCGGAGATCGGGTAGAAGAGAGTGTCTGTCGGAATTCAGGATCAGAATATCGTCCAGGTAGATGAAAAGTCTGATTCCGAGAGAGCGAAGAAAGGCAACCACTGGCTTCAAGAGTTTTGTGAAGCACCATGGTGCGGAAGAAAGACCAAAGGGAAGAGACGTGAAACAATAGGTCACTCCTGACCACTGAAACTGAAGAAACTTCCAATGGGACTGATGAATAGGAACCGTAAGGTAGGCGTCCTGAAGGTCCAAACGAACCATCCAATCTTTCGGACGAAGAGTGTCCGTAAGTGGAGAATCGTCTCCATTTTGAAATGACGATAAACCACAAACTGATTGAACCACTTCAGGTTGATGACAGGACGCAGCTTCTTGTTTTTCTTTTGGACTAGAAAAATGGAGCTTAGAAAGCCGGAAGAGTCGAAGGGAAAAATCTGAATGGCTTGTTTTTGAAGCAGCGTATGAATCTCATTTGAAATTAGAGCGGCCATATGGGAGGAGAAGACCAGGGGGGGGGGGGGGGGGTGGAATAGGTTTGGAGAGGAGGAGAAGAGAACTCTATGAGGTAGCCCTGAACAGTGTTGAGAACCCAGGGGTCTGAGCTTATGGTGTGCCATTTTGACAGAAACAATTTTAGACGACCCCCTACAGTAGGGGAAAAAGAAGGGCTTACCTTGCTGGTTGGAGTTGGAATTGCGGTAGGTTTTTTGTCCTCTACCTCGGAAGCCACGGCCTCGTTGCGGGTAAAATTTGGGCTTGTAGTCTTGAGTGGTGTTGTAGGAGCCTCTGGAGCCTTGGTTATAGGGACGGCCAGAAGAGCGACCCCTGCCTCGTCCGTCCCGTCCAAAAACACGAGGGGCAAAGACTTTCTTGATGGACTGTTGCGCCTTGTCCAGGGAGGCAAAGGTAGAAACAAACCTGCTGAGGTACCGGACCAAATTGTCACCAAAAAGAAGACCATTTGCTTTGGGGCCTGGATCCATGGGTGCGAGGTTGGCGAGTTTGGGATCCAGCTTAATCAGAAGCCCCTTACGTCGTTCGTGGGTAATGGCTGAATTGGCATTGCCTAGGAGACAGAAAGCCCGTTGGGCCCACATAGAAATATCCTCTGCAGAAAGGTCAGAACCTTCCAGGCGGGCGTATTCTGCCATGTCCAAACTACGGGCCAGAGGACCCACAATATCCAACACCTTATCCTGACAGGAGGACCACGCCTTGTCTACCCCTTTACGGGGGTCCTTGCCAAATTTGGAAAAGAAAGTGAGGAGGGACTGGTCAATAGAGGGGACTAAAGTAATTTTTTCAGGCAAGGAGGGTTTAGGGCATTCAGACTTGAGTCTAGACCGCACCGCAGTCTCCAGAGAAAGGCGTAAACGGGCCGAAATATATTCGCCCACGTGATGAGAGGGAAGCCATTCGGTGGAATTAGGGTGACGAATGGAGGAAGGGTCGAACATGGGGAGACCCTCAGAGTCATTGAATGGTTCAAACACAAAGGAGTCTGACTTTGGAAGTTTGGGAGGGGGGGAAGGGGTGTCAGCCACATCAAAAACATCAAATAAATCATCAGCATCAGCCATATCATCGTCAGTGTCCAAGACGGTGGAAATAACCAATTTTTGAATTGGTGACTCTGCGTGCTTAGTCTTTTGTTTCTTCTTGCCCTCGGAACCAACAAACCCCTCCTTGGTAGGAGGCCTGGGAGGCACTACGTCCTCAGTCATATGCGAGAAGGACTCGCCCATCAAAAGTGACGCCTTTTTAGGCACATGCACCGAAGCAGAGTGGTCCACCTTACGTTTTCTGCTATCCCCCGCAGAATGGGCCAAAGCCTTGGACATGAGGCTTAGCATAGAATTTTCCATGGTCTTAGACATGCGTTTCATTGATAATTCCACAGCATGTTCTACAGAATTATTAATAAATTTGCTTGTTTAAATGAACCACTTTCCTCCATGGAGGGAATTTCCTCTGAGGAACTATCACGTTCCATGAGAGCCAAGCAGTAAACAAAAAAAGTGGCAAGCGAGGGTTAAATAAATCAGGAAGAGCACTGTCGGCGTGTACGGGGCGGGCCAAGCAAAGCGAAGGCTGAGGAGAGGGAACCGGCAGAAGGAGCACGTCAAGAAGACTGAAGGCAGAACTCCGACAAGCACCGAGGAAAGCCTGTCACAAGGGCCAAAGGAAGCGCGAAGCAGCGCGAGGGAGCAGCGCCGGACGAAACCACCGGCAGTAAGAGGGGGGGTGGGGCAGCTGAAAGACCGAGCGCGGTCGATGGAAAATGGAAAAACGCGGAAGCGCGAAAGTCAAGCGCGCTGCAGTGCTAAAGAGAAACGCCGAAGCGCGATATTAACCATAAATAATAAATAAATAACAATAAATTAACCACAAAGGCATGTAAACTGTGAGCAAAGATAAGAGAGCACTTATCTGACTGCGAGCAGCAAGAAAAGAGGAAGCTGCGCAGTCAGTGTGGTCTCTTATCTGTTTACTTAGTGATGATTGGTTACTGTACTATCGTTTTTTCTCGTTCCCATGGCCCAGTTGTCGCCTGGCCGTCTGGGAACTGTGGTTCTTCACTTATTTGGCTGCTATTATAATAAATGCAAGATTAGAATGCATAATAGGAGCCTCCGGTCTTGCCATAAAATTTCAATGGGCAAATTATATCAAGAAGAACTTTGTTCCATGGTTTAGACTGAACGGGAGAGATGGGAAATTTCCTCAATTTCTTGGTCTTGTCACGGTAAGCACATTGTACAACATTTCTTGTCTTTCCTTCATCCATGGAACCCATGAGGGGCTGCCAGTAATGCTGTCTAACCTTGTTTTTAGTAAGACTGCAACTTAAATGGCCCTCATGGGCAAGGTCAATTTTCTTATATTGAAGAATAAATGTGGGTGTACTAACTAATTTTCCCTGAATACATGTTCCACCAACAAATATAATTAATCTCACAAGAGAGACTCTTCCAGATCCGAACACCTACTGGGCCAACCTTAGAGTATCTACTCCTTAATCGTGATTAATGCTTTATTAGTATTCATGGTCTTTCCTCATTCTTCAGGTTTCAAGCCTCTCAGAATAGCCAAAACGACACACTCCTTAATGGGTGGTTCTTACACACATATGTGTGACATTGGCATCCTGGAAAGACAATCAGCAGTCAAGTTCCTAAATACCTGGTATATAACTCATGTTAAAATTAAAACCTTCTATATAAAGGAGCAACCAGGCAATTCTAGAAGTAGATCTCTATACGCCTTACACAGTAATGACAAAAATCTGTGGTTTGCAGTCTACTCTTAGGACAAACATGAAACATCAAGACCCAAAGGAAAAATGTAAACTGTCTCACTGCCCAATAGCATGCAACGGCATCATGCGCCAATCACATAATATTTGCTTTCAGCATGACAGTGAATGAGGCGAGCACAATCAATCTTTATTTCCCTCCAAACATTTCACTAAAGGTAGTCCCCAATCATTCGTTATGGGGTCAGGAAGATTTTTAAATACTTTTCTCGCTACAATATGCAGATTATGTAAATGTTTCATAATAGGTGAGAATTTTTCTCCCCGTATAGCAACCAAATACGGCTCAAACTGTTTCACCCTTTGCTTTCATGCCAAAGAGGGTTCACCTGAATCTGAGACAAGTGGTTAACTCATGCTAGATGTTGCCATAGTAAAATACAATGGCTACAGTAACTGGAACAGGAAAGGATATTACTCATACTTACCATGTGACAGTGAAAAGTATGATATTGCAGTACCAATTACCATTCTATTCAAGAAGCATTCAGAAATAAGCAGCTCCTTACACTGAATCATTTATTCGTAAAAATACATGTGCAAATATGGAAGCTGAAGGCAATTATCTTTAGCTGCAGAAAATAAAACCTAAATTGTAGCCCTAAACAGGGGGTTGATGACATCAAGACAACAGGGTAAATATATATTTTCAGCAAGTAAAATGTCAATAAGGTGGAGAGCGAGGAGGAGCCAAGATGGCGGCGAAGACGGACGGGTAGTCTCCCGGCTCCGCGAGCCTTTATCTCCCGCAACGAAATCCTGCTCTCTATCCTGTCACCGCGCTTCAGTGGGAGGACGGTGAAAGAGCGCTGCATCGACCAACGTTTCTCCGGTGTCCCTGCCTGCCTGCCAGCCGGAGATCCTGCTGAGCCGTTCGGACGGCTCTTCCTCGCCCAGGTACCGGGACCCATGCAGCGGCATATAGACGACGGCAGCCACAGCTACGAGGGGTGACCCCGTTGTGGCGGTCCTGTCGCCATACTCCACGCTACTCGCTGCTGGGAATATCATCAGCCCTTCCATCGGCTTTTACAGGTCGGCCGCCTGGGACTTTTCTCCGTTGCCTCATTTGTGCAACTTCGTGGATGAGCCGTGCTGTGCCCTCCATGTTGGCGTGCCTCCACTGCTTCACCCCAAGATTGCCCCTGCTCTGCATCGACCGGCGTGGAACTCTACCGTAAATCGCCCGTTCTTTGTTGCTCTGGGCTGCGCCAGTGGCTTGGGTCCCTGCTGTTTTGTGTGGACTGCACCCGTATACCCCTGTGTCTTTCCCGGCGAGACTGCAATGGTGGCTGGCTCAGTGGGGGAGATGGCGGACGACGCCTTGTACAAGGGCTGGACCGCTCTATGTGACCAAGGGCAGTGTGATGGTCCTGGCGCCGTGCCTCCGACGGCAGCGATGGTGGAATTCCCGACCGCCTTAACCTGTGGCTCTGTTCTCGCTGCCCTGGCCGACTTGAGAGCCGGACTGTGCGTGGGCGCTAGAGTGCTGGGATGTAAGCTTGATGCTGCCGCACTTAAGATGGAGTGTACCTCGCCGGCTTGTTTATCTCGGCGCACCTCATTGACTCTCCCTAATATGGATGGGGATACAATGTTGCCGCGCGAACTTTCGGAGGATCTCTTGTCTGGCAGTGTTGGTGTGGATGGATCGTTCTCTGCCTGCCTCCCTGAGGATTCATTGTTGCCCTCCCTGCTGGAACCTATTATTTCGACTATTATTTCGACGCAACGCCTGGTCAACCTGGCTGTTTCAGCTCAACATGCTCCGCTACCATCTCAGGCTGGCTTGAAACATCGGGGGCACCTGGCGATTCCACTGTTTTGTGATCACGGGCTTGTTCGAGGCTGCGGATGTCCATTTTGTTTTGTGGCACCTCCTCCCTGTCGAGAGCGGCCATCTTGCTCCTTTGTTTCATCTGTGGTGATCGCCCTGCGGGAGCCATGCCCGGGGGGACGGGTGCGGACTGGTCAGGGCTAATGGAACTCTTCCTACAACTGGTGCTGGATTGGCCGGTGGGGACTCGGACTGCGACACGTCCTTAAACGTGTATTGATGCGAGATGCGGTGACTCTCCCCATTTTATTATGCGTTCCTGATCATTGTTTTTGTTGAAAAGTGGGGTGATGTACATACTTATGGCTGGGTAGCCCGGGAGACTTTTGAGATGGCCCTCCTCTGATATAATAATAATTCCTTTTTCTCTTTCTTTCTTTCTTTTCTCGTTCTATATTTCGGGTTTATCGGGCGACAGACACACTGCTGGGGGGGTGGGGGGGGGTAGGCCGTAGCCTCTGCATGCGTGTAGGGTGGGGGGTTGGGGGATGGGTTTTAGTTTTCTGGTTTCAGTTTCTATGGGCCTTGTTTTTTCTTTCGTTCTCGTTCTCTTCTTCTTTATTCTATCTTGGGTCCGTGACTGGGATTGCTAGGGGGTGGGTGGCGGCGGACACTGGGTAGGACGTTAGGCTTGATACTCCTGGTGCACAAACTTTTGAGCCGCCAGGCCGCCTGGGTGGACTTGACTTTCGTAATAGTTGGTTTAAGTGATAAATTTGTCGCTAATGTCGTGTTGCGCCTGCACGGACTCTGCTTTCTTAATCTATTGTTTATAGAAAATGACAAACTCTAATAGCTGCAACAAATTTTTTTTTTAAATTAACCTTCATTGCTCCTGAAACATGGTATCACGACGATTTCCAGTGTAACTTTCAAATGCTTGCTATTTGTGAAAATGTGTTACTGTGTCACCGTATTGCTTGCGCTTGTGCATCAAGAGTAATCGTGGCCGGCCTGATGGTTGTGGGCCCATATTTGTTCTTTTATTATTGCACAATAAAGGTTTACAAAAATTTAAAAAAATAAATAAATAAGGTGGAGAGCTTGGTGATCCTAAATTGCAGTATGTGGCTGCTAACATCCAGTAACATGAGAAAGTAAATTAAATCAGTCTCCGCCTATTTGAATAACAAAGGTAGGGGGAGCCCATCCAGAACTTACTGAGGCCAGGAAAGCGGATCACACATAAAGAATGCAATCATGAACAGTGAAAAATGCCTATATCCATTCACAAATACGCATGATGGAGATAGAGATGGGAGGGAGGAAGATTGCGTACTTGGGGTAGTCTTGGAGGTATACCCGAGAGGTTGATATGTAGAAAGAGAAGTGAATGACCACCCCTTATCATTTTTGATTTACACTGGTGCTACCTGCTGTACTGTAAGTACAAAAGCTACGCCTCTTGAGAAAACAAGTCTAAGTTGTAGGTGTTGCAAGTAAGCAAATAGTCAATCAATCAATCAATAATCTTTATTTCGGTTTAAAAAACCTTCAAAGATATACATGCACATATAATAAAAACATCTCAAAGGTACCGATAGACCTTAACTTTAATATTGGGAGTATGTACCCATTACAGACATTACTTAACAATTTAAAATAATAAATATATTTAAAAGGCAATTTTAAAGAACATTAAAGGTTTTCATTGGATCACATTTTGAATAATATATAGAAAGTGCATTGTGCAATTAATACTTTTCCTTTGATATGATACAAAATTAGTGCAATGCTGGTCGTAAGTTCGGTGTGACCAACCTAAAGTGCAGATGCAAAACCAGGAGAAAAGCTTGATACATTGCCATTACAATTTCATGCCCTCCCTTTTTCTTACTAAGCTCATGCAAAATAGATACCTGCTCACACTGAAGACAACTGGTTGTGATGTATCTGATCTCAATATTCTTTTTGCCTCGCTACAAGATCTTATACCCAATAATCGGCAAATGGGTTTGATCCATTTCCTTTTATATTTTGTGTATGCTGGGCAGAAGAATAGTAAATGTAATTCATTTTCTTTAACACCCAAAGAACATAAATCACAACACTCAGTGCTTTCATTGTCTTTTTTTATGGGCCCATTTCGGTGTGTTGGCATTTATCTGTAGAACACTGTATCGAAATTTGAGATAAAGAGATTTTGCCATCTGTGGCTGGACGTCATTTAGGAATAGCTCAAAACTCCAGGTTGGTTTCATTAAAAGAAACCGCAATGTCAGTGTGCCTGATGCTGAGCTATGCGATAAGCGGTCTTGGATATGGGCCCAAAAAGTTTGTTTTAGTAGTTTCTTAGAGGCCATAGCTAATTCAGATGGACATTCCTAAAATTGTTTAAGTTTATGGAACCAGTCACGAATATGCTTCAGCCATATTAGTCCTTTGTTTTTTTTTTACTTTAAAATTTCATGTAGTCCTTCTCTGTAGTGGACAAGATCAGCTGTGGACCACAAGCGAACCCAAAACAGTAATGGCCGTAGACTCGCCTGATAGTCTATGCGGGGTATATTAAGGTCCATTACTATGGGAGTTAGCAGCGTGCGCTTCGGAAGACTCAGTAACTTCCTAAAAACGTATTCTCCTCCAGCACAAGAGTATTGTTATTTGAAGGGCCCCATAATTCTGCCCCAAATAAGCATGTCGATTGTGCCCTGAGTTTATATACCTCAAGAGCAGGGGAAACCGCTTTCGATGTAGAACTTGCGTGCTGTTTAGCAATAGGTAAGGAGTTTTGATATAAAATAGTCTTGCTTTTCTCCAATTGCGATTTCCAAGTCATTTTAGTGTCCAAGGAAATGCCTAAGTAGCTAAAACTATTAGTGAATCCCTTTGGTGTCAAAGTTCCCATAAAAATAGGTGCCCTTGAAGAGGACCATTAGTTCATGAGATGTGATTCCAGCCGAGTAAATCTGTCAGAAAGAGAACTTTTGTGAAAGCTTAACTGTGCGATTTGTTGTGCACCGGATGGTGTCAACCTTCCAACAAATGATGAAGATGCTGATTTTAAATTAAGTATTCAGAAGTCCATTTTTAGACTACTTCCTGTTTGGACGAAAGAGGACTTGCCTTCATACTCAATGGACTCTGTGAAGGAGGAACTATGGGATTATCCTGGGACGGACATAGGCGTGATTATAGATGTTGAACCTGTAAGGCTTACGCTTAAATAGAATGACGAATTCTCCTGAATGCCCCAATATAACCTTTTGCCAGAGGCAGTGGCTGGAATTACCCCCTTAATTAAATGCATTTTAGAGCATTTTGAAAGAGATCTTAGGATGCCCAGTAATGTTCCAATCATCTGTAAACAGAAACCAAACAAAAAAGTGGTAGGTCGTACATGATCTGTTGTCCAGTGGTACTGAATCCAGCAGTAATACTGTTCCAGATCCTCTGTGATGCAGAGTGGGTCATGGTCATCAACCTGTGCCAAGCGTTCTTTTCCTGTTCATTGCACGAAGATAGCCAGTTCCTCTTCGTTTTCCAGTTCCAAATTAAAGTTCTGGCATGGTGCTGAGATCCACAAGGGCATACAGAGGGCACCTCAATCTTAAACCAGATCTTGAAAATTAATCTGGAGACCCTAAAACTGCCATTAACTCAGTCCTATTCAAAATATCTACAACGGAAATGAAGGAAATGACGAAAGGGGTGTCTGCATCCCTCTGAACCATGACGCACTTTGACTGTGAAGAGAGGCAAGACCTAACTGTAAGTACAAGGTGGACATTTCCATTTATTCAGGATCTCCTGTTTTATGTTGCTAATTTTCCACTCCAACCCCAACCCAGGTATGTCATGTTTCTGAATAGATGGGATCCTGTCGTGAAAATTTGAGGTGTGACAGTGGGTGTAGTGTGCCTCCATCATCATGAATGTCATTTATTTTCTCAGTCATGCAGATGTCTGTCCTGTAGTAACTAATTGTTAGTTCGGAGGACCATAAAGAGTTGCCATAGTCCAGTTTGTTCTTTTGGCATTCATCGCCCCTTTCATTTGCACAGCTGTATTAGGCCCCAAATATTTGTTTGTAACAAAGCACAAGAAGCGAAGAGTGTCCTCTTGTTTTACTGTTCAAAATGTGCCCAGATTCACACTATGCTCACCTTCACAGCTGGGATATGCTCGGCTTGACTTCACACACAGGATTCACGTGCTGCTTGGATTCACACTGGGGATCACGTGCTGCTTACCTTCACCCCAAGGATACATGCACCTCTTGACTTCACACCAGGGATAAACATGCTGCTTGTCTTCAGACCAGGGGATACATGTGCTGGCTGGTTCAGACTGGGGATACATGAGCTGCTTGGCCTCAGAACGGAGATACACACTCTGCTTAGCTTCACTCCAGGGATACATGTGCTACTTGGCCTCACACCGAGGATACACGTGTTGCTTGACGTCACACTGGGGATACAATCGCTGCTTTGTGTCGCAAGGGGATAGCTTCACATTGAAGATGCACACTCTGCTATTCTCCATACTGGGGAGACATTCGTTGATTTCTCCCCATCATGGTTTCAACAGAACTGAGATGCCCCCGGGTGATGCGTGGGCTATAGAAATAGCATTAACATAACATAACATAACACAGATGCCTCTTGACTTCACACCGAGGATACGCATGGTGCTTTATTCACACTGTGGCCTCAGGTGCAGCTTTGGTGCATACCTGGGGCCTCATTTATGAAAAGTGACGCATCGCTGCGTGAAAACAGCGATGCGCCACTTTTCATTGCGCCCTCCTTATGATATCAATGATGCGTCATAGTTACAGTATGACGCATCATTGCACAAGGAGTTACAGATACGTTAGTATTTCTGACGTATCTGCACGGTGCAAAAGTGACGCATTGCTGGAGTGGGTCACAAAGGTGACGCAACTCCAGCAATGCGTCCTTTCACATGGGGCAAGACCCCATGTGAAAGGGTCTGCGTCAGTCTTACGCCTGCTGCAAGGCAGGCGTAAGAAATTGATGCATTTGCGTCCTAGACGTGGCGCAGTGAAATCTTATAGATTTCACTGCGTCACTTCTATGACCCTTTCTTGCGTCAGAACGCCCCCCCCCTGCATACATTATACCTGGCGCAGATATAATGTAGCACAGGAGTTTACAAATTGATGCATCTACCTAGATGCGTCACTTTGTAAATATGGTGCAACAAGGCACATTTTTTACGCTGCTGGTGCATCACAAAAAGTGACGCACCGGCGGCGTAAAAACGTGACTCACTGCCTCATAAATGAGGCCACTGGTATATACACTCCCCTTGGCTTCACACTGGCACTTCACGCGTGGACACGCCGGTGTGCGTAATCGCAGCGCTTTACAAATGTCCCAATAATAATAATAATAATAATAAGGTACACAGTCTGCGCAGCTTCACAGAATGAATACACTGTGCTCAGCTTCACAGTAGAGTTACACTGTATTCAGCTTCACAGTGCAGTTACGCGGTGTGTGGCTTTGCAGCTGGGTTAAACTATGCAGGGTTGCACTGTGATTACTTCACAGGCCAGGGCTACACTGTACTATACTTTACAACGGGATGTAACATACTCTGCTTCCTACCAGAGTTGCACTGTTCTTGGATTAATGCTGAGGCGCACTAAGCTTGGGATGCACTGTGCTAGACTTCAAACCTAGCTCCATAGCAGATATGGAATGTGTTTGTGTTCAGAGCTGGGATACACTGTGCCCTGCTTCACACCAGGAATACACTACAAGTTCTTCACAGGGGGATGCGTTGTGCTTGGATTGAAAGTAGGATACAATGTGTTAGGGGTAAATGAGCGTGGCTCCCGTTGGGGTACATGAGCATGGCTCCCGCTGGGGTACATGAGCCTGGCTCCCGCTGGTGTATATGAGCGTGGCTACCACTAGGGTATAAGAGCGTGGCTACCACTGTGGTATATGAGCGTGGCTCCCGCTGGTGTATATGAGCGTGGCTACCTTTAGGGTATAAGAACGTGGCTACCACTGGGGTAAATGAGCGTGGCTCCCGTTGGGGTACATGAGCATGGCTCCCGCTGGGGTATATGAGCCTGGCTCCTGCTGGTGTATATGAGCGTGGCTACCTCTAGGGTATAAGAGCGTGGCTACCACTGGGGTATAGGAGCGTGGCTCCCGCTGGTGTATAGGAGCGTGGCTACCTTCAGGGTATAAGAATGTGGCTACCACTGAGGTATATGAGTGTGGCTCCCGCTGGTGTATATGAGCCTGGCTCCCGCTGGTGTATATGAACCTGGCTCCCACTGGGGTATATGAGCATGGCTCCCACTGGGGTATATGATCATGGCTCCCGCTGGTGTATATGAGCCTGGCTCCCGCTGGTGTATATGAGCATGGCTCCCACTGGGGTATATGATCATGGCTCCCGCTGGTGTATATGAGCCTGGCTCCCGCTGGTGTATATGAGCATGGCTCCCACTTGGGTATATGAGCATGGCTCCCGCTGGTGTATATGAGCATGGCTTCCACTGGGATATATGAGCGAGGCTTCCACTGGGATATATGAGCGAGGCTCCCACTGGGGTAAATGAGCCAGGCTCCCGCTGGGGTATATAAACGTGGCTCCTGCTGGGGTATATTAGAGTGGCTCCTGCTGGGGTATACGAAGCGTGGCTCCCGCTGGTGTGACACTCAGCTAAGGTTCACAAATGGGTAGCCTCTAACCAGCACATGTCCTGCTCGTGAGAGACTAGAGGCGGATTTGCAGCACCAAACTCGAGTGAATGAATGTGGTCCAGTTGTTAATGCTTACATGTACATATGAGACTTTATATAATACAACTTTATATGCCTTTATTGTTTGCCATATATGTTTGCAATATACATGTATACCTTTCAATGTAGTTCTCTATCTATATATTTATTACTTACTCCTGCTGTAGAAAATAAATAAAAACTTAAACTCTCTCTAATTCACTACTCTGTCTCATCCTATACCTCTTTAAAAATAACCTATACCCCTACTCATTGCACTACTATGATCTCCCTAATAACTCTTTCTTAACTATTACTTCCTTAGACTATCCCAAAGCTCTTTTTACTATTATGATCTCCCAAATGACACTTTCTAGACTCTTCCCTCGTTACCCTCCTTTGACTCATTCCAAACCTCATTTTACTACTATGATCTTCCGAATAACACTTTCTAGACTCTTCCCTCCTCATATTGGTTGCGCTGACAATCCACAAGGCATGCCGGCAAAATACCATAGCCGTGTTGATTAATTTGGCTGAGAATGGACATAAGGTGTTCCCATCCAAATTTCAGTATTGTCAGTATATTACCAACGTTTTCCTAGTGACCAAGCCTCTACAGTGGGTTACAAATATGTGTCAGATCCTTTACCACAGGACCACAATTGTGAAAAAGCCTTCCTTGAGCAGAGAGAAAGTCTGTGCCATTCCCCAGCTCTAGGAATGTAAGTCTATGAGAAACCTTTCATTCTGTATTGCTCTGAAAGAGAAGGGTGTTTCCTGTCAGTGCTAACTCAAACCCTAATTAACTCCAAATACCCTGTTGCTTACTTTTAAGCCACTCTTGACTCAGTGGCTGCCAGGTTATCGGGTTGCCTAAATGTGGTGGTCGCAGTTGGTGTCAGCATTCAACAATGTGAGGGCATCATTATGGGTTACCCTCTAACAGTCATGGTTCCCCATTCCGTCAGGGTGCTGCTGACCCGTACTCGAACTGAACACATGAGCAGCAGTCGGCTCACTAAGTTTGAGCAGGTTATCCCTGCTGCAGAGAATATTACTTGACAGAGGTGCTCCTGTCTCAACCCTGTCACCGGTTTGCCATTGCCTACTGCTAATGAAAAAGTCGATAGGGTAAACCATGACTGCCTCAATGTGATCGAAATATGTACCAAACCAAGACCTAGTATTCCAGATGTCACTCTGGAAGAACCTGATTATATCTTGCTTGTGGGTGGTGGAGACGAACAAGCAATTTTTAAGGCAGCATATGCGGTTTACACCTTATAGGATATAGAGGAAGCCTCTTGTTTTTGTAATGTAACCAGTGCAGCGGTGGCTGAGCTGCTTGCTCTTACTAGAGCCTATTGTGCCTCTTACAATTTAAGAGTCGCCATCTATATCGATAGTCAGCACGCGTTTGGCGTGGTCTACGATTTTGGGCAGTTGTGGTCCCAGCAGGGTTTCATGATCTTGTCTGGCTCCCCCATTAGAAATAGGCATTATGCTATGATGTTGCATTGCAGATGACAGCCGAAGTGGCCATTGTAAAGAGTGCAGCACCCAAGATCGGAAATGATTTTGGAACAGAATGATATAGCCATATATTGCGCCAGAGTCTTGCATATTCAATGGACATTTTCAAATGACTCTGAGTATGACACATCTATGAGTATTTTGCTGATCATTACGGATCCATGGGAAGAGGTGAAGAAATTTCAGGTAGAGGCATGAGAATGTGAACAGGAGAGGTGGATCAAAGCTGTTCGCGTATGAGATTGTGTGCGCACATTTGTGTGTGCTTGTGCATGTCTGTGCGTGTGATGGTGTGTGTGTGTGCATGTATTTGTGTGTTCGTCCTTGGGTATTTTTGTTCTGGAGCATGTGATTGTATGTGTGCCTGTGTTTCTGTACGTGTGCTTGTGTGTGTGCGTGTCTGCGTGTATGCTGGTGTGAGCGCATTTGTGTGTGCTTGTGCATGTCTGTGCATGTTTAGATGTTTGCGTGTGCATGTATTTGGGTGTTTTTGTATTAGATCATGGGATTTTATGTGTGCTTGTGTTCTTCAAAGTTTTCTGTCTATGTGCTTCGGTGTGTGCGTCAGTGCGCTTAGGAGAGTGTTTCCTCACATTTGTGTGTGCTTGTGCATGTCTGTGCGTGTGATGGTGTGTGCACGCTGGATTTGTTATTCTCTGGCAGCCGCTGTCCTGGATATTGACTTTAACTGCCAGATGCCTGACCTTAGGATGGCCACCAGTGTACCAGTGTACAGTACAATCCCCTGCCTCACCCTAAGATGGCTTCCATAGTGGCCGCCTAGACTTTGTTTTTACTTCCCTGGGACAACAATTGGACATTAACCAGACCTTGAACCTATCCCCTAACCTGCCTACACCTCAGGACTTGGAACCTGCGGAACTTACCCCAGACTGTGGAGACCTAGCGAATTTGCTGATGCCCGGTGGAGCTACCATATAGCTAAAGAGGAGATGGGTTGTGGACTCCCCCCCACTACCGTCGCCTACCCAGCCGGACCTTGGACAGATTTTCCCCTTGTCTCTACGTCCTATCTTCCTCCTACCCTTTTACCCTATCCCCTTACCCTTTCTTGCTCCATTCAACTTGTCCCCTATGTTCTATAAATGCTTTTCTTGATACTTATGTATATTTTTAACTGATGTAAATTGCAACATTATCATTCCTCATGTAAGGCGCTCTGATTCCTTCGGGTTTAGCCAGCACTATATAATAACTTATTAATTATATTTATTCCCATTTAGTACACTTTCTCTACCTCCCTAGCTCCTATCCCCTCTCCCCTGAATCTCTCATCTTGCTTACTAGTCTGCCTAGCCCCCTGTCCTTTGTGCCCTTTGACTAAGCACTCCTTCTCCACTTGTTGGGGCAAGATCCAATAGTTATACTCTGGAGTCTCAGCGCACCTGCTGAGAGAGTCCACTGCACCAAGGGAGCCACTCACAGCTGAGGTTTGGTATGGCACCCCTTGCCAAAGCACTCCCTCTCCCCTTTTTGGGGTAGGATCCAGTATGTAGGCCTTGGAGTCTCAGAGACCCCTCTGAGAGAGTCCACTGCGTAAAGGGAGCCTCCCGCAACCGAGATAGGGAAGTGATACCACTTCCACTAGGATCACGGCTTACTGGACTTTGGACGTTGCTTTGACTCGTCTACCGGTTTGTGTCCCCGTCGCTCTTCCCCTCCTCTTTCCATGCCGTGTCCTTCAACCTCCCCTCCTCTTTCCCACCTTCATTACCTGTCTACTTCCCCAGTTCCTTCCCCCTCCCCTGAATTTTTCCCCCTGCCTGCTTTTCCCCGTCGTATTTGTGCTTACTGTTTATCTCGACCTTACAAGTAACTATGTCACCATGCTCTAATAACTGTGTAACCTTTGTAACGATGTAACCTGTAACTATGATCTGATGCTCATGTAAAGCGCTCTGATACCTCCGGGTCTAGCCAGCGCTATATAAAACCTTTACAAATGAAAGTAGTCCCGTATTACCTACTTTATGTTACCACTGATAGCATGTTACATTCATGGTGCCACCCACATTAGCCGAGACACGATAGTTAGTTGCTTTATCATGCATATGTTAAATCACAGGTTCCATGTAATTGCGGCTAAATTATGTCACATGTGCGCCGCATGGAAACAGCTTAATGCAGGTAGGAGAACCCCTAGTCCCCACCAGTCAAAAAGGGAGAGCAGGTGCTCCCTTTAATCGCAGGCAGCTTGACTTTGTCGAGATGCCCTTTTGTAATGGGCTCCATTACATGTTTGTGGTGGTTTGTTTCTTTTCCCGATGGGTGGCCGCATACCCCACTAGGAGGAAGGACAGTCTTACTGTGGCCAAACTACTGCTATACAAGTTGATCCCCCATTTTTGAATCCCATTGTCTCTGCAAACAGATCTTGGAATTCACTTTAAGAATGAGGTGATGACACATTTGTTTGCAGCTTTACAAGGTGACCAGAGGTTCCACTGTAGTTACAGACCTGAGGCTTCATTCATTGTGGGACAGATTAATGGAATGTTGAAGTCTCATCCTGCTAAAGTGTGCTCATCCACATCTCTGAAGTGGCCTGGTGCACTTAACTTGGTACTGAGGAGTATTGTCCCACCAAGAAATTCTCGACTACCCTCTGTCCATGCAAACGAGCTTGTCAATATTTCAGATGATATGATTCTTGACTACTGCAAAGGCCTGGCTGATGTGGTGCATTCTGCCCATCGCCAGGTTGAACTGGCAACTCTCCTCTTAAGTAAGAGCAGTGCCATGACCTCAGTACTGGCGACTGAGTCCTGTTGAAGAAGCACGTGCATGTGATTTTTTTGTTCTTGATGGTAAAGGGATTCAGACTGATGATGAAAAGGGCAAAGAATACAGAACAAAAAGGTGGAGAGAAATCAGCTGACGACAAGGGATTGAAAAGAAAGAGGAAAGAAATAGAACTAGAAGTGTTATGTCTATGATGAGTTGAAGGAGTCACAGAAATCTAGACGTTAGCAGCCGCAATCAGATAACCGATTCTGAACTGTCATGAAGGAATATTTTATGTGATGTCTATGAGCCATTAAAGGCAGGAAATTGGTGATGCAAAGTTATCATTTATTTGCATTTGATAATATGTTAACTTGTAGCTTGTGTAACCATTACTTACATGTGTGCATATTTTATTTAACATTTAGATTTAGTGAAACAAGCAGTTTGTTTTCTATTAAATTTAGTTAGAATATGTGCATTTTAAAATTGATTGACATGAGACAACATGGGCCTAGGTGCACAACTGAATGTCTGCGTGCTGTGTATAACTTTCTGCTTCAGGCACCAGATTTACTGAGTTCTCATACTGGGTCAGATTTACTAAGGGCTTGCATTGCTCTTGCATGACACATTGTCGCAAGGTAATGCAAGTCTTTTAGTGGGATTTACCAAGTCACACAAAGCCTCCTTGTGTGGCTCTGTGTGGTTTAATATACCTAAATTAATGCAAGGCAGAGCATATGTCTCCAAGACCCACGCGTAACAAGGAGAAATATTGAAATGGTTAGATACCTTTAGGAGTAGTTTTGCAACTTGAAATATTTTCTGGCTTCACATGCTGTGCATTTTTCTGCCATCTAGTGGTTGGGTCCAGAACTCTTGTCTTGTATCTTAGTTATTCTTCTCTGTTTTTTTGGTTGTTGTCGTGTCTAGTCCAACCCCTCCTTACACCAGATGCCACTCCCCAGAAACCTCCACACGCGGTCGCCATCTTCGGATTCTTTTTTTCCACAACAACCATCTATTTATTTGGTGTTTTGTGGTCTTCCGCTTGTCTGTATAATCTTTAAGTCCCTTGTTAACTTCTGCTTACCTCATTTCCTGGAGAGGCAGGTGGGTTGCATTTGAGTCCAGAAAACTCGTTAAGCTGCAAAGCTACGCCTACAAGTAAGTAACCACTTTGTTTTGCAGCATGAAACCTTTCTGGATTCACATGCTGTGCAGTGATTTTGTAGTGGTTTTCTACACTATGGAGGCTGGGTTGGAGAGGAGGTTGAGCTTGTAAATAACGGTTTCAGTACCACTTGTGTCTCCCTGTTTATCAGCATGTCTATGCAGTAGTGTTTTGTGAACCTCTGTATGGACCACATGGCTGCCATTTTTATGTCATTTAATGGAACATTTGCCAGGAAGGCTATTGTAGCTCCTTTCTTATGTGTTGAAAGACCTCTTGGTTTAGTCTCTAGTTGTATACCAGCTGTCTTGTGACTCATTTGGATTGTTGGAGTAATCCATCTTGCAAAGGTGTTCTTAGTGCCTGGGTTTTCCCTTGTTATTGTGTGAGAATGTTATGAAGAGTTGTTTTTCTTTCCTGACTGACTGTTTTCTCCATATAATACATTATCGCCCGTCGGGTGTCTAATGGATGCAGTGCTCTTTCTGCCAGAGTCTTTGGCTCTTGAAAGCAACTCAGTACTTGAATTGACTGGTTTATGTGAAACTGGGATATGACCTTTGATGGGAAACGTGGGTTGATCCTCATGACTATCCCATCCTTATGTAATTGGATGTATGGTTCCTGAGTGGTGAGTGCTTGCAACTCGCTTACTCTATGGAGAGATGTCATTGCAATTAGAAAGCCTGTTTTAAGTGTGACAAATTTTAAGTTGGCCCTGAGGAGTGGCTCAAAGGGTTATTTCATCAGTTGGGTCAGCACTACAAGTATGTTCCATGTATATGTTGGTGCACTCCTTTGTAGGGCTGTTCTTTAGGCCCCTTCCAGAATTCTTTTGATCACTGGTGTAGTGAAGAAGCTTCTTCCTATGTATCCCTTTGTGTGGGCAACTATTGCTGCCAGATGCACCTATAATGTTGCATAGGTTAGCTTTCTGTTGTGTGAGGTATCTGAAAACGGTAGTGTCTCTTGTCCTGTACTGAAAGAGGTCCAATCTCTGGCACCACCTTCTTTATCTTGCCCACTTGGCTGTGTAGCATTTTCTTGTTGTCAGTCTTCGTACTTCTCTGAGAACCAACATTGTTTTTTTCTGAAAGTCCTAGGTGTCAAATTCTATGTCTTCAGGAGCCATGCTGCAAGGGTCAGTGCTCTCGGCTCTGGGTGGAGAATCTTACCCCAGTGCATGGAGAGCAGATCTTGCAATGTTGGCAGTCTCTGCACATTGTTGTGTGTCATCTCTATTCGATTTAAGAACCAGGTATATCTCACCCACCGTGGAGCAATGAGTATTAAAGTCATCTGTGACTGCATTTGTTGATTACTTATGGTAACAGTGGGATCAGGGGAAAAGCGTAAGCAAATCTCCCTGACCAGTCTATTGTCAGTACATCCCCCCAAGGAGTATAGGTGTGGCTGTCTGGACGTGAAAGATTGGCATTTTGCATTTTCTTGCATTGCAAAAAGGTCTATTTATGATGTCCCCCATCTTCTGAACACATTTTTGATTACTGTCTGATTCAGTTCCCACTCATGTTAGGTGGATGCCTGTCTGATCAGCCTTTCACCTCCACATTGTCTTTCCCTAGTCGATGTATCTTTGTGATGTCTATTTGTCTCTGGATGGCCCATTCCGGGTCTCTTGTCCTAGCCTTGAAAGGCCAAAGGATTTTGTTCCTCCTACGTTGTTGTGTTGACCATTTGAATTTGTATTGATTTTCAGCACAGCTACCTCTGAAAGGCTTTTACGGCAAGGAACACTGGAGCATATTTACTAGTTCCGATGTTCCAGAGGTGCAATGCCTTGCACAATATTTACAAAGTGGCATTAAGCCACTTTGCGTGGCTTAACGCCTCTTTGTAAATATGGTACCCTTTCACGCGGTTTTCTGCGACAAAAGGGCATGCAATGAGTGTTGCTGTGGACATTCCACCTCAACACCCATTGCTTTTTGACGCTGCCCCAGATTTACAAGGATCTGTAAAACTAAACTAATGTTATGCAAAAGCAGGCGTTAGATTGGTGCAACAAGGAGAAATACTTTTATTTCATCTGGTTTCTGCTTTTTCTATTTGTGCTGCATTTTGCAGCACACTTTGAAAGAGCAAAATACCATTAATGATTGTTTTTGTGCAGGAAGGTGTCCCTTCAGGCACAAAAAAACAATCATTAAATAATGGTGATTTGCTACTTTTATGTGTGCTGCAAAATGTAGCACACATAGAAGTACCAAATCACCATTATTGATTGTTTATGTGCAGGAAGGGACGCCCTCATTTGTGACAGGCGTCTGTAGCTCTGAGTTCCAACCTATCTGTGCTCTTGCTTCAATGATCGGGTGTGAGAAAGTTACCGAGCGGAGCAATACCCGTACCAAATGGGTGACGGTTCCAACCAGACCACGAGATCCAGATTCCTCTACTCTGTTTCCACAGGGACGCGGTCAGAGCTGCAACCCGGAAGTTCCGCCTTTGCGAACCGGAAGAGGATGCTCGGACCAATAATAGGAGATTGGAACGACTGTGACGAAGAGGAAGAAGAACGCAGGAAAGAGATCACCAGGAAGGAAGACGCGGGACCCGACCAACGGAAAGAAGACGCAGGACCTGACCTGAGGAAATGAGTAGACGCGGGACCCGGTTTGCGGAGAGAAGACGCGGGACCCGACCAACAGAAAGAAGACGCGGGACCCGACCAACGGAAAGAAGACGCAGGACCCGACCTGAGGAAAGGAGAAGACGCGGGACCCGGTTTGCGGAGAGAAGACGCGGGACCCGACACAGAGAAAACCTGGACGCCGGAGGAGAGTACCGAGGACGTTGAAGACGATTGGTCCAAGGACTGGTGGTGTCCGGAGGTGGCTGGGGAGCGGCCGTGACTCAGGAGAGTTACGGCGGAGGCAGGTGAGTGTTTGTATGAGAATTGAGCGAGAGAGAGAGAGTGGAAGAAGAAGCGGGTGGGGAATTTCGGGACAGGGGGACAGAAGCCTATAACAGAGGGTACTAGTGGTAAAACCTTTTTGTGAATCGATACGCCCACTGATAAAGAACCCATATTTTTGAACGAGTGTGCACCATTCCTTTTCACGACTTAGGCACTTAAAGTCAACCCCTCCAACGGTTTTTCCTTCCCCAATTCCATTCTTCCTTTCTCCTTTACTTTATCCTTGGCTATTAGAACTATCGAGGCACCGTAGCAGAGTTCTCGAGGCACCGTAGCAAACATAGTGCACAAAGGTGTGGTGATGGGAGTAAACCCTTAAAATAGCGCCATATAACATTCTGACGGCTCCTTTTACTCTCTTTATCCTCCTATGAGCCTCCGGGGTGACCGCCACGGTCAAGGACAACCAGAAGGAAGAACATCACCTTTGTCCTCACCAGAACATTCCAGCTCACGGGATTCGTCGGATGAAGAAGAAAATCACCCTTTAACTGTATCGCACCAATCCACAACTCTTACTTTGTCTAATAAATCATCATTTAAACTTTTACTTAAGCCTCCACGCCTGTTTATCAATCCTGCCCTCCCACAAGTGGTGTCAGAAGTGGGATCCCAAGGCGAAATGGAGGCTGCCCTAGCAAAAATGGCTGAAAACCCAGAACATTTGGGAAAGGTTATGGAACGTTTTTTGACTGTTGTCGAGAAAGATCGAGGAAAATTGCACCAAGTACTCGCTGGTCAAGAACAGACTCAAGGGGCCGTTATGGACAAACTCACTACGGCTCTGGGACAACAAAGAGGTCCTACAACTCTACCCTCAGTAGTACTACAACGATATGTAGCTGGAGAAGATCCTGATTTCTTCTTCAGTAATTTCGAACGCATGGCAAATGCAGCCTCATGGCCCGCAGATAAATGGGGCCAGTATTTGGGACCACTGTTATCAGGAGATCTACAGGCCGCATACCAAGCTGCCACCCTCCAAGGAACAGTTCCCTATACGGATATAAAAAAATGCATTTTAGAGAGGCTGGGAATCGATGATGAAACCTATAGAATAAAACTAAGACAAATGAAAGAAGGGCCTCAGGAGACACCACGTGCTCTGTACTTTAGGGTAAGAGACATGGCTGACCTTTGGTTGAAACCTGCCAATACAGATAAGGATGGAATCATGGCAAAGATTTATCTGGAACAATATCGGACTTCCTTGCATCCTCACATTCAACGGTGGTTTCGACAGCAGGCGAATCTCACTTTAGAAACTGCCGTGGAAATAGCTAGTGATTACAGTAGAGCTCAAGACTTCCAGAAAGGGAGAGAAGACAATATAGCAAAGACCGGGGGACACCCTCTTCATAGACCGACAAGACCTCCCATAGCCAAGAAGCCTGAGCCACTTGCTCTTGTCCCCAACCCCCCAATGCCCAGTGTCCCGTTCATCAGACCTCCTGTAACTGGACCCCAGTGTTTCCAATGTGGAGGAATGGGACATATAGCCCAATTTTGTCCACAACGAGAGGAGCCTATGGAAATAGGGGTGGCTCGCAATTTTTATTGCTCTCCCCCTAACAAAAAACTTCCTCCTTAGAAATGTACTGTCTCTGTGAATGGACAACCAGTTACCGCTTTAGCTGACACAGGATGTTTGCATAGTGTAGTCCGACCTCAAGACCTAGGCAATAATATAGGTCCCATTGACGGTATGGTCGCAATTAAATGTGTACATGGAGATACCAAACCATATCCTACCGCTAAAGTATTGATTCAACATCCTCAGGATCAAGGCACGTCCCTAACTGTAGGTCCAATACCCCGACTACCAGAACAAGCCATCCTGGGTAACGATTACGTCAAACTTCCCCAGTTGCTACAGGAGACAGGATCAGAGGAAGTAAATGAATGGCTGTCTACAGCTCCTTTTTCTAGAGACACAGACAAAGAGTGGCCGACTTCTAAACCACGGAAAAAGCTGAAGTCAGAGAAGGGCTGAGAAAGGGATAAAAACCCTAGTAATGCCGATCATTTCGGTAGAAAACCCTTGGGAAACAGATCGCAATTTTCATGCTGCACAGCGAGAGGATCCTATACTTCAGGAGGCCTGGAAAAAAGCGCTTGATGAAGAAGACCCACAACATGTAGGTCCACATTTTGTTGTATCGGAAAGGAGGTCCTGACCAAAAAGCTCAGTTGTTAGTACCAGAACCCTTTCGAGAAAAGGTATTATATCTTGCACATAGTCACCTTTTAGGGGGACATTTTGGGGCGGATAAAACTGAGAAAACTATTGTAGAAAACTTCTATTGGCCAGGGATATACCAGCACGTAAAGAAATACTGTAGAGAATGTCCTATTTGTCAACGACATAGTCGTTATGATCCCCCCAGAGCCCCGTTGCTACCACTTCCTATTATCAATGATCCTTTTAGTCGAGTAGGCATGGACATAATTGGTCCCCTGTTGCCTTCCCGTAGTGGATATAGATACGTCCTGGTTATGGTTGATTATGCCACTAGATTCCCTGAGGCCATACCACTCCGTCGTCCTGACACAACTAATATAGCCAAAGCTATGATTGCAATCTTTTCCAGGGTAGGATTTCCCAAAGAGATCCTAACTGATCAGGGAACTCCTTTTGTTTCCAAATTAATGAGACGTATGCAAACAGTTAGGAATAAACCAAATCAGAACATCGGCATATCATCCATAAACGGATGGGTTGGTGGAAGGATCAACGCCACTATTAAAGCTACTCTTAAAAAGCTACTGGATCTAGAAACCAGAAAGTGGGAAGACATTATTCTCTTGCCTCTTTTTGCCATCAGGTGTAAGAAACAAAAGAGTCCTGGTTATTCTCCTTTCGAGTTACTCTATGGGCATAAACCCCGTACCCTCTTAGATATGGCCCGAGAACAGTGGGAGACCGAACGAGACAATACCAAACCTTTACCTGAATATGTGTCAAATCTAAAAACACATTTAGGTCAAATACGAGAGATAGTTAGAAACAATTTGGAAGAGGCACAGAACGCACAAAAGATCCAATATGACAAAGGGGCCAAACTGAGAACTTTCCAAGTAGGAGATCTTGTGTTACTTATGATGTCATCATCTGACCAGAAACTGTTAGGACAGTGGCAGGGACCATACACAGTACTTCAACAAGTCACCCCTGTAACTTACCGCATAGAAGTAGACAGCAACAAAAGAATTTTGCAGATATACCATGTGAATCTGCTGAAGAAATGGGAAGGACCGGCTCCAGTGGCTGTACATAGCGTAGGAACCCCAGGACCCCTGTTCCATCAGTGTATTGATCCGGAATTGCCTACGACTTTACAAGAAGGGTTAATCGAAGTGTTACAACCTCTGGATTTTGTCTTTTCCACTAACCCAGGGGTAACCAACCTTATTGAGCATGCCATAAAAACGCCAGCTGGTAAACGAGTTAGACTAAGACCCTACTGCATACCTGAAGCGAGACGACAAACCATAAGAGAGGAAGTACAAAAGATGTACAGATGGGAATTATAGAACCATATAAAAGTGAATGGAATTCTCCCATTGTATTTGTGCCTAAACCAGATGGGTCAATTAGATTTTTCATTGACTTTAGAGAGGTGAACAAGATTTCAGAATTTGATACCTATCCACTTCCTCGAGTGGATGAAATGGTAGAAAGAATAGGGAAAGCCAAATACATCAGCACCCTAGATCTGTGTAAAGGTTACTGTCAGATACCTTTATGTAAATGTAAATGTATTTGAGCTTATATAGCGCTCAGCTACCAGCAGTGGGTTTCCCGGCGCTTGCTTAGGGAACCCGTCCTGGTATTCCCCTGTGAGATAACCCCGGCAGGGTATCCACAAGGTGAAAGCCAGGCATCCCGCCGCGAAGAAGATGAGGAAATAAACAGCCTTTTCTACACCCGACGGGTTGTACCAATTTAGAATGTTGCCTTTTGGTTTACACGGGGCTACTGCAACATTTCAGAGGGCCATGAATACAATTCTAAGGCCCTATGATGATTTTGCTGGAGCTTACATTGATGATATTGTGATATACAGTGACACATGGGAACAACACTTAACCCATCTCACCACAATCATTCAAACCTTAGGTTCTCAGGGTTTAAAAATCAACCCAGCCAAAAGCCATTTGGCAGCTCAAACGGTCAAGTATCTAGGATACTTATTGGGGGAAGGTGTCATAAGACCTCACCCGTCGATATTATCGGCCATTTCCCATATACCTTTTCCCAAAACAAAGAAAGATTTGAGAGCATTCCTGGGTTTACTAGGTTATTATAGGAGATTTATTCCTCAGTTTTCCCAGATAGCAGCACCCTTGACTGATCTTCTACAGAAGAATTGTAAAACGGAACAGATATTACAATTCCCACCTAAGGAAGAACGACACTCCTTTGAGACTCTAAAAAGATCTTTAACACCGGACTCTGTCTTAATTAGTCCAGATTATTCTCGTCCCTTTGTCTTCCAAACAGATGCCTCTGATCATGGATTAGGTGCAGTGCTTTCACAAGAGACACCGCAGGGAGAGAAACCGATTCTGTACATTAGCCGTAAACTCTTCCCTCGAGAGAAAAACTATGCAACAATCGAGAAAGAGGCCCTCGCCATCAAATGGGCAATAGAAACCTTGCGGTATTATCTGGAAGGAAGAGAGTTCACTTTGTTCACAGATCATGCACCATTAGAGTGGTTAGCTAGGAATAAAGGCCACAACGAGAGAGTGCTGAGGTGGTTTCTATCCTTACAACCTTATAGATTCCACACTCGACATAGAAAAGTGCGAGAACAAGGAAATGCTGACTATTTGTCGAGATATCCACAAGAGACACAAACCCCTATAAGAAAGACAGCAAGGGAAAGGGGATGTGAGAAAGTTACCGAGCGGAGCAATACCCGTACCAAATGGGTGACGGTTCCAACCAGACCACGAGATCCAGAATCCTCTACTCTGTTTCCACAGGGACGCGGTCAGAGCTGCAACCCGGAAGTTCCGCCTTTGTGAACCGGAAGAGGATGCTCGCGACCAATAATAGGAGAGTGGAACGACTGTGACGAAGAGGAAGAAGAACGCGGGAAAGAGATCACCAGGAAGGAAGACGCGGGACCCGACCAACGGAAAGAAGACGCGGGACCCGACCTGAGGAAAGGAGAAGACGCGGGACCCGGTTTGCAGAGAGAAGACGTGGGACTCGACACAGAGTAAACCTGGACGCTGGCGGAGAGTACCGAGGACGTTGAAGATGATTGGTCCGAGGACTGGACTGGTGGTGTCCAGAGGTGGCTGGGGAGCGGCCGTGACTCAGGAGAGTTACGGCGGAGCCAGGTGAGTGTTTGTATGAGAATTGAGAGAGAGTGAGAGTGAAAGAAGAAGCGGGTGGGGAATTTCGGGACAGGGGGACAGAAGCGTATAACAAAGGGTACTAGTGGTAAAACCTTTTTGTGAACAGATACACCCACTGATAAAGAACCCATATTTTTGAACGAGTGTGCACCATTCCTTTTCACGACTTAGGCACTTAAAGTCAACCCCTCCAACGGTTTTTCCTTCCCCAATTCCATTCTTCCTTTCTCCTTTACTTTCTCCTTCGCTATTAGAACTATCGAGGCACCGTAGCAGAATTCCCGAGGCACCGTTGCAAACATAGTGCACAAAGGTGTGGTGATGGGAGTAAACCCTTAAAATAGCGCCATATAACATTCTGACGGCTCCTTTTACTCTCTTTATCCTCCTATGAGCCTCCGGGGTGACCGCCACAGTCAAGGACAACCAGAAGGAAGAACATCACCTTTGTCCTCACCAGAACATTCCAGCTCACGGGATTTGTCGGATGAAGAAGAAAATCACCCTTTAACTGTATCGCACCAATCCACAACTCTTACTTTGTCTAATAAATCATCATTTAAACCTTTACTTAAGCCTCCACGCCTGTTCATCAAACCTGCCCTCCGACATCGGGTAATTACGCTGCATGAGGGAACAGCGGTGTGTAATCAATTTGCGAGGTGAGGCCGTAGTCAGTATATGCTCTAGAGCTACAAAGTGGGTGGGGGGGTCCGGAAATGTTTTAAGAATCTCATGGCAGGTGGCCCTGATGCGATAATATAATAGCAGGTCCAAGGGCCTCCCCGGCTGTTCACCCTCTAATGAGGGAGGGGGGCTCGAAAGGTGTGTGGGTATAACGTGGCATATGTTGTCACTCCCATTTGCTTAGCTCTGATCACATTGCTCTTGTCTATGACCGGCGGCATTTGTGGGTTGTTAGCCAAAGGGATGGAGGGAGCATAGGATACCTCGGCCTTAGACCTGTTCAGAAGGCCGTTCCATGCCCATCTCAGCGCTTTAGTAGTGCCAATAGTGTTCCTTGGACGGCTGTGTGGTTGATACAGTGCTACCATGAGAGGAGTAGGAGCCGCTACATCGGAATCAGTTGTCGTGTGAGGCTGAAATGGTGTAGGGTAGATCCAATAATGTAGGAATTGAGCTTGCACACAATAAGCATATAAAGGAATATCTGGAGCTCCCAAGCCACCTTGATTTAACAGGAGCGTTAATATTTCCCAAGCAATCCTTGCATGCTCACCAGCCCAAACCAGGGAGAGCATCAGCGACCTAAGCTTATTAAAGAAAGTTTGAGTTAGTGGTAGAGGTAAGTTTACAAATATGTACTAGAATTTTGGAAGAGCTATCATTTTAGCAATCGCGATTCTTCCTGCAAGGGACAGCGGTAACTTAGACCATGTCGCAATTTTGCTCATCAGCCAGGAAATAGTTTGCCCATAGTTCATATTCCATTGTTCCTGCACATCGCTACTCAACCAGATCCCTAGGTATTTGACTGGGCCCTCCACCCATGTGATGGGGTAATCCTGGGCAAATGATTTGGTGGCAGGGATGAGAGGAAAGAGCGTCGATTTAGTCCAGTTAATCTGGATGCCAGAAAGGCCACCAAATTTGGTGATCTCGCGGAGGACAGGTTCCAAGTTTGTTTCAGGGTCATTAATATATAATGTTATATCATTAGCATAAAGGGAGACAATCAGCCTCTGAGATGTGAACCTCAGGCCCCTGGCCATGTGGTGCTGCCAAAGCGAAGAGGAGCAGGGATAGAGGGCATCCTTGCCTAGTCCCACGGGTGATATGAAACGCCTCGGATATCAGGCCATTCACTCTCAATTGAGCCATGGGTTCTGAATATAATAATCTAATTTTCTTGATAAATAACGGGCTTAGTCCCAGATGTGTTAGAACCGCAAATAAGTAGGGCCACTCCAGGGAGTCAAAAGCCTTAGTTGCATCTAATAAGGTGGCCTACGCCAGCATATCTGGGTTGAGATAATGGAGGACTGCAAAGAAGGTACGGAGGTTGTGGGCAGTGGATCTATTTGGTATTAACACAGATTGATCAGCCTGGCAATAAGGGGCAACAACAGCTGTAATCTACTGGCTAGGAGCTTAGCATATATCTTGTTATCAATGTTTATTAAGGATAAGGGGTGGTATGAATCTTTTAGGCCAAGATCTTTTCCTGGCTTCAACAGTGTCAAGATAATCACTTTGCACATTGTAGGCGGCAGATTACAGCTTAGAAGTGAGTTTTCATACACCATCAGCAAGAGCAGGGCTAGCAGTGTTACATAGCACTTATAAAAGGAGGTGGTTAGGCCGTCCAGCCCGGGTGCCTTAGCATTAGGCTATTTATTATCTGAATTATGTCTTCTGTGGTGAAGGGCTCATCCAGGTACGCCCTATGCACCGTACCGAGCCAGAGCAGTTCCAGGGCGTCTAAATATATTTTTATTTCCACTGGTATATCTGGAACTTTTGACGTGTATAGAGAGGAGTAGAACGTTTTTAAGTGCTCTAATATCTCCTGTGACCCCCGAATAAGCTCTGTGTTCTCGTCAGTCAGTTCCGTGATATAGGTTGAGCTATTAGGTTTCCTAAGTAGGTATGCAAGCATTTTGCCAGGTCTGTCGCCCTCACCGTAGCATCTAGCTTAAGTATATTTTCCAAGGACTTTAACCCCTGTTTGCGCCTCCTCCTCGATAATAAAGGCTTCCCAAAGTGAAGCTGGGGAAGATACGGACCCCTAATTTTGTGAGAAATATTCAATTATATTCCCTCAGTATTTCTTCCTTGAATGCGGCTTCTAATAGTGCCCTAGGTGGGAACCGCCAGCTAAATAATCTGCCCGCTACAGTGGGGAACAATATCCCCAAAAGGCAGGGGGCATGATTGGACAGCCTCCGCGGGAGGTGTTTAATGTCAACAGCCCAAGAAGCCACATCTCTTGAAATTAACCAATAGTCTAAGCGGGACCAGGCGTTATGTTGTGATGCATGTGCCTTCAGTTCTAGCTGGGTTCCACTGCCTTCAGATGTCAACTAGCCCCGTCCCCTATTATATTGTTCAAGGCGGTACTAGCATTAGGGTGCAGCTTACGAGCCATCCCTTTCCGGTTCATGGTATCATCTATGATTGCATTAAAGTCCCCTCCCCCAGATGACCGTGTCACAAACTGTTGACGTAATTTTGGCCCAGATGTTTGCAAACAAATCTGGTTCGTCTATGTTAGGGCCATAAATCGCAGCAAGAACTATTCTGGTATTGCCCAGGGGCCCGTCCACAATAACAAAGCACCCATCCGGGTCTGTCAAGGTTCGCGCCATTTCCCATGCTATTCTGCATTTGACCAAAATCTCCACTCCTCTCTCATAGTTAGAGTAAGCCACAGTTGATATGTTTCCCCAATGCCTATGCTGTAGTTTTGTGTTCCCAGCATCTTGCAAGTGCGTCTCTTGAAGGGAAACATAAGTCTATTTTATGTCTTATAAAATAGGAATGAATGTGTCTAGTCTCTATGATAATTTAAGCCCCTAATGTTCCATGAAAGAAAATTAAATGTCGTCATAGTTGCTCAGTAGGCGTGTTGCACCTTGCTGCAGTACACAATGAGTAAGATGTTGTCCTGTGCTTGTGGACGAGTGTCTACATATAGTGGTTGGATGTGCATCATTCTGAATACGCTGATGAACGAGATGACTGTGGTCTCCGGGATACCCCTAATCCTGAGGTTGTTCCTTCTAGACCTTGATTCCAAGTACTTGTTTTTGGCTTTCATCACATTCAGGACTTTCTCTATGTTGAGCAGTTGTCCTGAATGTGATGAAGGCCAAAGCAGTCGGTCTTCAAGCGGGACATATTCCGGTAGGTGGTCCCCGGACTGCAATTGGCCCCGAATGGCATGTCTAAGCTGCTGATAATGCAGGAACTCTCCAGTTCCCATTTGGAATTCCTTCTGTAGGGCCGCAAATTCCACCATGCCTCCCCTCTTCCAAATGTCCCCTAGTTTGTCAATTCCTCTAAGGTTCCAAGCTCGAAGGCCCTTTAGCTTGGCCACTGCCGGGAGAAAGTTCCCAGCCCATAAGGGGGTCTAGGCAGTTAACCGCGCTCCCCATCCTATCAATTTTGTCGCCCTTCTCCACACCACTACCGCAATTGTCTGGGGCGGGAGGGTCTCACTGCATCTGCCTCTGCGGTAGAGGGCCGCCAGGTAGGTCGCGCTCCCGCAGACCATACGGTCCACTCTGTACACCAGTTCTTCCACAGGTGCAAATGCCCACCCATTAACATTGACTAGCTGGGACGCCAAGTAGTACAGGCGGACGCCAGGGATCGCGAGCCCCCCCTCATACACCCCCCTCTGTAACTTCTTGAGAGCTATCCTAGGACAGCCCCGCTCCATAAAAGTGCACGCTGTTTCGACTCCACCGCCCGAAAGAACTGCTCCGGTACTATGAACGGCGCGCTCTGCAACGCATAGAGTAGGCGAGGGAGGGCCATCATCTTGAATATGACCGAGCGCCCCATTAGGGACAGCGGAAGGGTCCTCCAATGCATAACATCGCCCCGCAGACGCTACAGCTCAGCCATCACGTTCAGGCGCATGTATTCCGCCTCAGTCTTCGATATCTAGTTCCCCAGATACCGAAACACCTCTTTCCATACCAGCCCGGAGCATTCATCCGCCACACTTGGCGTAGGGCCTGCCAACACGTGGCCCAGGGATTTACCCCAGTTGATCCGGTATCCGGAGAAGGCGCCAAACTGAAGTAGGATCTTCAATAGTCTCCGGATGGAAGTCTCAGGACGTTGGACGTATAGTAGGACGTCGTCAGTGTATAAGGAAATACACTCTTCCCATCCACCACCCAGATCAATTCCCCACACCAGTGGGTCCGCCCGCACCCAAGTCGCCAAAGGCTCCAGGGCCAAGGCAAAGAGGGTCGGTGAGACCGGGCAGCCCTGCCTCGTGCCTCGCTCTAGCTGGAACTCCCTGGACAGGGATCCATTCACCCTGACCCTCGCCAGCGGGTGGTGTATAACAATCGTACCCACGCTCGGAATTTGTCCCCAAACCCCATCTTGGCCAAGACCGCGTTAATAGGGGGCTTAATTTTTTAAGCCCAACAACCATAACCAGGCATGCCTTCTTAGGGTTGCTTCTGCAATCATTTGTCTGCTATCCGCGTCTGTGGAGTCTAGTATCAACTTTAAAACAGTGTTGACGATATTCTTCTCTTCTTCTGTGAGGGATGCCACTCTTCTTTGATATTGCTCTGGTTGGTGTTTTATTAGCTCTGCCATCCCTTCACAGTGATGGTAAGCATATGTATTGAGCAGGGCATTAGAGCTAGTGATGCTCCACTTTCTAACTTCCTCTCCACCATATCCATTCTCTTGCTTTCCTTATCTGGAGGCAGTCCAGAGGTAGTTGGCATGTGTGCACTTTTCCTGGAAGTGGCTGCAATAATGGAATCCACTGGCACGTTCCCTCTATTTTATTATTTATTTTTGTTTATTTTGTGCATTTGTATGGCGCAACAGCTACCCTGAGGGTTATCCGGCGCCTTGGATCTGAATGTGGGAATTGAGATTTAGAAGAGGGGAGAGCTAGTGATTAAAAAGCCAAGATTTCACTCCCTTACGAAATTTGAGGTAGTTTGATTCCAACAGCAGATTAAGGGGAAGGGCGTTCCATAGGGCAGGGGCCAAATATTAGAATGAGTGTCCACCCATACGTACTCGCTTAACTCTAGGGACAACAAATTTGGCTTGTGTCATGGATCGAAGAGCGCGTGATGGTACATATTTCAGAACCAGTCTACATAGGAAGGAGCCTCATTCATACTGATCCTGAACATATAGCAGAGTGCTTTAAATTTCACTCTGTTGACGATTTTCAGCCAATGCAGTTTCTTCAGGTGCTCTGAAATGCTAGTACGCCCTGGGAGATGGAGAAGCACCCTAGCTGCGGCGTTCTGTACAATCTGCAGACGATTAATAGTATCTTTATTGGCTCCTAGGAGAAGAATATTTCCATAGTCCAATCGAGACCCTATTAAGGCCTGTATTACTGTCCTTTGTGCCCCATCAGGCAGCTGCCAAAGTATTTTCCTTAACCATTTAAGGATGGCAAAGCAAGTTGCGGGCGTTTTTGTGACATGTGCACGCATTGATAATTTGTTATCAATAATTATACCTAAATTGCGGGCAGATTGGACCGGGGACGGGCCCATTTCAACTGGCCAATGAATGGGGCCCCATAGATCATTATGATTGCCGAAAATGAGTAGCTCTGTTTTTTCTGCATTCAATTTTAGTTTATTATCATAGAGCCAGTCAGCCATTCTCAGAAGTCCAGAGCGAAGGGGAGAGAGATCAAATTTGTCTGTGGATGCCAGGGAGAACACTAATTTTTGGAGAAGACTTGGAAAGTTCGATGTAGCAGAAATTGTTCCAGCCATCTCAGGGCATTCCCTTGTATTCCTATATCCTCCAACGTGCGAATCAAGGTCTGGTGGGAGATGGTGTCGAAGGCGGCACTCAGGTCTAGAAGAATGAGTGCCGCTGTGCCCCCTCCATCTAATTCCTTTCGGATGGCTTCAGTGACCCCCAGTAAGGTTGACTCAGTGGAGTGTCCCTTTCTATACCCAGACTGTGAGAAATGCAACAGATTATTATCATTGACAAATGTAGATAGCTGGTTATTGACATGCTTTTCCAAAACCTTCGAACAAATAGGTAGTAATGATATTGGTCGAAAGTTTGAGAAGATCTCTGGGTCCCCCTCTACCTTTTTCAGCAGAGGGACAACCATAGCATGCTTCCAGTCATCTGGAATCACAGCCTCCTCCAGCGAAGCATTTAAGAAAGATCTGATTACGCCCAAAATGAAGGAATCCAACTGCTTTAGAATAGACGCAGGGATAGGGTCCTGAGGAGAGCCAGATTTAATGCGGTTGAGGATATCTACAAAGGTCACCATATCCATAGATTGCCAGTCTGTTAGTACATTCTCCTTGGCGATTACCTTGTTAGTTTTCTCGCCAGGGAGGGAGGTGTTATTTGTGGAGACTATGTCCTTCTCATTTATGCTAAACTAAGAGTAAATATTTGTAATTTTCTCATTGAAGTAATTGGCTATATTGTTGCATTGCATAGTAGACAAAATCGGCGGTTCTGGTTGAGAGGCCGCTCCTGCAAAAATTTTTAAAACTTTAAAAAGAGTGCCAGCGTTACTCTGTGCCGCTAAAATGGTATCTTTAATATGATTACCCTTCGCTTTTTTACAGGATAGATGGTAGGCATTGAGCGCATGCTTGTAAATTTCCTTGTTAGGATTGTAATCTTTTCTCCACAGCCTCTCTAGTTAGGTCTCGCCTGTCGATGCGCATGCGCATCGAGCAAGCGAGACTATGGGGGCTCATCGACTCTTTATCCAACTTGCAAGGAATCGTGGCGATTCCTTGCAGTGCCCGTGACTTTTAAGCTCAATGCGCATGCGCATTGAGCTTAAAAGCGCGTGCACATGGCCCCAGCCGCCTGCCTTGCCTACTCTCCCGCCCCCTCACTTCTTGATTGCACGGCCGCTAGGCCGTGCCTCCCCTACTCCTCCTCCTACTCTCCTCCCCTCCCGTCTGTTCCCGCACTCCTCCCACACCCCCGCTCCGCCCCCTCACTCTCTCTGCCCGCCCGCTCTCCGTCATTTTCAAATTCTAATTCTTTCCCCCTCCCTTTCAGTGAGAAGCCACGCCTGTGAGGTGGATCAGAACGGCAAGCCCGGCGGCTGCTCGGACATCTGCCTGCTCGGCAACAGCCACAAAACCCGCACGTGCCGCTGCCGCTCTGGGTTCAGCCTGGGCAGCGATGGGAAGTCGTGCAAGAGTGAGTGCTTTCTTTCTGGAACTTTCGGCTCCTTGCTTCAGGTGCAGCAGTGGCAGGCACAGGGACTCCTGGGCTGCGTGCTTCCTTCCCGCGCAGCTCCCTGAAAAGCATTTGCGTTCAGTGTTCCTAGAGTTTTGCGTCCTTACAGGCACGGTTCGCCCGGTGTAAACCTTTCTTGTTGCTCTGGTGGCTCAGTGCATCTGCGTCAGGGGTCACAGGTGTTCATTGTTCTGGTAAAATTGGCGCCATTCCGTTGGGTAAGAATAAACATGTGTTCAGAACACGGTCTTGTGCTGCACACGTTTAACTTTTAATTTATTTAGTTGAGTACATACCAGATTAGGCTCTCGTGATCTGTACAGTGGTTATATCTTAAAAAAGATTTGTTTACGATATTTAGTCATGCAAACACAGTTTATGCAAGTTGTGGGGAAGAAAACATTAAGGGTAGTATTGCCATCTGAACAAGTAAAAAAGTGTTTTGTGTATTTCCAAAACAGACTGGAGTCTATACATTGTTCATAACCTAATCCTACAAACTTCTTCTGCGGAACGTTCTGAAAACCTGAAGTGAATGCAATTCAGGGATTAATTTTCCTAAAATGTTTTCTTTGTTCCATCTGCTGCTTAACGTCCATAGGTTCTGCATATTAAATTAGCAGTCACTTTAGTTTTTGGCACATATTCTTATATCTGGAGAGATCGCCATCAATGTTCATGTCATTAAAGTAATTTCCGGCTGGCACCTAAACTGCAGAAACCCTTGGTGTATTCATTTAGAATTTTCGCCTTCTCAATCTATAGACGTTTGTCCACTTTAAAAAAAAAAGTTAGGCATTAAAAAAACGCTTACACTGCTTTTCTAAAGTTAGTAGAGCTTACTGCCTCTCATTGAGCTCAACTCGAGAATGTCGCCATGTCGCGTCGCATTTCTCCTCCCCCCTCCCCCCCAGCCGCCTGCCTTGCCTACTCGCCCGCCCCCTCACTTCTTGATTGCACGGCCGCTAGGCCGTGCCTCCCCTACTCTCCTCCTCCTACTCTCCTCCCCCTCCCCTTATCTGGCCTTCCCTCCGTCTGTTCCCTCTCCCCGCTCCGCCCCCTCCCCTGCCCGCCGTCTGTTCGAGACAATCATGAAACCAGATGCTTTGATGCAGACTTCACTGCTTTTAGTGGAGCTACTGACGGATAAACGGCTTCAGGGCGCACTGTCACTCAACAGTTGTGGCAACTTATGCAATTGTGCATGAAAAGCTGCTTGTTTACTTAGTGTGCGGAATTGTAGTGCCTAGAAGCACAAGGCCAAGACCTGAGTGGATGTGCTGAGCCGCTCCTTCTGCACAGAGAAGGAGTTCCCTGCGGCTCACACCAGTGTTTATCCGTACGGGCAGCAGCTTCCTGGCGCTGTGGATCAAGGAACAGACCATTATTTCTTTGAAGTCGTGGAATGTGCTGTGACATCACCGTCTGTCGCAGACCTGTGTTTGGTTGGCTCTCGCTTCAAGGCCAAGGCTGTGCTTGGACTTGCCTTCTTTACCTCCAGACTCATGAATCAGGGATTCACCCAGACCAAGCCCCGTTCTCTCCACAAGGCACTCGTGGATTACACCTCCTCCGACGTGCTTCAAGAGTTATACTTAACTTTTCAGCCACACACACTCGCCCAAATACAGGTCGGTACCCACAGATTGAATATGTGGGTCAATGAGGCAATGCCACCTCAGTCTGTTTTTACATGGGCTGGTTTGGGGTTTCGGAGCATATCCTTGGTTCAGTTTGCATTGACCAGTATCCAGCTGGTGTTGGGGGTTTGTATTTAGCACGGCAATGGCAGCGCCCATCAGTTGTGTGATCCCCTTTCAGGGCTGCCCCTTTAACAGGATCTTTTAACTAAATGGACTGAAGATCTGAACTTGGATACACAGCACATTCACTGTGCCCAGTATTCCCTTTTGGGTAAGCCGGGGCCTGGGTTCGACCTCGGGGTCACAGGTTCAAATCCCAGCAGGGCCACTCAGCCTTTCATCCTTCTGATGTCGATAAAGTGAGTACCATTGGACTGGGTATCAATAAACATATGTTATTCAGTGCCAGAATACACGCCTGCGTGAACGTGCGCTTTACCCTTTAAGTTAAGTGCTTGGATTTGACCAGACTCTTTGAAGAAACTTTACTCTGTTGCCGAATAGAATATCTTCCTTGGTGTACGCAACCAAGGTTACAGAATACACTTTCACGATAAGTTGAAGAAGGATTAGGTTGACCTCTCAGGGTGATTGTGTGATCTGTAGTGTCAGGTTAACTGGAATTATGTTCTATTGAAGTGCAGGCAGTGCTTTCTTCTACAAACACAAGTCCTCCCTCACACCCCCTCACTCACACTCACCCTCACACCCCCTAACCCGCACACCGCCTAACGCTCACACCCCCTAACAATCACCCCCTAACAATCACCCCCTAACCCTCACCCCCTCACTCTCACCCCACACCCTCACCCCTCACCCTCACCCCTCACCCCCTCACCCCCTCACCCTCACCCCCCCACCCTCACCCCCTCACCCTCACCCCCTCACCCTCCACCCTCACTCACCCTCCACCCTCACTCACCCTCAACCCCTCACCCTCAACCTCAACCCCTCACCCTCACTCACCCTCACTCACCCTCACCCTCAATCACCCTCACTCACCCTCACTCACCCTCACTCTCACTCACCCTCAACCCCTCACTCACCCTCACTCACCCTCAACCCCTCACCCTCACTCACCCTCACTCACCCTCAACCCCTCACCCTCACCCACCCTCACCCACCCTCACCCTCACTCACCCTCAACCTCACTCACCCTCAACCCCTCACCCTCACACAGTGCAATAGGTCTCAGACCATTTCAGTTAGAGCTTTAAGAAATGTTTATGGCTTTTTTTATTTGTAATTCTTTAGCATTGGCTACAGGAAACAAAAATGCTAAACATTTACAAAAAAAACCCATAAACAATTCTAAAAGCACTAACTCTAATGGTGCGAGACCTATTGCATTTCCAATGCTTGTTTTTTACAGTTGCTTTTTTCATCACATAATTTATGCATGAGTACTCACAAACTTTCTCTAGGGGACCAAATTTACAGTGTGGTTTGTGGCAGAGGGCCGCACCAGTGGGGGCGGAGACAGTGGGGGAGGGGGCGGGGCTAGAGGGGTAAAAAATACTGTGACCATGAGGTTAAACACAGGCCCCTGCAGCAGACTCATTTGTCCACTGAGCCACCACACCCGGCATACAAACATCTCTCTCTCTATATATATATCTCTCTCTCCATCTCTCTCCCTCGCTTTGTCTCCCTCCCTTTCTCTATCTCTCTCGCTACCTCTCTGTCTCATTCTCTCACTCTCCCGCCCTCTCTCTCTGTGTCACCCTCTGACTCACTTCCTTGGTCTGTCTCCTTCCCCCGTCTCCCTCCCTCTCTCTCTGTCTCCCTCGCTCTGCCTCTCTCTGTCTCTGTATCCCTCGCTCGGTCTCCCTCACTCGGTCTCCCCCTCTCTCTCTCCCTCTGTCTCTCTGTCTCCCTCCCTTCGTCTCTCTCTGTCTCCCTCCCTCCGTCTCTCTGTCTCCCTCCCTCAGTCTCTCTCCCTCCCTCTCCCTCTCTTTCCCCTCTCTCTCGGTCTCCCTCTCTCCCTCGGTCTCCCTCTCTCTCTTCGTCTCCCTCCCTCTGTCTGCCTCCCTCCCTCTGTCTGCCTCCCTCCCTCTGTCTGCCTCCCTCCCTGTCAGTCTCCCTCCCTCTGTCAGTTTCCCTCCCTCTGTCAGTCTCCCTCCCTCTGTCTGTCTGTGTCTCTCTCTCTCCCTCTGCCTGTTTCCCTCTGGTTGTCTCCCTGTCTGTCTCCCTCTATCTCTCCCTGACTCCCTCCCTCTGTCTCCCTCTCTCTCTGTCTCCCTCTCTCTCCCTTTATCTCCTTCCCTCTGATTCCCTCCCACTACCTCCCTCTCTCTGCCTCAGTCTGTCTCTGCCTCTATCTGTCTGTCCCTGTCTCGGACTCTGTCTCCCTCCGTCTCCCTCTATCTGTCTGTCCCTGTCTCTGCCTCTGTCTCCCCCTGACTGTCTCCCTCCCTCTCTCTCCCTCTCCGTCTCTCTGCCTCTATCTGTCTGTCCCAGTCCCTGTCTCTACCTGTCTCGATCTGTCCCTGAACCTGTCTCTGTCTGCCCCTGCCTGTCTGTCCTTGTCTCCCTCTATCTGTCTCTATCTCTGACGGTCTCTGCCTCAATCTGTCTCTGTCTGTCCCTGTCTCTGCCTCGATCTGTCTCTGTCTCCCCCTGTCTCCCTCCCTCTCTCTCCCTCTCCGTCTCTCTGCCTCTATCTGTCTGTCCCAGTCCCTGTCTCTATCTGTCTCGATCTGTCCCTGAACCGGTCTCTGTCTGCCCCTGCCTGTCTGTCTCTGTCTCCCTCTATCTGGTTCTATCTCTGACGGTCTCTGCCTCAATTTGTCTCTGTCTGTCCCTCCCTCTATCTGTCCCTGTCTCTATCTCCGCCTCTACCTCTGTCTCTGCCTCCATCTGTCAGTCTGTCCCTGTCTCTGCCTCTATCTGTCTCTATACATCTCTGTCTCGGTCTCGGTCTCTGCCTCTGTGCCTCTATCGGTCTCTCTACCCCTATCTGTCGCCTCTATCTGTCTCTGTCAGCTGTGAAAGCACTTACAGCTGACTTTTAAAGGGCCTTTTGGGAAGCTTTCCTAAGGTACCCTGACGTCACAGAGGCCGCAGTAAACACAGAAGATGGCTGCAGGAGCATACGTAGTATACATATTCACTATGTATGCTTCTGCACTCACCTTCTTTGTTTACTGCCGGCCCCGGAAACTGCAAGGAAAGGTCCGCGGGCCGCTTATTAAGGCCTGCCGGGCCGCTGGTGGCCCGCGGGAAGTACTAGGAGTACCTACGCTCTAATGTATACAGGATCCTTCAAGGAGTGTTTGTATTTCTTTTCGACCCTGTGTTGCAGGCACTTTGGAGGCCTATCCCCAGATCCAGTATGCTCCGGAGTATGGGCAAATATTGACTCTTACTCTGTAAGGACAAATATATCTCTAGTAAAAAACATCTTTGAGACTTTGAGACATCTCCTCCGCTAATTAGACCTCATACTTGTTTGCTGCCCTCTTTATTAGTAGGTTGTACATGGAAAAATCATCCAAAGGCGAAAGTCTCAACAGGGATGTGTCTATTCCCTCCTCCAGGGAATTGGCCTTACAGACCTGTCATTTTGTCTCGAGCCATTCTGACCATTCAGTATCTTGAAACAGGCCCTGATCCTCTTCCTCGTTGAAGATCTATTGATTCTCATCTTCCTGTGGCTCTGGGGTCACTAGAGGCAGTAGTTTGCCCGGTTTATTGTCCTTTTGTATGTGCTCCATTGAAGCTTTCACCGAAATTCTCAAATCTTAGACAGATGCGTCAAAATCCTTTTTTTCTGGAGGATTGCGGCCATTTCCACTTCAAGGCACTTTTTTCCCCATTCGATCACACACTCTTCCGCGTCAAGTGTGGGTGTTGATCTCTTTTTCCATGTCGAGGCCTCGGGTATCCGTTTCAGTTGGACCTTTTTTCTGCCTTTGCTTGACTTCGGCCGTCCTTCAATGCCGGCGTCTTTTCAGCAGCATGTCCACCTGCGGGGTCCTTCGTGAGGGACTCAATGGTCTCTTTAAACTGCTGCTTGCCTTTGGTCAGTGAGAACCTTGAAGTGAGGCTGCTTTTGGGGTTCTAGACTGAGTCTGTTTGAGACTTGCTTCTTTGACATTACCTGCAACCACTTATCTTTGTGTTTATGGTGTTTTCGCTCAACGTCTATGACCTCCTTTTCGATGTCCGAGCCCTGCTCCTTGGCTCCTTCATCGATGTTATTAGTAAATAGGGGACCCCCTCTAACAGAATTGCTTTCAGGTCAGGGAGAAGAGAGGAACAAAGCACCCAACACTATGAAAAAGCTCCCTCGTGACCTATCTATTTTATCAAAAGATTCAAACACTGAATTCCAACATGGACAATACCAAATACCAAAGACATTTTTTACTTTCTCATTTTCTTTTTATTTTATTTCTTTTTTTCCCCTTATTAGTTCTTTTTTCCCATATTATTATTCTCAGCATAAAACTTTATAAAAAAAATACAAACTTTTCATCAGAGATCTATAATGCATAAATTATTATCTACACTACAATCCATTCATTCCTGGTTAGAGAACCGACACAAACAAACCACTCACTCACACCTCATACACATTCAAAACACAGAACAATCTACCTGAACAAGTTAACACGTTTGGTAGATTTTCATCTATTGCCCAATACAGGGTTGCTACATTCAGTAGGATTTTACAAAAGACTTGGTCAACGCGTTTCGGTGGCAAACGACGAGAATCGGAGCCGCCTTCTTCAGGACCAGTCAGATATATTGCACCTTGTTCTCTACAACCAAGAAACTCTGTTTTCTAACCTTCAGCAAGAAATCTAAAGCATCAAGGATCTAGGGCGGTATTTCAAATCTGTCCTTGTTGGTCCAGGAAAGCCTAATTCTGTTATTTAATCTTCAATCGAGAATCTAAGGCATCAAGGATCTAGGGCGGTATTTCAAATCTGTCCTTGTTGGTCCAGGAAAGCCTAATTCTGTTATTTAATCTTCAATCGAGAATCTAAGGCATCAAGGACCTAAGACAGTATTCCAGATATATGCTTGTTTATCCTAGGGAGCCTACTTCCTAAGGACAGCTGTTATTGATCATGCCAATGGTGGACACGGGTTGCTCCCAAATTTAAATCAGACGTTTTTAAACCTTGAATATATTCATTTCCAATATATAAGTGCCAATACTTTCAGTGCGGTCGTATCCTGCGTTGTAACGTCATCTCAACAAATCACCACATCTTTCCCAAAATCATTGTTAGATTCAAAGTCTACGTTGCACAGGTTTCTGCAACACCGCTCGCGTCCACACTTCGTCGAGGTTGTCCTTCACCTTGCTCGACAACCTCAGGTCTCTCAGCGACTAGGCTTCCTTCTGCCTCTGCATGGCATAGTGTACTTGCCTTTGTTTCTCCCTTGCACTTATGGTCTTCGGTTTGAATTATGCAGGCCTTGCATTTGTCACTGCTGTGGTCTCTTGGTAGGCAACAGTTGCATACCGGATGATTGTCCTTCTGGGCAAACTTGTAGTGACACTCATTTGGAGCAGGGGTGCACTTATTTGGAGCAGGGGACTCCTGCTTGTGCATTTTTCAACCTTCTTTCGATGTGTAGTCTCGAACTTTTCTTTCTTCTTGATGAGGTTGTGATGTAATGAAAATACTATGCTATTTTGTTTGTGCTTTGTTCTCGTGTTAAGTTAGCATTAGCGGCACCATTTTATGTTCAGTCGCCATTTTGAATCATGTCGTCAGCTACGTATTCTCTGACTCGAGAAGCAGGCTGTGGAAATGTTAATTTCACCAAGGTTAGGCCTTGCTCTACTAAATGAATACACTGTTCTTATTAACGCATTCCTTCCCCATAGATAGAGGCCTTCTCCCACCAGCCGAGCGAATGGCATTTCCCAAACGACCTTGGTAATAAGATAATATGTGCGCGGTCTCAGAGTCGAGACTCGTTTTACTGTACTTCTTTGTTTTAGCTGCACCTACTAGTAGATTTTTATTAGGGGTGGGACATTCTTGGTTCAGAAAACTGACATAATGTATCTCTGTTTGCTGAAGTCAGTCCCTCTGCAGCAATCCTAGGGGGCTGGTCAGACTGAACTCCGCTCGAGTGTACCTGAATAAAATATACTTGGTTTGTATTCTCTACTGTCTGGCCGATCCTTCATTTGTATGGATGGCTGAGAGGTGGTCGCGAGTGACCCGGTGGCCCTAATGGGGTCACTTCCTTCAATTGGAAAATAAATCAGACTGGATTTTCCACAATCGGCTCACAGTCTAGATGGTATCCCTCTGGAACTTCTGCATTGTCTTTGACGAACCTTCAGTATACCCCTCTTCTTTCAGCGATTGGAGAGCCTTCAGCAATGCTTTCAGACTCAATGGCAGAAAGAAGAATCTGACTATGGCAACCAAAAGTAGAGGCTTCCGGAGAGGGTTGTCTGATGTTTGGAGAGGTTGGACTAGATACCAAATGGGGGGGATGGTCAGCACCCAAAAACGTTTTTTTTTAAAGGAAAGAGAAGGAGGTCTAAAACACAACGAAGGAATTTCAGACCCAACCAGTAGTTGGTAGAATAACGCACATCATGTGAATCCAGATCAGCTGCAAAACGTATTTCTCCTTGTTACTCCCTCTTTCCATATGTGTTGCATTCTGCAGCACACATTGAAAGCGGAATAAGCTTTTAAAGATTGTTTCTGTGAAGAAAGGAATCCCTTCCTTCACAAAAACAATACTGCTCATAACACAGGCACCCTTGAACCGTGGCGCAAGGATGCCTGTGTTGGCGCCAGGCAGCACACAGTGCACCAGATCGGGGAACGAACAGAAATGCGTCATATCTTAGTAGATATGCCAGATTTCCGCTCTCTCCCTATGCTGTTTTAATCTCATGTGAGTTTAGGAAGCATGTTTATTTTTAATTCTAGTTAAAGGCTTGTGTACACAAAACCAAAATTAGAAAGAATGTCAAAAAGTTCTCTGTGTTGTATAGGCTGGTAATGTGTAACATCTCCACCTCAGAAGTGCCTTTGCCTCCGAGGGTCACTCAGGCGAATATGATGAGTGACATCCGCACCCATAGCATTATGGTATAGCTTCTCTACGTTTGATAATGAAAAATTCTCCCATCTGCTTTTATTCTCGAATTGTCACTTCACATGTCCCACTGCACTAACATGGGAGACTGGGTCACAAACGTTTTTTAACTGATGCTATTGTAAGTCCACGCAGGTAAGAGGACGACAGTGCTTGGTGCCAACACCTTTTACCACTGTATCACAAAAGCAAACTTGTGGAGGGGATTGTGGGTGAAAAGGATAAATGTGCATATTTTATGCTGCATTTTGTGGTTGTGTTTTTGTTATGTTGTGTGTTTCTGCTCCATTGTTGCATTTTGTTATTGGTGTTGTACAATGGTTGTTGTGCAGCATTTTGTTGTGACTGTTTAGTTGAATTGTTTTATATTTTTGTTGTTTTATTTGGTGTTTATTTTGTTGTGCTTTGCAAATGTCAACATATGCTGCTACGTTTACAGCCAAAATCAGCACTATTCTTTAAAGTTCCAGTGACAGACAACAATTTAGCACTCTCTCAAGTGATAAAATATTGCGGCTCCAGCTCTTCAACCATTTAAGACAACAGTCAGCCCAAAACTGTAGCAGGGATCATGCCTTTTCCAGTGTTCACGTTTGTGATACCAGACACTATGGGTCGACGGATGCTTTATAGCAGGCCTTTATAATAATGGCCCCTGACATGCTGTGCGATGGCTGCTCATCTCTGGTGCAGTCAGCAGTGCCTCAGATGTAAATATATGTGAGGGAACATGAGACCTATGGAACCATCAGACTCCATGTAGGAATGTTTCTGCTGACCCGGGGAGCCACTCTCCCAGCTGTGCTGTTCGGAGTTTGATTCAGACTTGTTGATCTTGTCTACATTCTTTTTATTAGTTCACCCTGTCACTCTATCCCACTTCACTAGTTGGACTGTTGGCCAAACACCACACAGGCGAGACACGTAGACTCCAATGCCGGACAAACAAGGGGGGGGGGGGGGGGTGGAGGCTCGCTTCTCCATCTGAAGACTGTCCATGATAGCAGCATAAGGTCTACTGTCTGAAGAGGGCTGCTAATCAAATATTTATTCATCTTTAGAAAGGGCTGCAGAGTTGCCAACTCATAATTATATTAAAGGTTAATATAATTCTAAAATACATTCTACAGCATGGAAGGGTGCCATCAAATTGAGAAAATGGTTTTAGAAAGCAAAAGAAACAGCTCATAACAAAAAAAGTAACCCCTTTCAATGAAATACACTCATTTTACTTTCTTGTCGCTAAAATACTACATCAACAGGATTTTTGTTTTGTGGGCAAAAAAAACGTGCAATAAAAAGAGCTTTACAGAATGCAGAACACAATTTTGATTATGATTTTAATTTATAGATTCTCTTGGCGCCATGATCTGCAAACATTGTTTCATTTTGAAAATATCTTTTTTGCTCGCACGAAATGAATTGTTTCCTATATGAACATATACCAGTAATTAACATGCCCAATGCAATATAAAACGTGAACTTAATAAATACTTTACAAAAAGAAGGCAGGATTTGTTTATTTACAGTAAATACCTACTTTACCCCGCTCCACAGCTGTTCTGCTGTTTTAAACAATACCTCTTTTAGTAGAATACTCTCTTTTTGGCTTGTGCTGAACACGATATCGTAAGACTCTGAATATACTTTACTAATATAAACTGTAAAATTACATTTATTGTCCTTGTTTTCTTGAAAAGCACTCATTATTTCTTTGTGCCTTAAGTCTTTGCGGCAAGTCCCACACAAAGAATGTCCATTACTCTACGGCTGAATGGTGGCAGTTGGTCTCTTTTTGCGAATACTCCTCAGGAATAAAAAGTAAACCTCATGAATGAAACGTTTAGCTCACCTGGTTTGTCCAAAGAAAGAAGCCATAACGCCTCAGAGAAATATCACATTCAAATACTGTTTCCTATTAAAGCTAGACCGTGCCCCCCTCGATGCTGCCTCCATTTTGTTTCAAGGTACCTCGTTTTGTTTCCTGACAGTCCAGAGGGCAGGGTTGCCTCCTTCTTCCCTCTCCATAGGTGTAGATTCCCAGACAAAAATCTCCAGTGACAGTGGTATCCAGTACTGACAGTCACTGTCCTATTAAAAGAATGAACATTCGAATAGTTCAATACGGTAACATGTAGCGGTGACCCGATTAACAGTCACAAGTAAAAACCCTTAAGCTTTTATCTCGGAGTAATATTTTGTATTTTTTTAACATTTAAAAGTTGTTAAAAATATTGTGAAATAAATCCATATTGTACACATTGCAATATATAAAACTCTGTATTTTGGTATTATGCGAGTAATTTAGACATGCATACGCAAAAAATATACAAGCCTGTGTATATTTATAGGAGAGATGTAGGTGTACATCCATACACGCCGGATAATATTTTGCTCTACTCTGTTTCCAGTATTCAATGCATCATCTTCATGTGATGAATGAAAAATGAAACCATCCTTTATGTAACTCGGAGAAGGTTCCCTTTAATATTCTCTAGCCTCTTGTAACTGCTTGTAATAGTCTTCGTCAGATGGGTTTTCACTACATTTTTGACCATTATTCGGAGGCCGAGCCGTATTGTATCTGCTCCAGTCTCCCTTGCATAGGATCCAGGGCAAAATGTCTACCTTGTAATGGAGCTCCGCAGAGAATTCTACACTGATCAAATTTGGAGATCCTGCACCTTTACCCCTTGTAATCAACTGCATGTTGTCGTCATAGCAACAGTGCTGTGCAGCCAATGTGGTGCTTTCCAAGGAAAGCATGGATCGGATGCAATATCTTGCAGTAGGCTTGTAGATTTCTAGTTTTTCTTTGGCACCACTTGCGTCCTTCCAGCGGAAGTCCTTCTCTTTTATTCGGTCCTGGATCTCGGCTGTGCTGTAGGCCACTTCAGTTGGGTATGTGCAGAGGCAGCTGGGTAGGTCTGTGGCAACTTTGTGCATATACTTCTGTAGGAATTCACTTTTGCAGCCCATCCACCTCTCACAGCTGTCTACGTCTGACCCAAAATAAAAGAGAAGGAGAAGAAAAAAAAATCACAATTTGCAAATTAGCAAACATCCACAAACTTTATTTGTCCACTAGGGGAATTACTGCCATTGGTTTATCAGCCTTTTAAATTCATTTGTAATAAATTGTGTTTTTAGTGCTGCAGGGCTTTGTTCAGGACATTTACTACTGTTACTGTGTGCTTTCCTTGTTCAGCTTGGCAAACTCAGGGAGACTTCATAGGACTAACAACTGTACAATGAAATCATTTGGATAACTGCATACAGTGTTTGGTGACATAAACATGAAACTCACTGTTGTGCCTATGAGATTAATATCTCAAGTGATTGCATAGAAATAGCCAGTGCTTAATTTGAGCAAGTAATTTCCGGCGTTCGGCACTGGCACTTAATTGTCAACACAGGCTCTTATGACAGTCTACAACATGATGGCGCTGTTTATCTAATTTGAGATCAGCACAACAAAAGTTTATTAATTCGATATTCATTAAAAATGGCTAACATTTGCTCAAGCAATTCTTATAGCTTTGGGGCCTGAAACATTACAGTCTAAAATGTCACACTTATAGGAAGGAGTGTGATGGTTAGTAGTAGTGTTGATACTGTCATTGGAAGCACTTGCTGGGGAAAGGGCTGGATTTTTACAAATTAAGCACTGGAAATGGCTACTTAGTAGGAGTGATGTTGATGTACTGCAAACCATTCTCAGCGTCGTCTAGAGAAGCAACATTTGTATTGTTATTCATTGGGAATTGCATTTCACCAGGGTTTATTTCCAATTTTGTTTCTCTGTATGCTATATATCTCAAGTGCTGTTGTTCAGAATTGTTTAAGCCAGAGTGAAAGCCTGTGGGACGCTGAAGTTGGTGCAGAGGTGAAGGAGAACATGAGTCACTTGGAAAGTGAAGATGCTTTTTTGGGTAGTTACATGGGGCATATCCCAAGCTTATCGAAAGGTTCCATGTTCCGGAGATCAAAATCAGTCTTTAGGACAAGCACTGAAGGTTTAAGAGTTGGACCCTTGTTGAATAGTACTCATGTGAACAGTCAGGATTCCAGATTTTACAGCACTGAAGTAACTGCGTTATTTCCTATTTTCCACTCACACAGACGACATTCAAGTAGGACTGGTGAAATGTGAATGTACTGTGTGACAGGTGGTTGAGAGCAGTCACAACAATGTAAATGTTGTATCTTGAAACACGGGTATGAGAACTACGGCATCTTTAGAGAAAGATTATGCCCTATAAGTGAGTGCTGCATACATTGCACAATTTTCACTGAAGCCCAATGGATGTCAAGTTATAGAAAGATGAAGGGAGATTTCCATACTAAAATCAAAACAAATTTAAAGTCAGACTGGTAGGGTATCCATTGTGAACTGTAAAAGGATCATTTTTTGCTTAAACTGGAGAGTTTTAAGGCGGTACCCCTCTCAAACTGAGTAGTTCTTTTGAATTGATAGTTTGCATATTAACTGAAGACGTAAACCTTCCTGAAGTTTCTGTTAAATATATAAGTTAAAAGAAGCATGCAACAACAAGGTCAAGCAACAGTTTGCATGTTAAAAATGTAACTAAACGTTGGAATGTTCTACATCCACTTTGGGAGTGGACATTGTGGTATTAACCTAGACGACCACTCAATTTACATATGTATGCAAAGATGTGCTTGCAAAGCTTGCTGAAGACCATACTTGAAAGTGGAAGCATTATATACAGTCAGAACTAACACCTTCTGCAACTGTGGCAGCCAATACTTGATTTTTACAGAAGATATATATATATATCCTCCGAAAACAGGGACACCTTCAATTCATCTATACCTAGTTTTAGACCTTTGATGTCCACCGATTCGTTTATGTATTACGCAAGGGGCTTTCTGAAGAATGCACCAAAAGCAAAGGGTACGTTGGCCATCCCTACCAAGTTTCATGCTAACTGTGGACTATTGGGAAATTCCTGCTCTTTTTGCAAATACTAGACAGAGCTGAAGGAGCATGCCATGATTATTTTGTGGGTCAATGTGCCACATTTCATCCTCCTTTCCCACTTGTGTGTTTTTCTCCATATTGCCATGAGTCAAAGTCTGATGAGGAAAAATAAATGCAGACGGACAAGCCGCTCAAATTAAGCAAAAAGCTCTACTGAATGCTTTTTCCGTATCCAAAATTAACAGCGTTGTATTTTACTTCCGTTTGTTTGTTAGATCTATCAAATTTAGTACTTTTCCCTGTATTATTCCTCATTTGACGTTAGACTATAAAACCCGATTGATCAGGGTCAGGACCGAACTAGCCATAGCAGGCACTGAGTGTTTTACCAGTAGGCCGGAAGGGTGGGAGACGGTTTTTGAGCTGTGGGAGCTGGTTTTGTTACTGGGGGCCAGTTTTGCAGAAGTGCTTCAGTATCGGCCGCCCTCTGTAACAAAAGCGGCAGCAGTGCTAAATCGGCCGGCAGCAGTGCTTCTCACTATTCGTCTTGCACAGTTTCTTATGCCTGCTTGCTTCAGCTATACATGTCCCTCAAGACTGCCTTATGTAAGTACTATACTATAGGCACATCGCATTCCCTTGTGCCGATAAAAAAAGGTACTCTTTGATCTGGATTTTCTTTGCATGTTTACAGACTAGGGGGCATATTATAAAGGGGGGCTATAGGAAATTATCGCCGCTTTAGCGGCAGTTTTCGGCCGCTAAGCGGCGATAATTCTATCGCCCTATTAGCAAGCTGTCGCTAACAGCAGTTAGCGACAGCTTGTAGGCGCTAGCGCGCGGTTTGGGGCCCACTTTGCATGTCAGCGATATTTATAGCTAATGACATGCAAAGTGGGCGTAACCTGTTGGCGACTGAAAGCAGTCGCTAACATCGCTATCACCTATTACCAACACAGGCGTAGCGATGGAAATATTCGCGCTAAGCGCAAATATCTCCAAAAACGAACATCTGCTCAGACCAGTTCTTAGCCATTATATCCAATGGGAGGTGGATATAATGGCTAAGACCCTGTTAGCGATAACGCGTGAATATCGCTGTATTCTCAGTGATATTCACAGATTTTGCCGCTATCGCCGGGAATTTTATCACTTTTGAGATAAACGTTGCTAATAGCACGTTATCTCAGCGATAAAATCCGGTGATGCGCGGCAATGAAAAAATTGCTGACAAGCCTAATTAGCGATAAATATTGCTATTTGTTGATAATATGCCTCTATGTCTTTAAGAAGGGGATCATTCAGACAGCAGGTGGGATCCTGAACCTGTAATCCCAGCCTCCATGGTAAAATTCATATTACTGGTGCAGGCTTCATGACTCCATGTCCGATCCTCAGGTGGAGGTTGCCCAGGGTGTGGTCTATAATTATCATGTCTATATAGGTCTTGTGCACTAGTGAACAGTGTGCAAACTCCAGCTTTCCAGAGTGCAGGTGCTGCAGAGAAATCCAAAATTCCTAACTTTGTATGCTGTCGTCCTCTGATCGTATAGCTGCTCTCAGTCCAAACTTGACTTTGTTACAATTAGGTACTAAGGGCCATATGTATAAAAAAAGAGTTTTGCGATTCTCAAATTGCGATTTTAGCGAATCACAATTAGAGAATTGCAAAATGCAACGTATGTAGGATTTGCTAAAAATTTTGCAAATCCTATATGGGCCATATGTATCAAGCCTTTTTCTCGTTTGCAAACTGGCAGATTCTCAGAATCGGCCAGTTTGCGAATTGGAAAAAGCCTTTTGGGATGTATCATCCCAAAAGGCCATCACAAAATAGAGAATTGCAAAATTTGCGATTCTCTATTTTGCGAATGCAATTAAGGAACTACAAATTGAGATTCCTTAAATGCAATTCAGGAAGCACCAAAAATTTCCTCTTTGGCCTTAAGGAATTGCAAATTACCACCAACTTCAAGTTGGTGGCAATTGGCAATTTTCTTTAAATAAGCACTTTTTGGATTTTTTAAAAGTCATTTGCAATTCCTTAAGGCCAAAAAGCTAATTTCTGGTGCTTCCAGAATTGAATTTAAGGAATCGCAATTTGCAATTCCTTAATTATCTTGGCACGCTGTACTTTGACTTCAGAATGTCCTGCTTTCAATCAAGAAGGATCTGTTGCTTTTCTCTCACTCTCTTGTCACTCATCTCTGTCTCGCTTGCCTGCTGGGGTGACTAACAGCCCGTGCTTACTTATCCTGTGCCCCTCCCCATCATTTAGCCTCTTGAGTGCCACCTGCATTTTGTATTTGTCCTCATCCAAAACACAGTTGTCTATCCAAATAAGCCGACCTTGCAGTTGTCACTCACCTATGGTCTGGTCCGGCTGCATTTTTTACCACTACTCTGTGTGTGGCAACTCCACTGCATCCCCTACTGCACCTCTCCAGCACACGCCTGCCTCTACCTGAGGCTGGGCCACGTCTCTGATCTCCGCCTGCCATTGTTGCTGGCCTCCAGTGTAGGTCTACTTCAGATGATCACTGGCTGTATTTTGCAAGGTTATCTCTCAATCATCGTCACCCCGTCCATGTACCCTTGGGATGCTGCCTCTATAGTGGGATATTGGGTACCGGAGGACCTCACTGCTTGCAGTTTACCATCTGCTCAGGCAACATTTCAATGCCCACAGTCCTGCTCAGGGCAAATCTGCTCTGATGTCCCACTGTGGTCCGTGGCTGATCTTTGGTCAGATCCTCCAGGTCGCCTCAGGTGTGTGAATGTCACATTTTCATGCTTTGTTTGCTGCAGAGCAAAGAATGTGGAGCACTTGCAGTCCACAGGTTATTGCTAGGTGGATCTTTAGCTGGGGCAGAGGGGCGGACCCACGTTTTACTCATCTGCATTCATGGCCACACTCCCAAATCTCACATTTTAGAGACAAGATGAGAAGTAAGCATCACGAATGATGGCTGGAAATATATGGAGCCATTCCCACTTAACCTGGCAACAGATATTGTTCTGCGTAAAGTACAGGAGTGATGGAATTACACATTATACCAACCCCAGACCATAGGTCTTTGGTACTAACATGGTATTGATACAGTTTAATTCTAACACATATCTTAAGTACAAACCTAAAATAAAACACAGTGTGCGATGATCATGCTAAGGTCCGTTTTATCAAACAAGGGGAAACAAAGACTTGAGCTCTACCATGCAAAACGAAGGTAGGGTGTACCAGTCTAGGGGGACTGATTAGTGGTTACAACTGCTGCTGAGGGTGGTATCCCCTAAAAGAAAGAATGGTCCTTATTGGTCAAACAGCCACCACAAAGTCTCTGCCTGACTAGGAGTATATTTCCTCAGACCTTACTTCACACAGCTTGGATTAGGATAAAGGATAGAATGTGTGTATGTTTACTACATGAAAGCAGCAATGACACTAGCTGCCACTGACTCACCCTGTACCACTACTGAGTTGTTGCAAAAGGATGAACCTGCATTGGTAAAAAATGGAATTTTGAAAAAAAAACTTTGACATTGCAGCTCCTTCAGAAAAGAAAATGAAAACGTGATGTTGAACGAAAATGAAAATGTGGCAAACTCTGGGGAAGTACATGCTTTTTACGCAGTACACCTTAAATTCTATCACTGTGAAAACTTCTGAGGCAAGTCACTTACTAGAACACCAGTTACACTTTAATTGGTTTGGGCAAGTAAACTGCTATGCAAATTGACCAAGCATTTGAAAGGGAGTACATTATTTGTGCAAATTATTAACCTCCTCCCAGTGAACTAAACAGAGCAAGCCTCGCCCGAAAGCAGAAGCCGCAAAGTGAAGAGAGAAGCCCAACTCGGAGATCAGGGAAGGATTACAAGCTTTGACATATTTCCATGTACTGCCATGAACACTGGTTGGAAATGTCCCACCTACCTAAACTTCTAGCTAGCGTCTGTAGGATTCCTACATACAATTATTTTTTTTCTAGTGCTTCATACTTTGCTTCTGCCGTTTCTGAGCACAGTAAATAACAGGTGCCGCTGTTCCCTAATTTCTGACATCTCTTGGTTTAACTGTTAGACTCCTGTTCTTCCTTCACACACAGCCTCAAAGACAAAGGATCACACCTCGTCCTCAAAACTGTATGAAAATACTATAAGATCAAAAGAACGACTGTGTGGAGGAAGAAAGAAATATCTATGCTTGCATGAGATGCACATTTCAAACTTCCAAATCTGCAAAATAAAGACTAGAACAAAAACACATGTAAAATATCTGTTGTGTGCGTGTACTTCACAGATATTAGGGAGTTTACAGTCTGTGCTTGTGCGCTGATCATAAACAGAAACCTCTAGAAGAGACAAGGACACCGAAATCACCAGCTCCGAAAATGTTCCCCAAAAACCCCCACAGACACAGTTAATCATTGATATATACATATGTATGTTCTGCGCGTCACTCACACAGACAGTCCTGCCAAGCGTCACGCAACAGGTGTGAAGCTCACGCATTTCAGTGCGGTGATCCTCACCGGACTGAAATGCAATGTCACGCATTTTGCCACCTGCTGCCAGGCGAGCCACCAGCGGCGCCTGTCACCGTGCCCGTGGCTCTCTCTGCTGCTCCGAGGGAAGTGCGCCTGCTTCCGTCGTGTCCCACAGTTAACAAGACTACTGCTGCAGCTCTCAGCTCTGAGAGCGCTACAAATGTATCGACTAGAGCGCCGTCACGTCCGGTCCAGAACAGGAAGTTAGTAAAGCGGCGGGGGAATCTGAGAGTGCAGGCTGCCTGCTGCTCACAGCCTCTCTCATGCCATGATGGCAGGCCACCCGCCGCAGGGGGTCCGGCCGCAGCATGAATCGATTGAGGCGCGGGCCGCCCGGCCGCCTGCACCCCGCAAACCAGGCTGCAGCAGCAAAGCCTGTAGAGGTTGTGATCTGGATTGGCCAGCGGTTCAAAAAGGGTGAGATCGGCTGCCCCGGCGGGTGAGTGAGGTCTGCTGCCCACGGCGAGAGAGAGAGAGCGAGAGAGGTCTGCAGCGCTGGATGCGGCACATCTGCAGCGCTGGATGGGTTACATCTGCAGCCGCGGATCGGTGATAGCCGCATCTCTATAGAAGTGAGACCCGCAGCCCTGGAGGGATGAGACCCGCAGCGCTGCACCAGTGAGATTGGTAAACCCGGGCCAGTGAGATCTGCAAGCCTGGACAAGGGAGATCTGATCGCAGGACCATGGAGGATGTGAGTACTGGGGCTGGCGTGTCTATTTCCTGCCCGGCCCTTTGAATACTTTTGAGAGTTGGGTTGAGGCAGGAAGAGATGTTATGGTAGTAAATGAACGTCCAGCAGAGAGGGCCTGCAGTGTGCTGACCCTGCACCCCTTTACCATACCTTGGGCCTCCAGTGTGCGGACCCTGAGGCCCTCCCCCACTGAGGGACCCGCGGTGTGCTGCCCTGGCTGAATCCCTCTCTATGGCAGTCTACACGCCTGCTCCCCTCCGCTCCTGACAGGGGAGCTCCGTTCAGTGGCTTTGCACCACAGCACAGGGCCAGCGCTATCCACCCGCCACAAGGACAGCTCTGGTGTGAGAGGTTGACCTTTCAGTAATGCAGCAAGTGCAGTAGCACCTGGAACTTTTTGTGAGGAGCCATTAAACCCCAATGATGCTTGTTTTACCTTACTAACCAGCCAGGTGTGCTGACTATACCAGGCCGCCTCCCCCACCATAGCATCATGTCCAGCTCAAGTGTAGAGGCGCAAGGATCAGTGTACGGGCTCAGCTCACCGTGCTGGCTCTCCCCACTCTCGATCTTAGAGGTACCCCAGGGTACTTACTGACACTATTTACCCCCACATGAAAGATACCCCCACGGGGGGCATGGCTTAGCACGCAATGGAGACGGACGCACCCGGGTAGAGCTCCAGCTTAAACTCCCCTACCCCGGGTCCTTTCTCCGTCAATAGTTCTCCTTTTGGCCCGAAACTGCTGGCGGACCCACTCGCACCCATTCTCCACCTGCTGTCCAAATTTGGTGGACATCGGTGTCAAGGCCCCGCTCCGAGGACACTGGCGGTGCTGACGCCGGCCTACCCGCGACCTGACTGGGAGGCCTCACTGGGTGAGACCGAGGCTTTTGGCGGACTGCTGGGCCCTGGCGCGCGGCCTACAGGAGCTGATGCAAGCCTACGAGGACGACTGAGCGACGGCCCCTGCCGATACCGGGCTCCATTCCACGCCCTACCCCGCCCGCAGCAGTAACGCCTGCGACCCCCGAGGACACGAACGGGGGCGGCGGGGAGCTGCAGCTGGCAGCGGCCCTGCCCAGCAGTGCACCTTGGAAACTCCGCAAAAGCAGAGGTGAGCGGGAGTCTGGGGCCGGGGGTGCGGAGCCGGGGAGAGGACGACATCCCTAGCCGCCCCCGCCGCGCGCTGCCCCCACCGCACACATTCGAGATGTGGGACCCTCGTTAAAAGGCGCAACAACCGAGGGACACCCGAGGCCAACCCCATAACTTCCCCGCCCCCCCTGGACCTGGGAACCCCCCCCCTCTGCGAACAGTACCTACTAGGGGGTCACGGACTACAGTAGGCGACGCCTGACCACGGGCGGGGACGCCAGGGGGACGCAGAGATCGCTGGGGGCGCCCGCGCACTCCCCCCCCCCACACTGGCATCAAAACCGAAAAAGCAAAACGAGCGCGAACTCCGCGGGGCGCAGGGGACAGAATGAGAAGCACTTTCGCCCCTCCTAAGGGGAACTGCCGACCCACTCCCGCCACTCGCTGCAAAGCTGAACCTGCACGCCTGGGCACCACTTGTCTCCCGGACTTGACAGACGCGAGCCAGGTGCCCTTGCGGAGCTACGGACGGACCCCGCGACCCGATTGCACAACATTCGCCTCCTGAGGCCCGGGGCAACTGCCACTACAAGAGACGGCACCTGCTACATACCACCCGGAGATCCACGACCGGAACCCTTCGATAACTACACGAAATGCCCTGCCTGGCCCATGTCTGGAGGGGTGATGACAAGCACTGGATCAGGAACTGCGTCGTCGAAGGGGAAGCAAACGAAAATGGCGCCCAAGATGGGCGTCGAAACTAGACAGTGTGCTGGCGGCCATGGAAAGGATGGCAGAATCCCTCCAACAGACGCGCACTTCCCTAGAGACCAGGATCGATGGAGTGGCCATTGACCTGACCCACCTCAGAGGTGACCACAAAAAACTCCAAGAACGCACCACGACGCTGGAGAGTGCGGTGTCAGCCATTGAACCGAAAATATCCCAGGCGGATAAACACATTCAAGATCTCCTAAACAGGATGGAGTTCCTGGAAGACCGCGCTGAGGACGCGGAAGGACGGGCGCGAAGAAACAATATACGCTTAGTGGGCATTCAGGAGAAATGGGAAGGGACGGACCCTGCTCGTCGCGTGGAGGAATGGCTACGCGACCTGCTACCGGAAGACACGCTCTCACCCCATTTCGTGGTGGAACGAGCCCACGGCGTGCCCACAAGACCACTGCCACCTGGCTCGAACCCCAGACCATTCCTCCTCCGAGTACTCAACTACAGGGACTGCGATGCGATACTACACGAGTCCAGGAAGCTGGGGGAAGTCAACATAGACAATGCTACCGTAATGTTCTTTCCTGACTACACCGTGCAAGTGCAAATGCAGAGACACTCATTCCTAGCAGTGAAGAGGCGCCTACGCCAAGCGGATCTCAAGTACTCGCAGCTCTTCTCAGCTAAACTTAGAGTGGTCGCGCAAGATAAGACGCACTTCTTCACAAGCCCGGAGGAAGCGGAGCCCTGGTTGGATGAAGGGATGCCAGACACACCTAGGAAAGCACGAGGAACCGCTACCACGGAACGGACTCGGGGACCGAGACGCCGCCGCCGCAGAACACCCTCATCTCCGCAGAATCGAGAAGCGGCAACACACTCTCTGACTATGGACCAAATTCTACAGGATCAACGGGATGCCCTACGCAAGGTGGTGGAAATCAGCAGCTCTCCCTCCCAATCGGCAAGCCCGAACGCCAGCCCGACCGCATCCCTTACGGACAATGAGGCGGTATACGGCTTACCGGGGACCAAAAATCACCACGCATCCGGAGTGCAGCGCGGACACAGCTGGGCACCCGCCTAGCTGCCCGCCCCTTCACAGGTAACCTGTGCGCCTCTCCACAGGCACAGACTACCCTGCCTGGGGGATCAGGAACGAGTCAGACACTGAGTAAACTTTTGCTTCTTACACTCGGCCCGACCACTCACTGGCGGGGACTAAGGGTCAAGTCTGCAGCGTAGCATGTACTTGCCGCCGCTGCACTAGCTGCTCGAGGAGAGGGACCCCCCTGGGGGCTGCGCCCCCACCATTGACACTCGCGACAGCCACTGACACTATGCCGGGCAGCGGGGCCTGGGAACCCGCCAGACAACATGGCCTCTTTACCCACCCGGGAGGGATGCTACACTCCCCTTGAACTACACTGTAACTACTACTCTCACACGAACAAGTCACACGTTACCCCCTAGAACTGTATAGTTTACGAGCTCATTAGAGCGTTTGGACGGCGACATGTTGTGCAGCCGACCTTTTGGTATTTTAAAATTTGTTGCCATGTTGAGGCTACATGTTTTCCCTCTCCTCCTTACCCCTCTGTACCACTGGAGATCATTTCACACTGTGTTTAAGACTGGCAACATCTTCGAGTTGAGGATGGGACACTAGACTTGGTGGGGAACTACAAACGGGCCTTTGAAATGCGGGGAGGATGGGAGATATTGCATAAATGGCAGGTATGGCTGAAATACGAATATGTACTTGGAATGTCAGGGGAATGCACCCACCGGCCAGACGCTACCAGATCTATTCATACCTGAAAAGGCACAAAATTAACATAGCACTACTCCAAGAATCACACCTGAACAAGTCAGAGGTACACGCACTACGCCGCAGGTGGCGTGGCCACCTTTATGCCACAGACTACTCTTCATTTGCTCGCGGCGCACTTATATGGGTTCGCCCTAGAACCCCCTGGACAGCTACTGATACCAACATAGACCAAGAGGGCAGATTTGTTGCCGTACATGGCAGACTAGATGGTCAACAGGTGGTTCTGGTGTCCCTATACTCACCTAATATAGACCAGGGGGCCTTCCTGATGCGCCTCTCCACCACAATGGCGACCTGGCACACGGCTCCATGGATACTGGGCGGGGACTACAATTGCACACTTGACACAACAGTGGACCGCTCCTCCCCGCCCACACTCAACGCGCCCACGCGGGACGCCACAAAAGCACTACTCGAGTGGGCTGCGCAGTGGGACCTCCACGATGTCTGGAGATTGCGCAACCCTGGAGCGCGGGTCTACTCCTATTACTCTGGCGCCCATGATCTACATGTCCGCCTTGACAGATTCATGGCATCCACCGAACTCCTGCCTCTAGTAACAGACGTGCGATACATGGGCCACACGTACTCGGATCATAACCCACACTTTCTATCTATATCCTGGGAACGCCCGCGCCCCCCTGTACCCACCTGGTGACTACAGCCCACGCTGCTGCTTGATGCGACCTTTCGCGACTCACTCCTTACACGCACTACCCAGTACTTCGAGGAAAACACAGACACGGCGTCCTCCCCCCAGATAGAATGGGACGCCTTCAAGATAGTGATCCGAGGCCATTGCTTGAGAACACAGGGGCACATACGACACCAATTGGAGGGCGACCTAACTAGATTAGAATCTGACTTGCTTGACAGAGAGGAGGAGGCTATTGGGAGCGATGTTGGCTCGTTACAGGGGGCGCAAGCAGAACACGCGCGACTACTGGAACGACTACGCAGCGCACTCGGCGAGAACACATCACCTGAGTGACAGACCTGGCCAACCACTGGCCTGGCTGATATCACAGGAGACTCGCTCGACCCCAGTAATGGCTATACATGTGGAAGGAAGAGGCTCACTATACACTCAGCGCCACATACACGAAGCGTTTACCACCCACTATGAAACACTTTATCGCTCCCGGCTGCCAAGCCCCTGCCCTGACATTGCCGACTACCTTTCCCCTCTACAGATGCCACACCTCACACCTGCCCAGCAGGACGAATTGGGCGCCGCGCTCGATCCAGACGAGATTCGAGAGGCTATCTTTAATTTGTCCAACGGCAAATCCCTGGGACCGGACGGGCTCCCAGCCGAATTCTACAAAGCTAATTCTGATGTCCTCATCCCGGAACTCCTGAAAATGTACACCGCAGCTGCAGAAGATGCAGCCTTACCCCCAAAGTTAAACGAAGCCACTCTGATCTCTATCCTCAAACCTGACAAAGACAGCACACGGATGGGCTCTTACCGTCCCCTAGCGCTACTAAACACGGACTACAAAATATTGGCCTCCGCCTTAGCTCGCAGACTGGCCCCTCACATACCCCGACTGGTACACCAAGACCAGAATGGTTTTGTCCTGACGCGACACACCTCCCACAATATCCGCCGCCTCTTCCGGATACAGAAGTATGCCGTCCAGCAGTGGCCCAGAGCGGGATGCCTGATATTAGATCTGGAAAAGGCCTTTGACTCGGTTGAGTGGCCATACCGGAGGGCGGTTACTGAGAAGTGCCAGCTGGGGGATGACTACACGGCTATGGTGGGCCCCCTGTATGACAAACCAACAGTTCAGGTCCGCACAGGCACACTGCTCTCGGACGTCATCCGAGTGCGAAGAGGCACCAGACAAGGCTGCCCCTTATCGCCCAAGCCCATACTGTTTTCACTGGCTATGGAACCCCTAGTCACAACTCTCAGGAATCAAGGACCTGAATGGGGGATACCACTGGAGGATGGCCTACACGCAGTGTCACTCTATGCAGACGACTTGCTGCTGTACGTTAGAGACATAACTGATATCCCTGCCTCCCTAACTAACGTCTTCCGGACATTTGAGGAGATGTCGGGTCTGCGAGTCAACTGGGCTAAATCGGGGGCCTATCCATTCAGCCCGGACACACCTAGTGCGACATCTGCCTGTGCGGAGGGAGATTGCAATGGTACCCTACCACCTTCCGGTATCTAGGGATACAAATTTATCGGGACCCATTAGATGTCCTGGAAGGGAATCTCCTGCGGACGATTGCCTCCATTAGGGCACAAATCAGCTTCTGTAATACCTTACCCCTCAATGTTCCTAGCCGGATAGCACTGACCAAAATGATTGTGCTGCCTAAGTTGCTATACTATTTCGCCAATATTCCCACATATGTGCCCAACAGAATATTTCGAGACCTGGAGGTCCTGATGCGCAGCCTCATCTGGAATGCGGGCCGCCCCCGAGTGGCACTGACCAAGCTGTATATGCCCACTGACTCGGGAGGCCTGGCGGTCCCCAACATGGAGCTGTACTACCTCTCGGCACAACTGCAATGGGTAACGGGGTGGCTGTGCGGCAACCATCTGGAGGACACTACCTCGGACACCGCTGCCTGGACGCAAACCCAAATCTGCACGTTGTTCTACCCGCTAACCAAGACCCCCTGCCCCTCCCAATTACACCTCGCAGTAGCACGCAAGTGCTTCCTGAGATGTCTGCGACTCACCCGGGCAACAACACCATATGCCCCGATATTGCCCCTGCTGGGCACTCCCGGCCCGACAGGCGTGCTGACTGAGACACGCCTGACCGCCTGGACACAGGCAGGTGTGGACACGCTCAGTGATCTGTATATAGATGGAGAGCTGCTCCCCTTTGCGACTCTAGCGGCTGACACAGACCTCCCAGCTGGCCAGTTCCTGCTACTTGCGTCCCTCTTGCGCACGCTCACCGCCTCCTGGGGCGACATGACAGTGGAACCACCGATGCACACCTTTATGCAATATTTGCATGTTATGGGCAATGACTCACACATCCACTGGCTGGCGCAAGCCCTACAGGCACACTCGCAACCGTCAACGATGCCACTGCGGGAAAAATGGGCGGCGGACAGGGGACGGGACTGGACTGAAAAGGAATGGGAGATCTTAGCCGGACCAACAAACATTCCACGCAACCCCCGCTTTAAAATCATTCAATTCTACATTTTACACCGAGCCTATCTCACGCCCGACAAAATCAACAGATACTTTGCAATCACGACCGCTGCTTGTCAACGCTGCTCCCTACATGGGGCGGACCTCTTGCACATGCTATGGCATTGCCCAGACATACGAACATACTGGGACAACGTTACAGTACTACTCACACACAATGCTGACGACCAGATGCCCTACACATGGGAGGCGTGCATCCTGGGATTATACAAACGTACGAAACTTAACAAAGTACAGGCGCGTTTCTGGGATATGGGTCTCATAATGGCGAAACGCCTACCCACTAAACACTGGAAAGCCACAGCCCCCCCACACATTCGACACTGGTACACTTCCTTTACCAATTGGGCGCGAGTGGAAAGCACGGTCCTTCTCCGGGAGGAAACCGCAGAACTTCGTAAATTCCCCATCGCTCAGCTCTGGGACGACCTCCTCAAGACATTCCAGCGCACCTGTCAAGAGCAAGGGATAACTTGAAGCAACAAACCCCGTTGCCACTACGGAGCCAACCAGCGACCATAGCGACCATGTCTTTATATCCCCTTCCCCCCTTGTGCCCATTGCTTCCCTAGGTCCTGAGCCTTAAGCCCCATCCTAGCGGATACTGAAAGCCATGCCTCTCGGCCATGCACCTGATGCCTGCCCCACGCAGCGCAGCTGCCAGCACCCCCGCCTCGGCCTGCCTAGGCACATACTAACTGCCCTTTCCTCCCCTCAAATTTTTTTTTCTAGAAATACGGTACACTCTGCTACACCTCGCCTTGCACCAGCTGACCCTCTAAAGGAACGCATACTGATCTCCTTCCCCCCCTCCCCCCCGACCTCACCTACCTTCCCACTTACAGAGGTTTTTCTTTCCCATCGTTACATAGACATAGGGGACAGTTAGCTCACTGGTCATATTTCCCGACCAGATCCCCTCTTTTCTTGCAGACGAAGATGACCGATGCATCATACAGCTAGCAAGGAATGACCCCCTCACGGAACACATGACGCTTGCAGATAGCTGAGCTGCGACTGCACCCAAGGACTGCAGTAAGATGCGGGCATGCACCGACACCCCACCCACATTAACCTACGATCAGGATATGCTGTACACCTGCCGTCACCCCCCGCCTTTTACTTTGTGACCTCCTACTTACAACACTGGAGAGACGCATACACACCATACTACCGGACATCCTGGTCTCCATACACAATGGCTGCAAGCAAGCCGCGCCGAGCTTCACCGCTTGCTCCTATGCCTCAGTGAGCTATATCACTACACACCTTACCACACCTGCGTCGGCATTATACACAATCGTCTGAATCACCGCCTATTGACAGCTCTCCCACTATTGTTTAATCACGACGGGTTCCCAGATCCTCAGTGGGGACTTGCGCGCTGAGCACAACAGCACTAATGCTTGACTGAAATCTGCAATGTTTATGTTAATAATAAAAGATAAAAACGCAGACCTATCATTCATGTAACTGACCACCAGAATGTTGTATATACATGTCTTTAGATATCGCCGCCGGACCCCCGGGCTACCGGCTAAATGGCTGTGTCATACAATTATGGATTCACTTGACTGTATACGGCCTGACCGGCCCCTACGTGCCACGAAAATGTACGCTGTATGACAACAATATTGCACACAATAAAGGTCTTCCAAAAAACCCCCAAAAAATGAAAGACACCCCCACGGTCCTGACCCTACTCACCCGCACTGGCCCTCCTCACTCTCTACCTCAGAAGTCTCTCCAGGTTCCTTGCCTTAGCCACCCTCCACATCAGAGCTAACCCAGGGGTACTGGCCCTACTCACCCTCCACATCAGAAGTACCCAAGGGGTGCTGGCCCTACTCACCCTCCACATCAGAGGTACCCCATGAGGTACTGACCCTACTCACCCTGCATATCAGAGGTACCCCATGGGGTACTGGCCTGCTCACCCTGCATATCAGAGGAGCCCTTCCTCACCCTGCACCGCAAGAGCACTCTCAATGCACCTACCTCCTCACTCTCCATCTCAGAAGTACCTCCAGGGCACTGACGAGGTGCAAGTCTTAAAATAACAAACAACCACAAAAAATTTAAAAAAAAGCTCCTGACTTTGTGTGCATAGAGAGCCTTGATTTAATATGTTACAAAGGAGCTTACTGATATTTGTCTGATTCTAAGTATATTTACTTAGTCATGAGTATAAATGAAAGTCGTTTAACCATTATTTCTTAAGCTTTGCCGCAGTTAACGTAGGTTCTAGTTTGCTCAAATGGGTGTCATATCTGATATTTATAAGTTTCCCTCGTTTTCATTGCTTGGTTTTGATGGCAAGAAAGTGTCACTCATAGTCATTAAAATGTCATTCATAATTACTCTTAAATTATGAAAATGTCACACATAGAAATCTGAAACCTTGTCAGCTATGCACAGATAAATGCTCACACACAGCTAAAACGATTCATAAACTCAGAAAAGCTATTGTACTCACGTTCATAGTTGTTTCAGTGTTAAACCAGTTTGCCATATATGGCGTACTTCACGTACAAACATTCAATTCATTCTCCTACAGTCAGTCTCCTTTCCTTGAAAACGTCACCGAAAATGATGAAACGAACAGGCTGGCTGTGTGCGTGTGACGTAAGAGGATCACACACACACAAAAAAACCACACACAGCAGAACAAATGCATTTTTATGCCAGTATTAAGGGGCGGGTCAAATGACCAACCACCAAATGAAATGCCGCGCTAATTCCTATTTCACATTTATACAACACCCTGCGAGCACACCAAAATAATCATGGATCACACAAATATACAGATTGCCACTCGGGTACGTTCACAATCCACTATATGTTGATGATTGACACACTCAGCGATGTAAGAGATCACACATTATTGTTACAAGTGACGCCAATAAACGTAGTCTCGCGGGCACGCGCACGCATGCACGCACAGTCGCACACACACTTGGCGGAAGTGAGTCATCCCACTGCTGGAGATGAAACAGTCAATAAAACAACTGATCCCGTTTGATGTGTGCAAAGTGAGAGGAGGCAGGTTTGCTTAGTTCAAGTGCTGTTCCAGTCCCTGCAGTGACAACTGGCAGCGCGCTTTCATCATCCTTATCAAATATTTGCAAAGGTCAAAAGGAGACGTAAACTGGAAGCCCCCCAGTGGGGTTATCAGTTGTCTGATATTCTGAGCTCTCCATCTTCTGATCCAAATCCAGGGGAGTCCGTCAGTTCTTGGCTCCCTTGAGTAGGAGGTTAAAGTGTGGCGTAAATAAAACAAATGTCAAGGAGTCCACACAATGGAAGTGATATCGAACAGGAGACCAAAGCTGGGCAGGGGCTCATGAAATCCCCATCATCAATCAGCACGGTGACATCAACTTTGTTGTCCAACCTTTCAAAGCATCAGCGAAAAATGTTCTAGTAGTGAGTAAACCGTGCGCCTAACCTAAGCACAGAGGTCACCAAGGACAGGCAAGTACTTTTCCAACAAAAGCAGACTTGGAGAGAAATTGAACAAAACATGCAAGTAAAATGAACAGAGTTAGAAATAAGTGGTGAAAATACCTCTGATCATATGTGACCAGCATTCACTTTCAAAGACTTACATCTGCTGAAATATGGGACATTGCCTATATAGGCGACCTGCAGCAGCTAATGTCCCCAAAACTTAATTGTGGCCATCCACAGAATTCAAAATGAAAGACATATTGAAGGTAATTCCATGTTCAAGGAAATTGGGCCTTAGCGATAATGAGTGTGTCCTTCCCGTGGTTATCAAACCCCTATATTCATACGCCCCAGAATTCTGCGCCTCAATTATTGCCAGCCTAACCTCGCCCTCGCCCGTTGGTACCCTGAAGCCCAGATGACTCGTCTCATATGAAAAGAAGACCTTAATGCAACTGTATGAGGGACATTTCTTGGAAGGTGTATGGTATGTTCATTTTACTTTGGAACTAAGGGTCATTTAGGAGGTAGAGAAAGACTTTATCATCCCTCTGTTTGAGTTACTATGTTTGTCCCGGTGCTAACCACGGAGCAAGTGGGATGAAAGCCAAATAAATACACTCCTGCATGAACAGAGCCTGAACTTACCCTTAATTACAGTGCACACACACATATATATATGGTTGAGATAGAGTCCTGTGGTCTTATTTCTGCCGTAGTAGGCAGTACTTTCCCGGACTTTCCATAAGGAACTTTTAGAAAGTTCTAAAGAACTCAATAATTTACACAGAAAAATAGCGCAGGCCTTTTTAGCATGCGTTTTTCAAGCATTGATCACACATGTTCATAGTAAACATTCCAGAGGTGTACATGGGCTTTTTACGCCCAAGGCCACTAAACCAGGTACTGTTGAACAAATCATCTGTGTTTTTTTTTAATGTAGGTGGATTTAGGGTTGCTAGTGCTTTTGGTGTAGGAGTCTGAAGTGTCTGGAGTCCCCATACTGTAGCCAAATCATTATTTTATAATTGAGCAATTCCAAATGGCAATAACTTACCAAGTCCAAAGAGTTTTGTGGCGTTGAAGCTTTCAGTACCTGCCAGCAGGCTCACTTCTGTAGCAGCAGTTCTAAAGGTGTCTTCAATCCCTAGGATACAAATTGTAAAGCATATTGAGATTATAATAAAGGAGGACAAGAAACTGATGACGACATAGAAAATCAATAGAAAAAAATTAGAAAAAAATATGTTTCCAAAAGTTTTCTTCCACTGTCCTGTTTCATATTCAACTCAGTGATGGCAACGAGGAAAGTGGCGGAACCTACCTTGCCTTTTGTTCTACGTTTTTCCTCTAGTGAATCTGACAAACTGTGAATACACTTCAAATGCTCCACATTATTTGCTTAACTGTTTGCTGTAAAACTCCATACTGATTGTGGGACATTTTGTGACTACTGTACTAAAATCGGTGCCTGAGTCTCTGACTAGATCTGTGAGTCAGTGAGAGAGAGAGTTAGAGTTGTTCTGTGAGTGGGTACACGAGTGCTGAGTGGGTTCTGCTTGTGCTATTTTCTGCTCACCTTTATTTTTCCTCTCTGCATGTTTCGGACATTTATTTAGCCTCTTTCTGCTTGTTTCTGATATCTACTTTTCCTCTTTCTGCTCATTTATGAGATTTTGCCTTTTTCTGACCTTTATCTTGCCTCTTTGTGCTCTTTGCTGACCTTTATTCTACCTCTTGCTGCTTGTTTCTGAACTCTAGTCTGCCTCTTTCTGCTCATTTCTCACCTTTAGTTTGCCTCTTTCTGCTAGTTTCTGAACTTTATTCTGCCTCTTTCTGCTCATTTCTTACTTTTATCTTGCCTTTCTGCTAGTTTCTGACCTTTATTCTGCCTCTTTCTTCTCATCATCATCATCTTTATCCGATCATGTTAAGAATGACCATAAAAGCACATATAAATAGATCAATAAAAAGATATTACAAAATATTATCCTTTAAAATTACAAATATTTCTTCACAGTCCTGGAATAAGATGAAAATGCGTAAAAAAGACATTTCATATCACAGGCCTAGTTAAATTTTGATTATTGATCATACTCAGTTGGACAAATGTTATCCCCTTCCTTTTCCTCATGCAAGCCCATAAGAATGTTGCCACAGAGTAGCAAACCACAGGGTCGGACAATGTTTTTAGAAAAAATAGTGCTACCCGACAATGCTTAAAGCCCATTTTTTTAAAAACTGGTTTCAGATAGGCGTTCCTTTCGCTCTCATAGAGCCTGCAGAATAAAATCAAGTGCAGTTCAGTTAGGAAGTGTGATAATATCTTACTACTCATCAAGGGTTAAAGGGAGGTTCCAAATGCTTGGGCCCACCCTTTGTGCCAGGTTTGCGGTACTTTTGTAACGTAAACCCAGGGTAAAGTGTTGTGATGGTATTTACTTATTTACTTTCCGCCCAAAATTAGGATTTGCATTGAAAAATTGGACAAATTAACACCAAGTAGAGCTATCTGCTTATACTTTGCATCATGGGGTCACTCCAGGGGTGGTACATGGGTGTTCCTCTAAACCCACGGGTGGTTGCAAACACAAATTCCTATCTACTAACATTAGTAAGCAGGGATTGGCGCCAAAAAAATATGCCTCCAGGATGAACGCATAACTGTGGAGCAAGTTTTAAAACTCTCCTAATTTTTCCCAACATTGCTTAAGTGCTGCCCTGTGCAGCATGATGGTGCAAGGGTGTGTGCTTTGGCACATGGTTTTCTTAAGAGAACCTGTGTAGGTAGAGAGGAAAACATAGTCACATTTAACCCGTTTACCGCGGCGGAATGTCCGCCGCGGTGCGGGCTTTCCACGCAGTGTGCGGGGCTGCGCCGGCCAATGGTCGTGCGCAGCACCCCAGAGGTAGTGCACGCAACGGGTTAAAATATGTGGTGCTGTTCAACTTCGGTTGCTGCGCTGCATTGCATGAACAGTTAGTAAATGTGCTTTTTGGTATGGGTTTTTGAGATGTATACAGATATAGAGCCCAGAGGCCTATTACGTATATAGTGGGGTTCTGGTTTCTACAGATTTCCTATCCCTGAGCCACGGCAGACATTATTAACACATTTCCATGCATTCAAAGCCATTTCAGTGCTAAGAAACATTGCAACATTAATTTTGAGCCTCCCATGCTCATATTAAAGCGTATATTTTAAAGTCTACTCTTGCCTTTCTCTTACTCACAAAGGTAATCACCTTGAATTGAAGGAATCTGAACTTCTGTATATACAATTTTACTCCTATCAATACGTGTTTCAGTGGTCAATGATCTATATATTGAAATGCGTAATAAACAGAATACCTTACAGTGTTATGTTAGGATTCCCTTACAGGTCATTAAGCCCAGAGCCTGCCAAGTACTTGGAAATAACAGCCTTTTAAAAACCAAAGAAAGCATATTTTGAAAAGAAAACATTTGGAGAACCAAATAAGTGCTGGTAAAAGAACTCCACATAAATAGTTTAAGGCAATATCAGTCACTCCTTCCAAAAGAGTGCCAAAATGAGTCAATATTTACTAGCGGAAGTGATACATAGAATGGGCACCCATAATATAGATGTGCTTGGAAAATGCACACGTATGAACTCTTGCACACAAGGATATTCAGTATGTGAGTGATGCAGCCCAGGTTCAAAATTCAACCTACTCCTCCTTGGTGAGCAGTATGGTACCCAAGTGGTCACATGCAGAAAATAAAGCTTTCGAATTCTAGTTTTATTGAAAGGCCCGAGTTCCATGCACTGAGTCAATGTTTGGTTTCTGCAGCCATCATTTGGTCTCCTTTGGATACTCCAGGTAAGTGATCACCCATATTCTTTCCTTCTACCCTTCACACTTTCAAATCTTTTCACAGATACCACAGTGTACCGAAAGCAGTATGCATAGGAGACCTATGCACACATGGTACTGAACTTATATATATGTAGTAGTAAAGCTGTGCAGGAGTGCCTGTTGAGTTGCCAGCTATGCCACTTAGAAAGAAGGTGCCTGCAGAGGTTTATTTTTATCCGATTTAAGCAGAGAATCAAAGTCTGTATTCATTCCACTGAACTATTACTCATCGTTCAAAATGAATGGCATAATGTAGCACCACAACCACAAAATGAGCCCCAGTGCCTTTTCAAGGGTTTAAAGTGCCCTATAAATGTAATAGCTAAACAATACACTTGTTCATGTGGGAGGGAAGTGCTGCAGACCAGTTAGCTTTATGCACAACTCGGCTTTTAACTAGCATGTACTTTGTGTTATGTTATTACAGCATCTGTATAGTGTCCATTTTCTCAAGAAGCCAGTGCATGGTTTAGTGGGGGAGACAGCGGACGGGCAGTAATCATCGTAATGTATTCCAAAATCAGCACAGGACCAGTCCAGAAGGCTTTGTTGAAGCTGGCCGACCCGGCATTCACCAGACATAGCTGCCAAGTTGGCTTACGTGGAACAATTTCATGTTTACAGAATATGCTTCTGTGCGATGTTTCCAGGAGTACGTGTGAGACTTGAGTGATAGTATTGTGAGCAAAGCAATTCTCTGAATAATAAGGTCAATCTAAGAAAATATCCCTTTTGTGTAATAAAAATAACCTGGAAATCAGTCACAATTCACTAAATGTGTCTATGTAAGGTGTCTAACCAACAGTAGCAGCTGCTACCGGTCCCGGATTATGTGCCTGGAGTGGAGGTAGGGGGGGAAGGGGGAGGATTTTGGGGCAAAACGGACGACCGCAGCCTCTCCGCTGTCCTCTGTCATCTTCCTTCTTCCTGCAGTACCAGCCGGTAACAGGAAGCACCCGGGCTCCCAAGCTCCCCTAAGCCAATCACAATGCTGCAACGCTGTGTAATGCAGCCTGGTAGGGTGGATGCAAAGAGCGCTGGCCAAGCAGTCCTGCGCTCTTAAGGAGTGTAAACGACCCCTACCTGCTCTGACCAGCCCCGACCTAAGAGCCACTGACTGCAATAGGAAAACGAAAATGATAAAAACGATAGTTATTATTTTATTTTTCCTTTTGTTCAGCGAGGCGACGTCTTAGCGGAGGAGCCGTCACAGTTAACCAACCTCCTACATTTTACTATTATGATCTTTGGGAAAACCTGATGGCAACATAAAAAATGGGCCTTATTTAAGGTTTGTCAGGCTTTCCACTAAAGGCGGATGAAATTACTTTTACCACCCTGGCGGATAACGATCTGCCACAGAAATCTCTGCCTGCCTGAAGCAGACCTCTGTGGCTTCAGAGGAAATACCACCACAGTGTCTAATCTGGACAGGGCTGTAGCTTTGTTGAGTTTCTGCCATGTTTTATGTTGCTATTAACCAAAAATTGTTGTCTTTTAAAAAATTACTCCCAAATCGGGGATTTGTTTTTGAAAATCAAAAAACTCTAGGCCCTGACACCCTGGGAGTTTTCTCCCAGGAGCTTAAGATAATTATATCCAGATATCCTAAGTAAGCGCATATTGCTTTTAAGCTCTATTTTACAGTTTATTCTTTAAAAATGTCTATCTCAAGATCTACTTACTGGATTTTTATTGTATCGGTCCGGTTTTATTTATTAAATTAAGATATATTTTGTTTTTGAATCTTTTGTTTGGGGTTGTCACTATTTTACTGTTTGACGTGTTGCACAAATACTTTACTCATTCCCTCCATGTTAAGCCTGACTGCTCCGTGCCAAGCTACCTGAGGGTGGGTACAGGCTAATTGTGGGTTTGCAGATGACGCCACAATAAGGGAGTTGAATAGCACGATTCCCCTGAGGTAGAGGGGATCCTTTAAGGAGAAGCAGTATTTCATTTCTATCCTTGGGGCTATGACTTTCAAAGCCACAGGCTCTTTACAAACCTCTATGTCTTGGTCCAGAATACTGGGTAATATTGTCTGGAATCTGGTCCTCTTCTGGTCCGGTAGCAGGAAACATGCATCTGATTGTTGCTCCTCAAGTTGTACTCCATATGCATTTGCTGCTTCTCCTAATGACTGTGTTATAGTCGTGATGTCATCTGGTGGTGATAGCTTGGATGAATAGGATTCTATCCTATTGCCTGGGGAGGTGGCATAGATATCTTGCCACTTGTGAATGTTCTGGTATCTGATCTTTGAATTTCAAGAATTCATCCTCAATTTGCTACTGTGACTCTAAAGTCAGTGGGGTTTTTAGTCCTCTCTCTTTTCTTGTGATTGTCTGTGCTGTTTCAAGAGGATTCAATTCTCTTGAAGAGATTCATAGAACTCTCTTTTTTCCTTGATCAGGGAATCCATTTCTGCCTCCAGGCACCTTCTCTTTCTTTTGACCGCAAGTGTTTTTTTGGTCGGCATCAACCTCCACATCCTCCTCTCTTTTTTTCTCTCGTTATGTCAAGGTCAAAAGGATTGTTGGTTTTGAAGTAGATTCATTTGCTCCATTTGGGTCGCCGCACTTCTGTGATGGTGTTGAGGTGTTTTTTAAAGTCAGTGTCGAAACAGTTCTTATGTACCCACAGGTAATGAATAGATGTTGTGAGACCGCTTGTATTGTATGTACATGTCTGAATGTATGTGTTGTCTGTGTTTATGTTTTCTGTGCATACATATCTGCTTGTAGTGTTGGCGGGGCTGTTCATAGTGTTTTTGTTCTGTGCATATGTACTAGGAAAAGTAGTACTATTTACCTTGTATGGGCAAGTTTTAGGTCGAAGCCTACCAGACAGCGCAGCTGTCTGGTATGCCAACGACATCTTGGGCACATTCGTAAAGCTTCCCTGTGAATTCATTCCGCCCATTGTTTACCATTGTCTTTCTGGTTTGTAACTCACATTGGCTTGCTTTCAATTTGCTGGCTCTATTTGTTTGAGGCTGTCCTGTTCAAGTTCGTCCCTTCCCTTGACCAAACCCTATTTACTGTATTTGTCCACCAGTGCTCGATTTTTGTAAACAGGCCTTTAAATCTTGTTCTTGTCTTGTCAAATTTGCTATGCATTCAATGACCGAGGTCAAATGTCATGCTACCAGGGAGCTTGGTATTTACTTTTCTTTCTAGGACTTCAAAGTGAGAGGATTTATGTGACAATCATGCTGGTTCCGGGTAGTGCCTGGGCAAGGCTGTACAATGTTATTTTTTTCTCGCTCACAACAAAATGTAAATGTTTGTAAATGAACTGTGCAGATATTTCAGAATAAGAAAAGCCCAAATGAAGCACATTTTTTGGTATTCTGAAGTGTGGTGGAATCATTTTAAAATGTCAAAAAAATCAATACACTAGGTGATGACATTTCCACACATTATTTGTGTGCTGTATACTTTTTATCTGTGAAACTGTATGTCTGTGTAAATGTAATGGTGATTTCAATTGATGATGTGTTGTCTGTAATGGAAGTGTACTATCACACCATGCATATTCCACTCCATTGTAATCTGCATCATTTCTCTGCACTCTACTCTGCACCACTCCACTTTACACCACACCACTGCACTCTGTGCCACTGCACTCTACTCTGCGCTACTCCATTCTACGTCACTGCACTCTATGCCTCTCTACTCTATGCCAATGCATTCTATGCCATTCTACTCTACAGTGACACCAGTCTAGGCTACTCCACTCTACTTTACACAACGCCACTCTACTCTACATCACTCCACTCTGTCAATCTGCAGCACTTCACTTTATGCCAATACACTCTGTGCAAATGCACTCTACTCTGTACCACTCCACTCTATGCCAATGGCCTGCACAGCACTCAAATCTACTCCACTTTACACCCCTGCACTCTTTGCCAATCCACTGTATGCCACTCTAATGTACTCACCTGCACTCTATGCCACTGTACTCTACACCACTTTACACCATTACTCTGTGCTACTCTACACCACTGCAATCTACCCTGCACTAATCCACTCAATGCACCTCACTCTAACCTGCACAACTCCATTCTATGCCACTTCACTTCACTCTACTCTGAAGCAATCTACTCTGCACCACAGCACTCTACGCTACTGCACTCTATGCCACTGCACTCTATTCAGCACCACTGCACTTTACGCCACTCTATTAACGCTGAACTCTATGACTCTACTCTGCAATACTGCACTCTCCACCACTGACCTCTACTCTGCACTAGGGCACTCTATGCCATTGAACTCTGCAGCACTCCAGTCTACGCCCCTGCACTCTATACCACTCCAAATCACTGTACTCTATGCCACACACTCTACACCACTCTACGCCACTGCACTGTAAGATACTCTGCACCACTCTATGCCACTGCACTCTATGCCAGTTTACTTTGCACCACTGCAATAAGCGTCACTGTATCCTTTGGCCACTGCACTTTATGCCCCCCTACTCTGCACCACTCCACTCTATGCCAATGCACTCTACTACACACCACTCTAATCTACGCCACTGAATTCTATGCCGATGCACTCTATGCAACTATACTCTGCAATACTACGCTATGCGTCCTACTCCAGTCCACTCTACTCTACAGCACTCCATTGTAAGCCACTCCATGCCATTGATCTCTTTACACCACTCTACAACACTGCACTCTACGCCACACTACTCTGCAGTACTGCATTCTTCGCCAATGCACTCTACTGTGCACCGCTGCACTCTATGCCACTGTACTCTATGCCACCCTACACCACTGCCCTCCACTACATTCTACGACGCATTGTACACTGCTGAATTCAATGCGGCTGCACTCTATGCCACTATGCTCTGCAATAGTCCAGGGCAATGCACTCTACGCCACTCCACTATACACCACACTGTGGGACTCCACTCTATGCCACTCAAATACATGGCACTCTAAGCCACTCCACTCTACGATGCTGCGTACAACACCACTCTCCTCTACGTCACTAACTTTTCGCCTTACTTAATAGCAGTCACACTGGTGTTGAACATGGCTAAAACACATTGGCAAAGCCAAAAGCTCTCACATGGGTGAGGCATATTGGCTCAGCAAATGCTGGTTAATACAGCAATTACTACAAGCTTTTAGCGCTCCCAATTCGGGGAGCTATAGAAAGAGAAGCATGGGGACAACAAATTGCCAATAATTGCACAATTTGGTGTACTGGGTAGCCCCTGGTGACAACTTGCACACTAGATGACATCTGGTGCCAGTGGTGCGCAGAAATGTCTTCTTATTTTTTTCAACTGAGGAGACTTCTTCTCATTGTTTCTTTGGCTCGTTGGAGAGTGGATGAATGCAAATCTCTGCTATTGTAGGCTCCAAGTGTGATTACTATAGCAGACAATATTCCGGCATTATGACTAACTGCATAGTTCACTGCACTCTGTATGGCAAACTCCCAAATGTATTGCCAATAAATTAATCAAAGACATTCCAACAAGAAGGTTTTGATGCTGCCGAAAGCAATTGCTAATTTCATGGGGTAGCTCCTAGACAGATGTCGGGCAGTTCTTACCTTTTTGTTTATTCCTTCTTGATTGGTCTAGCCATAGTCTTTGTCTTCCGATGCCAGGTAGATTGGAGTTGGGAGTCTCAAATGAAGGAGAGTCTATCCCAAACTACACAAACTGTTGGAGGTAGCTCTTGCAGTAAAAATGAGACAGGAAAGCGTAGGGGGAATTTCCATGAGCTTCAAAAGAGCCTTATGTAACCTTTCCTCCACACCCTAAAGACTGGTTCCCTACAAAGGATCCCCGGAATGTCCTGGAGGAGCCCTACAATTCACATCTCTCTCTCTGGGGCTCCCTCCACCAGTCATCTTAGATGCCATTTGGAGTTACAAAACCAAATGGGATTCTTGTGTGGTCAAAGTCTTGTGTAACAGACAAACCCCATGCACAACCTCTAATACCAAAAGTAACACATACACACACATCATATGTGCCTCAAATGCAGGGACACTGGAATTATGAGGCACGGGAGGGCCAAATTATGCGGCATTCTTGAGTTAACAGTAAGAAAAGGCAAATTATGCGACATATTGAAGAACATTTTGCGATAGTATTACTTCTTATTTAGTCATTTTTACACTTATTTTTTTCAATAGCTCTTTAATATAGAAGTTCAACAAAAGCACCGTTATACAATGGAGTACATGTATCAAGGCAAATTGCAACATCTGTTAATATATCAAGGCAGCTGGATATCAAGCATTTATAATTTATGAGAATTCCAAGCCATAAATATGACCAAAACAAACAACATAAGTCATTTATTTATTTATTTTTACAATTTGTAAAGCGCGACTTATACCCGTAGGTGTCTTGGTGGCATATTCCAGTATGATGTAAGCCCTGTATCCCAAAAACAGATCTCATTACAATTTGTTTTGCCTCCCTCAGCTACATTGCCACAGTAAAGTTTCAGCATGTCGCATTATGAGTTAAGGCAAGTGATATTGTGGTGTCATTTCCCTTTCCTATTTACAGTGGCATCTCATCCGACTTAGCCAGTAGTGCCAATAATAATGTGTCACAATCCGTAGTGGGTGTCCCCTTCCCATTGCTGGTGCGCATGTGTTAGGATGGTGATTTCCCCGGTGGCCATTTTTACACTTGTTAACACTGTCACATTAGTTGCACCGCATAGGTATCCATCACAAATAGGAAGCCCTCGAGTCTGAGAAACCAAAGGTCTGTCACCAGGATTGACCTAACCGCATAGGAGTATCCCTTTAAATGGACAAAATCCCTCGCCCACCAAAGGTGGCATCATCATGGAGATTCTCCTCGTTCTGTGATACCCAGTCACAACACAGACTACAACCCCCCTCACTGAGAGGGAGGAGCTCAGGGATGTTTTTGTGTGGCGGAAGGTATACTAAATACCACAACGATGAGCTCAAGGTCAGTGGGGACAGCAGCGCTAAATAAAACTAGCTCCATGGTATGTAAAATCCCTTTATTTGTACATCCCGGGGACAGGATTAACAGCAGGGTACTTACGGGAAGAGCATATACCCTTGTATATGCAGTTAGTGTCATGAAATGGTCGACTTGTTTCAGCCTAGTCACCCTCACGTAGAGGTGTAGTGGCTTTCTTCAGGACCAACTAATGCTGCTGCTCTAGAGAGCGTGGGTTATCAAATGTGAAAAGGGAACAGTAAATTATACAAAACCATCCAGTGATCCTCAATTCATCTTGGTTTTGGGGATTCACTGGTGGTCCCCATTTGGGTCGGGAGAGAAGCCTCACCTCAACCTTGCATGTGGCTCAGCAAGTTCACCATCCTAATCTGCGGTGACCAGGTCTCTTTAGCCACATCCCGATGGGTGGTGAACACAATTAAAAGAACAGTGCCCTTGGTGTGTCTTGACAGACCACACAGCTCCACCCTCAGTGACACAAGACATTTTCCACGCACTTGCATATGATTATCATACGTGCTGAGGTTAAAGTAAAAAACCTAAAGAACTTGCTATGATTAACTCAGGGCAGGGGCATACGGTCTATAGAGGTATACTGGGAACATTCTCCATTCCTACAGAATTATTGTAAAATATTGATTTTTAAGAGCAATGAGAAGACTTGTGCCATTTGTGCAACACAGCCAAGGCGGTGGTCAATAGGAGAGAGGTTGATGACCGTTATCTGCAGCAATGAGCCACTTCAAACACAGTAGGATATTTAGAGCAGACCGCAAAGTGAGTAGCTGAACAAGTCCCTACACACTGCAGTTAAACAGTAATAAATACAAAGTAGGTGACTAAGGGAAAAGTCTGCAAAAAACCATTACTGTGAAAGTTGGGCAGCAAAGGGTGTAGGTGCTGCATTAACAACTGTCCTGAGATAAACGACTCCCAGAAGAGGTGAACTAGCTAAGAGGACTCCCCAGACAGACCAGTGAGTCTGAAGGGCAAGCCCCAGTGCGTACCATTCTTTTGACAACTACCCCATTCACAGCACACCCCAACCCCACCTGTCTCTGCTTAGAGGTAGTGTATCTTTATCAGGATGAGGTTAGTGTGGAGGTGGTCCAGTATGATGGCCCTGTGAGAGGATGTGATAAGTCCATATCTTCTGAGCACCTGAGTCAGCAGGTACTCCATGCTCTCCTTGTCCTGATAGCAGGTTAAGTCTGGTGCAGAGCATGATGCATATGAGCATCTGTGCTGAGGTGAAGACAATATCCTAAACTTCTTATATATATTATGCTATCTGCTGCAATATCCTAGTGCACTGGGATCTCAGAAGAGGGTGTTCTGAGGCTCTTCTCGAGCCACATCAACAACATTGTGGAGGGAAGGCATGCAGGAAACCCACACGCTTGGACATCTACTGGCAGACCTTTAGGTGACACCACCACAGACATGCACAGTGACCTGTAGACATTGGATTGGCCTCCAGGGAGGCTCTACTGGAGGCTCAAATAGACTGTCATTGACAGCAAAAACACATGATGATGGCTGTAGAAATCAATCATAAGAATATGTGATGTTATGTTATGTTACGTTCATTTCTATAGCGCACGACTCACCCGGGGTCATCTCGGCGCTCGCCTAGAAATTTAACCTGAGAGCTGAAATCAGGACACAAATTAAAATAAGAATACTTTTAGTTGTTTCCTAAAGGTGTTGTATATTGAGATTTTGTGTAGGGGCACCGGTAGCTTATTCCAGTATCTTTGAGCCAGATACGAGAATGCTTTTCCCTCGGTGCGACTCAAACTTATACGTGGCACCAGTAGAAGGCCAAGTGAGCTGGATCTAAGAATTCTGTTAGGTATATGTTTAATGAGTTTCTTTTGAAGATAGTAGGGGCCTCTGCCATTCAGCGCATTGTAGGTGAGACAACAGATTTTTAAAAATGATCTCTTTCTTACCGGTAGCCAATGCAGCTCTCTCCGCAAAGGAGCGGAGGGGGAGCCTGCTTGGCGGTTCAGTATCATTCTGGCTGCCGTGAGAGGAGCCGAGGGGGAGCCTGCTTGGCGGTTCAGTATCATTCTGGCTGCCGTGAGAGGAGCCGAGGGGGAGCCTGCTGGGCGGTTCAGTATCATTCTGGCTGCCGTGTTCTGAATCACTTGCATTTTATTTAGCGGGGTCTCTCCCACTTCTGCCAACAGAGCATTGCCGTAGTCTAATCGGCTAATGACCATTGCTTTGACTAAGGTTCTACGATGATTCGTGGGCATGTAAGGAAGAATTTTATGGAGTAGACGCAAATTACAATAGCAGGAGCTGGTAGTGGCAGCAATGTGGTTTTTCATGGTTAGTGATTGATCTAATTTTAGGCCTCGATTTTTAACACTGTTTGGGAACAGGAGCTGCTCCCAATTGTGAGGGCTACCATTCATCCGACCAACTAGCTGCAGCTTTTCTCATTAGCATAACCTTGGTTTTTCCGGGATTCAACTGGAGACAATTCTGCGTCATCCAGCTAGAGATTACAAGCATCCCTCTGGAGAACCGCAATTTCTCTGCACCTATATCAGGACCAATAGTGAACATAAGCGGAGTTCACATAGCACACTTAGCTATTTTTAATGACACTTCTTTTTTTACACCGAAGTCTACCTAATTGGGCATAGGTGTTACACATTTTTATTAGGGTTCAAGCACTCAAGAATAAAAACTTGCAGTGAGTAGTGTTGGCCCTTTTTAAATTCAATTATTTGATCGCCTTGAACACATAAAAGAAAAACAACCCGCTCCACTGTAATCAGGTGTCGCAGCACACCCTATAGGCACTCGGCCTATGGGGTGGGACCCCGATGATGAAGCATGTCACCAACTAGGTTGGTGAGTGAGGGGTCTTCTACAAGGATATGCATTATCCACTGACAGGTTGGGACAGACTGTGCTAAATTGAGCACGTTAACCCACTGTGAGAGAATCTCTTTTCTCCATTTTTTGAGGGGTAACTCCTCCATTGTTTTTGTAACATAAGCGGAGTATCATCAGTATATAAGATGATCTGAAAGCCTAGCTGTTCTGCAATTTTTGCCAACGGAGCCATATAAATGTTAAATAAAGTCGGGCTTAGGCAGGAGCCCTGGGGGGATGAGTGCCCACTCTCAGTCTCGGCAAAACTTGAAAATGTGGAGTTTGACAGCCCAGGCTTAACATGAATATTCCTTTGCAAATAACTCAGTGCCGCGGCATTTCCAGAGCCGTGATTTTGTTTATGTGCTCCCAAGACAGAGAAAGGGACTCGAAAAACATAAAAGCGTCATCAGCAGACCCTTCAGAATAAGCTGTCTAGAACCATTGGAGATTCAATAATTATTAATTTGGAGATAAAGTGAATTGACGATTTTGCATTTCCCTTAAAACCTGCCTCTTGTATTATCTTCAGTACTAAAAGCTCGTCTTCATGTGGTGAGCAGGTAGATTGTTTCACTGTTAGAATGGGTTAGTTTGTTGTGCCACTGCAAGCTCTCTATAGTGATATGGCTAACTCAAGGCCAACTCAAAATGTGTTTTTTTTTATAATTATCTGCATTGGAAAACCGCATTTAAAGATGGGACTTGTTTATTCATATAACTGTAGTAAAGTTGAATGGCCAAGATGTGCAGAGAGAGAGGCAGGGTGTCAGAGTCCTTCTCTGCTCCCAGGAAGCACACCACAGTTACACAGCAGACGCTTGCTGGTGCTCAGCAGCCACTGTCTGCTGATGAACTCAATGATTGAGCCGTTGAGTGATGCATGCGGCCGACTACATTGCCAATTGCCACTGCAAAATGTAAACCTGGGCAAACCTCCTGTGGACTGAAGCAAATTGTTAAAGACACTTCAAACAAGCACTGGGCGAAGGGAGGTTACCCAAAACCCCACACTGTATGTATGTATTGTTTGTGTTAATGATATGAATAGACAACAGATGAAGCGATCTGCAGCCAGACCTAAAAATTAGCTTAGATTGTGACTCAATTTTAAGAATTGTTTTTCGATGCAATGAATTAAATATTATTTTCTGTACTTACCTGGACAGTTTGGCAGGTCACATGTCCTGGACTCCGTGGCTGTGCAAGCGTATCCGCAGGATCTTGTACGCTTCTGGGTACCACTTCCACAGGACACACTGCACATGGACCACTGGCTCCAGTCTCCCTCGCCATCCATATAATCTGTGCCCAATAAAGGGGATGGGGAGGAGAGAAAGGAAGCACACTGTTATGAACCAGAAATGGAAAAAAATCAAATTCCTCAACTTAAGTCTTAAATGTATTTAATCTTTTTAGTATGAAGACAGGTTTCATGAAATTATGCATGCGATTGCAGACACATAAAACATTTGTAGCTATAATCAGGTTGAAACATTGAAGAGTAAAGTATCTAAAACGCTGAGAAAAAAATGTATTGGTCAGCGCTGCATCAAAGGCCACATTTTTGCCAGACCATTAAACAAACCTGCGGAAGCATCTCAAGGATTGCAATTAACTTGTTTGCCAGATAATTTTAATAGAAGCAAGCAGATTTTTCTCACAGCGATTTGTAATTATGAAAACATTGTTAAAGTACTGTAGCTGTAATAGAACTACGAGAGTGGTATCAGTTAATTATTTTTTTAAAATATTTTGACACTAGTAGTAGTAGTAAAAACGTTATTTCAACCATAAAAATACTGGTATAAAAAGCAAAATGCACAGCTTAGCGGCAATATACCATCTTCTAGTGTTACATTATCTGGAACCACAAATTGCAGATATAGGAATGCATTAAAAAACAAATCCAAATGACACTCGAATAGGTACATAATGGCATAGCACCATATGGCCATTAAGTGCATAGAATCGTAGTTCAACTAAATGCACGCTGGAGTAAAAGGAGAGGCATAGGGTCTAGAGAAGTAAGGAGTAGTACAGACGAGGTAAGACAAATAAAAATACTGTTGCAGTATGGCATTTTTGGGCAGTCTCGAAGGTATGCCAACTTAGTAGATGGCATTACTTTGTTTAGGCGATAAGTGCCATGAGAGTTTTAGGCAAACAGTATCATTAAAAAGTACACCTAGAAATAACATTACATTCTCGAGATACAGTTGTTAAGATTCCATTTAAAAAATATACCTCATTGCAATTAATCATGAATTCTAGACATTGACATTGTTTGTGTGAGGCAATGAGAAGTGACTATCACTTTAGCTCGAAGAGTGCTGAGACTAGCAGAGGTATGTAAAGTGCAGATGCAAGGAATAGAACCAAAGAGAAAAAAAGAAAAAACAAGGCACCTCACAGAGTAAAAATATAGAGGGGGACGTATCCCACAGCTTTACCTCTGGGTTTATTCTACCTTTCTTCGTGTAATCCACATCCTGACTAGGAATTTTGCAATGGCACAGAAATATAGGGGGCTAGGGTCAGTTCTTAGTATTTTAAGGGCCACATTGTGTTGACGGGTGCTCAGCTGCCTGCATACTGGCTTAATCCAAGTGATCGAGAGCGAGTGTAAACTGCACAAGAGAATAAGACATGTGCCATGGTTTCGTTAGTGGTTTTGCAGCCAGGGCAAAATAAATTTGTAGGTGATAATGAGGTCCATTTTTCTGTGACTGTTTTAAGTGGCAGTGATCCGACCCTGAACTGGATATTGAGTTTCCTATTCATGGGGTCTATAATGATGTCCAGATAGTGTTTGTATGCGCTAACGGGTTTGAAGTCTATAAACTCCCTTGTCAGATCCCCTCTTGTGGCATTTAGCTCATCATTGTGAGCTACCAAGTCCCAGTAGCTCCTCTTCAATTGCTATTTAGATGGAGTAAGATCCGGGCAGCAGGAGTTCCAAGCCTCCAGCAAGCCCAGGGCAGATAAAGACTTTTTAATGCTGCGAAACCATGCTATTTTGTGTGATTTATCCAGCCTGATTCCTTAAACACCTTTGCGTAAGACGCTAGTTCTGGTGTCGTGACTAATCTACTCCAGAATGAAACTGGTTATAACCTAACTGTCTTTAATTGATTTTCTGCCCACATCTAGCTTTATGGGGTATAGAGGAGTGCCAGCCGGCAATAATACTAATTTCCTTATGAACTTGTGTTCTGACCTCGTTAGATCTATAATGTTGGAAAACCCCCAAAGTTCCACTTCATATAAAGCCATGCCCATGTGTAGTCACTATTACATTCAGCACTCAACATTCAGCACCTGGATACCTTCACGGGTGACAAGCAGGGCTCTACAACCCCACCTTACATTACATTACTGTTCGGTGCTTCCTTTAGTTTATATCTTGCTGTACCAGTGGTTTTATGATACTTATGAAGTGAAAGAATTTGGAAGGTATGCTTATGCGTTGGGTTAGTGAAATAGCAAAAAGTGTACAGCACAAAGGTCTCAAATGAACAACTGACAAAAGAGACACTAACCTCACATCTTAAATTAACGTACTGGTAGGTGGAAGCCTCGCAGCTGGAAAAAGCTAAATCTCATTAAAGGGTTACATTAGTTTTGTCAATCAACCATTTTATGCTTGGAGGATCGAGCAAATAAAATGAGGAAATGTAAGTGAAATTACAACACAGTGCTTGAAGGAATACTAGGAGAACAAATTTAACTTGGATATGCAAAGCATTTCGTGTAAACTGCTGCCGCATTATTCAGTCTCAATAAATTCAAGTTTTTCACCTTTTTCAGGTCTCACCTACAGACAACTTTTAGCTGTCTGTTGGGTAAAGACCTCGTGTGAACCATACCAAAAACTTAAAGTTGGTTTTAGGCTAGTCCATTGTTTACCATTGTTCGGCTTTCTTGTCGTTTTAATTTGCTCGTTTATTTTTTCACTGGCTTACCCAACTCTTCTTGTAAGTGTCCCTTTCCTGGAGCATAGCTTCTTTACACACCTTTAAATTGGGTGACATGTATCGTTTCACTGCTTCATTTCAAGCAACTACTTTTTAATTTTCAGTTCAGCACTTCGTGTGAGTGCATGTGTTTTCTTACTCACTACCCCATGTGTTGCCTCTCCCCTCACATCCCCTCCACCCTCACCATTTATCTGTTGTTCCTACTACCCCAAACTTGCCTACGCCTGTTTGATTAATACTTTTTCAAACCTACCACCCACAAACGTCTAGTTGGCCTTCCGCTTCTGTTGCTCTCCTGTCTGACTGCACCTCTCCTCCCTGTTCCCTGATGCCACCGGTTGGTACCAATAGGCAGCTTCACTTTTTTCATTCACCCACCGGCTGCTTTACCTTTGCTCCTCCACTCCTCCTTAGCTGTTGCCCCACCCTTATTACACCAGCCCGTCTCACTTTTTTAAAAACAACGTGTTTTTCCTTTTCAGGAGTACCCTGTAGCTGCAATCTGCTGCCGGCCACTCCATTTATAAAACACTATTTGTGTACATGCATCCTAATTTTCTTATTTACTGTTCCAAGAAGTGTGTCTGCCATTTTGTATGACAGCTGCGTCATGATGCTTATATATTAGTACACTCTTTTTTTTTGCCAATGCAGAACAGTATCAGCAAAAAGTACTGGTAAGGTGAAGAGGTCAAAAGGACGAGACCTACTAGCTTTGCCAATGTTTGTTCCATTACTGGGTATAGACTTTACCCAAATGGCTCCAACAAACAACTTTTGGGTTAAAAGGAACCATGGAGTCAAACAAACTACACCATCAGCAACAACCACCACCAACATGTGTTTTGGCTTCCTTGTGTTTTATATCTGGCTAGACTTAAGAAAAAAGTTAAGCTTCATGATATTTCACCCCTTAATTCCCTGCAATATTCCCAACACTTTGATACAGCCGTGGTCATCATACTCCTGTGTTGCCTTCTCTTAATGTTAGTTCATACTCAAAATGGAACACCGATCTGAACACTGTACCCATGTTCATGAAGGCCACGTCGAACAAGACTAGAGGAAAGAGTCAGAAATCTGCACCTGTAGAACGGATTACTTGTATGGCCGAAGCAAATCTTTAACACATTCATGTTTTATTAGGTTATTTAGACAACAAGTCAATAAAAGCCTTTGCAATATTTTACATAAAATACAACTTAAAATAACATTTTGATTTATCAAACAATAATTCATTATTTAACATAAAATGTAAAAATACCAATCACATAAGATTTCCAATTGCATACTAACAATTTATATAAGCACTGATCGCTTGAACCCTACACATTTCTTTCTTTCCACAGCACTTAAAAATAAGGAAAATACCATTTTCATATTTTCTGTGCTTGAGGAGAGCAATTATCAAATGCCCCATGAACTATCCAGATTCCAAAGTGCTTAAAAAATTATTTCAAATGTTTTTCCTATCAGTTAAAGTAGTCGGACATAATGGCACTATTTTCACTAAATTACTCAGTGGTCTTCGTAGGCATCTACCTATGGACAAAATAAAATATTAGTTAACAGCCTCAACCTTAAGGCACCATTAACCCCTTCGCTGCAGCGGCAATTCCGCATGCTCGCATGCTCGTGACGGAGCCGCTCCTTTCAGCTGGAGGACCCTTCGAACATGAAGCCTCATTGTAGCCACGCACATTTAACACGTTATATATCCTAGCAAGTAAGCAGCTTTCTTACCTCTAGCATTTTGAGAATGCAAGTAGCAGACCTATCTGGCAGCAGAAGGGAATTACATTCCATTGCACCTCTCCAACAGGTTACAGAAGTTGCATTCTGCATGTACATCTATTGATTACTTTACCAAATGGTTGATGTCTGGAAGGGGCCGAAAACGGCCATAAGTCGTCTGAAAAGAGCGTCAGGAAGGATCACTCTATAAACTGCTGTTGGACAATGGCTGCCTGTTTTCCTGCCAAGCAACTGGAGCAGCTCTTGCATAAGAGAGAAACATAGCACCTCCACTCTTCAATCAAAGAGCTTAAAACCTGAAATGCTGAATGTTTTAACAGTAATGTACGAGCGGCGCTCGCATGCTCGTGACGGAGCCGCTCCGTCACTAGCCCCTACCCAGCTATACTGGGCACTGGTAATTCTGAACACAAACAGGATCTAGCTGTAATTTTTTAACCTACTTATTTTTGGAACCAAAAACAAGAAAGTTGACCCATCTTGGCGTGTGAATTTAATCATATATCTTTCATTAACATTTCAACACTTATGATAGATTTTCAACATGTCATGAAAAGGGGCTACTTAAACATTTTCCAAATACATAATTTACCCCACAGCCCTAGACAAGGCTGCTCGGAATTAATAATAATAAGAACAACAACAATAATTCACAACAAGTAGGTAAAGCCCTAAAACTAAAAAGAGGTGAACATGGAACAAGCTAAGGATCGATGCTCTTTTGCTTTGCATTATGAGGGAGACAATAATCAGCATAATGGACAAATAAATGACAAACAGAAGATGATAAAGGTGTATTACCTAAATGTGCTAGCAACTTCCAGGTAATTACGTCTTGTGCACTAAACAGGCATGGCAACCATTTTGGGAAATGGTAGAGCATGGAGAATGGTGGGGGGATAAAAGTACAACAAAATGGCTGCTTCTATATTCTTGAAATGCGAGTAACTAAATCTGTTTCCCTACTGTTAAGCAGTATTGTTAGGTGAAGTTCAAGTTTAACATTTATATAGCGCACTACTCACTCAGAGGGTCTCAAGGCGCTTGAGGGAGGGGGTAATTTACTTATCGAATATCCAAGTTTTTAGTTGTTTTCTGAAGGAGAGGTGGTTCTGTGTAAGGCGGAGGTGGGTGGGGAGAGAATTCCAGGTCTTGACTGCTAAGTAGGAAAAGGATCTTCCACCCATGGTGGATCAATGGATGCGTGGAATTGTGGCGAGGGCTTGATTTGAAGGACGTAGTTGGCGGGTGCGGGTGTAAAAGGACAGGCGCGTGTTGAGGCATTCGGGTCCTAGGTCGTAGAGGGCTTTGTGTGCGTGGGTGAGGAGACGGAACGTTATTCTCTTGTTGACGGGAAGCCAGTGGAGGTCTTTCAGGTGGCCGGAAATGTGAGCTTGGCGGGGGATGTCTAGTATGAGTCTGGCTGAGGCGTTTTGGATGCGTTGGAGTTTTTTCTGTAGTTTGGCTGTGGTTCCGGCATAAAGGGTGTTTCCGTAGTCCAGTCGGCTTGTGACCAGTGCGTGGGTGACTGTCTTTCTTGTTTCGGTGGGGATCCAGCAGAAGATTTTTTTGAGCATACGTAGGATGTTGAAGCATGATGATGAGACGGCGTTGACTTGTCTGGTCATTGAGAGGGAGGAGTCCAGGATGAAGCCCAGGTTACGTGTGTGGTCCGTAGGTATGGGTGCGTTTCCAAGGGCCGGTGGCCACCATGAGTCGTCCCAGGCGGAGGGCGATGAGCCTAAGATGAGGACTTCCGTTTTGTCCGAGTTCAGTTTTAAACGGCTGTTCTTCATCCACTCGGCTACTTCTTTCATCCCTTCGTGTAGGTTGGTTTTGGCGGTGTTTGGGTCTTTGGTGAGGGAGAGGATCAGCTGGGTGTCGTCAGCGTAGGAGATGATGTTGAGGTTGTGTTGGCGCGCGATGGATGCGAGGGGACTCATGTATACGTCGAAGAGGGTGGGACTGAGTGATGATCCTTGTGGCACGCCGCAGATGACTTCGGTGGCATCTGATCTAAAAGGTGGGAGGCAGACTCTCTGTGTTCTTCCATTGAGGAACGAGATGATTCAGTCCAATGCTTTTCCTTGTATTCCGACGTTACTGAGGCGTTGAATAAGGGTGCTATGACAGACTGTGTCGAAGGCTGCGGAGAGGTCAAGTAGGAGGAGGGCAGCTGTTTCTCCGTTGTCCAGTAGTGTTCGGATGTCGTCTGTTGCTGCGATAAGGGCGGTCTCGGTGCTGTGTTTGGCTCGGAAGCCGGACTGTGAAGGGTCGAGGGATTTGTTGGCTTCGAGAAAGGCGGCGAGCTGACTGTTGACGGCTTTCTCAATGACTTTGGCAGGGAATGGGAGGAGCGAGATGGGGCGGTAGTTCTTAAGTTCAGTGGGGTCTGCTGTGGGTTTCTTCAGAAGGGCGCTGAGTTCGGCATGTTTCCAGCTTTCCGGGAAGGTAGCGGAGTTGAGGGAGCAGTTGATGACGTCTCGGAGATGGGGTGCGATAATGGAGTCTGCTTTGTTGAAAATGTGATGGGGACATGGGTCGGTTGGCGATCCTGAGTGGATGGAGTTCATCAGGCGGATGGTGTCTTCAGTGGTGATTGGGTTCCAGGCGCAAAGGTTGTTGGAGGGGGGTTTTAGTTCGGAGGTGGGTGGGGTGGACTGGTCTCCGGACTGGTTATCAAAGCTGTTATGTATGTCAGTGATTTTGAGTGATGTCGTTAGTGCCGGCGGTGGTAGTAAGTTCCTCATTAACTCATTAAACACCTCTACTGACCAAAATGCAAAAAGGATGGTTTACTGCTTTAATATCGTGAGCCGTTAAACCCTCATTCACTAAGCCACGCGCATTATTATTAGAAATGTGGTGCTGGGCTGTAATGCTTTTAATTTTTGCACTGCACTCTCGCTTGAAGACCTTTTTTGTTTGAATGGGCACACAACTGTACCTATCCATATGGATGCCATAAATGGGCATATAATCTGCTTTGATACCAGTAGCCTCTAAAAAAGGGGTAATAGTCATATTCTTAAGAGAAAATGTACAAAGTCTTTTTTGTGTGTTACACTAGAACACTCCTATCATATGCTAATTCAGCAAATAAACGTTTGACATCTATTTAGCTATTCATAACGATGACTACTCTTTCCGAGTGCTCTTAAACTATATTGCCTCGAGGCAATGATAATGGGTCTTACAACCCATCTTTCCAGAGTAATGATACCCAAAGAGCAGCACTGTGTAGAAGAGCAGTACCCGCTTTGCATAAGGCATGCGGATGTTAACGTGAGCGCAAGGATACCAGGAACAGTTATGGTATTGGGCGGTTAAGGAGGTTTCACATAAACATCTTTCTTAAAATGAAGAGCCTTGCATGAAAACCTAAAGTGCTGCATCACCCGTGGACTTTATATATATGACTTTATATATATCAAATAAGCCAAGAACTGCCTGTAAATGATCCGATTAGACCAATCATTTTGAAAGCCCGTATTTCAGCTTATTATATTTTACACATGTGCCCTAGAAACAAAGGCTGCTACAACCTTAATTTCCAACCTTGCTTTAAAAAAAAATATGCTTCTAACTAAATGTGGATGTACACAGCCATTCATCGCCCCCTTCCTCCCCTACCTCCTCGCATCCACTCATAACCAAGACATCATATTGTTCTATTTTTCTTCAAATTGCCTTCCCATTAGTTGAGAATGGTTTGGAAACTCTGGTTTGTATTCTTGTGTAGATTAGCTTTTAAGAGCTGACTTTCTCAGTTGAAATAAAGCCACATGTTCAAAATGCTGTTTTATTTGGCGCCGTTTTCCCGATTCATCATTTTCATTTCCCCCCAAACCAGTTTAATGATCCCAAGATGGCCGTGAGAAGTCTGGAATGTGAACTCACCGTACTCTGGCGGCTCCCTGGTCTCAAAGGCGCGGTGGCTGGGTGCGTGTCGATCCCACCCACTGAGAGGGTTCAGGAAGTTGCTATCTGCGGTGGTGCCGTCATACTTGTAGTCCTGGTCTGAGCTGCTCAAGCGGGTTCGAGTAGACGACCTCTGCCACCAGTTCCTCCAGTCGGGTGATGGGATCGGCCAGCTGGGTGTCCTCTGCTCCTGCAGGTCCTTCTCTGGCTCACTGTCATGGCTGTCGACAACTTCAATGGTAACCTGTGGAATGTAAAGCATGCTGGATGATGAGCAGTGCAAAAAAAGACTCTGCAGCCCCTACAACAACCTGAAACCCATAGTCTATAAAACTGGATCTCTCGGAGAACTAAACCTGGAGGCTGCTTGGGGATCCATGGAAATGCTAGTCAGTCCTTGGAAATGTTTGCACTAAAGAAGCAAGGACCCTCGAAAATTCTAGATAAAGGAATGAACTCTACTCGAAAATATTGCCAGTCATTAGCATTATGTATTACTATGATTATCAGAATGACAAGACAGTGATCACAAGTGCATGACGGGTAGGAGTTAGCAAAATAAGATTTACGTGGGTAACTTATTTACAAGCCCCTTGCGCCGCCGGTGCATCACTTTTAACGTGGGAAAAAGTGACGCACCGGCGACGCGGTGAGCTTGTAAATAAGCCCACTCGAGGTTTGCGATTCCTGACTCCAATTACTAAATGTCCATTAAAGAGACACAAAAAGGGACAAATGTGTAAAGCAAAAGATCCAATTACAACAGTGACTAAGGATAGGTTTGTAGAGTGATTCGGGAGGAATGTGGTCACCAGTGGCGTGTTTGTTCACTTGATAAGCCAACTGCAAACAGGTGTGTGTGTGGAGATATTATGTCAAAGAGATCAGAGATAGCAAAGAGGTGGTGAACTATGTTATTGCCCTTTGCTCAGTACAACAAATTGTGGTCGGATTAAACAATTTTTCTGCGCTGAAGTTTGCCTTAGAATGTATACAGGCGCTTCCACTGCTCAGAACTCAAACGCTGGGTAATGTTTGATAACCATTTGAAGTTGTGGCTGAGGATTTAGAAAGGAGAGTGCAGCTGTTTAATACTGGGTATCCACTAACAAAAAATAAATACGTATCATAACTAATTGTACGATGTACTGCATCTTTCACAGCGGTTTGAAAAGCAATATTTCACAGCCCTATGTGAAATAGCTCCCCTATTTCGGGGATTCTCTCATTAAAAGGAAAATCAGCTATCGAAACTATTTGTCCAAATAAAAAGAAGTTAACAAGAAAATACAATTCTGTTTTTCCATCTGGCAGTTTTCCTTTGTCTCCCAACACTTCAAAATGCATTCCATACCGTACACCACCGTGCTCTAGTAAGCTGATGTGGTAAGAAACAGGTCTTCCATATAACTATTATGCCTACTAGAGAGTATGCACTATCTTTTGCAAGATGTAATGTTAGTTTACAGTAGGCTTCAAGTCCGACCATTGCTTACCATTGGTTTGCTTCATTGTCACTCATTTGTTTGCTCTTATGCGTTGCCTTGCCTTCCTCCTTTTGCGTTTATCCCTCCCTTGGAGCATGGATGCATTACTGGAGTCATGCCACTGCTCGTTTGTCATGAAGTACTTTTTTCTTGTTGTTTAAGCTCTCCACAAGAGCGCATGTGTTTTCCAGCGGTCTCCATTGCGTGTTATTCTTCTTTCTCCAAGCTCTGTCTTGCTCTCTCACTTTTGCTTGTGTGCTTCTCCCCAGCCCACTCCTGTTGCTCTTTTGCCCCTGTGGTTTTCCTACCCACCTCACTCCACGTAGTTCCTTCTCCCCGTTAGTTTGCCTCCTTCCCTGCATCCTCCTTGTTGACCCCCCCCCCCCAACCCAGCAGCCTTGTTATGCTTATGTCCTGGCATCTGTGTTGCCTCCACCAACCTGTTCTCTGTGCTTCTGCACCACCTTCCTTCCTAATAGACCAGGTTTATGTCTATCCTCTGTGTTCCTATCTTTGAGCTAGACGCCTGAAGAGTCACAGTGGAGTAGGTCTGTCCCTTATTTTTATTTGGCTAAAATGCCCAACTCTCTCCTGACACGAAGCTCAAGCTGTGCTCCTGCCCTCCCAAAGATGCTGTAGAGTGAGTGCCACAGCGGAGTAAACTGATAGCTCCAACTTTTTCCTCCACAAGTTTTAGATTTGTCTCCGCAGTTTTAGATCACCACAATATTTAGGGCTCAACTACGAGATACGTTTTAGCTGTCAGTAGGCAAAATGCTTTAAGAAGGTCTCTAAAAGAGGCACGGCCTCTGTACTTAAGGGAGGGGTTTAAAACATGTGAACTACAGGCCTGTGCTTTACCCAGCATGCCGTCTGACCATCAGTTGGGTGCCGATCTGTGAGTTTTCTTCTATTGTAGCCAGACATATCACACAAAAACAAACATATGCCTATAACAAGCCAGACCTATAGGCTTTGAGAGTGCTTGATATAAATAAGTAACAACAATGATTTTGTTGTAAATAATTTGAATTGGCAATTACATGTGGTACATTTGTGACCATCACTTTGTGTCGATTGGGGAGAGGCCAAGGATTGGATGGCCATGTATTCTGAACACTGTTACTCACACCGTTTTAGTCTCCGCTCCAGAGCTCTCAATCATGCCCCATTATGAACACTTTCCCATGGTCAAAATACACCCAGACACCTAAATGCAACTCAGCTCACGCGTACCATACAAGCATTCAAAAACCAAATAACTCAACTTTTAGAGCTTAAATCTCTTCACTTTACCAATAGTTAGTAAATTTGCACCAAAGCCAAGCGGTTACAAACGTTAACAAATTCAAAGATTTACTTGTGTAAAATATGCAATGTATATACAGTAACACATTGCTAAAACCATTAGCAAAGCCAACAGGGTCTAAAGGCAAGATCTATTGGCTTTGTCAATGCGCTCTGAGCATGGCACAGTCCATATTTTCGAGCTGAGGGCGCACACATTGGCAATGAAACATCTGGAGCACACAGTGCGATTAAAAGACAGGTGTTTGAATAAAAACTGCCGGATTTCCTAAACTGCATTCTCCTTCCTGGCCCAGGAAAGGACGCCATTTTGAGGTCTCAAAGCATACTTATTTCACACACCCACATTCACTCTGTGCAATGGTACAGCCTGAGCTCTGAGAGTGTTCGCCAGGCATACACGAGCAACCGCCTCACTGGAAGAGGCATGCCTTATCTTCCCCTGGTCTACATTAATGCTGGTAGGGAATTGAAACTCGGTTTAGAAATAAGCTGTTAAGTAACAACAAAAAAAATATTCTTTTGTTTGCCTAAGCACATCAAATGCGTATTAAGGATAGCAGAGAGAAAAGAAACTCTATGCAAAAGTGTATTCTTTCAAAAAAAGTCTAAAGATGTATTCTAAAATGTGATGAGAAAGAAATATAAAACATCTATAGAACAGGCAAAAATTTACATACTGAAACGCATTCTAATTTCCCTTTTGTGACAGTTAAAATAAATACATGTTAGCTCTCCATACCTAAAACACTGTATTTTTATTTGTACAGACAGATTGCATGTCTTTGTTTAGTAAGCTACTGCTCTTCATTGTATATTTTGCTTAAAGTACAACAAATCAAATCATGAACACATTCTTTATAAAAAAAAAAAATATATATATATATATATATATATATATATATATATATATATATATATATATATATATATATATATTGGATTTTCTCAGACATATAAGACATTAAACATTTATATAACGCGTTGTCCATACAGAAAGGCAATCACTTTAGGTTATGGTATTGGTAGCCTGGGTTACAGAGGTTGTGTTCCCCGTTAAAGCCCTTGTAAAACAATTAACATAAAACATAGAACATGTACACTGCGGCCATTTGCGTTGGGGGTGCCTGATAGGTTTGGTTGGCTGGTTTAGGTCCTGAGGTAAGGTTGGCACCTGTCCCATGGACTACTCTGCGGAAAGTAGTGAGAGGAGAAGAGAGAAAGAGGGTAGGTGGGGAGAAGTGTAGAGGGGGTGTCCTGCTCTGACTAACCGGGCCGTGTTGTGACATTGTAGCTTGCCCTTCATGGTGGATCATACAGGTTTAGGAATCTGTCCAGGGAGGTACACAACCCTCAAGAAAGTCACCCAGTTCAGCCACCCCTTGAAGGTGGCCTTGGAGGTGTCCTTCAAGTTGGTGAGGACTATTTTGGTTGCTGCTGTTAAGAGGTCTAGCAGGTCTCGATCTTGTTGCGAGTCTAGGTCAGCTGTTATGAATGCTGTAGTGAGGGAGGAGAACTCTTCCTTAAGAGTGCATCCTAAGGTATTATTCATGAAGGCGAAGACTTTGTTCCAATGTTTCTTAACTTTTGTCCAATGGAAGATGGTGTGTGCCAGGTCACCGTGTTCTAAGTTGCAGTTCCAGCACCGGTCGTTTTCTCTAAGGTCCATGGCCGCTAGACGGGCCGGTGTCCAGTAGAGTTTTTGTAGCAGCCAGAATTTAGTCTGGGCCAGGATCGGGGACACTATATTCTTAAAGGGGGCCGACCAGAGGGCGTGTCTTTGCTGCTCCGTCAGGGCGGAGTCCCGGTCTGCCTCCCAGAATTTAGTTGTTTTGCTGTTCAGCATGGAGGTGTTGGGGCGGAGAAGTTTGTAGATATGGGAGATCTGGTGGCCCACTATGTTCAGGTTTTGTAAGTATTGGAAGATTGATGGTGTGTGATTAGTTAGGTTTGATTTGGTTATGGAAGTTCTGATTTTTGAGGAAGTTGTAGAGTTCTAGGTCGGGTAATTTATGACGGGATTGTAGAGTGCTGAATGTAAGGGGTAAACCCCCTTCTTCCAAATGGGCAGGGAACGAGAATCCTGTCTTTGTCCAGGAGTCTATGTTTAGGGGTTTTCCTCTGTATTTTATCTTCGAGTTTCCCCACAGCGCTTCCCACTTGGAGTTTTTGATGCTGTGTTTTAGTAATCTATCCACTCTGAGTAGATCGAGTCTGGTGTTTTTGAGTATCTGGCTCATGTTATGTGTTTGTTTGTTTATGGTTAGTAGTGTTAGTGGGTCACAGTTGGTAAGTATGGCTTTCTCAAATTTGAGCCACATCGGTGTGTAGTTTGGGTTGGTTGTGACCCAGTACATTCCTTGTCTTGCTATGGATGCGATGTGGAACGTTCTGTAATCAGCCAGGTTTAGGCCTCCTAAGTTCTTATTTAATCTCATTTTTTTTTAGGCTTATTCTGGATTTTTTTAAATAAATAATACCTCATTAGTACATTCCCTTCAAAGTACAGCAGATAAATTAATGAAAAATACCATGTAAAATAAAAAGCACAAGTAACACATCTAACCGGCCGTGCTGAGGTTCTAGTGACATTTACAAACGTCTCGGCTTTGAGCCTAGTGATTTATTACATCACCAGAACATCTTGATGGCAATATTAAAAGACAATATTACGCGGTTCCTCCTTACATATTCCCTCTATATGATGTTCCTACCTACATTTTACTGCATACTGGGCAGACAACTACCTATTACAATTTCAAAGAAGATACCACACAGGAAAGGAAACCTAAAGGGTGGAAATATATTTCACTGAACAATTAGGAGTATGTCAAAGAAATACAGCTACAATGTGCTTAGGCACACTTAATACCCTGGGGTGGACAGCAGGCGGTTCTGAACACTGAAAGCAACGACGAGTTTATGGTATGTTTCCCCCAGGCATCATACTGTCCACACAGGCCAGTGGCACATGGAGTTTGTGTGGTGGGTGGTGATTGTTTGGTGGGGGGTGGGCGGGGGGATAAGGGATCCAAACATAACACAAAATGCCAGCAGTAATATTTAGCATCCTCACCCGCCTCCCTCACGAACCATCCCCCGTCTCTCAAACATACATTTATACCTGGATTTTTGTTGCTGCGTCCCTGATGAACCTCCTCCTCTATACACAAAAATCAAGAAAGAAAAAAAATTAACACTACCTCCCTCCCCGACCTTCTTGATAATAGTGTCCCCCACCAAAAATAATATCTGCGCCCTGCCTCTCTGAGCACCTTCCCCATCTCAACTGTCAAACATGGAAAACCACCTGATCTACAGGTGCCCTAGGCACACACCCCTCAGTGGTTCCTCTCTCATGTCAAACAGGTGAAGCCTACAGGTACCAGGAGTGAGCAAGTGACACCCAACAGGCGAGGGACCCCTGTGTCTGTAGACGCCCACACTAAGACAGCAGCTGCTGCACACAACCATGCCACCACTGGTCCTCCACGCCCAAGAAACAAGCGGAGGCAAAAGAGACCGGGAGAGGGGACGGAGGAGGGGGCAGGTGCAACTTATCCTTATTCCACTGGAAAATACAATCAATCAGACCACCTAGAAAGCCCTGGCCCTCTCAAGGGTAAGGAAGCACAATGCAAATACCAAGACAATTCAAGCCCATAGGAATCCAGCAGTGTCGGCTGCGAACACCCCTTTCTATGAGAAAGCAGGATTTGAAAGTCATCATGATAAGTTTGCACAAAGAGGATATATTTATGTGTGGCTGCTTTGGAGTATTATATATAACATTCAGTGAAGTCAGGAGGTTTTAATCAGCCTAGCACCCTAACCTGATGTAGTGAAGGTATGAGAAGGCTGGTGTACCTCTATTTACTCTCTACCCCCCTCCCCCCACCAGATGACCTCCATTTACACTCTACCCCACTAACATGCTTGAGCTCTGGAACGGTCAGAAGATCTCTACACTTTCTGACTTCAGATCTCGTTCTTCTGCTCAATCAGGTTAGTGTGTTTGGGAATGGCGGGAAGTGTGTGTGTGTGTGGGGGGGAGTGATGTCTGCTAGGACCAAGGCTCTCATTTGCTGCTTGGTGAAGCCCAGGCTGATGTGTTGAGCCCAACCAGTGACTGTTCCTCACCACGCAACTTTATGCAGCAATTTGACGAAGTAAGCGTAGGTGAAAAAACAAAGTCTTCCCTTTTTGAAGCGCATCTTCTTAATGACAAATGGGCCATTGTCGCTCTCCGCCCAATTCACCACAGGAGCCGGGAGTAGTAGGTAACACGTCTTTATTCTCTCGTGTCCTACTCACAACTGCCCTTCCTTCTCAACCCACTTCCTCTTCCTCCCCACGCCCCTTCCTCTCTTGCCTGTCCTGTCGCAGACAGGGGTCAGGCAATCACGATACTACAGGCCATGACAGTAGAAAGTATTTGAGAACGTGGTGGGTTATATTTAATTGTATGTCCAATGTCAAATAAAGCATAATACATAAGGACATAAGGAAATGTGCTTTACAAGCCATAAAATAACGATGAAATGTAGACCAAACTTCATAAAACGTCTACGCACATATTAAAAAAGGCCTAACCGAGCAGTCCAAAAGCACACAGAAAAACAATCTCCAGCAAATCAGTTAAACAGATCCAGAGAATAAAACTGCCCTTCACGCCATAATTCACAGACCTTCACAGCAAACTGGGGCTCCAAGATGCATACTGTAGCCAAACTTGCCAGTGATTGGCATTTGTTAGCCCCTCTGTGTTCCCTGTAGACTTATTTCCTAACCTTCGACTTCCAGGGATTCGGCTTTCTTGAAAGTGTCTCATTTTATGAAGGGCCTTGTTAGACAAGCTTAAGTTCCTATTCGCAGCTTATGGACTTGGCACCGCTCACACTCGGTAAACATGTGTTGTGCAGATGTGTCTGGCTCGTGCATGGATCAGACTCACAACATCTGCTAGAAACAATTACCTTGGAGTACAGTGTTCTTAAAGCACCTACAAACCACCCCTTCTCTGCAGAGGAGTAAATGACGTAACTACTGACGTGCTGCATGACAAGTTCTTTCACATACTGATGGCCAACAGACTAAGAATAGGGTTTAGTTCATGAAAGTCAGTTCACAAAAATGCAAGGCGAGGCTGAGGGTACCTTTGACCCCTGCTGATATCAGTGAATTAAACCTCTGTCACCCCCTCCCTTACCCTCTAACAGCCTCCTATTTGCCACGGAGGGGCAAGAGTGAAGAGCACAAACCACAGTAAGCAAACAAAGACCCTGAGGCCCTCCATCCTTTCCGTTTTTGCCTCGCAGTTCCTCCACACAGGTGTAGAATTAGGTGACCAGGCGTCACGGGTTTGCCCGGATAGTCCCGGTTTTTCGGAAGCTGTCCTGGCAGATTTCAGAAAATTAAGCTCATGTCCCGGTTTTTTTTTAGAGGGTCGGCTGAAAAGTGTGGGAGGTATTTTTTTTATGTTTCTTAAAGCAGGGACAGTTAGCAGCTGTTATAGGAAAGCAATTTAATTAATAGGCATGCAACTGGCTTTAAACGTTGCATTTTATTTGTTTTCTTACTTCCTTTTCTGTAATTTTCTGCTAAGGAGCACTGTCATTCTATGCGCTGTGTTGAAGCACAATTGTAGTCCTTCTTACATTTTTGAGAAATGTCCCGTTTTTTTGCTTTAAAATTCAGGTCAACCTAAGTCCAAAGGGCGAACTAGGGATGGCAGCAGTGATCCCTAGCTTTCCGAAATCAATATCCACAGATGTGTTCCAAACTGACCTACACAACTTTATAAAACACAACTTGTAGCAAGGCAAAGTAAAAAAAGACACTGCCAAGAGAATTAAAGTTATTTCATACGGAAGGATGTTCGCCAGAGGCAACTGGACTGGACGTCGCCAATCTCTGATCTTGGTCCATGCATGCATCTCATGCTTCTGAACAGTCCCACTCTAGGATGTATGGTGTGGTCGTGCTTTGGTTCCATTTAACTTATTAGACTAACAAACCTGAAGACAATGATTTGTAGGTGAATAAATAGCTCAGGACTGAAGACAAAATGACCTGGAGAAATGTGGATCTCATGACGAGAATGCCAAGCAGCACAAAGACTTGATCAGTAGCATTAAGTAAAACATAATGCCTGGATAAAGACACTTAGAAATTATACAATCATGTCTATGCATCCACACCTTTGATTTAGAACGTTTATTTTATTTGATAGCTTCTAAAATGATCTAAGTTAATGTGGGATGTTTTGCGAACACAAACCATAGAACAGCAGACACCTGCAGGGAAGTCTGCGTTCTCGGTGCAGTGTCCGTAACACTACTGGATGCCTTGTCAGAACAACCTACCAGCATCTACCTAACAAAAATTGGATTTGCAAATGTGCTTCAGCATCTATGGCATCCCATGTGGACACAAGGTGCAAATTAGTCTATGGCCTGTTTTGTATGCACTGTAAAGCGCTCTGATATCTGCAAAGATCTGGTTCGCGCTATATAAAACTTTCAAAATAAATAAATAAATAATTAAACAAGAGCAGGGACTGGTCTGAGGCCATGCCCTGTGCCCAACCTGCTGCAGATGCTCTACTCCTGCTGCATGGGTCTTTTGCTGTGCACATCAGGGGTTGGGCACTCACCCACTATGGGCGGCCAAGCCATGCTGCCCACAGACTTAGGCCGTTCACAGGGTGTGGGGTGGGTCTTGGACGAAGGGGTTTCTGATGCTAGAGGGTTGGCTCTTTGGTCTGGGCTTTGGTCAGGCCTTTCTTGTTTAATATTTTTTTCATATTTGCGAATTATAAATAGGATTAATAAATCATCAATAAAATTTGTGAATACAGTGCAAGCTTTACGCTGTGAAGCTTGCACCGGGATCAAGAGTCAGGGTCCTGACTCACTAGTCCCCGACACACAAAATGGCTATCTGGGACTGCAGTACAGAGATCGGTGCAGGGGACCAAAGCCGACATTAAGTTTCAGCGATTTGTGAGTTAGTAATCAGACCATCGAAGCCTACAACTTTTCTCTCCTTTTTCTGTTACATTGAACCCTGGGGGGTTAAGCAAACCCCCTCTAAGGCTTGAGGGTCAGGGTGTGCCTATTTTCGCCCCTATCGACCCTTATTTGCAAAAGTGCAGGACACGAGAACCCTGTCCCATATCCCATATCGGCTGCAGTAAGGATTTTTCTAGGTCTCAGCTAGGCAGTGCAAGCACTGTCTCATGAGACATTCTGTATCTACTGTATGGGCTTTCAGCACGCCCATCCATTTTCATTCGCTCCTACATGTGCCTTTCGAAATTCCTTTGTTTTCGTTGGTGAATAGTTTACATTTTTTCCTCCTTTTGCTGTTTTAGTCATGCATCGGAGACTGGCCTTGTTACATGGATCACTTCACTATCGGCCATATGTTCGTTTCGGTGCACTACTTTTTCGTTTGTGTTGTCTTGTTTGGCTTTTCGAACACTGAGCCAAGGGCGACAAATCATGTCCTTATCTTGTTTTCCACTGTCTTTGGTCTCACAAGCGCTTTTTCAGCTGGAGGCTATGTTGTTTTTTATTCTATATAGTTTTTTTTGTTTCATTAGCTCAAATGTCCAAACCTTAAATAATATACTTACTTAATGGAAGTGTAGTTTAAGAAGACGCCAACAGTAGGATCAACCTATTTACATTGTGCTTTTGATAGTGTGATTATTTGAATACGATTAAAGAGGTAAACATGCTATTATTGCTCTGTTTTATGAAAATGGAAGCAACTTTAAATTGCACGGTTACAACTTTTGGTGCTTTCTTTAAGGTTTTAATTGGTGAAATAAAACCATGCCTTCTCATGTGCTCCAAAAATGCATGTAATGTGAGGTTACTTAACAATATATCCAGCAAGTAGACTGCGCAACACCATAGCACCACCTCAGTATCAGCACAGCACCACTTAAGCATGAGTCAGCTTCACTCAGCAACACTTCAGCAGCACCACCACACCAGCACAGCACCACTTCAGCATCACAAAGCCCCCGTGCAGCACCACCTCAACACCAGTACAGCCCCACCTCATTACCAGCGCAGCACTGCCTCAGGATAACTGCAGCACCACCACCTCAGCAGCAGCACAGAATCACTTGACGCCACTACAGCATCACTCAGTACCACCTCAACACCAGTGGAGCATCTCCTCAGCGTCACTCAACACCACCATCAGCACAGCACCACCTCTGCATCAGTGCTCCATCACCAGCGCAACCCCAACACAGCACCAGTGCAGCCCCACCTCAGCAGCAATTCCCCACCAAAGCAGCAGCACTTCACCATCAGTGCAGCGCCACTTCAGCATCAGCACCAACTCCGCATCACTCACCACCACCTGAGCACCAGCTCAGCATCACCTGAGCATCATAGCAGCACTACCACCTCAGCATGACTCCGCACCACCTCAGTATCACTCAGCATCACCCGAGTATCAACTCCGCACCAGCACACCACCTCAACATCACTCAGCACCACCTGAGTATATTTTAGCATCACCTCCGCACCAGCACACCACCACCTCAGCACCATCTGTAAATCACTCCGCACTACTTCAGCCTGTCCTCGGAATCTGGCATCTCCCCATGTGTCCGTCTGCAGCTCGTGTTGTAATTCAGGTACTATTTTCCAACCACCACCCTCCCATTGTTGTCAATGAAGGATTATAAAAAGGCAGGAAGAAGTTGCCAGTATTGCAAGGACAAAAAAAACTAGAAGACATTTTTTATGTTCATTCTTTTTTATTAGGGTCATTCAGTTGTACACAATGTCTTCTTGGAAATATATAAGATGTCAAAAATGCTTAGAACACTGTTTTATTATAACTTTTCAACATGCTGCACAGCAGCTACAGTGCTCTACAACATAGCTTAAAGACATTGGCAAAGCCAATAGCTCTGGCTAAACACTTAGAAGGCCCGAAAGGTGAGACGTATGTGCTATGCCAATGCTTGTTTCTACTGGGGCAGCCAATCAGATCTATGTTGCCAACTCTGGTACCGCGAATCTGAAAGGGACGAGGGGAGAAAGGGTTCCTCACCCAGATATTTTTTTTGATGCTCAACTCATAAACTAGTTGTTAGTTCTACATGGCAGAGGTATACTAATGTGGTAACTCTTTAAAGCCCACACAAACACCTTTTTAAATGCTTAAAGCACAAAAATTACTAAACAGATTCACACCAAACCAAACAAAAGTACATTTTCTGATAAAAGTTCAACTTTCATAACAAGTTTGGTGTAAATCAGTCCGCCAGTTCAGACTCAGACTTTTTTTCCCATCCCCTCTTACCTTTATTTTTACTCATGCACGGAGCTCCAGAAAACATGGCATGCTGGACCTTAGCTGGCTGGTTTAGTGATTTGTTAAATTTGATGCAAATCCATCCTCTGAGTTAAAAGTTAAAGGCAACTAAAGAAAGATACATTTTGAATGGAAAGTGAGCCTGAACCATCGGCACACAGTGGCTACTGTCTGTTCGGATATGACCTATCCGGTGGCTAGACATTTTAAGGCTACTCATTAAAACAAACTAGATGATCTGAGATATTTTGTTATAGCTGCAGTACCACTAATGAGAAGGGGAGGAAACAGAGAAAGAGTTTTGAGACAGTTGGAGGCCAGGGTCGTACTTGAATTGGATACCCGCACCCCAAATGGATTGAATAATGGGGAGGAATTATATAACTTTTTATAATTATTTATGGATATTTATGATTATTTAAGGTTTTCTATCAATCAGGGATTTTTAGCCTTAATCTATTGTAAATATGAAATTTATTTTATAATAAATTAATATTAACTGGTTTTACTATTTATCTAGTTTTATCCCAATTAAAGCGGGTTATAATTTAAATTTTTGAGTGGTCATATAAAAATTGGCATATTACTTATCTGATATCATAGATGAATATTAATTTCAACTAAATATACGTGTTCCACTATAAGCAATCCTAATTATGTATTGATTAATAAAACAAAGAGATAAGAAAAGAAAGAAAAAGGAAAAAATAACAAAATAATAACATTACTATAGCCCAGTTTCGAATCATTTACCTTTTTTCATAAATATGTTTTTTTTGCACAGTTACTTTAATGCACTTGTTTACTTTTTTTATGCTCCGCTCAGAACTAGATTAGGAAACAACAATTCATATTAGGGAGGACTTAATTAATTGTGAAGATAATCAAGCGTTTAAACAAAATGAACAGTACGCTCAATTAACACTTCAATTGAATGATTTTATATATGTTATATGCATACTGTCATTTGCTATTTATGCTATTGAAAGGTTACCAATGGATTCAACCAGGAACTTTGCGTTTGTTCTTTTTAACGGTTATGTACGCAAAAACTATTTTACAATTATTTATTAATTGTTCGCCCCATGCTGCTATATTTATTCATTATGTATGTAAATTATTAACTAGTTCGTTTCAAACACACTTTTTAGTGGAGTATGTTTTCCATTTTCACTAAGTCACATGACACTTACATATGAGGGTGCTTTAAAAACGAAAAAAGTGTAATCTGGTCATGTGATCAAGCCCACCTGTTGGGTTAAACGAGTCATCTGCCATGTCGATCAGTGTCAGCAAATACAGAAGATATTACCTGCACTTAATGGGTGTCCGTGTCCCGCTTTTCAGCCAGCTGCTGTTGGGAAATTGATGAACTGCATATATATCTTTATATATCCTCTGTGGATGAGTTGTGTTTCAGTGTCACTGCTTTCCTTCTCTTAGTTCTGTAAGCAGCCATTGACCTCATGGACCATACTATCCTCCTGTCTTCCCTCAAAAACAACTGCATGACTGATAACAGTCCTTAAGTGGTTTTCGTCTTTTCTTAGCCTCCGTTCCCAAAGAGTCATTCTGGGTCCCTTTACCTCTAGCAGAATGTCTTCCAACCGCGGAGTTTCTCAAGGGTAGTCCCTCTCCCTTTATCTTTACAATCTCTACGGGTAACCGCTCTCCTACCTCATGAGATCGCACAGCCTTCATCTTTTCTTACTCTGAAAAAACAAATTCTCTATCACATTGATGGTCGACCCCTTAAGAACTTTGCTCTTAGTAAGCATATGTCAGACTTAAGAAGATGGATTGGGCAGCCACTGGCTCAAAAAGAACACTGATTAAAGAGGTTCTGATCTCCAGTTAAGATGCATCCTTATGGAAATCTGAGGACCCAAGTTCAAAGTGTTAAAACCATTGAAGCCTATATTGACTCCAAGCTTCATCTGACCAACTTAGTCAACTTGTTCCTGCACCTTCCTTCTTTGCAAGCTTTGGTGCACATTTCACTATCTGTCTAATGATAGTGCTGAATAGTCACCTCCACCTTGATTGTCTCAAGGCTTGATCACAGTAGTGATATTTAACTGGGCATCCAAACTACCCTTGTCAATAGATATCAAGTGATTCAAAACAAAGTGACCAGACTTCTCTACTATACTCCCAAGTTCGGCAGTGCTAAGCCTTCTCTTTGGCTGCCTGTTAAAGTCAGAGGGCCAGATTATGTGTTTGGCAGTCCTGGAGCAAGCAGCCATGCCAGTGCTGTGCTCCAGGACCGCTAAACAGGGCTGCCACTTGCCTTCCTGCTTATTAATTTTTTGTGGTCTGGCGGGCGGACAGAGTGCGGGTCCTGCAGCTTTGCCTTTCAAAGGCACTTACGTATGCCTTAGAAAGTACCGTTCCAGCACGTCATGAACTTTGAAGTCCATGCCGTGCGAACGGGGGGGACATTCACACAGGGCTGGCAGTCCTGAAACTCGTGGCGGTGCTGCAGCTGCACCACCAGCATATTGTGAGTCCCTGACTGCTGCAGGACCACCAAGGAACACAGTTCTCTGGCTGTTGCAGCGGTGCAATGGTGGTCCGACCGCCCCACTGGTAATGGGGCGGTTGGATTGCAGGTGCGGCGGTGGCTGGATCGCCACCTCCACGAGTCTGGCGGCTCATAATCAAGCCAAGTCTTTTTCAAAGTGCTCTGCCTCATTCATACATCTATAGATAGCTAGGACCCTGACATTCCTGTCCAAAAACGTAACTTCTTTTGTCCTTCATCACAATTTTTATTCTTCCAACTTGCTGCTGCTCAGAGGCCCAGATTTTCAGCTAGACAGAAAGGAGGGTTGCTCATGCTCTGCCCTTGCCCTCAATTTGTGGAATTTGCTTTCATCAATGCTCCAAAAACACATCTCAACCTATCTCTTTCCCCTGGATTAGCTATGGTGTCTCCAGTTAGTCTGATTTTAAGCCTCAAGGGGGCTCAGGCTGGTGGAGTGCTCTACAAATCTTGTTAACTTAATATTAAACCAAAAGAAGTAAAGAAAAAAGCCCAGCGAAAAATCTGCAGTTCTAAGAAAGAACTAGAAATACGCGTTTCTAAGAAAAGAAACAGAAGCAGGTGTAATATTTATCATGATATATAGAATCTTGTTCCTTTATTAAATGAGAGGGGCACAAAAGTCCACCATATGGCCTTACTGAAAGGATCTTCTCACTAGCGTCTCTTGTTTGGTATGGAAGTCTGCACGCATCTCGTTGGGAAATTCACAACTTGTGGCACACTTGTGCAAACTCAGTGAATAATGCTTCTATTCTCTCAACAAAAGAGAAAAGACCAAAACAGAGGAAAAGACAAGGCCGTACTGCACAAAACAATACACGCGGACCAATATGTAATGGTTTCAATGCAAAACAAAATAGCTCGTCTGATGGTTGCATTTGTAAAAGAACTAGAGAAGCAAATGACGTCATTGAAAAAAAAGAGGTTTCCTAAAAAAGATAGAAATGTATTAGTGAGGGCAAGTACACGTTTGTACCGTTTGGTACTTCCTTAGCTACTCCTGAAATGTATTATGGCCGTAATGCCGATCTGGGTAGGTTTTTACTACGAATGCCTTGGTCTCCTTCACTAACACAACAAATACATTTGGCCAAAGTTCTAAAATGACAACCAGATCTTAACTGTAAGCAACAATCCTCGACACCTTGACACTGTGTTCTGCGGTGCTGGACGGTCACAGCGTGAGGTCAGTTCCTGAAGCCAGGGACTCTCTGTATGGTGCACTAGACCAGCGTAGCGCGCCCGATACACTGAGGTAGAGGTCTCACCGCGCGGTCACGCACTAGTGTTAGTTAAAATAGGCCCTGGTGCAAGCTTGACGAGCCTCTGAAACTCTGTCAGGGGCCCGCTCGCCGGGTTATCTCCTGACGCACCAGACAGACCTGCAGACATTTTACAGAAGCACGTCACTGAGGAAGCGCGCCTGCTGTGCAGCCCACACAGGGCGACACGTAACACGCCCGTCAGGCTCAGCACGGCAGCATTACAAGCGCGCCTCGGAACAGTCACCATGAGCGCGCCCTATTGGGCAACATTTGAAGGGATAGTTAATTTGACAATTCAACCGTTAACAGATGCAGGGAGGGAAGACCGTGATGGTCAGATTTCCAAAATGAAGCGCAGATTCCACAAATTATTTCTGAGTGTTTGTGTCTAATTAATTCCTGCCTGTGTGGCAAGAAGCGATTTATTACAGATACCCAAAAGGATATACCTTTCAGTGGTTTTTGACTGCGTGACACTCATTTTCCATTAGGAAAATGCTTGCAAGCAGGGCTTTAATTGGTGCGGGTCTCTCCAGTTCTGAGACCTGCAGTAGGTAAAAGCGGACACCGAAATGGGTTACTTGCGGGCTCTATATTCTGTCCTTATCTTTCTAGAGAAAAACACTGATCGATTTCTTAACAACAGTTGTGTAAACCATTATGAATCGCCCATGTCAGCGAGGTAGCTCCTGTTCCATTTCAGGCGCTTTACTTAATTTACTTAGTTAACTTAATACATAGAGTATTTAGCTTTTTTCCAGGGTGTTTGCAGTTTTCTTTTCAGTAACATATTACTCTTTAATAGCGCATGCTGTGACCCGGGTCCCCTTTCCATGCTTTGCATGTTTTATTAGTACAGTTTACTGATATTATAGCGCCTTGAATGTGTTGATCTTCTATCAAGATTTTAGTCGATGCCTCCAACGGTTCTATTTTTTTTATAAACTGTGGGTTTTTTTCTGTGAAGGGTTATCCAATAGTCGTGAAGTTTACAAAAACCACTGGAGAGATTTCTGCCATCAGCTAAAGTGGCACAAGAAAGGTTTCCATCCACGCCGAAGAGCTCTGTGGTTGAGGCTAAAGGCACTGCTGGTTTCTCAACGCGCCCGTCAGTGGGGAATAAAGCTGGTCAGAATATATGCGTCGTGACCTCTTAGCAGATTTAACAGACCAATTGCCACGGATGCCAACTGTAAGTGTGATTCTGGGCGAAAATGTTTTAAGGAGGTACACATTTGTCAAATGATTAACAGTAGAAAAGTAAATGAAAATGCAGTGTTTACAGGTGAGTGGGTGCATAGTGTGTAGGGGTTGATGTAATGAAGAATATGCAGGAGAGAGTGAAAAAGGCAAGGGACAAGTTGGGGTGGAAGTAGGTGTATGGGGTTCCTCCACTATTTTTTGGGAGGGTACTCTGTTACTCTTACCCGAGGCCAGAGGGGGTCAGAGGGTCACCACTGTGTGCCTCAGCACTGCAGCCCCTTGCATTTACACACACTGAGTGTAGTTTGGTCTTGGGGTGTTTTTAAAATCCCTTTTTCCCACTTGCAGCATTCTCTATATTTGAGAAAAAGGCCCAAATCTGAAAAGTTAAAGCAAACTTCACACTATTAACCCTTCTGTTACCTAAAGACCTGCAATATGGCACACTTCTGTACTTTAAAACTGGCACAGAACACCAGCAGAAAACAAACATGCCTTAACAAGTTTTGTTAAACTATACCCACCACATTTTGTTTATTGTCTAAGTGCAGTGTAAAGAGCCTTGCGAGTTTTCGGCACAAACACGGCACAGGCCTCGCAGTCCTTGTCCCTGTGGTCCCTTGGTAGGCAGAGGTTACAAACTTTGTGCAGTTCGCAAACTTGTAGTGGCAGTTTGGACAAAATCTAAAGGGGGAATTTTCCATCAGCCCTACGTTGCACTATTCTCCGGACATATGTGTTATTCTGATGGGATCCCCTGACGCACTTCATCGGATGAATGTCCTCTTCCTTCTCTGGTACCTTACTTTCTTTCTTTCTGCTATTTTTTTCCTCAAAATGCCTACATTTTTAGGAATCTTCTCCAAAACTTCAGAGCTTCTTGTTTTGCTTTCAGACCCAACTGTGGAAAAAGGAGTCTGAAGAAGGCTACCACACACAGGAACTTCCAGGGCGCCTTCTGATGTCACACAGAGTACGGACCCGACACCAAATGGTGGTCGACAGTACCCATGGAAAAAAAAAAGGAACCAAGACAATTCCGGACCCAACCACTAGATGGCCGAATAATGCACACCATGTAAATCCAGAAAATAATTCATGCTGCAAAACCTAAAGTACAAGTACCTCAACACCCACAGCAGCACCTCATCGCCTCAACAGTTTATCTGTTTCCCAAGGAGCTATCCCCAACAAGTCATACATAACTTGCACATAGTTCATGCAGATTACCAAATGTAACCTTATACAAAAACATTGTGTAAAGCCCTAGTAAAAGATGGTCACCAGATATTGCACTCTCTTCGAAATGCAGTTGATTCCATGAAAGATAACAGATGAAACCCATAGTTTCTTCAGCATCAAAAACTAACAAATCGATCTTTTGTGTCACTTGCATGTCTATGAGCTTCTCCCACACAACCATCATCATGGCTTTAGTTAGCATACTAACTGTGCAGGGGATAAATTATCTTCCATCACAGAAGAGCAGGCACAAACAGAAAATTAGGGAAGAATGTGGCATTTTGCTAGCAGCAAAGGGGTGCCTCACATTTACCTGTGTAGTAATTTATTACAAAAGGCCTGAGTGTGACCATAACCCTCTGGTGCTCTCGGTCTTAAGCTCGATGTCAGCACGTGGAGCTAGTCCAGCTCCACGTTCTGACTTTGTCGAGGTCAGATTGACCAACGACACTAGAAAAGAGGGTGGTGATGGACAGAGTATCTGAATTAGGCAGAACACTCCTATCCAGTCAACAGATCAGGGCTTGATCCATCACCGTTTTTTAGCTCACTGCACCATCCCAGCTCAGAACCTGGCTACATGCAAATTAGTCTGTCCCTGGCCCAGTGCATCATGGGAACAGGGCAGACCAAACTACCAAGCCAATTCTTTTACTGGAAAGGAAACAAGCTTCCGGGGACCGGTTTCTGGCATTACAGCCGTCTTCGGCCCGGCTTGCTTGAATCCTGATGGTGCAGTTCCTTTCCAGTAAAAGAATTGGCTTGGTAGTTTGGTCTGCCCTGTTCCCATGATGCACTGGGCCAGGGACAGACTCATTTGCATATAGCCAGGTTCTGAGCTGGGATGGTGCAGTGAGCTAAAAAACGGTGATGGATCAAGCCCTGATCTGTTGACTGGGTACGAGTGTTCTGCTTAATTCAGATACTCTGTCCACCACCACCCCCTTTTCTGAATCGCTTTGCCCACTACAAGTGTGGAAGGGTATGCTCAGGGGTGAGTCCCTTGCTCACTGCACCATCAGGATTCAAGCAAGCCGGGCCGAAGACGGCTGTAATGCCAGAAACCGGTCCCCGGAAGCTTGTTTCCATTCCAGTAAAATAATTGGCTTGGTAGTTTGGTCTGCCCTGTTCCCATGATGCACTGGGCCAGGGACAGACTAATTTGCATGTAGCCAGGTTCTGAGCTGGGATGGTGCAGTGAGCTAAAAAACGGTGATGGATCAAGCCCTGATCTGTTGACTGGGTACGAGTGTTCTGCTTAATTCAGATACTCTGTCCACCACCACCCCCTTTTCTGAATCGTTTTGCCCACTACAAGCGTGGAAGGGTATGCTCAGGGGTGAGTCCCTTGCTCACTGCACCATCAGGATTCAAGCAAGCCGGGCCGAAGACGGCTGTAATGCCAGAAACCAGTCCCCGAAAGCTTGTTTCCTTTCCAGTAAAAGAATTGGCTTGGTAGTTTGGTCTGCCCTGTTCCCATGATGCACTGGGCCAGGGACAGACTAATTTGCATGTAGCCAGGTTCTGAGCTGGGATGGTGCAGTGAGCTAAAAAACGGTGATGGATCAAGCCCTGATCTGTTGACTGGGTACGAGTGTTCTGCTTAATTCAGATACTCTGTCCACCACCACCCCCTTTTCTGAATCGTTTTGCCCACTACAAGCGTGGAAGGGTATGCTCAGGGGTGAGTCCCTTGCTCACTGCACCATCAGGATTCAAGCAAGCCGGGCCGAAGACGGCTGTAATGCCAGAAACCAGTCCCCGAAAGCTTGTTTCCTTTCCAGTAAAAGAATTGTCTTGGTAGTTTGGTCTGCCCTGTTCCCATGATGCACTGGGCCAGGGACAGACTAATTTGCATGTAGCCAGGTTCTGAGCTGGGATGGTGCAGTGAGCTAAAAAACGGTGATGGATCAAGCCCTGATCTGTTGACTGGGTACGAGTGTTCTGCTTAATTCAGATACTCTGTCCATCACCACCCCCTTTTCTGAATCGTTTTGTCCACTACAAGCGTGGAAGGGTATGCTCAGATGTGAGTCCCTTGCTCACTGCACCATCAGAATTCTAGCAAGCCGGGCCGAAGACGGCTGTAATTCCAGAAACCGGTCCCTGGAAGCTTGTTTCCTTTCCAGTAAAAGAATTGGCTTGGTAGTTTGGTCTGCCCTGTTCCCATGATGCACTGGGCCAGGGACAGACTAATTTGCATGTAGCCAGGTTCTGAGCTGGGATGGTGCAGTGAGCTAAAAAACGGTGATGGATCAAGCCCTGATCTGTTGACTGGGTACGAGTGTTCTGCTTAATTCAGATACTCTGTCCATCACCACCCCCTTTTCTGAATCGTTTTGTCCACCACAAGCTTGGAAGGGTATGCTCAGATGTGAGTCTCTTGCTCACTGCACCATCAGGATTCAAGCAAGCCGGGCCGAAGACGGCTGTAATGCCAGAAACCGGTCCCCGGAAGCTTGTTTCCTTTCCAGTAAAAGAATTGGCTTGGTAGTTTGGTCTGCCCTGTTCCCATGACGCACTGGGCCAGGGACAGACTAATTTGCATGTAGCCAGGTTCTGAGCTGGGATGGTGCAGTGAGCTAAAAAACGGTGATGGATCAAGCCCTGATCTGTTGACTGGGTACGAGTGTTCTGCTTAATTCAGATACTCTGTCCATCACCAACCCCTTTTCTGAATCGATTTGTCCACCACAAGCGTGAAAGGGTATGCTCAGATGTGAGTCCCTTGCTCACTGCACCATCAGGATTCAAGCAAGCGGGGCCGAAGACGGCTGTAATGCCAGAAACCGGTCCCCGGAAGCTTGTTTCCTTTCCAGTAAAAGAATTGGCTTGGTAGTTTGGTCTGCCCTGTTCCCATGATGCACTGGGCCAGGGACAGACTAATTTGCATGTAGTCAGGTTCTGAGCTGGGATGGTGCAGTGAGCTAAAAAACGATGTTGGATCAAGCCCTGATCTGTTGACTGGGTACGAGTGTTCTGCTTAATTCAGATACTCTGTCCATCACCACCCCCTTTTCTGAATCGTTTTGTCCACCACAATCGTGGAAGGGTATGCTCAGATGTGAGTCCCTTGCTCACTGCACCATCAGGATTCAAGCAAGCCGGGCCGAAGACGGCTGCAATGCCAGAAACCGGTCCCCGGAAGCTTGTTTCCTTTCCAGTAAAAGAATTGGCTTGGTAGTTTGGTCTGCCCTGTTCCCATGATGCACTGGGGCAGGGACAAACTAATTTGCATGTAGCCAGGTTCTGAGCTGGGATGGTGCAGTGAGCTAAAAAACGGTGATGGATCAAGCCCTGATCTATTGACTGGGTACGAGTGTTCTGCTCAATTCAGATACTCTGTCCATCACCACCCCCTTTTCTGAATCGTTTTGTCCACCACAAGCGTGGAAGGCTATGCTCAGATGGGAGTCCCTTGCTCACTGCACCATCAGGATTCAAGCAAGCCGGGCCGAAGACGGCTGTAATGCCAGAATCCGGTCCCCGGAAGCTTGTTTCCTTTCCAGTAAAAGAATTGGCTTGGTAGTTTGGTCTGCGCTGTTCCCATGATGCACTGGGCCAGGGACAGACTCATTTGCATGTAGCCAGGTTCTGAGCTGGAATGGTGCAGTGAGCTAAAAAACGGTGATGGATCAAGCCCTGATCTGTTGACTGGGTACGAGTGTTCTGCTTAATTCAGATACTCTGTCCATCACCACCCCCTTTTCTGAATCGTTTTTTCCACGACAAGCGTGGAAGGGTATGCTCAGATGTGAGTCCCTTGCTCACTGCACCATCAGGATTCAAGCAAGCCGGGCCGAAGACTGCTGTAATGCCAGAAACCGGTCCCCGGAAGCTTGTTTCCTTTCCAGTAAAAGAATTGGCTTGGTAGTTTGGTCTGCCCTGTTCCCATGATGCACTGGGCCAGGGACAGACTAATTTGCATGTAGCCAGGTTCTGAGCTGGGATGGTGCAGTGAGCTAAAAAACGGTCATGGATCAAGCCCTGATCTGTTGACTGGGTACAAGTGTTCTGCTTAATTCAGATACTCTGTCCATCACCACCCCCTTTTCTGAATCAATAACACTAGAGGTGTCAAGTGGGCAAATGTTTTTCAGAATGAAGAGCACTTGGCGGAAATGAAAAGCCTGTTATTAAATGCCATTGGCAAATTACAGGCTTGCGTTACGCTGGGGGAGAGGAATATCAAAGTTGAACAGGTCCATGAGGAATTCTTTTTAAATCTTAAAAGATATTTTATCAAGAATAGTAAGAATCCAAGCTGTCATACTGATCAAATAGCAGCAGCTTTGTATGGTGCCTCGTGCCGGTTGGCTTATAGGAATCTTGCAGCAGCAATCCGCACTAAGGATAGGGCTAGAATCTCTAAGGCTAGGTTCGACTATAAGAACGCCCAGTACCATGCATAAAGGGTCTGGGATGAACAGCATTGGGGGGATTTGTTAGAAGCTTCCCTAGGGAGAAATATGTGTGTCTTTTGGCATCTGGTGCGATGGGGTAGTGGTGTTCATAATAATGTCCTGCAGAATTATGTGGAGCCCGAAAGGTGGGTCTCCCACTTTTCAGCGCAGTTTTCAAGTGCAGAGGTTGGTCCCGAATTTCAAATTAATCCACCTCTGGATACACATTTACACTTTACTAAACATGAGTTGGAAACTGCACTACACTATGTTCATAGATGGAGGGCTCAAGGACCCGATTGTATCCCCGCTGACCTTTTTATCCATGACACATCTAATTGGGCTGTTTATATCCAGTTGTTAGCAAATGCAGTGGCCAGTGGTGCGCCAATGCCAAGTACGTGGGCAGGAGCAGAAATATTACCCATTTATAAAAAAAGGGAATTGTGCAATGCCTGGGAAATATAGGCCTATTAGCCTATTAGATTGTTTACAAAAGGTCCTGGCAAAAATGATTCTAAAAAGACTCCAGTCCTGGCTGGACAAATCCATTCTTCTGTCTAATCTGCAGGCTGGCTTTTGTTCCTGTACAAGCATCATAGATCAGGTGTTTAGATTTATACTTGTACTTTGGCGCACTGTGGTAATAGGGGGAGGCACCCTATATGCAGCATTGTCGACCTTAAGTCTGCTTTCGATCTCGTCCCCCGAACTAAGATGTGGCATTGTTTTTCGGAACTGGGCATGCCACCTGAGATCCTAGTCCTACTGGTCAAGTTACATACTGCAAGTTATGTGCAGGTGAGATGGAGTGCACAGGGAAGCCTCACCAATAAGTTTCCTATTGAGAAGGGGGTCAGGCAGGGGTGCGGACTAGCCCTGACGCGGTTTTCGCTCTACATAAATTGGGTGGTGAGCTACTTTAAGGATTGCCCTACCGACGCACCCTCCTTGGCAGGGAGTAGGATCCCCCTACTCATGTTTGCCGACGACACCCTTATCCTGTCAAAAACAAGAATGGGCCTTCAAAGAGCCCTTTCTAGATTTGAGGAGTTTTGTGAGGACCATGAACTGATTGTCAATGTGGACAAAACTAAGTACATGGTCCTGCACAAACAAGTTAACTGTCGGCAGAGTTGGAATGAAGGACAGTTTATTGGAACAAACCAACACCTTTTCTTACCTGGGGGTCCACATTGATCGTAATGTGAGTTGGAAACCACAAGTGGATCTCACAGTTAAGCATGCCCAACTATCAGGTGTATTGATTAAAGAGCACAGATCCTCATACACGAAACCAATAGCCCCTGTCCTTCAAATATACTACTCCAAAATGAGTTCCTCAATCCTCTATGGGGCTGAGCTGTGGGGCTACACTAACCTGAATAATCTGGTTGTAGCACAAAACAAGTTTATGCGGCCCCTAATTGGGCTCTCACAGTCCAATCCTTTGTTACCATTGTTTTTGATTCGGGTTGCCACTCCATTAGGGATGTTGGGAAGTTTAGGCCTATTGCTTATTGGAGGAGACTATTTGTTTAAAATCTAATATCGTATGATAGTTTTGTCTTATAACTGACCTTGGTTTATGCACTTTATAATATTTGCACTGTGCACTTGGAATGTAGTATTTGTAGTATTTATGAATTGCTGTCTGTTGGAATTCCTTGTGCTAACGGCATATATATTTATGTTCTTGATTGTTTTAATGATTTTAATAGGTCGTGTGTATATTCAGGCATAATTTGCCTATTCGGTTAAAACGTAGGAACTGATGAGTAATTGTCAATTACCACGCATTGGTTTTAAAGTGATTTTTATTTCACCAAATATATGACATGTATCAACTTTTGTGATTTTTTAATCGAAATATTGTTTTTTCAACTGAACTGAAAACTGAATTTATTAATGTATGCAGTTTTTTAGGACACAAACATAGCACAAAAGTTAGAGTTGTTTACAAAAAAAGGACAAACATGCACAAGAACGTGAGGCAACAACAAGAATGATAATGAAAATGTTGCATAAAAGGGAACAAAAAAAATCAGAAGGGAATCAAAGTGGAATATATGGCTATTAGAGGAAACACTTGTAAGGTATAAAGCAAAAAAAATCTGAAAGGAGTCCACGATCATTTATGTGTCTATCTGCCCATCTATCTATGTAAAATGACAAGGTGGCATATAAGGCAGGAATCATAAGGTGATAACAGCCGTGAGAAGATAAAGCTGCGAAAGCAGCCGCTAGGAACACTAAGGGCCAGATGTAGGAAGGCAAATACCGGTCGGTAACGGCCTATTTCGGCCGTTACCGACCGGTATTTGAAGATGGAGATGTAGGGGCATGTTAAAATACAGATTTGGTAATTTCACTGATTCGGTAATTACCGAATCATACCGATTCGGTAATGAAATCGGTAAATTTACTTAAATCCTGATTGCCAATTCTTAAATACCGAATCGGTATGATTCGGTATTTAAGAATCGGTAATCTGGGATTACCTACATCTGGCCCTAAGTGAGGTGGAGTGATAGAATGGAAGGCCGCAAAAAAAAAACTAAAGTACGTGTCAAATGAAGGGAAAAGAAAAGGAGATAGGTGGGGGCGAAATATCAGAGAAGAATGAGAAGTGAATATAAGAATGAGTAAAACATGTTGGAAAACATCTGAAAAATAAATCTAACTCGGTAAATCTTACTGAGGCTAGACAGAAAGGGCCAGATGTAGGTCGACCAATACCGGTCGGTAACGGCCCAAAATCGGTAAAATCGGCCGTTACCGAGCGGTATTGCGAGAATGAGATGTAGGTGGCCAAAAAAAACCGAATCGGTAAATTTCAAGCGGTAAAAATCCGACTCGGAAATAACCGAATCGATATTTAACGAGTCGGAATTCACCGATCGGATGTATACCGACTCGGTATACACCGAATCGGAAACTAAGGAATCGGATAACATGGCCATCGAGATGTAGGAAAGGGAAAAAATACCGAAATCATCCAAATTCGGTATTTCTGAGTCGGATTTTACCATGGACTGAAAGGTGGTGGTAACCATGTGGATGCTATAAAAAGGCTCCCAAAATGCAACCCTCCTGTCAAGATGGCTGCACTCTATGTGATAGCGAGGAGGCGAAGGCTACAGGCTGCAGGACTGAGGGTATGGCAAAGGGAGGAGCAGGTGTACAGGCAAAGGATCACTCTGTTCCAATTGACTGAGCCAGAGATACTCCAGAGGTACAGGCTGCACCCCAATACCATCATGGACTTAATAAGGGACCTCCACCCATACCTGGATCACCCAACACCCAGGGCCCACGCCATACCTCCCCATGTCCAGGTGCTGTGCAGCATACACCTGCTCGCCTCTGGGAGCTACCAGAGTGTGATAGCTGCAGTAGGAGGAGTATCCCAGAGCTGTCTGTCCCGATTCTTCCGGAACTTCCTGGATGTCATGACTCAGAGAATGGGAGACTACATACAGTTCCCTGACACACCTGCAGAACTTGCCAATACTAAGACAGACTTCTATGGACTGGCTCACTTCCCACATGTGATAGGCTGCATTGATGGCACCCACATTCCTCTATGCCCACCTGCAGCCACGGAACACATATACCGAAACCGTAAGTCCACGCACTCCATCAACGTGCAGGTGATATGCAATGCAGGGAACATCATCACCGACATAGTAGCTAAATTTCCTGGGAGCACGCACGACTCCTACATATTTCAGAACAGTGGAATATATAGACGGCTTCAGAATGGTGATTTTGGAGATGGTTATCTGCTAGGTAATTATGTAGCACACACCCTGAAAAGTATTACTGCTCCATGTGGAATGTGTATGAAACCCATGTACCTATTTTTCTCTCCCAGGTGATAGTGCATATGCACTGCGTTCCTTTGTGCTGACACCGTACCTGAACCCAACCAACAGAGCAGAAAGGCGATACAATGTTGCTCACAGGTCCACCCGCAATGTTGTGGAGAGAACCTTTGGACTCCTGAAGAGCAGGTTCCGTTGCCTCCACAAAAGTGGAGGTGCGCGACAGTACACCCCCCTCCTGTGTTGCAAAATAATAGTGACCTGTGCCATATTGCACAATCTTGCTACAAAAAAAGGCACAGAGGTGGAGTTGACACATCGTGAGAACATAGATGAGGACCAAGAACATGCTGATCCCCAGGCTACAGGGCCAGCCGCAGTAGATGGCAGATTGAGACGGAGTGAAATTACACAACGCTATTTCTAGGTAAAGTATGACACACACACAGGTATACTTGCAGACATGAGTAGTTTATTCCTCACTACTCCTTGATGGTCACAAGACAGTATGTGAATGTCACTGGATGCACATACTCAGTTGCTCTCACTGGGTGCATCAGAGTCAGTTCCCTGCATTGTTCAGTTCTTGCGCCCTCGCAGCACATTGCGGGACTTAGGTGCCTGTCCTTCACGTTCCCTGATGGTGCCTGACTCCCCATGGCTGTGCCTGCCGCTCCTGCGCACCTCCTGGACAGGTGTACTGGAGCCACTCCTGCTGGTTGACCCCTCAGTCTCCTCCACACCCGTGTCACCAGCATGACATACGTTTGAGGTCAACATCTGCTCCATTGCAGAGGTAACTCTGCCCATGCCCCGTGTTAACTTAGTGCAGCAGTGCTCTATAGCCTCCTGCATAGCAATGGAGCGTCTGCAGAGGAGGGCTGTGTTGGCAGCAAACCTGTTCATGGCCTTGGTCTGGTCGCGCATGTACTGCCGTTCCCTTGCACGCTGAAGATGTTCCCTATCAAGCTTGTCCGAGAGGACCCCCATGTAGGTTGAAATGTCTGAGACCCCCTGTGCAATCAGGTCCATGCTACTAGCCATTTGTGTAATTCCCTTGTCCATGTTGGAAATTGTTGCGCTCAAACCGCGCACCTGGCGCTGCATGACTTGCAGCGATTTAGCTTGCTGCCGTTGGACCTTCACCATCGTGCCCTCCAGCCCACAGAACACGCTCTCACCATCCTGGCCCTCCCCACCATCACGTGCCCTCCTGCCAAGGACAGTAGTGCGCGCAGAGCCAGCAGCCATAGTTGTTCTTGGCCTGTCAGGCACTGGTGTTGTCTTCTGGGGGACATCTTCCTCATCCTCTGACTCAGAGGTCTGCAGGATCCTATGCGGGGGCTCCGCCTGGCTACTTTCCCCTACCGGCATGGGCGTATTTGTGAGCTCTGGAGACCCAAACAACAGAGGGGACATTGGGATTGGTGTAGTGGGTGGGTCTGGTGTTGAGGGGTCCTGGGTAGTGTCGTCTCCACCTTCTCCTGCGCTGTGACGTTGTTTACTTTTTTCTTTTTCCCCTTTCTTAGATGTCGGTGCCCTCTCCTCCCTCGGCGGTGCAGAACTGCGTGACGACTCTCCTGTGGAATGAAATTGACATAGTGTCAATGTTGTAGTTTGGCTGTGTGTTTTTCTTAATTAAATTTAATTCACACCTTTGCACAGTCCACATTGCTTGTATGGGGGGGTGTGTGGCATGCCTTGCTGAGTCATGTGTGCTGTACTATGCTACTGTGTGTACATGACTACGTCTACCAGGATGCATTGCTGCAAGTATTTCTGGCCTCTCCTGCTGTGTCATGTGTGTACACAGTGGTGTGCAGGGTTGGGATGGGTGGGGATGCATGTGGGTACATGCCTCTTACCTTGTTTTTTGGCTGATTTGGCGGTGCTATCCAGGTCTCCAATCCCGTGGATGCATTCAGACTCCATGGTGGATGCTACTTGCTCCTCTATTGCTGTGAGTTTTGGGGCTTTGGCCCTGCCACCTCCTGTCAGACCGGCATCCTTCTTCTGTCCTGCTATCTTTTTCTTGGTGACTATACGCAGGTCATACCACCGTTTCTTGATGTCCTCAATGTCCCGGTGGGTGACTCCTATGGCATTCACCTTGCCCTGGATAGCTAGCCATATGTTGCGCTTCACAGTCTCTGCAACATGTAGAGACTGCCTCCCAAATATTTGGCTGTAGTGGGTGACAATCTCATCCACAGTCACCTGCAGTTCCTCTTGGCTGAACTTCTGCTTCCTTTTTCTCTCAACAGCATCCTTCTGACCTTCCTGTGCCTCCATTCTCAGTCTGCTGGCCTGTGAATGCTGTGCTCCTCTCTCCTCTGCAGATTTGTTTGAACAGTTGGTTTCCACCTGCATGGGTGTGGCCAATCCCAGGTACTGGGGTGTGGTGCCTCTCTCTCATTGGTTAGATTCACAGGGCCTTGGCTGGGGTGGGTGTTGGCTCTCCCTGATTGGTTGACAGGCTCACATGGCAGTTTGAAACTCCCAAATCGGTATTTACCGAGTCGGTAAAATCCGAGTCGGTTTAATCCGAGTCGGATTTTTCCGAATCGGTGATTCCCATTGATTCCTATGGGCGATGTGGGCCATGGGTTGGCTTGTGTTTCACCGACTCGGATGTTATCGAATCGGACATTTCCGAATCGGTATTTTACCATGTGGCTTACCGGGTCATACAGAGTCGGTAACTTTTTACGATTTTTTACCTACATACCATTTTCCGACTGGGGAATACCGATTCGGTGTGAGTCGGTATTTTCCATTCGGTAAATGGAAATTACCTACATCTGGCCCTAAGTGTCTATTGAAAAACCTTTCTGCTTCTTATTAAAGCTAGTCAGACAGATGCTGTTACATAATGTATGGTCCTAGAATATCGAGTTCTAAATACAAAAATATCGACAACACCTGGATATATATCTGCAAGGTAGAGAATTGTGGAGCTAGGAACATTAAATCTATACTAACCAAAATATACTTATCGTCACCACATTTTGGTTTTCAAAATGTTTACTAAAATATTCATATACAATAGTTCCCTGTCAACATTTTGACATACAATCCTTTTGAAGGTTGAATCTTTTAAGAATGAAACTTAAGGATTATGCACAGTCAATGGTGGCAAGTTTACAGGTGAGATGACTGCAAGAGTCAACTCCGAATTGAACTGGTATAGTTGAATGGGAGATGAGGAGAAACTCAGTTTTCAAGGGATTTAGTTAAAAGTGGTGTTAGGACACCAGTCTTGCAACGTTGGTAATGTTTTGAACTGGTATAGTTGAATGGGAGATGAGGAGAAACTCAGTTTTCAAGGGATTTAGTTAAAAGTGGTGTTAGGACACCAGTCTTGCAACGTTGGTAATGTTTGGGTGGGGATTTAAAACATCAATCTACCTTTTGCCCATTTGGGTAGGACTTTTGGAGTACTGTTGGACTTGGATTTTCAAAATTGAAACCTAATTCTGTCTGCCAATACTATGTGGTCAGTAAAAACAACTACTGTTAGTCTGCGTGGTATTTCTATTAGTACACCGTTAACACCCATCACACTCCTTCCACAAGTCGCATCAGACTTCGGTCTGCAACGGAACCCTTGAAATGGGTTGAAAACACTCTGATGCTAGACCAATGCCGGGTTGTGCATTGTACAAACACTAGATTTTTTGTTCGAATTTACTACTGTAGCCTCTTCCTAACCCAGTTCTCATTCCAAACTGCACAAAGTAGATTCCACCATCAGACAAAACCCTCTGGCACAACTTGTGTGCCCCACTCTATAACCTCATGGCCACCACCAGTAAGTTAATAGTATGGGGTGTAAGGTTTTTAGTAGAAGTCTGCACCTTTATTAGTTTCAGCGTCAAAAGCCTCGTTCGTTATGTCAGTTTATGGATTCTTGGGCAGTGGTGATTTAACATAAGTGGTTTCCTGACAGGCAGTACAGACTGCCTTTAGGGAAGCTAGTTTCTTTTTCACTCAGGAGATTTTCATCATTTTCCTGCTGCATTTTCTTTCACCAAATCACAGAACAGCAATAAATGAAACGTTTATGTAGCCTTTACCTAGCACCTGGTGTCAGAAATATTATCACAGACATGTGCACGTCTGGAGGTGGTATTGAGAACAATAATTTCGCAGGGAGCAACAAATGTCACCAAAATATGCTTTTGAAAACCAGTTTGTGTTCTCAGTTCAAGGCATTTTAACAGATAAACCTTTTTGCAGGACTTTACCATAAAGGACAGAAAAGCGCCATTTGCACCCACAACCAGACTTATGCTTCCTTAACGACCTTTAGAATGACAGAAACTTAAATTACCAAGGATTTGAGGCTTTAAAGCACTAAAGAATAGTTTTAGTCATGAAACGACTTTAGCAGCAACTTGGAACAGACAAGGTCGACTGCTGGCTGGAAGGCAGACTCCTCCGCCCCATTACACTCGAGTGAGCAGATTCACTGGGGGGCTTTTGAAACCCAAAGTGCTCTTCAACCCGTAAAGGGATTTCCTTGCTGTTGCTTGTCGCCACTTCCTCACTGCAAAGTCCTATTGTTTCCTTCCATTGAGCTGGCACATGCCTGCCCAGTAGTGCATGTCAACCAGACATGTTATGGGGTGGGGAGACGGGGACATTTTGGGGCTGTGGGGGGACAGATAAAAGGTTCGCCAGTTCAGTTTGAATAACCACTTGTTTTTCTGGGTTACAAAATGCAATTAATTTCTTAGGTTTATTTTTGAGGCATATTACATTTACTTGCACAAAGTGAATTTAGTACAGATGGGATGGACATTACTTTAGAATGGCCTTGGTTTTTGAACGTTTTGTTTAGGGTCGCCAGCAGCCAAAAGGTCTACTCAGCTTTTGGTCAAGATATTCCAGGCAGCAAAAGTAAAGGGATCTTTCTTACCTGAGCTGCACCCACTCCCCTCCAAACAGAAAGCTTTTCAGCCACAGCAGTGCTCATATTGGCGAGACAGGGATTCACCTACTACTAACATTACAAGCAAAACAGGCAATTATGCAACGACAGGGCGCAGGACTGCCTGCCTGCTAATCTCAAAAGGCAGTCTCACGGGAGCCTTGAAAAGCTGTTATTTCCTACGTTTTCTCAGGAAGTTTCGGACCATTCATGTTGCAAATGCTACACAAATGTATGAAATTGCTGGATGATTAAACGAGCCTGTGCGTGGGCAGGAGGACCTCGCCGTGAGTGCATGAAGCCTCAGCAGCCAGGGGGGCGTCTTCCGTCAGGACGTGTGCACACGCCGCACACAAGAAACTTCAAAGTGCACAGCACATTTGTCTCCAAGATGGTGCTGACACGTGCCATTATACCCAGTTAGCTAACTGTAGTGCAGCCACCGTGGGTCACCAGCACTCGATAATACAGCTGTAGGAGCAGAGAAATTGTTGGCTCCCACCAAAGTTCAACTGACATGCTGCTTTTGTGCCTCCTTTAAAAATGGCAGCCATGAATGGTATTAAACAACTATGTCATCAGGTACACCGCTTTCCAATACTGGGCCCACCTTTAACACCCAATGCATTATGTTAATTGTAGTTGTGCTTCATTTCAACTGAACTAGTTGGATTAACACCCCTGAAAGCAATGATTTGTAAAGGAAAACCAAAGACTTGAAAGTTATGTTCCAGGTGACATTGGGTCATGAGTAACCTTTAGTTAGAGAGCATTTGAGAAGGTCTCAAAGCAATGCAGTGCACAGTGTCCTACAAAATGCTTTCTGATTGCTGTCACATGGCACTAATAACACACACTTGGGATAAATTATGCTCCTAACCTTTCTTGTATAGTCTACTGAGGGTGGAGGCATGTTGGATTTGCAACTACGGTGAGTAGGAAAACTCCTCTGAAATCAGAAACAATTCTAAGCATATAAGTCTGTGCTGAATAGGGCTAGGGCTTCTATTGGACCATGACCTTAGTGCTTGGGTTGTTATTAGTTTATAGGGCTAGGCTTCTGGTTGGGCCTTAGGGCGCGGGTTTCTATTGGATCTAGGGCATAGAGTTTGGGTTCTGATTGGTTGATTGAACTAGGGCTCTGACTGGTGGATAGGGCTCTCATTGTGCCTAAGGTCTAGGGCCAGGATTCTGACTGGTTAGGGTCAGGGCTATGGTGCAATTGGCCCAAGGTCACTTGATCACTAGGGCTATTGAACTTTAGGTCTCAAGGTGTACAGCTAAAGGGTGACAGGATAAGGGTGTTGCCTGTCCGGGCATGGTAAGGACCTAGGGCCAGAAACTCTGCATCTCCACCATAAGAACCTCAGGTAAGCAACCATTCACTTGCAAAATCGTTATCAATTAATATTCCATAAACTCCACCAATACTAAATACACAGCCCTTAAAAACGTTCACTGAGTGGCTAACTACTAATAAATCTCCCCATCAACCATCTAACTTTTTCAAAACAATTAACAACCACAACACCAAAAGCACATAACCTATCAGAAACAATACAACAATTCATTCATCAAAACCCAAAAAAACTACAAACATGTCATTTGTCAGAAGGAAACTAAAACATTAGGGAAGGCATGAACATATTACAAAGCTCCCTAATCACACCTACCAACCCCAACTCCCCCACAATCTACATAAATCACGAGACAACACAGCAGTTACAACACTATTATTCACCACAGAAAGCCGACACACAACATATCTCAAAATTCTCATTTCTCGAAGCAAAGATCCTCCCTTCCAACTACACCAAAAGCAACATGCACACACAAAACCTCCTACATCAGACTTCTCCTCAAAAAGAAAATCACATATGACCCAGCAAACTACAGGCCCATATGAAATGAATCATCCATAGGAAAATAAATTGAGAGAGCAGTGTTCACTCAACTCTCTAATTTTACCAAACATTATGGCTTACGCACACTGGCCAAACTGTGCACACGCGATGTCGAGATTCACCTACGTACGGTAACAATTCAACCATTAATTTATTACTCCAATGGCAGCAACCAACATTCCTCATCATATATGGTAAGCCAGAAACTTTTATGACTTGCCATGTTTTTGTATTTTAGAAGGACACCTACCAAATATAAATTGAGACAGTTCTCATACCTAGTGCCTGTAACTGTTCTCCCAGTTGCTATGCTTAATTAAGCAAACTGTTCCAGTTTTGCCAAATGCCTCTTGTCTTCTGTTTTTTCCAAGGATTTGAGACTTAAGCATCATTTAGATGCAGAGTCAGCCATCATACTAAGAGCAGACAAAAACGGAGTAGCTGCCTTGTTGCTTCAGGATTTATCAGCTGCATCTGACACTGTCCATCACCACATGCTACTGCAAAGACGTCACAATCTCGGAATCTGTGAAAATGCTTTAAAATAAATTACTCATTATCTCATAAAGTGTAGTCTAACTACAACCTTTCACATCATCTCCTCACACACAACACTGACATTTTTTAGAGGTCCATCATATGCCCTCTATCATTCAACACCAACTAACCCCCTCACCAAATCTGATTAAAATCATACAACCTCACCTCTTTTAATTTTTTTTAATGGATTCCTCCGAAGGCCTCTACAGTACACAACTCAATGACTAGTTGCGTGCCATAAACACATGGATGATGAATAACTGTCTAAAGCTCAATACTGCAAAGATAGAGATCAGGACCTGTGGGCAATGGCAAAAGTACCATCCTACTCCCATATGATTTAGGAACTTCAAGTCCCTCCAACAATATCAAGAGAAGCTAGAATCCTAGGAGTAGCTATGGATACAGACTTATCCTTGATACCGCATGCCAACAAAGTCACATAGAGTGTCTTATGCACAATGAAAACACTAGGTCGCACATTCCCACACCTAGCACACCAACATAAACTGCAAGCAATTCTCAGACTCGTAATCTCCAAGCTGTACTACACCAACAGCCTATACCTTCTTCTCCGCCTTCACCCAAGAGAAAGCATGACTCCAGTTCTGCAATCAATCCACTGGCTACCTATTGCTAGAAGAGTAATGTTCAAAGCACTCTGCATTGTCCAGAGAGCCTCCCAAGGAAAGAACCGCTATGCCTACAAGTTAAATTCAAGCAATACAAACCAAACAGAACCCTGCGCTCCAGGTTTGCACCACTTATCAGGATACCACTTTACCATAAGTAATCCGGAGGCACTGCTTTCTCAGTACAAACCGCCAAGCTCTGGAACTCACTACCAGGCAACATTAGAAGCATCCAGAAGCATAGACATTTACAAAGACAGCTGCAAACAAGGCTATTTCCTAGATAACTGTGCCATCCGCATCCTAGCAACAGAGCCCAGAAAATAGTGGCACCCTTAAATGTAATCCTCAGCTTACATCTCGCGATTTGAAAACAATTCAACTAGCAAACTGCTTTTGATATGCAGTTAAACAAAGAAGGGCTGACCTTTGCTTCGTCGTGGCATTATATAGTTGTGTACTTGCATATATAACAGTGATGGCCTTCAATAAGACTAAAACCATAATAAGCAGCGGTCAGCAGAAAATGATAACTTCTGCCTCTTAAATTTACAGAGGACATATCTGCTATGAGGGTTATCCAAAACCAGCACTGTGCAGCCCAAAAATGGTCATCGCCGGCGTGTCCAAAATGGTGACCTAGTAGGAACAACCTTTCGGGAGCTTGGCCACAGGGAATAGACAAGAGGCGGATTAAGGGGCCCCATCCCACAGTCCACAACACAGATTGATTGGGAAAATACACTGGCGAACTCCTGTAGCTGCAACTTACCGTTAAGCACTGAGACTCTCACGAACAGGGGGTGCCCAGCTGAGTGGCCGCAAGCACAGCCAAGATGGCAGCTATGACAGAGTGTGGCCAGTGAAGCCAGACAGTGACCGTTTGACTGGTGGTCCCCCGAAGCTGGTGGTGAATGCTGCACCTGCCTTCATCTCTCAAAGTTCCACATTCACCCAAGGAGGGAGAACCAGCTGTGTAGATGCCACTGACGCTCTGCATTTCACTGCTCAACACCGAGGACATGGGAGAGCAGCAGGTGCTACAGCGGTGAGTGCTGCCAAGATGGTGGCTGTGACAGAAAATGGCAAGAGGAGCCAGCCAGAGACCCTGTAACTGATGGTCCCCTGAGGCTGGTAGTAAGTGGCTCGCCCGCTCTTGCGCTCCTGAGTGCCGCATTAAACGGGGGGGGGAATGGTAGGGTAGACGTTGCGGACGACCAGTGGAACGCCCCAGGTAGACAAGGCTTCACTTAAGCAATTCCAGTCACAGTGCAGTAAGGGGGCCCGAAAGATGAGGTGGGAGGGCACAGAGCTTTCCTGCTGTTCAGATCAGAACCCCCCCCCCACTCCACTAAGAAGACCGAAGGACATTGGAGGAGTGCAACTCTGTCACCACCAGCTTTAACTACAAGCAACTGAAAGTAGGGTGGTTTAGGCACAGATGTGTCTGACTCACACCAAGGGAGTGGAGGACCAGAGTTGTGAGAGAAACCCAGAGATGGAGAGTGACTAGGCAGCAGCACACACACTGATACTGATCCTAGGACCAGCAGCCATCTTTCCTGAAGCACCTTTAGTGAGGATCCTAGCAACTTGCGGTGCCCGACTTGACCTCTGCGTGTGGCTTTGCCTACCAATTTGCAGCGCCGGCCTCTCCAGTACAGGCGAACCTCTACCATAGCTGCTAATCACAGCAAGAAGGAGACCACACTTAAGGAAATGCTGTCCAAATTGGCGACCAAGAAGGCCGATCAGACCCGAGATGCCTCCGCCTCCCCACCATCCTCCCAACCACAGACACGGAGTACCTTACAGGGGATAATGCTCCAGTCACCCGTGGTTTCATGTAAACCCTCTTCCGTATGCTGCGAGATTACATAGCAGCTTTGTAACAAGAAGTGGTAGCTAACATCAAAGACATTAGGCGTGACCTGGGGGGAGTGGAACAACAAGTCTCCATTCTGGAACCGAACAGCGACGCCAAGGAGGTGGAACTTAATGAATACTGGAGTGATCTGCTTGAACTACGAGATAAGAATGCAGATCTACAACTCCACCTTGAAGACCTAGAGAATAGATCCTGCTGGTCTAGTACTAGAATCAAAGGAGTCCCTCTACAGGCTGACTCTGGGAATTTGGTGTGCCAGACATCGCATAGAAAGAAAATATCCCCGCCCACACAGCGGGCCACCCATCTGCTACCCTGTGAACCCCTCAAGATTTATTAACCTGTATACATCACCGCTGCCAAAACGAAGCTATAATGGCAGCAGTGAGAGACTGAGGCGTGATCACCTTCAAGGGGACGAAGGTCTGGCTCTACCAAGACTTGTCGGTCGATATAAATGGAGCCACCTCTTCATGTTTATCTTTGTATGGAACAACACAACACATATAGTACACGACTTAGAGGAGGCACGATCGATCTTGGGGCTATAGCTACATAAGACTGATCCTCATGGCCCACGGTGCCGCGGAATCAGTCTTCAACATCCGGTGCGGATGGGCATTCTTTCAGTAGGGCAACTGCAAACCCTCAGCAGCCGAGAGTTGCCAAGAAGGATCAGCCCTATTACAGCAACTCCACCAGCAGGGACCCTCCACGGAACAGGACTCCACCTAATGCGCTGATGAAGAGACTTAAACCACTCCCAAGTTTCTTCCCTATCAATAGACATTGTAACCCCCCTCCCTCAAAGGCATCCCCTAAGTTCTCACTCTCTTCTCACTCCCATTCCCTCACCGGCTGTTGTGTCAGGTCAAAGCTTGTATATGTTGTTCATATTCTGAAATTCAATAAAACAGATTTAAACCTTAAAAAATAGGTCGTCACCAAATGAACAGGAATATAACAACTGCAGTGCTCTGTCACATCTTGGTGGACATTTTGAAACAGTTTAATATAATTCACCACTACAGGTGCCAAATATCTATACAATCTAACTACTTCTTTACATCTCACAAATAAACTCAAATATGGAATGAGGGTAAAAATGTCCAACCCAACAGATGTTTCCACTGCTCTCTTCCTCCAGCAATGCCAGTCCAAGACCACAACTATACACAAAATCATTGTGAAACACAGTGCAGTAACAATTTAAGCAGACTATATAATCTGAAATGCCATAGAGCTGTTCAAAGCTACCAGCATACTGAAAACCATAAAACCGTGTGTATGTCTGTCACACTTCATCATCTACCACACTGTTATTGCGCTGCATCCCATTATGTGATAACCGCAATTCAGTGGCCATCACGCACCACATGAAAACACATCCCACATAGGATCAAAACAAAGACAACCTCCTTCCAATCACACACCCAAAACTGCTGTATGCAACCCATGTAGGTAAACGCCTCAGCGCCCCACAAAGGGGTAGTAAGCGCTACATATACGCTGCAATACAATGCAGTCATGTAATGAACAGATTTATGTATACTCACAATTTTAAAAACAGGAGCATAAGAATGCCATATAATTCTGCACAAACACATACATCTTATTTTATGGCTACTCGTCTAGAGCACCGCCCGCAATTGGCATGGCCTGATTGTGCTGGCTAGGGTTCTTTCCACATTATTACAAGGTTTCACTCTGGGATAGGAGCCTGCCTCGGATTCCGATGCTATGTTTGTGCACTGTGTTGAGAGTGGTCTCTAGAACCCGTGGCACTGTTTTAGTCACCGTACTGTGAGAGTATTGATTGGTGTCAAGGAGTTATCGTCCAAGAGTTTTACGAATTACTAGTCCATCACCTATGATAGCAACATGTGGATTTATTAGGTATAGATCAAGTGTGGTTGTTGATATGGCATGTCTGAGCTGTTTTTGTGATCTGCGTTTAATTTCCGTCTACTCTAATATTTGCATTTACGACTGTGCGGTCTCTCTGTTGATGTGGGTAGCTGGGGAGTCAGATCTGTGTGTGCGGTGTTGTATCATGTATTTTATGATGCATGTGTGTTGTCTAAGTGCCTCATGCAGCAATTAGCTCTGTGGTGAGCCACTGCATAGCACGTCTTCATTGAGTCAAACGCAAGCAGAGGTGCACTGTGTAATGTGTGCTCAAGTTTTGTGTTATTTTGAGAAGTTAAACTTTTCCTAAATGGCCCGAGTCAGTGGCAAAGGCACAGTTGTGGTAACAGGGGATTGTCAGAGGCGTAGCTAGAGCTTCTGGCGCCCGGGGCTATCCCCCAGATTGCCGCCCATGGCAGGTAGCGGCGGAGAGGGTGGATCTGGGGAAAAATGTCGGCGAGCAGCAGGGGTGGATTGGCAGGGTTTAAGTTACAACGCCACTCTCTACTCCACTGCATACGAAATGGTGTGAAACTGCGGCGTAAGCCTAGAGCAAACCTTGAAGGTCAAGTCTCAGTTGATGAAGGCCCACCAGCACTAAAATGGTAGCTAAATGCATAAGTAAATGTATCCCTTCCTTCCCTTCCTCCTCTTACACCTCTCCATACTGAACTGCTGCTACAAGACCACAGCAGTAAAACCACCCGCTAGACATCAAGCACAACACCAAAATAACTCCCACATAGGTCACACTCTACACCCATACTCTACCAAACAACAACAGTATTTAGAAACATAAGCAAAGCTATAGCAATAGAACAGCTTCATTATCTCTACCATCCATGCATCTATCTATTCATCCTTTCACCCTTCCATCCACCTACTGGCATCCACTATTTCACCTTTAGATTCTGTCATCCATTCATTCTTTCATCCATCATTCAATATTTCCCCATTCTAACCATGTATCTATCTATCTATCCATCCAATTTGCCATCCATCTATTATGCCATCCATCTGCTCATCAATACAGTCTAAAAACCAACCATCCACTCTGCCACCCATTGATCTATTCACTCTGCCATCCATTCTCTTTGCATCCATCCTCCACTCTTTTATCTTACCATCACCTCTGCCATTCATCGATCAACTGACATCCTTTCATCAATTCATTAACTCTTCCATTCACATTCATCCACTCAGCCATCCATCCATCCATCAGCCTACTCCGTCATGCATCCATCCTCCTATCCTCTCTTCCATCCATCCATCCACTCTGTCATTCACCCTCTCTGCCATCCACTCTGCCATCCATTCACCATCCATCCACTCTGCCTCCCATCCATTCATCAACTCTTCTATCTATGCATTCAACCACCCATCCACTCTGCCATTCATTCATACATCAATCCACCCACTCTGCTATTCAACCACCCATTCATCCACTCTGCCATGCATCAATCCCCTCCACCATCCATCCATTCTGCCATCCATCTGCTCATCCATCCATCCATGTATCCACTCTGCCATCCATCCTGCCATTCATTCATCAATGCATCCACTCTGCTATCCAATCATGCATTCAGTCACTTTGCCTTTAATCCATTCACTCAGCTACGCAGCCATTCATTTACTTTGCCATCCATCCAATCTGCCATCCATCCATACATTCATTCACTTTGCCACCCATCTATTCACCCTGCCATCCATTCATCATCAATCCACTACGACTTCCATTCACAGATCTTTCGTCCACTCATCCAGCCCTTTACTCTAACCTCCTTTCAGCTGTCCCTTCACCTATTTATTCACTCAACTATTCATCCATTTGTTCTGCCATCCTTTCACTTGTCCATCCACCTATCCATTCACGCACTCACCCATCCACCCATCCCTTTACTATACTTTCATGTGTCCATCCATCATCATTCACTTCTTTCACCCACACATTCATCCACATATCCATTCATCCTCCTACTCCATCATCCCTACTTCCTTTTTTTCACCCTTTTCTTCCAACATTCCTTCTTTCTTTCCCTGTTCTATTTACACAGCAGTCGGCTTTCCTCTGTGGCTGTGGGAGTGCTTCCGGCTTCCACGTGAGACATGTTTGGGGTCCTTCTTGCTAGTCCACAAAATGTAATGAACTGAATTTTTGCTTATTGCGGCGCTGGGAGTGAGCCTCGCATACCAAAGCACATGAGGACGGAGACGAGAGCAGAGAGACGGGCGGGGTGAACATAGGAGGATATTTGACTTTTTGGGAGCACTGCAGTCAACGTCGGGCATCGGAACACTTAAGAGAAACTGAATGAACAAGTGCAGTCCTATCCTAACTTGCACAGTGCACTTACATACAAGTGACGTGTGCAGTGCTGCACGACTATGTGCCTAAGTAAATCCTGTGCTGGCCACCAGTACCATGCTGCTGCCGCCCCCAAAATAGTGCCGCCTGGGGCGGACCGCCCCCACCGCACCCCCCTAGCTACGCTGAGGTTTGTGTGCCATGCTTTGCTGCCATGTGCAGGTGGCCGGGGCGGCTCCTCCGCTATGGCGGAGGAGCGTCACCCCACTGCTTTTAAACAGTGCACTGCAAAGTAAAGGAAACATAACATGATATTAACTGAGTTATTATCGTTTTATGTTTCCCAGTGCTTTGTGGGTGGGCCGGGTGGTGGGGCTGCTCCGCTCTCGGAGCAGGGGAGGCGTAGTTTGCCCACTCCTAAATGTGCAATGACTGTTTGGCCGGCCCTCTCGGGTCGCCCAAACCAGTCATGTGCACTTTACCCTTTCTCCATGCAGGCTGCATTACAGCCTGTGTGGAGAACAAGCCCAAACCCCCCATTCCCAAGTTGAGCGCCGAACCAGGACTCTCAAAACCAATCACAACGCTGTATTAGAGCGTTGTGATTGGTAAGCACCATAGCTCCCCTGACCAATCACAACTATGCATTGCAGCATTAGGATTGTTCTGGGGAGCCTTTTCTGTGCTTCGTGTGCCTCGTGTTGCGAGGAGAGCAGGAGCAGAGACGCAGGACCGGCGTGGCAAGGTAAATGTTTCTTTTATTATAAACATTTTTTTGACCGTTTACCCCCACCTCCCCTCGCGACCCGCTCCCCGCCACTCACGAACCATGCCGGCTGCCACTGGCCAGTGGGAGTACTAGGATAACCACCTATATAGCATGATTGAGCAGTGGTGCGTCTCTGAGATGGGTTCTGTCTAAGGAGTTCTGTTGGCTCTTTATCTGCGGCATTTTTTGGGTGGCAAGTGATGCTAAATGCTCAGTGGTAAAGGACCTTATGACAGTGGGGAATTTGAACTGCTGGGTGCTGGGAGGCACCACCTTTACTCATGTTTGATGATCAATGGTTATTTTGCTGGCCCTTTTGGTCCACTGTCCATAAATAAATGAAAAGCATCCCTCAATCTGTTTAAGTACGTATGCTGCTGCCCCTTCTGCCTGGGGACCTGCGCTGCCGCCCAAACCTAGGCATTTGTTTGACCAACCGGGATAATACTTAGCAGAGACGTTGTCACCTAGGAAGAATTTCACCCGTGCCATGCTCGGATTAGTTCACACTTACATAGTACAGTCTAACTGCGCAGGTACCAGTCATCTTGTCAACCACCCGCCCATGGGGCTGCTTACTGAACCCACTGCAATAGCAGTGTCCCTCTGAGCCTGGTAGCAATGCCTTGTCTGGGGCAGCGAGCCGATCCAGTTACTTAGAGCAACCCTGGCCACAGTACCCCGAAAAGGCAAACATACCCCATTGCCCCATATAAATTACGCTGGTAAAGAGCTTTTTAATTAAGGACATAGGTTATAATAAAATCAAGAATTGGCAAAGCCAACCGGTTTCGGCCATGTGAGATCTATTGGCTTTGTCAATGTTTTTTTAAATGTTGCACAATGGTGCGAGCTGCTGTGCTGCACAGCTTAAAGTAATAGAAAAAAAAAGAATGTGGCCAGACCGTGCTGCGTTGCTTTTTTTTTTAACATAAAGCTATGCATGTACAAACAAGTTAAAATTGTTATTTTCCCTATACTTAATATGCAGTCTATATTTTTAAAAAATGGCCATTGCAGTTACCAGGGTGTCAAAGTGTAGCTCACTGGAACACTGAGCATGGAGAGGCTGTGGTGTTACAGTCACAGCCGATGACTATGGAGCTGTGGAACCAGGTTCGAGTCTCAACGCCGGTTCAAAATCCTGTAATTCCGGGCAAAAACTTAATCTCCCCGTTCCTATAAACATTATTGTGCACTTGGTTAATGTAACTGCCGCTCATGTAATGCGCTCCAAGTGCTTCCAGTGGACTTTGCGATATACAAAAAAACAAGCTATGATGGAGGTAAGGAATCTAGCAATGGGTGGGGAAGGGGCATGCAGTGATGAGAGTGAGGTGATGGGAGGGACAGGCCAGCAATGAACGGGGAAGGGGCATGCAGCGGCAGAAGTGAGGTGGTGGTAGGGACAAGTGAGCAACGAACAGAATGCAGACGCTGGAAAGTGAATTAATAAAGTATGTTACAAGTGCATTTCCATATGCCATCTAAGTTACAACACACTGGCTTCCAGAAGCAGTACTTGGTCCAAGCTCCACAGCACAGATGAAGACACAAAGTCGAGAAGGAAGCTGGAGGCTTGAGGAGGCGCTGACCAACAGAAAGAAAGGAAAAAATAGTGACATGGGAGCTAACCAATGGTAAGTAATGGGCTGGCTTTAAGCCCCTTTTAAGATCATTTTTTTTTTAATTACAAGAGATTTTGCCAGCACTGCTTAAGCACTGTGTAAGCGACACTTCGCAAGCACAGCACAAGCGGTATGTTAGTGAAACCTAAAAAAAATCCGTTTCCATGTTTCATAATTATCTGTTTTTACCGTTGTGTCACAGAGTAGTAAAAACAAAACTGTTTTAATGCCCATTTTTTATTACTGTCCCACAGGCCCCAAAGGGGGCAAGCACGATGATGCAGAGGAGGTGGGAAAGACAGCAAATTAATAGGCAGAACCAAGCCAATGGCTTGGCTTTAAGATCCATAAGAAAAGGTGAGTGTTTTTCGTTAACATGTAGAAGCACTTTAGCACATTAGATAGTTTCACTGATTTCAGTGGCATATACTAGAAGTGATAGCTTCTAACCATCACCTTAGAAAAATGAATGCCCCTCCCATCGCCCTCACGATGAAGCCGTTAGTGAGCCGAGAGGCAGACAGTTATGTGCATCATATACATGGCCTAGATTGTTCTTACAGATTGTTCAGATGGAGCAATAGTATACTTTATTAAACCATGTACAAGAAGGCGTTTTGTACAGTGTGCATCCTGAATGATGTATTTCAAGGTGCTCTGAAATGCAATGAAGGAAAAGGAAGAAGCACAATGTGATATTAACAGAATATGTACATTCATTTCCTAGGCCCACACAATTTGCTTAACCTGATTGACCTCAGGATTTATGGTTTCACAACGTTCATTTCAACCACTTGATAGGAAATCAAGAGTCTTTCTGGGAAAAAACACTAAGTAGGAGAAGGCAGGGCACTCTGTTTTAATGTGGATTTCACCTGCTTCCTCAACTTAAGAAAGAGACCACTTTCGGGAGAGGCTCCAAGCCAGCAGTGCAGGCAATTGCTGGCTTTAACAAAGCAAACGTCTGGGGGAGCCTTTGGAATTCACATGTCAGAGCGAATGTCTACCAGCAGTTCAGCTCTGTGCTTCACTTGTGACTTTTTGCATTTTTCATTACCCCTTGGGACTGGGCAGTGGTTCAGAAGGCTGACCACCAAGAAGACCCTGTAGAGTGCTGCGAATGTGATGGCGGCGGGCACCTTTAAGGCGGTGACCTGCCTCCATAACAGGATGTTGCACGAGGGATTGGAACCGCTCCAGGGGCTCAAAGAGAAATGGGAGGAGAGTGTGGGTAGGCCCATTCCGGACACGGTATGGAGCCATATTTTACGGCGCACATGGAAAGGCACGAGGAATGCGCGTTTCCAGCAAGTGCATTTCTTTGTGCTGCATAGGGCCTATCTGACTCCGGAAAAAATACGGCGGTACTTCCAGGTGCAGGACGCTAGGTGCCCGAGGTGTTCGTCACCAGCGGCGGACATGGACCACCTGTTTTGGGGTTGCCCGCACTTGGAGGCCTATTGGGCAGAGGTGGGGGACCTTCTGAACGAAGTGACTGATAGGGAGGTGGACTTCGACATGGCGGCGTGCTTGTTGCTCTGGTTTCCGCACACCAAACACACCAAGGTGACGAGCAAATTTCTTGACCTGGGTTTGATATTGGCACAAAGAGAGATCTCGTGGCATTGGAAGTCCAGGGGCGGGCCGTCTGTAAGGAGGTGGAAGAATGAATTGCTACTGTGGTCTGAATGTGAGAGTGTGCTCCGAATGAGGCAGGCTGTCAAGCTTGGTAATGAGAAAGCCTTGGATACAGCGCGTGCGTGGGAATTAGTGGTGCAAGCCTTGCGTGATTCCTTGGTGGAAGATGAGGATTGAGTGGATGGAACCTGTGGACACAGCGAGGCATACTAGCTCAGAGTTCTCATTGACGCTGTAGCCGGACCCATACTACATTTCAGAACAGGACACACGCCATTAGCGGTTGCCGGGGAGGGGACACTGGGGGTTGTTTAGTGGGTGTTCGGGGTGGGTCGGGAGCCTGGGAGTAGGTTGGCCGCTGTAGCGATTCTGGGCTGAGAAGGGCCTGCGGGGCGTAAGTAGTGAATGGGAGGTACCAGCGGGGGCGGGCCAGGCATGGTGGCCCTGCAGGGCAAGGAAGGGGCTCGGAAGCGGCTTGGGGCACTGACCTGCATATGTGGGATGGCTGATGTTATTACTTGTTGTGGGAGGGGGGGTAAAACGCAGATACGTAAAACGCTCTTGTCGACCATTGTCCCATAGGGACGCTCACCGTGATGCCTCCCTGCTACTAAGGATACTACGCCGCCCGGCCTCCGGGATGCGGGCTGAATGGCTGTGTATGGTACAAGTTTTAACGGTTGAAGCGGGGGGACACCATGAGTGGACTGGTTGATTAATTGTATTCTGTGGTTTCTAACTCTGCAATAAAGACAAATTTAAAAAAAAAAAAAAAGAGTGCTGCGAATGTGTTTGGAAAGGAATACAATAGTAGGGATTTTTCAAACCGCACACTCACAACAGTCTGAAACATTGAATCGCTCTCTGACCACTTTCACAGCACTCTCCAGAGTCTTCACTGGCAGCGCATCTGAAATATAATGCACAGCTGGACAGCGCCTCTGCTGCAGGAAGGAGAACAAGCATTTGCAATGCAATAGGTCTCACAATTGCGAGAATTTAAGCTATTAGTATTGTGAATGGCAATGCCTTTTATTGATGTGTTTAAAAAACATGTAATAATAAAAAGGCACTATCATTTACAATACCAATTGGTTATGTTTGTAAAATGCAAGACCTATTGCATTGCAAATGCTTTGTTTTACAAGTTAAACACAGGTCAGGCGCGTCATACTCTTTCTCGGACAAGGAGTTTGTTCATGCCCCCCGTCACTGCAAGGGTGCAGTTTCTGCCTCTGAGAAAACACACCAGGTCACGCACTGCTCCTCAGGTTACCTGGAGTGAACGTGTTCAGACCGGAGGCATGACGAGTGAGCTTTCCGGCTCCTTATGGGCCACTGGTTGGCGGCGAAAAGGGGACAACTTCGAGATATGGCCCCCGGTTCACGGCGCACGAACACGCAAACGCGTTCTCTCCACAAGGACGTGCTAGTGCTTGGGCTGGTGTGCGGAGTTGGATGGGGCTCCTGCCTTAGTTCTTGGTGGTGGTAGGGGGTGTACATTACCTCCACCCTCTACCCTATAAAAGAAACTTCACTCCTCGTCAGGGAAGTACCCGCTAAATATATCAACTTACGTTACAATAAGTAGAAGTTGGAGTAGGGACGAGGTATGGTCAAAAAAGCAGCAGAATTCTACACAAGTAAACATTTAAGCCATTAAACAAGCTGCCTCCGTTGTAAACAAGCATCTACAATGCAACGGTTTCGCCTTTGGAAAAGTTAGAGCTATTGGCATTGTAAATGACAAAATTTGTATTTATGTGTTGGTTTTGAAAACAGATAAAGAAATGGCAGTCATTTACATTGGCAATAGCTCAAACTTGCGTAAATGCAATGGCTTGTAAAACTGGAGTTGCATATACACTTACAGCCTCAAAATTGATAAAACAATGCCACATATTTGCACAACATAATCATGTTATAGGGTTTACAATTGAAAAGACTTGGAGCATTGGGCAGACCGTTTTAAGAATGGTTAAAATATCTTCTGAAACAGAATCCTACTTGGTGTCCAGCTCTGTCTTTGATCTCAGGCTGTAAGGCTGCCCTGGTCGTTTGATTTTGCCCACGTCGTTCCCATTAAATGGCTGTACCATCACCTTTCTCCAAAGAAGACCCTTCTGTTCGTCCCGATAAGCCTCTCTCTTAAAGCTGGAGGGCATTACTGACCAGCAGATGCCTGTGTCCCCCGGCACAAATCATACAGGGGAGATGATGTGGCGTAACAGCCAGAGCTGCCTAAACTCCGGGTTCCTGGCCAGTCCTAGCCCGACATTTTCACGTAGTGCCCCGCACCCCCAAAGCTGCTGACTTACCCCCCCCCACTACCTTGAGATTTAAATCTGTGATTTGCTGCTTGCAGATAGATTTGTGCAGCACGTGCATTGTTCCATTCAGCTTCATAATCCACGATTTTACGTGCACATCTAATGTAAATGTAAATGTAAATGTGGTTGAGCTTATATAGCGCACAGCTACCCGCAGTGGGTGTCCCGGCGCTTGCTTAGGGAACCCGTCCTGATATTCCCCTGTGTGATAGCCCCAGCAGGTATCCACAAGGTGAAAGTCAGGCATCCCGCCGCGAGGGGCCGTTGTGGAGATTAAGCAAGCTATTGCCCAGAGTCGCAGCGTGTGAACCCGTGAGTCGAGAAGGCACCGGAGCGAGAATTATCGAGTCCGTGGAATTTTTAGCCCAAGACCCGCCGAGGCGGGGAATTGAACCCTGGTCCAGGACCGATCTCAGCTTCCGGGTCTGCCGCCTCTAACCCCTGAGCCACACTTCTCCACACATCTCCAGGTAAGCTGTTTCCTTCCAGCAAGGATTTCCCAGGCTTGGTGAATTTGTATGCTCAACTGAAGCCAGAATCCGAGGCTAGCCCAAGGGCAAGCAGAGTGCCCTGAATTAGTGGCGTGCCAGCCAGCACCCAGCAGAGTGCCCTCCGCCTCCTGGCCGAGGCGCCAACAATCTCCCACGGACCAAAAGATGACAGGAAAAATGGGCCCGACCCCCGAGGCCACCACCCCCACCCCACAGCAATCCCCTGCAGCATGTAGAAATATTTCACAGGTCACGGGACACTCCGTGGGAAAGGTCAGCTCTTAATTTGAATAATGTATTCATCTCGGAGGGCCTCTTGGCTTTCTATCAATCGGAAGGATTTCAAAAAGGCCTTGGGCAGAAACAGAGGGGGGAGGTGAGTGGGGGGGGGGAGATACAGATGAGGGAATTCCGAAAGAGAGGGCAAAGCTGAAGACCAAGCACATTAGGGATATAAGTGTAGTGTCTCAAGCACAAGAAATAGCACTGATAAAAAAGAGGGGCGACTGGAGACCGCTTAAAGTGCTCGGAGCGGGCAGTGGAAGGGCACGCAAGGGAAGGACAGACTAGACAGGCCTACACAGACACAGCTGCTCGGATGCTGGGGAAACCTTCATCCTGCTAAGAGGAATTCTCTCTCACCGGCGCCGACCATTGAAAAAAATAGCCTCCTTTTACCTAAAAATAAATTGAAATATCCTTTGCTTCTGCATCACGCTGCATGTAACTCTGGATCATGCAGGGTTGTGCAAGCCAGTTTTTCCAGCAGAGACGCATATTTCATTTGCATACTGCAGCCATCTGAGCACGCAGTCTGAATAATTAAACACATGTAAGCATTTCCCGGATCAGATACCGAGCTTTTGAAACCTACCTAAATATTCGCACCGTAAATGCTCGCACTGTGTGCCTTTGATCACTTCTTATTGTAATGCAAAAGTAAATTTAGAATCTTATTTTAGACAAGAAAAGGCACGGACAGCGGGAGGGGGGGGCAGGAAAGGCACGGACAGCGGGAGGGGGGGCGGGAAAGGCGCGGACAGCGGGAGGGGGGGCGGGCAAGGCACGAACAGCGGGAGGGGGGCGGGAACGGCAAACGGCAAGAAAGGCAAAGTAGAAGGCAAGAAAAAGCACTCACCTGGACTTCTTCCGGCGGCGGTCGGCCTGCAATGACCAAAACAAACCTTCCCCCCCCAAAAAAATAGGAACCGCCCACCACCGCAATGACGTTACCAAAGGGGCTGAATGCCTAAAAATCACCGGAATGCCCCCGAATCTGCTCCGGCATTGACGGACAGATCTGTCTTCCAATGGCTAGCCTCCATTTATGGAGCTAGCCAATGGAAGACAGAGGCGGGACTAAGCCAACATACTCTTCTCAAAAGATTTCGCCTTGCGTGAAACGCTGCTGCGCAGTTTTCGACAAGTTGAAACCTAAAAAGTGACCGCCGGCCCACTTCTCGACAATAACTTTAATCAACAAGTCTAGTTCTGCATGACAAGCTAGTATCAACTTAGTGAATGTTATTGCTTTCTATGTCAGCAAAGTACCCAATCAAATGCTCGTTCATCTAAAAAAAAAAAAAAAAAAAAACACTGTCCAGAAATCACCTCAATTAAATACAAACTATCTACAAGATTACAGCAAAAATGTTACTTATACAGGCTTTCACTACATCGTCTACCTAACTGATGGTGCTGTAAAAATAATAAAAATCATTCAGTCTTTTATTCAGCCAGCCACCATGTCCTTAACTTAATGTGCACAAAAAGAAACACAGCAACTGTCTGAGCAAGAGGCCAAATGAGTTATTTTTACATCTGCATCCTCATGCTGGACACTTCTGGTCTATATGGAGTTGTTTTGGCACAGTGGGTACACTATCTGGGCAAACTGGGGCTGGTCTGTTCCATTGCACTGTGTGTTCGGCCAGCCTGAAGGTGTTCTGACTACATGTTCATCCAATCTTCCGCCTCTTTACAGCATGCACAGAATGACAACCGTTATAATGGTGCCAGCTGTAATTCAATTTTGTGGGGACTTGTGTGATGGAGTACACAACTGTTGAAATATTGGCAGTAGCACAGGGAAAGAAAGAGTAGTATTTACAGGTAGGGAGGGAAAGTGGTGGTGTGAATGTGTTGAGGTGGGGGAGATGAAAGCGCAGGAGAGAGAGAGAACAGCAATGAAAGCAGATGAACTGTGAGACATGATGTAAAGGGGAGAGCAGGAGTGACTGAGGCACACAGAAAGACACCTCCCCCACATAAGTTTTCAGAATCTCACAATAGTAATGGCTATGTCAATAGATTAGGGAACAGCCTTGATTGCATAGGCCATGCCTCTTGTAACGGATCCCTTGTAACGCTTCTTTGGTTATGTCCCGTTTAGAGAGCCCCCCCCATCTTTTTAATCCTATTTATAGCACTGGTTGTGCAACCAATTCCTTCGTGCCTTAATTTACATAAGTATAAATGAAGAAAAGCAATGGTAGAATCAAGAAAGATCACTTGGTGGACTCTCTAGGACGCTTATGCAGATCCTGCAAAACTGTATTCAAAATGATCTTAATGAATTGGAATTGCATTTGTCGGCATTTCATAGCCCTGAAGAGGGGACAAGTGCTCTGGTGGAGAGGTAGCACATGACACTGTGAGGGAATGAAGGTTGGTTGCAAGAGTGTTAAACTGCAATGTGGCCAACCATGAAGTGCCTCTGTGTTTTGTGCGTTTGGCCACATGGTGCTCTTACCCAGAGTTAAGCCAAAGTACTTTAGCACATAGGGGAGTCCGGGACAGAACACATTTATAGATGGGTCTAGTTGACAGGAAGTGGGTGGTCTATGTGGGAAGTGCGTTGTTGTTGTGCATGATGAACAGGGAATGCACTTCTGTTGGTGCCAACAGGCAGTTGTGCTTGTGGAAGAAATGAAAATCCCTCTTTCTCTGGGCATTGACTATATAACACCTGGTTTCTGATAGGGCAACACAGGGTTAGAAGAATGTCCTGGGAAGAGACTATGTTGCTGTTGAAGTACTCCCATTTTACAGTGCAATTTTCCCTAGATTTGCTAAAAAGGCAGAAGCTCTGAAAATGTACTCTTAAATGGCATTCATGACATATTCCAGCACTTCGATGGTTTGGTTAGGAGAGAGGGCAAATGTTGTGGAATGAACAGATGTGATGTGTTAGTTCCTCAGGCTTTAAACCATAATGAGCATTATGTGGCTGAAATAAGCCTAAACTCATTACAAAAAGAGAGGTTTACTGAGCTTAGAGAGATGTCCTGCTCTGATATTAGACACATGTGAGATGAGTGTGTCTGGCTGGCTGGGAGGTACTCATTTTATGTTAGGCCAGTTAGATCATTGGTAAAATAGCTCAATGAATGTGATGTTCAGCGATCTTCAAGAGACTTTTTAAAGAAGTGAGTACTCGGGTAAGTTGAAGTAAGTTTATTCCGTAACAGCGGGACACCACAGCAACTGCCTCTCTGCCTCCACCACCTGGTTAACTGTCATTCCATATTCCTTCTCTCTTCTAGAATCTTTCTACCCCCACATTCTGATAGCGAGCTTCCTCTCCACATAAGAACAAACCATTAAATTACTATAACATTACATCCCAACAAGATTCTCTTAAATCTGTATGGTAGTATTCGTGAATATTAGTCTTTTGACGGATCAACTCATATGTGGCTTACAAAGACCCTAGAAATGTAGTCTGGTTCCTAAAACTGAACTGGGGGCATGCGGTGTATTGAGTGTATAATGAGAGTTACTCCTGTTGCATGTGGATGGATGTAATCATGGCACCAACAGAGGTCAGCCCTAAAGTCATTTCACATGATTGCAGAGGATTCTGCTGTCTCTGGTAGAGATTTAGGAGGAGCGCAAGGATACCCGGCTGTTCTAGGAGATGTTTAACATAGATACAGAATGCAGTGGTTTCCGGTTAACTCAGCTCCTGATCAAATGTCCTGGTGTTCAAAAAGCATTCCTGGTCCATCTGGAGAGTTCAGTTCAAGCCCCTCCCATTCACATATTCGTGTCCCAATCCTTCATTTTCACAGAAAAAAACTTACGTTTACAGTGATGTTTAGACAATCTTTGAGAGCTCCAATCAAATCAAAATCCCTTTGCTCCTGGTCAGTGGGTGGTCTTTTCCCATTGTTTTTCACAGAAACTGCTTTAAATGCGATTTCGCTTCTAAAATAGCTCAAATTCACCCAACCACTCTCAAACGAATGAAATATTAAATACTGAAAATCTTGTAGACAGGAATAGCTTTTATGCCAAATGCATAAATCAATTTAACTGCCACAAAACTGAGGCAAGTGAAAACATTTGCCAAAGTTGCCTTGATAGTTTCCGTGTCAGAATAAATGTTGCATCCAGTTTAATATTTAATCTAGTTTGCGTTATTACATCACATATGGCATCAATGAGTGAGTTGGTTGCAAGTGTTTTTTTTTTATAGTTTCATGTGCAATAAGTCAATAAAATAACGCAGGGTCATAAGTACAGCCAATGAAAAATGAGTTGTTGAGCTCAATGTACAATGATTGATGAAGGAATCACTGTATTCAACGAGGAGCATGGTGTGGTTCCAACACACAACAACTGTCTCATGCCACAGCACCTGGCATTTCCTGCCACCCCACTCTCAATGTAGGCACCACTACCTGCCTCTTCCCTTTACTGGTAATGGTGCCTCTTCCTTTTCCCAGACAAACACTTCCTAATCATTGATGGCCTCTCCAGAAACACGACTTGATCTCTTTGCCACCAGGGCCTTCAAGCAAAGGCCACCTGTCCCTCTGCAAGAGGTACAACTTGGTCTCTGCTGCAAAACACAGAACCATAAACAGGGTACCGAGTCTCCTGTGCCACCTCTTCTTCTCTCCCCACACCCTGGAAATACTTGCATTTCGAAACGATAAACAGGTGTAAGAAGAAGCCGAGTGAAAGAAAGATAGAGGAAGAGAGGAAATCAGAAAAAGAGAGCCCTGAGGGACAGCGATTAGTGCAGAAGCAGTTATTGTATTTTTCATCAGCTCGTGACATTTTATAAGTTTCTCTTGACTGAGAATACGACAAAAAAGCAGTCCTTACATTCATGCAGGACCTGTTTTTGCACTAATTTCTCAGATAGGAACAACTTTTTAAAACTGGAATTATCTATAGAAATACGCAATATATGCACCTGCACAAATCACAGTAGAGGGGCGGTAGTATGTTCCCCAACTGATGTGTGTACAATTCAAAGAAATGTGGCAGCTCGTGAAAAATAGTTGGGTGCAAAACAATGTTTTCACAAGTTCACATTATATAATACGTCCCATGTGTATACACACACTGCAGACAATACAACTGCAAATACCAATACTCCATGCAACACCAGTGCATCAACCACCTCTCACAACTTCATGGTGCTTCACTCGTACAACATGCAACAACACACCATTCACTGAGTCCAGACACACACACACATAGCCCTGCACAATCCTAGCAGTCCACAGCATCAAGTGGCCATATGAACAGCGAAGCTGTACTATACAATTACCAACCACATAAGAGAACGCACAGTTAACACATCAAGGCATATCACATTCTAGAGCACACGCTGCACATCATACCAAAATGTGTGAATGGGGAACTAGTGTGAGAGAGAATGCGACCTGCCCTGAAAAGCACATGCTATACGGAAACTGCCTTTCAGAAACATGTGCTGCACATTACAATGCACTCTGCGGCATGCCCCCACACATAGGCATACACGCACAGACTCACACACACACACACACACACACAGATCTTTACCTTCCTTCACTTATCTTCACCTCCACTTCACAAGACCTACCTATACAATTATGCCTTAAGTAAAGACACACTGAGCGTGCGGTAGTTTAGTGCCTATGCCAGGCAGTAACAAGACTTCCAGATGTTCAATGTGGCGGTGGAATTATTTTAAAATAATCCACAAAAGGTGGGCTATGCCATCCCTCATTTATGAATAAATTCAGCATGGTGCAAGACTAACAGGCCATGATTAAAAAGAGAAGGGTTACCTGTATGTTTGGATTTTGGCCATTAATATCCGCCTTTGAGAGATCGGGAAAGTTTGGGAGATCCAAGAGGAAGGATCCGGGGCCATCTCTCTGAAGGGGTGTGCGTCCATTCTGCTGCCTGTGTCGTTGCTTTGGTAATCGTCTGTGTGCTGCTTGCTGGTCGTGGTGCTCACTTTCATCCTCTGGGTCCAACGCAAACCTCGTCTCAGACGAGACAGCACCATGGAAATTGACCTAAAAATTAAACATTGGGAGCATTAATATGTCAATAGTGTTATTGTACCTCTGTTGGAGTATTGTGTAGTTCGATGGCCATATTGATGCTTAACGTAGGAGACCAGTAAACAGCAACGAAGGGAGCGTGTAATAAAGAAAAAGTGTGATGGACTTTAAAGGGAGCGCAAAATAAACCACTGCCCATCTGAACAAGACCATATTAATTTCCATTGGGGTAGGTTTTGACCCATACTAATGAAGCAAGATGCTAGGGATTGCTTGGCCAATAAGGAACACTCACGATTTTAGGTGAGTCCCTGCGCAAAGGATGTGGAGGGCCATGGGCTCTAGCACAGTGCTGCAAGAGTGCCTATGCGGGGCATGGGCGGCTTACTGGGCGATTTCTGCATGCCACTCATAGCACACAGGATAGGAAAACGGAAAAGCAATGCACAAAGTTCTCGGAACCCTATATGCTTACCTCGTCAATATCTGCCAGACCAATAATGTATTATGTATGCGTTGTAATATTTGGTACACGACTGGGCCCCATTGTGGCAGCAAGCTGCCAGTCATAGAAATCATGGGTCAAAACAAGTCTCCTCGTGCTTCAAACGTTAGATCCAGTCCTTATCAGACTCCCTCCTAACTGGACAACGTAACAGACCTGTTAGCACAACTTCATCCAACACCCACGGCTTAACAATGGAAAGAGGCTGCAAAATGGTATCATAATAAGACAGTGGTACTAGATTACAGGAATGTTAAAAGATACAGTTATGTCGTAGACTCCAACATTTGCAGTCCCACACTAGACTGACGGAAGGAAGGATTTGTTCGTTTAAACTAAATCTGAAAAAACAAACATCGCCCAGCTTCGAAATTCCTACCGAGGATTTTACAGTTAAACAAGCGTGCGGTTTGTGTACGTAGCACTTCCCTTCTGTGTCCTATACCCCCACGCGTGCAGCTTCACTATGTTTTTTTTTCTTCAAACCTCAGGACCGCACTCCGTTGGAATATCATTTTCATGTTTTTCTAATGGCGGGATTAAATTTCGCCAAGTTTGAGGTTAGCGGTTCATGCTTTTGTTATTGTTCAACATCTTGCCAGGTTTTGCAGTGTACATTACAGCTGACTGCTCGAGGCCCGGTATGACTGTCGCCACCGCCTCTCGCGCTCGAGAGCCGGCATCCCCTCTGCTCCGAAGTCTGACTAGACACAGATCGGCAGGATCAACTTTGCACTTCAGTCCGATAAACAAAAATATTAAATAGGCAAAGTTGTTGCTTTGTGTGTCTGGGGGTGTGTGGGAAATCTACTTGGGTCAGATGGTCCATACTAAGCAGTTAGGGTGGTTCATCATGTCTGTTTGATTTTAGTTCCAGAAATAATATGTTTTTATTTTTAATTGGAGTTGCTTGCTGCGTTACACGGTGTGGCGATACCAATCACAATGATGGATGCTAGAATTACAGAATGTCAATGTGTTTAGGCAAGTCCTACTCTGGTAGAGAGTGAGCTACTTTTGTTACTAATTAAAAATTCAGGTGATGAAATCCAAAGGAGCTGATTAAGGAAAAGGATGTCCATGGGCAGTTGGGGATCGGATAGACATTGGGCATGGATCATTGGTCCCCCAACCCCAGTGCGCATCACGAGACGGTGGCCCCAGGGCCCCATGCATCTATCACTCTAGCATGAGCGACTTCCCGCGCATCCCTTCCTGCACACAGACAATCTCACCCGGCACCCACGCCCCTACTTTGGAGCAGGCTCGGACCACACCGTGCCCCCCTCGGCCCATCACAACTGGAGCCTCCCGAACACAACACCCTTGTTTTCTTAGACGACGAAAAAAACAGTGTTTGTGGTCTCAACAGAAGTCGTCTGGATATGTTTGGAGTGTCTGCAGCATCGTCAGGTCTTAATGGAAGCAGATTTTTATCATTGAACATGAGGTACACATCTGTATCTTTGCAGAACTCATTATGGAAAAGTTCCTTCTTGCAGACATCAGTGGAGATCGCATGACAGATATTTAAGCAGACACAATGTCCTAGTGGGGCAGAAGTGAATAAATCATGCTTAGGGAACACATAATATGTTTCTAACATCACGTCAGCATCTACAGAATCGAATTGTCATCAGATGCAGGCAGAAGCGCAACGTCCCCAGGGCTAAAAGGTCTTTAGCCTCCACCACACCCCCATCGTGTCTCGCAGGCCGGCATGCTGCATCTGAGATGCTGTCGGATGAGGGGGGGGGGGGGGGGGGGGGGGATTTGAAAACCTCTGGAGTCTTATCTCAGCAACACCCGAGGTTTTCACAGGTCTTGGATAGACCATTTACATGCCTTTTGTAAACTGAATAAAGGGGCTTTGTTTATTATTTTCACTGGTTCCAGTGCCCCCTGGGTCCCCACTCTGCCTATTCATTACATTTGTATTTTATTCAGACAACTCACTCCTCATTCTCACCTCTCACTCTTCACTTTTACGCTCCCCCTATGCTCACAGCGATCACACTGCTCACTATACACTCCAGCCATTCACCTTTCTGCTACCCTTCACACACACAAGCACACCGCCCCCTGCACGTACATGATGCGCCACTCACTTGTCACTTTCACCACTCACCCTACACTGACAGCAATCACACTGCATACACTCGCAGTGTCACGTCGCTCACTGTACACTCACATAGGCACTCCTGTCACACTCATACAGCTCACCCTTCTCTTACATGGGCACAGCATTCGCCCTGCACTCACATCATGCAAGCAAGCATAGCGCCCACCCTGGAGGCACACCACTCACCATGCACTTCCTCCACTCACCCTGCACTCACCGAGACAAACCTCTCAGCCTGCCTTCATACAGGCACTCTGTTCATCCTGCCTGCACACAGAGACAATAGTCTTCCGGATATCATAGGGACACAACACTAACTCTGCACACACTGATCTCACTATGCACTCATCAGTCACTCATCGCTCACCCTGCACCACACACAGGCACACCACTCACCCTTTCTTTACACAGCTCACACCACCCTGCACTCATTCCTCTCATTCTGCAAGCACCCCTCTCACTTGACACTCACATGGGCCCTCCTCCTAACATTACATTCAAGCAGCTCACCAAACACTCACATCAGCACAATTTTCTCCCTACACTCGCACCACTCATAATGCACTCACACTATTCACCATCACTTACATGAACACACCTCTTATCGGTACATATAAAAATTACACAACTCTCATGAATATATACATATTTCTAGAAAGGCACCGAAAGCATACCTGCTCTTTCTGTAGTACTAGATCCCTACTTAATTCCATCTGCACCAAAGGGGCTTTTGCAAGAAGGGAGAGTGGAATGTGAATGTGAGATGGCACAAGGAGGGAGGCTAGGGCGGAGACTTTGAGCTATGGTGGTGGATTGAGAATCGTGTGACACCTGCAGCCATTCCTGGCTTTCCATTCACCACAATGCTTCATTCCAAAATGTAGTTGTTTTTTTTTACATTGTAAGTTGGGGCTCAAAAACCCAAAAATGCTAAGTGTTACTGGATAAAATCCATGGATGCAGAAGAAGTCAAGCATTTCATATTATCAGTTGGTTGCTGTGATATTACATGTTAGAACATGAGTTAGTTTATTTCAAATACTGTAGCTGCTTCATCCACACGTGAAACCAAAAAGAAACCCTTACAGCTATTTTAAGGAAGTGCACTTTTCATTCACATCATACTTGAAACAAACTTTGACAAGGCAATATATTATGTTTTGAATCACATAAACAGAATATGTTTTTATTAAGCTTCACTAAAAGGCAAGGCAGGTACAGCAGAAGCAGCAGGGCAAGTTTTTCTAGCACAATAAAAGCAGATTGACTAATAGAAGTGTAAGTGGCTTGTGTCTACATGTGAATGTGACAGAGTACAAATGTACAAAAGAGTGCAAAGATATAGTGAGAATGTGTGTGTGGAAGAATGTGTGAGTGTATGTGTGATATGCGTGCAAGTGTGCTGCTGGTCTGGCATACTGGAGGTTATTCTTGCCTTATGGACAAGGGCACTAAAAGCATATAGATGGGAGGTGTTACCTGTGGCAAACGGCAGGCCCTGACATGCTTCCATTAAGACAGCCTCACTGGCTGTGGGGGCTCCAACTGTGTAACTGAGAAAGCCACTAGCCCAATCATACCTAGTGGCAGGGACGCATAACACACACCACCCCTAACATGATACACTCAATTCTTGGCATATGCGGAGGATACATAGCAAAATTTTGGAACTAATATTTGAGGTAGCTCTTGTCATAAGATTTCCTGTACTGATTTCATAGGGGGTGTAAATGGCAAAATGCTGACCCTTGTATACCAAAGGGAATTATTAGAGGTGCCCAAGACTTAGGCTGAAGTATCAGTTGTAAATTTCTGACACTGTCATATTGAATGTAGTCCTTGACAGAAAGGGCTCACACATGAAAAAATTATTACCTTGGTATAGTGGTAGTAATTTCTGACTTAAGACATTTGAATAAACGAGATCTACTCCTAGTAAAGAGGCCAGGCTTCTCTGGTGCACTATGAAAGTACTGGAATATTTCATGAATGCCCTATAAGGGCCTGCGGCGTTTTAGTAAATTTGAACCCAAAAGTATTGAAAAATTATCAGAGGAGAAGCTTACTCTTCATTAAATCATCTACACAAAATTGGTTACCTTGTTTTGCTTGCTGGGATTTGGGGGAAATATCACGCCCTACCACTTATACAGATCTTTCACCTCATATAATGCCTATGAGGTTAGCGCTGACCCATTTCTAGAAATGCTTGTCTTGCCCCATTGCTCAGAGCAGAACTGGCTTTAGGGTGGTGTGACCAGTGCAGCCGCATCCGGTATTGACTTTGGTGGGGTGGGACTTTGGTGGGGGGGTAGGAGTTTAAAAAAAAATAATTTTGGTTTAAAAGCACCTTATGTATCAGGCAGTTTTCAGGCAACAATAAAAATGTCAAGATAACCCCGATTATTAATGTTGCTACTAGTGAGAGTTAGGAATTTTGTCTAGTTGCAGTTTTGACTCATCGTAAAGTAGCACAGTGGGTTATTGTGCCTTCTGCAAAAAACATGTACCATGCAGATCATAGAATTGAGTGTGAGTGAACTATGAGTAACTGGCGAAGTGGTTGGGTGAGTTCAATCTTGGGGATACAGCGGAAGATGGACCGCCGTTTACATTAGATGAGCTTCTCTACATTTTTCATCCTTCTGCTAAACCGAGTATGCCTTTACCCTTTTTGGTGCAGATAGCCCATAAATGTTTGCGTAGAGAATTATATCTCAGTAGGCAAGTCACGCCATATGCGCCCACAATACTGCTCCTAGGACTACCGAGAGGTAAGGGCAGAGCCAGTATGGCTGAACTGGTAGTTTGGCATAAGGCTGATGTAAATACTCTGGGGGACCTGTACTTAGAGAGCACATTACGACCGTTCCAGTCTCTGGTTGGATGAGGAAGGTGTTCCGTCGGGGCAGTTCCTACAACACGCCTCCTGGATAGCTACGTTGAGACACCACTGGGGGGATATTTCGCAAGAACTTCCGACACACTTGCTATTCAATATATCCACGTACTGGGCACAGGGAGACACCTCACTCAGTGGTTTGCGGAGTCCATTAGAGAATACACCTTTACTGATTTAACACATTTGTGCAATAAGTGGGAAATGGATTTTGCACGTCAATTCACATCTAAGAAATGAGGAGCGTTGCTGTAAAGTCCCAAACAGATCCATAGGAATGCAAGATTTAGGCTAATCCATTTCTATACAGTACATAGGGCCTACCTATCCCCAGATAAAATTAATACGTTTTTTAATAAGGCAGATGTCTGTTGCCCGCGATGCCAATTGGTGAGCGCTGATTTCTTGCATATGATCTGGTCCTGCTCCGAATTGCAGATTTATTGGCTCAGAGTAATTAGATTATTATCCACCAGCACAGATGGAGCTCTGCCGAACACTTGGGGAGCTTGCATCATGGGCATATTTCGCAGAGATAGCCAACACAGGGCCTCCTCTCGTTTTCTTGATCTGGGGTTGGCGGTGGCCAAGCAGCTGGTCACCTGTTGCTGTAAGTCAATTGGTTCCCCTCCACTCACAGCCTGGGTTCACTCAATGTAATATTGGGCTAAGGCAGAGGCGACATTATTGCTAAGAGAGGATACGCGGGGACTCCGCAAGTATCCCATCTCAGCGGCATGGGGAGTGCTGCTGACGGCATTACAGGTAGCTTCGACTCCAGAGGACTCTACTATTGCGTCCGACTCCGATCAGGTTAATTCTCATTCTGGGCATGGTGATCCCACTCATTAACGCGTATTGCACTTAGTGCACTTCATTATTTCGGATGATATCGCTTCTTGATATGTGTGACACGAGTTTGATATGTCTGGGACGGAGTGTGGGTTGCTGTGGCCTTATTAAACGGATCGTCCCCTTACATCTCAGCCCCTCTCCAGCCCCCCCCCCCCTTCCTTCCTTTATTTCCCTTATTGGTTTTTCTCAGTTGTTTCTTCTGAGTGGTTTTATATAGTTTTATTATATGGATCTGTTTATTTACATAATAGTTGTGACTTTATAGCTCAGCCGAAAGAGGTTACTAGAAATGTACAGTTCTCATGTTGCGGAGAGTTATTTGTACTCTTGCATGGTGTCTTAGATATTGCATTAATGATAAGCTGTAATGGCTAATATACACTGTTGGAAGCATGATGTATTATTGCTAAGCATCTGTATACTCCTGAGACACATTACTCACGCTGTTTTTTTTCTTTTTCTATCGCTGCCAGGATTTTATGTATTTCTTAATAAAGTGCACTATCGGTCTATCTGGTACTTGTTGCTTTAATGCATATTTGTATCATGTTTTCTTATGTCTACAAAAATCTCAATAAACAGATTAAATGAAAAAATGAGTGAACTATGAGTAACACCATTAAAAGAAAATTAAGTGTACATCAGAACTCCGCTATGAAGAGATGAGGTGCCCTTTTAGAGAGTGTTAGTGAGGGAATTCATGGTGGAGAAGGAGGTTATGGGGGAGGAGAGCACCACCGTAAAGGCCGCCACCATACCGGCCGCCACCAGAGCTCGAGCCGGCCCTACCTAGGAGTCTTAGTCCCCCCAAAGTTCGGGTCTAGTTGCCCCCTGATGCAGGCCTGCAATATAATCCAGCACCCCCCAGCAAATAGACTATAAAGAGGTGTGGGGACGGGACAGCAAGCATTGGGAAAGCCAATAGGTCTTGCTAACAACAGCTACTGGCTTTGGCAATGTTTTGTAGCCATGCTGTACAACAGCATAGCTGCTGCGAAGCATAGCTAAAGTGCTTTAAAAGAAAAGTGCTACGATGCAGTCAGCGTTAATGCATTTTTTTTAGGTGCATTGGTGCTGGTTGCATCATAACACTTTCTGGTTTTTTATTGGAACAGAGAGCAACTCTAAGGGAGAGAGGGAAAGAAAGATGTGGGTGGTGCAAGCGAACAGGCAAGATGGCAGTGGCAACCACCCAGATAACGGATGGTGAATGGGAGGGATGGGTCAAGAACGAATTGAAGGCAACCAAACGGACAACGGAGGATGGGTAGGAGGGATGTAGAAAGCCACAAGGACAACAGCGGGAAGGTGGGAGGGGAGGGTGCAAACACACAGACAAGGTAGGATGCGTCGGAGGGCAACCACACAGACTAAGGGTAGTGGTGTTGGCAATCACATGGAAAATAAAGGTTAGGTGGGAGGGGCAGGGGCAGCCACACTGATAAAGGACAAGAACAACCACATGGCCTATAGAGGGTCAATGGGAGGGACTAGTACAAGCAGGTAATGGAGAGTAGAGGGGAGCAATGAGGCAGCAAGCGGATGGAAAACGTGAGGAAGTAGACTAACAACGGAAGGTTGGTGGGAAGGGCGGTGACAGCCACACAGAAAACAGAGTGGCATGAGGGGCTGGGGACAAGCAGATATACAAGGGAAGGTGGGTACTAGGGTTAGGGGCAAGCAGACAGACAACAGACAATGGTTTGGAGGGACTGGGTAAAGCAGATGGGTAACAGAGGGTGGGCATGGCAATCACACGGACTGCAGATGGGACTGGAGAAGAAAAAGAGTGGAGAGAAGCACAAGACACACCCACTCTCGCAGAGTGCTTAAAGAAAAAGAAAAAAGAAGGATCCGCAAAATGAGCAGAGGAAGGACAAACGTAATTTGTCCATGCTGCCACGAAGTGACAAACACATGAAGAGGAAGTAAACAGATGGAAGCTGGTGAATAAGAAGTAAGCACATTAGAGTGACAAAGCCAACCAATGGTAAGCAATGGACAGAAATAAAGGCCCTTGTAAGACAACACAAGCTCTTGCAAGAGACAACACATGCACTGTCTTAGGTGATTGTGCAGTCTTTTTAATCTTGGTGGAAAAACTCACTTCAATCCCCCAAAGCTTCAACTTAAGAAATATATTCTCACAAAACAGTAGGTAGTTATACTTTGGACCTAGTTTCCATAGGAAGAGAGTTTTTCATTCACCAATAACTTCGGCATTGTTTGACGAATCGGGAAATTTAAAAAGCTAATACACCAGTCACTTCAGCTGCTGTCTTGAAAGTTTTGGGGTGATCCGTCAAACGGGGGCCGAGAAAAAGGAGGGCCCCAAAAGACTTTTTCCCCATGTTAATTTCCATAGGAGACTTTAAATACGGCTACAGCCCAAACTGCTGAACGGAATTACACCAAATTTGGCAAAAAGGTAGCTCTTGGACCAGAAAGCAATCTCTTTGTTGAATGATGTAAACCCATTCATTAGTTGCTGGAAAATGTCAAGATTTCTCAGATAAACAACTGTGGCCGCGGTGGATCGGTGACCCCTCCCGATCTCGGTGCCTGAGATCTGATTGGCTGCCAACACTTCAAACCAGGAAGTGTTGGCAGCCATTTTGTTACTTGGTTAAACCAAGTCACTTGAAAAAACTTTTTAAAAAGTTAAGGGGGCAAAGTAGAAACACCATTGGCCTCGGGTGGATCCCAGAGAGATCCCCCAGGGCCATTTAAAAATGGGGAAAAAAACTATGGGGATTCACAACTCTTGCGGAAAATAAAAAAATTAAATAAATAAAGAGCAGGTTCCCGTGCTACATTTAAATTATGTCCCCAGGTGGGCCAGATTCTGGGGGCAAATAAAAATGGTGAACATGTTGAACATGGGGCCCGGGTTGGCCCCGGCAGCGCCAGGGACCACCACCTCCCCAGGGCTATAATAAATTATACAGAGTGGGGGGCTCCAGCTCCACCACGCAGCCCCAGGGACTGCCACACCCTAGGGCTATATTTAAAAATAATGCCCATTCAGCCTTGAGGCTAATGACTGAAATGCAGAAGGGCCATGCCTGGCTTACCCCCGCAGCCCCAGGGACCACCACCTTCTTGGGGCTGTATTTAAAAATAATGCGTGGGGGGCTCCAGCCCTCCCATATAGCACAGGGGATCGCCACCTCCACGGGCTTATAATGAATTATAGACAGTAGCAGCCCTGCGGACTGGCTCACCTCCCTGGGACTAATGACTGAAATGCAGGAGGCCCACGCCTGACCCCCACCAGCACTACAGACCACCACTTCCCTGGGGCTATATTAAAAAAGAATGCGTGGGGGGCTCTAGGCCCCCTACGTAGCCCCAGGGACCACGACCTCCCCAGGCCAACTGCCTACTAAATTATATACGGTGGCCATGCAGCCCCGGGGACCACCACCTCCCCGGTTTTAATCTTTGTTGGAGGGGGCTGCATGGCCCCCCATTGTGGAGCCATAGATGGCCATGGGAACCGCCACCACCCAGGGCCGGCTCCAGCAATGTCCCAGGGTACCCACCCCCAAGACACTGCACTGCTCTCGCCAAGCCATATCAAACTCTTGTTCGCTTCATGAAAGCGAGAGCATTGAAAATGCTCTCACTTCCATGAAGCAGAGGAGAATTGCTTTTGGACAGAGGAAGCCGCATGTTTGCAGCTCCCTCTGTCCAAAACCAATGCAGTCAAGTGTAAGACGTAAAACAACACAGTGTAAAGCATCAAACAAGTAGCTGGGACTCATCTCCCAGGAAGTCTGTAAAAATAAACAACCATTGTCAAAGCCAAGAGGTCTCGCCTATGTGAAAGCTATTGCCTCATGGGTTAAAAGTTAGAAGGAAAAAAACGTTATGACGTGGCCAGCGCTGACCGCGTCATATTGCTTTTTAAAATTGTAATTATGGTCGGTGGGCAACATGGACTACGGTGGGTAAAAAAAAAAAAGGACTGAGGCCACATCATAGCGTTTATTTCTCATTACCGATGCAAGAGGCAACACAGACAACAGACGGTGGTAAGTGGTACGGTAGAAGCAACACATAGAACAGGAGGGTGGGAGGAGGGAAGGAAGAAGCAGCACAGAGGGTGGGAGGGAAGAAGCAGCATGAACCATGGGTGGGAAGTAGCAGCACAAACAGTGGAAGGGGAAAAAGCAGCACAGACAATGGAAGGATGGGAGGGAAGAAGCAGCACAGAAAGTGGGAGGGAAGAAGCAGCACAGACAATGGGAAGGTAGGAGGGAAGAAGCAGCATGGACAATCTAGAAGCAGCATGGACAGTGGGATGGAAGAAGCAGCACTAAAAATGGGATGGTGATAGGAATGAAGCAACACAAACAATGGGAGGGTGAGATGGAAGAAGCAGCACGGACAATGGGAGGGTGGGAGTGAAGAAGCAGCACGGACAATGGAAGGGTGGGAGTGAAGAAGCAGCACAGAATGGGAGAGGTGGAGGGAAGAAGCAGCATGGACAATCTAGAAGCAGCATGGACAGTGGGAGGGAAGAAGCAGCACAGAAAATGGGAGGGTGAGAGGAATGAAGCAACACGGACAGTAGGAGGGTGAGAGGGAAGAAGCAGCACGGACAATGGGAGGGCAGGAAGAGAGAAATAGCATGGATAATTGGAGGGTGGTAGAGAAGAAACAGCACACACAGTGGGAGGGAAGAAGTAGCACAGACAGTTGGAGGGAAGAAGCAGCACAGACAATCTAGAAGCAGCATGGACAATAGGAAGGTGGGAAGGAAGAAGCAGCACAGACAATCTAAAAGCAGCATGGACAGTGGGAGGGAAGTAACAGTACTGAAAATGGTAGAGTCCGAGGAATGAAGCAACACTAACAATGGGAGAGTGGGAGGGAAGAAGCTGCATGGACAATGGGAGAGTGGAAGGGAAGAAGCAGCATGGACAATCAGAAGCAGTACGGACAATGGGAGGGTGAGAGAGAAGCTGCACGGACAATGGGAGTGAAGAAGCAGCATGGACAGTGGGAGGGAAGAAGCAGCACAGACAGTGGGAGGGAAGAAGCAGCACAGACAGTGGGAGGGAAGAAGCAGCACAGACAGTGGGAGGGTGGGAGGGAAGAAGCTGCATGGACAGTAGGAGGGTGGGAGGGAAGAAGCAGCACGGACACTGAGAAACAGCACCGACAGTGTGAGGGTGGAAATTAAGACACAGCATGGCCCATTGGAGGGTGGGAGGTAGGAAGGAAGGAAAACACAGAGAATGGGGTGGTATGTGTAGACATAGTCTCGGAGCCTCTGACTGGGAGTAGGGTTTGGTCTCAGGTTGTACCTCTGGCTTCGCTGTGTTCCGGTCCCAGGTTCCTCAGATTGTCCTGTAGCAACAGCCTCAGTTGTTGGTGATGTGATATTGACTCCTGCATTCCCTTGGCTTGGCAAATACTCTCTCTCTCGAGGCTCTGGTGCCCCCTCCGAGGCAACCAGCAGTTCCTCGCCAGCTTCCATGTCTTCCAACCTTTGTTCTGGTGTGACTTCGTCAGTAGATACTCTCTTGAACCAGGATATATTTCTCGTTACCACTCGGGTGCCTCTGGATGCGGATACCATGGTGCCGTGAACATTCACAACTTCCCATATCTCCGGTTCAAATGTCGTTTGGTACTTCCATTGATGGTGACGAGTCTCGATCACTACTCGATCGCCAACTGCGAGTGTTCGGATTCCTGCTCCCCTTGCTCGACTCACTCTCTCGTTTGTTCTTCGTCGCCGGTCTTGGGCCGCCTCGTGATCTAACTGTGGCGCCCGCCATGCTGGGCTCACAGGTATACAGTCTCGTGGGGGTCTCTTGAACATGACATGCGCCGGGGCGCACCTGGTGGTGCAGTGTGGTGTTAGTCGATATGCATTCAAGAACTGCGACAGACACTCCTCCGGCACATCCCCTTTTTCCACACCAATCCTGAGTGCTCGGTTCATTATCCTCATAAACCGCTCCACCTCTCCGTTTGCCTGCGGCCACTGCGGCGTGATTTTCCTGTGTCGTATGCCCCTCCTTGCCAAGTATGCCTGGAACTCTGCGCCTTGAAATGGCGGCCCATTGTCCGACCGTACCTCATCGGGGAACCCAAGCATGGCCAACACCCGATCCAGAGCTGGCTTCACATGACTGAATGCCGTAGACGGAAGCACCTCCACCACTGGAAATCTTGAGCATGAATCAATCAGCACCATGGCTTGTCGCCCATCCGGGAAGGATCCAAAGTCAATATTATTTTAAACCACGGGGTGTCACACAGGTCTTCTGTGATGACGGGGTGTGGAGTGGGCTCCCTGCTCGTGATGACACAGGAGTGGCAGTCACGGATTTCTTGCTCCACAGCGCTGTCCATGCCGGGGAACCACACTCTCCCTCTTAGCCGAGCTTTTGTCTTTGCTACACCTTGATGCCCTAGATGAGCCAGTCGTACCACTTCCTTCTGTAGACACGCGGGGATGACAATCGTGTCTCCGCGCAGAACCACTCCATGGGGTCCTGTGCTTAGCTCACTCTGCGCACGCCACATGTGTTGGCGAAAGGTTTGTTCCTCGGCAGTGAGGGCGCCTGCTCCTTGTAAGAAATGTTTCCAGCTCCGGTCCTCTAGAGTACGCTTCACCTTCCTCAGACATTCATCCCTGTCGGTGGCGGCCCCAATTTCTTCCAGGGTGAGGGCTTTGGGGCAGGCTTCTTGAGACAGGACCCTCACAAATTCTTCCACCTCTTCCAGATCATCGTGGTCACGTACCATGGACTCTCGGCACGGGTGGCGTGAGAGAAAATCCGCGGGGTTTTCTGCTCCTGGTCGAAAGACGACCTTAAACCGGTACGTCTGGAGCTGGACAGCCCATCTTTCGATCCTGGGAGGCGCAAGCCTAGCTGTCCCCCCGAACAGCGGAACCAATGGCTTGTGGTCGGTGACCACAGTGAATTCGTGACTGAACAAATAGAGGTGAAAGTACTGACACGCCCATTTGATGGCCAACGCTTCTCGCTCGATCTGTGCATAGCGCATCTCGGTGGCCGTCAGCGCCCTGCTTGCGTATGCCGTGGGGACCCATGTGTGATTCTCTGCCTTCTGTAGCAGGACCGCTCCCAGCCCCACCGGGCTGGCGTCCACAACGACCTCAGTTTGGCGATGTGGCCTGAAGTATGCCATGACTTTGTCGTCAATCAGGGCCTCCTTCACTGCCCGAAATGCATCGTCCTCCTTCCCCGACCATGTCCATGGCTGACCTGATTTTGTAAGCACTCTCAGTGGTTCCGAAAGGGATGCCAAATTAGGGATAAAACTGCCACAATAGGTGGCCATCCCTAGAAAACTGTGGACTTCCGTTGCTGATGTTGGTTTGGGTGCCGACCGAATGGAATCTGCCTTTTTAGGGTCCACTCTCAGCCCTTCTCACGAGAAGATGTATCCGAAGAATTCGACTGATTCGTTGTAGAATGAACACTTCTCCCTGTGTAGCGTTAGGCCATGATCCGCAAGCCGTTGGAGCGCAGCCCGTAGGTGTCCATGGTGTTCTTCCAGGGTCTTCGAAAAGACTAAGATGTCATCACTTAGGTTGAGGACTCCCGGTAGCCCAGATAGTGTCTCCCTGATCGCATTTTGGAAAACCTCAGCTGGGGAGGACACCCCGAAACTCAGGCGCTTGAACCTGCGGAGACCGACATGTGTCGAGAATGTTGCGGCTGTCAGGATGGAGCTCTAACTGGTGGTAGCCTGCATTTAAATCCAGTTTTGAAAACCATTTGGCCCCATTTAAGTCGGCCACGATGTCATCCATCGTTGGCGTCAGGTGTCGCTCCCTTTTAATGGCCATGTTCGGGAGGCGCATGTCCACACACAGCCTAATTGTGCCCGGTTGTTTCGGCTTTGGCGCAACCACGAGGGGCGACACCCACGGCGTGGGCCCTGACACTTTCTCGATCACCCCCAAGTTCTCGAGTTTGATTAGCTCCTCTTCCACCTGCGGCCACAGGTGGAACGGCGCCCTCCGGTGTCGTAGTGCAGTTGGCCTCACAGTGGGGTCAATGTGTAGTTTGAACAGTTTTCCTTTTAGCCGACCCAGCTAAACAGTGTCGGAAAGTCTCTCAACAGGGCATCGGCGTGCCGCTCGTGTACTTGGTTGGCGAAAAACACGAGTTGGAGATCCTCCGCTGTGTGGCAGCTTAGCAACGTGCCTCTTCTGCCCCCTGTGACATGGAACTTGATGTTCACCTTCTGGTCGTTGCATGATACCTCCACGTCGATCACTCCACGTAGGGGCAACGGTTCATCACTGTCATATGTGTATATCCTGGCTCTCGAAGGCAATAGCGGCGGACGAGGATTAAGCTGTTCATACTGTATGCTGTCCATGACATTAACCGACGCCCCTGTGTCAATCAATGCCTTCACCGGGGATCCTGCAATGTCAACTTCGCACATTGGTGGTGACCTTTTCCTGGATCCATCTCTCCCTACAAAGGAGACGAAGAAGACGTCATCGTCGTCCTCCTCTTCCAGCCGGAATGCAGTCTGATGTGCATCAGCACATGGGCCTGGGTCCTCTAAAGAGACCTGGCGCACCGCTTGGGTAATGTTCCGTCCGCTCGGTCCTGCACGGCGGCTGCTGCGGCACACCTTCGTGAAATCGTTCATCTTTCCACAATTAGAGCACGATTTTCCCCGAGCAAAGCACCTTCCATTTGGTGGATGTTCCATTCCGCAATTCCCACACGCAGATCGGGGAGTGAACGCTGGTTGGTTCTTCTGCGTGGAAGGCGGGACTCGTCTCCGCACCACATCCACGTGCTCTTCTTTAATCGACACCTGCTTTGCCGGCGCCGCAGGACCGTCGAGCGCGGCCTGCATTGCTTCTGCACGTGCGTTGGAAAGCTCGTGGGACCTGGCCAGCACCAGGATCACATCCAGGCTAATCCGAGGTTGACGCAAGATCAACCGTCGCAGCTGGACAGACCTGCATCCTTGTATCAGTTGCGCCCTGATCTCTAGTGTCCGATCGGGCAGCTCGCAGGATGTAGCAAGCTTCCGTAGCCTGGCGTAAAAAACGTCAATCGGCTCCCCTTCCGCCTGTCGGGCCTGGCGCAATTTAAACCATTCGAAATCCGGGTTTGCACGGGGGTCAAAATGGCGGTTGAGGGCCGTGATGGCCGCCGTGTAGTCATTGCTGTCGCCTCTGTCTGGCAGTGTCTCGAAGAGCTCATATAGCTCGTCGCCTCCATAACACAGCAGGAGCGAGCGTTTGACCCTGTTGTTGTTCTCTCGTACACCTACGAAGTAGTGTTCAAGGCGTCCCAGCCATAAACGCCATCGCGCCGCTGCTGTCGAAGGTTCCGCCAATTCACTAAACGGCGGGATCGGAGCCGCCATGGCGTGGCCCGGTACCGCGGGTGCGACGTTCTGTGCAGGGACCTGGAGTGGCAGACCCCCTTGCGCCTGTCCTGCATTCGGTACCGGTACTGGTGGCGGAGTGGGAACCCGCGGGGCGGGCCCTGTGGCCGCAGCCCCTCCGGTGGCTTGCACGCTCATCCCCGGGGTGTATGTGGTCGTTGGCCCTCAGAAGAGTGGAGTCGGTGCTCAATGAAGCTCTGACACACTGGTGAGGCTCCTCGCCGTTAGTGGTGTTGATACAGGCTGATTATGGCCGTTTATAAGCAGTACTTGTGAATTCCGGGCACTTTCTGTACTCCAATCAGCTGAAAACGGAGCTCCGCGAGATGCGTGAGCAATAGCAGGGTGACTCTCTCGCGTCCGCGAAATGCTTGCGCTTTGACAGGGGGGCGCGGTGAGGGCCGAACCAGTCCCTCCGATAGGAGCTGCGCGCGCCTCCCCTCCCCTGCGCTGTGGGGCCTGATGGCGGCACGGGACGGCCGATGGTGCTGGGCCCAGCAACGAGCTTCTTTCCCCAGGCACTGCGCTCCCCAAACCAGGTCTCACCTGCCACGCCGCGACAGGCGCGATGATTCCGCCGGCTCCGGTAGGGACGGAGCGGTCCGCACAGCGGGGTGGCACCCGCCAGGGATGATGGCGCCGGCCGCTGGCTCCAGCGCAGACAGCGCGAGCGCGGCCCTGGCAGCACCGCAGGACAACAGCAGGTATGTCCGCGGGGCGAGGTGTGGGTGGGGACCCGCCTCGTCGCCAATGTAGAGTTATGCAGGGGCAAGGACAACCTAGGCCGCGTAGTGGGGCCTAACTTACACTCTGTGAAAAGAAGTGACGCAGAGACTGTCTAGTGCTTAGGGGCAAAGACCACGTGCGGTCTTATGCCCGTTTATTTATACCCGAGGGCTACCCCGCCCCCGGGCTGCATGCGTGCGTGCGTGTATGGACGGGCCGGGTGGCTCCGCCAGTACAGTATGGAAGAAGCAACATGGACAACATGAGATAGGACGTCCCCATCACTGGCCACAGAATGGTGCTTTTTTTCTTATGGTAGTTGGAGCAACACAGAAAATTGGAGGGTGGGAGGTAGGAGGGAAAAAGCAACATGGACAAGGCATGTGGGAGGGAAGATGTAACATGGACAGCGGCGGGTGAGAGGGAAGAAGCAACACGGACAACGAAGAAAGAAAAATAGTACCTGAATCACAGAGCGAGCAGCAGAAGGACACTAATCAAGCGAAGCAATCAGTAGTTGGTTTGTGCTCCACATGAAAGAAGAGAAAGTGATACTAGCACACTCTGGCCAATTAGGAGCCAACAAAAAGGATGAAGCTAACAAGTGGTAAGCAATGGGTGAGCTCCAAGCCCCTTGTAGTAGTAAACAATATCTCTCTTCAAGCGACAGCACATATGTGCTATTTTAGGCAAAAACAAAAAAAGTTTTACAAAAATAGAGTACATTTAAAAAAAAAAAAGGGGACACCCCATCAGTTTCTAAAAACGGACTTTAAAATGAAAATTGTGGAGCATAGATGAGTCATGTCAGATCAAATGGGCAGCATCATGTTTGTCTCAATCAAATCGCCACGCATAACTTCAATAGTATGGCTGGAGGGAGCATTAATGTGCAAAAAGGCATTGCTGGAGTAAATGTTTTGAACACTGGTAAAGTGACATTTCAACAATATACTTCCTGGACAATTCTTGATGCTCCTTAGGCCGACGTGGTGCCACTCTGCTTGTATCGCTCTAGGTGGCTAGTATTACCTCTTGCAGCACCATCTCTGATACGCAACTAAAGAATCTTACTTCATACAGAGGCACAAAATGAAACTAGGGATGGGAAGGACAAATAAACTCAGTAAAGACTCCAATCTGCAACAGAAACCTTCAGATCGTGAGGAGTAGGTAGAAATCCGTCAGTGCTGCAAAGCTATATGTATATGGCATTGCAATACTGTTCAAAATTCGTTCAACATAACATGAGTGCAGCAAGGTAAGCAACATGTACACAAGGATGAATGAATACATAAATTGGTCAACAACTACAATAACATGCAGTATGAATTTGAAACACACCTACTAAAACCTGTTGCAGTACTTATGCGTGGATAAAGTTCTAGAAAGCAATAAACTCTCTCCAAAGCACCAACACAAATCAAAGAAGAGAAGATATGATCTCATATTTACAATGCTGTCATCCCATTGATATTTTAGAAAGTCTGTGCCCAACAAATACGTAAAACGTGACAACAGCAGAACATACTGCACAATAAAATGTTGTGTTATAGTAAAACAAATTAACCATCCTCATGAGCGTGCGTTCTGTTCACATCTATGGAAACAGTTCTAATAAGCAAAGCAAAACAAATACATGGCCACAAAAACCCAAAATATAAAACCTCCAGAACTGTATTTCACACACATTAAAAGTGGTAAAAGGCACACAAAATCCCAAGCCATATCCTCTGTAAAGGTATCATCAGTGCTTCCACTGGGCCAAAGGGCTGGGTTTGGCTGTGAACATCCTCACTCTGTCCTTTAGCAGTGCTTAAACAGAAGGGTTTCTGTGTCTGGCTGTGTCAAGCAACCGATGTTGTCATTGGCAACAAGAACCCGTTTAATTCATCTGGACCACAGACGACGCCATTACTTCACCGTCAAAAGTTAATAATAGGGCAGACCCGTGTTGCATTTAAAAGTCTCAGTCTCATATGCTTTCTTTCATTTTATTCTTAGAGATGTGATGGAGAGCTCCCACTAAAAGAAACTGTTCACACCCATGTCCTCCATCACTGGAAAAAATATAGGAATGACGGGAGCCTTAAAGGGAAAAAAAAGTGCCGAACTGAGTGGGAAAAAGAGAGTGATAGACGTGTGGGTGCGAGGGATGGGATGGAAACCAGGTGGCACATGCTGTCAAAGTGCAGAAAACTGGACGTTTTTTGGCAGATAAATTGAGGATTTTGCAATCTGCTGGCCTTACCGGACTGCAAAATCCCTTGGCACGGTCCTGCACTTCGTAACAGATATGTTGAAAGACGCAAAGCGTCAACAAGCACTAGCCATGTACCTCATGGGTGAACTGTTGCCACACATGCACACCGTAAGTGATTTACAAATGCTTGTTGAAGTAGCAATTTATTGTTTACGTTTATGTTCGTCCTTGTGAAGGCAACCCAATAAAATGTGGTAGCAACATGCAGGGGCCATTTTGGGAATGCAGCTGCTGTGTTAGATGGAGTAGGATTGGGGCCTGCACTTCAGGTGAACATGTAATTCAATTGCGTTTTTCTGACGTCACTTCCTGCGATAATGGATTGTGTCTCCTGCTGCCTACAATTACTCGTACTGCATCTGTTCCCACCACAGTGCATGGTAGTATTTTTCACAAAATTTCAAGTTTGGCGTGAGGAATGTAATACACCCTCTAATGCCCCAGCACCAATGACTGGCTCTGATAACATCACATCAAGTGCTGCAGTGGGACATTTGACCAGGATGCGATTATAGAAATGACACCACAGGAGAAAAACACTGGAATACATTAAGATTAACAAAATAAAAAAAGCAGCTATTAGATGATTTTATTCACCAAACCCCTATATACTCCCCGGGGGAATCATGAAATGCCAACAGCAATTACATGCCTTAAGCACAGCCTGGCTATAATAGGAACAAAACCATTATAGTCTAAAGTCACAGCCATTGCATGCCAAAGTACAACAAAAAATGCCCTAATATAACTTTAAAAAGGCAGCACAGCCACAAACGCCCAGATGCAACCATCAAAAGACCAGTTTCCTAAGTATATCTTTACGTGCCCAAGCCGGACCTTAAATGCCCAGGCACAAACATCATATGTTCCTCAAATAAACCAATCCAGTGGTAACACATTCTATGGACGGGCTACAAATACAGCATAAATTGAAAGAACGTGCAGATTTCTGTGCCGACATCCACAAGAACTAAACATCTATGCAGCAACATTTTCACCTTAGTTAAACAAATACCATTTTAAGTTTATATTAACACCTAAAATATCACATTGTGTCCTGGAAATTCAGTATTTTAATGTAAAGCTCCCTCTTGGAATATTAAGTAAACACACAATTTGGGCCCCAAGTACAAAGATGGCATATTGTGCTTATGCGTGCCACAGACCTGGATTTGGCATCAGTAAATGTGCTGCGTTGGCCTAGGCTAGCAGGATGGGATTCAATAAATACAAAGAAAGGGGCTCAGGAGAAATCAAGACATGCGATCACACGAAACAAGCACTGACAAAAATCGGTAGGTCTGGTCTTGGCAAGCAGGTATGATGATTACATGGTATAAAAAAAAAAGTTATCACAAGCATATGCCACAAAAACAAAAAAGAAAATATGTTGCCACCTAAACGTGGCTCACATATATTTGTAATAGAAATCTTTCATTAAACAAAAAAAATCAGTGATACACAGTGGTGGCTGGTAGGGAACCTTGGCGGGGGGCTGGAGAGGTTAGAAAAAAAAAAAAAAAAAATAAGATTTTACCTGCTGGTTGCCAGTTGCCAGCCACTCCTTCTCCTCCGTCACATGAGGGAAACAGGAAGCACCCAGGCTCCAAGACTCCCCTAGCCAATCACGATGCTGCTGTCCATAGCATGACAGCAGCATCGTGATTGGTCTGAGCATTGTGGTTCAGCGCTCAGACAGGGAGTGGGAGGCTGTGCATGTTCTCCACCCAGGCTGTGCAATACAGCCGGTGGAGAACATGCTAAGTGCGCATGACGGTTTGGCCGGCCCAAGGCAGCTGGCCAAACTGTAATTCACACTTAAGGTGCAGCAACCCCTCCTCCTCAGTCTGGCGTCACAGTAGCCCCGCCCTAACTTGGAAAAGCAATATTCTTGCATGACGGCAAAGTATCTCAAATGTCAGACACAAAAAGCAGACCACTGTTTCTATACACCAAACTTGAGTACTTCTTGTTGTCCTGACACAGTTAGTTGCCTTGAAGATGAAGGAGATGTTTTTCAAGCATTGGTCTAGAATATGGACGGGAAACACTGCTTCACGGTGGTCACTGACTGAAAGTTTTGGTAGCCACATCAGTGAAAATAAACCAAAAAAAAACCAGGAGGACAGTAAATATATGAAAACACATGCGTCCCTTTCGAGTGAACATTTCAAGTTAAATAAAAACACAATAAATATAGGTAAAAAGGTCTGGAAGTCTGTTCCAACGCAATGATCTGCCCCGACAGAAATCTGCATGCCACACACCTCCAACAAACCCTGGCAGAAGATTAGGAAAATTAAAACTTCATATTTGAAAGAGCTGAACAGAAAAATGTTGTCATTTTAGCTATTGGAGAATACGTTTAGCTGGCTTTGGCTGGTTGATTGACACGCAGATCCAATGCACAGACTGTGTTGTCCGATTCATAGTACAATCTTCTGCAGTATTAAAAGTGGAAGTGCCTTAAGAAGCAGAAACCAGCCTCTGACAGGGTTGTTGCTCACCGTCTCACTCAGCAGAAAAGAAAACTAAAACCACCTGCTGAAAAAATAACAGAGCCTGAGGGAGCTAAGAGATTTATTAATGCAGGGTCATTCACCATGTTTTGAGAATAAAACCTCTTCTGTCATTCAGCAGCAGACTTGCTGTTCCTGACCACCTTGCGTTCCTGCACAGGTCTGAGCTCCTTCCTGGCCTGCTATTAATCCCGCCCCCAAGTTAATACCAACCAGCAGTAGGCATTGTTGCTTAACTAGGGAGGTACTGTTGTTGGCGCCTTCTTTCCTTTCGCTCCCTCTGACGTCTTGTTTCAGTGGCAGGAGGGAGAGAGGTGGCAAAAGTGCCACGGGAAGTTGCTCATGGGAATCCAGCAGTGGCGACTGCTACCCCGGCAGCCTCTAAGTGACCACCATGCCACTGTGAAAACATGCAACCTTCAGAGTTAATGGTATTAGGCGGGCTGGTTGTGACTCATTGTTAGAAGCTATTTTTCCCCAGAACTGCCAAGTACTACGTATCCTATTTGATGTGAGGGAATCTGTTTGTGACATCTATAAATGAGCCATTGATCGCTAGATTAAATTCAGCTGATCTGGTAAAGTATTTGAGTGTCCCCTTCCTTCCTCTCTGTGGCAACCTCTCAAGAAGCTTTGAGCTCAGGAGAGAGGATTACTGTCACAGTACTGGAGCAAAAAAGTACTACGTGTCAGGCGTTAGACCAACACATTTTAATGTGGAGGTCTGAGGTACTGCATAAAAATGCAATATCATGCATTTTTAGCGCCTTGACTGGCCACGCACATTTAGCTTGAGTGAACTAAAAGCAGGTACTGTATATTAGTTACAGTGACCGCGCACCAGGGTCGCATTGCAGCAGCAAGGTGTTCAAGACTCTCCATGCGAGATAGTCAATGATGGGGCAGGCATGGAGGGATAAGGCTGCAGTGCACAGGCACCTGGCTCAGAGTCCTCACGCGGCAGTGCGCTGCGGCAGGGGCGGACTGATGACAGGAGCAGGCCATGTGGGTATCTCATCCGTATACTACTTGAGCAGACGTCTGCGAGTCGGCCCCGGGATGTAAATGTAAATGTATGTGTCTTGAAAAGCGCACTGCTGCCCTGAGGCGTTGTGGCGCTGTAGACCGCTGCGGAACCCGTCCTGGCTATCCCTGTGAGATGGTCCCTACCGGGTATCTCCAAGGTGAAACCAGGCATTCCCGGCGAATTTGGGGGGCCGTTGTAGAGGTGAGGCAAGCTAATACCCAGAGTTGCCGAGTGTGATCCCTGGTTAGAGTAGGCACAGAGGCGAGAATTATCGAGTCCACTGACTGTGGTCCACGACCCTGCCGCATCGGGAATTGAACCCTGGTCCCGGGCCATTCTCTGCTTCCGGGTCTGCCGCCTCTAACCAGTGAGCCACACCACTCCACTGGGATCCGCGGCCTGCCACCGCGGCCTTTAAATTATTGCTGGTAGCTGCTCCAGATGTGAGCAGAGACCATCGGCAGCAGTGAGTCGGATTTGGTAGCACTGCACATCGGCAGCCGCTAAAATTAACCAACTGGTCCGACTAGCCGTGGGTCAAAACTCTGCTCCAGTGTGGTTGCTGACTCCAGTCTGATCCTCGTGCCTCACGCTTGAGGCAGCGGGGCTGTGCTCAGCCTCAGCTGACTGCAATTAGCAGCATGAATTGATAATTACTATACCAGGGTGTTTTGGAGAGTGGGCGCCATTAGATAAAGCCATTGTAAATTGTGTTTTTGGGTGTCTGCGAGCAGTGAGAGACTTAATACTACGGTTATAGAGGTTCTAAGTGTCACACATATGGTTGTTAAATGTCACTCATAACTGCACCAGATCTGTGAAAATGTCACACACAAGCAATATGAAACGTTGGCAGCTATGTTTGCCTAGAGTCTGCATTGTGTACCCACCCCTGGGAAAACTTCTTTTGTGTTGACAATATAATATTAAGCAGTAGAGAGAAGAGCCATAAAAGGAAATAAATACCATTTGCGTACAAGGACTTTCAAGGTGTCTGTTAATTACAAAACGCACTGCCAGCATTTGTGGTTGATATAAATCCATTGTGATGTAGTAATCTTTAAAGAGCTGTGCTTTACACTTTTTGCTAAACTGGAGCAATGTTGGGGTGTTCTTGTTGGTTACAAGGATGTTGCTCTAGATCTTGGGTGCATAGATGGAAAACGTCTGCTGTCTTTCTTTTTTTACAATTCTTAGTATGCAGTCTGATGATGTCCTTGCTGCAGGTGTGCTGAGAACCACCAGAAATAGTGCGCTTTTCTGCGGTATAGGTGGGGTGCTGTTCATGGTGGCTTTGTAAATGTCGAAGCTGGTTTTGAAGATGATGTGGACTGGCAAGGGGAGCCACAAGAGTTATACTATTGAATGTTGAGTTTTCATTAAAAAAAAAAAAAAACAAAAAAAAAAAACACAAACACTTTATCTTTCGAGATTCATTTTTTGCCAAATAAAAAAGTTATGCTTTTCGTGTTCAAATTTAGTTTGCCAGAGTCCTTGTTGGCTGCTTGCATGCATGCTGAACTGCAAGAGGTTAATGAGGCCCAATAGTAGACAGAAATTACCCACTCTTTCCAAGATTTCCCCCACTCACTTAACTTGGCTAAATTTGAATTGCAGAAACATCTGGCGAGTAGGGAAACGCCTACCTTCCTACTGTTTCAAGATAACTTGCTCCTGCTGAAGATTGGGTGTTTTGCTCTTTGTATAACCAGGAGTTTGAGAAATGAGTCGAGAGTGATCGAAATGTAGCAATCAGCATCCATCAGCCACCAAGAGAGAAAGATAGTTGTGACTATGAGTTAACTGATGAGAGGCAAGGCCAGTGGTTCCTGCATGACCATAGTAAAATTCCATAGCTGGCATGCATTCCTATTAGCATCACATTGCTGTGGTAGTGGTCATTGTTGGGCACGGTGGGGAAGGTTTAGGTGATAAGGCCTCAGACAAAAAAAACTGGTGAATAAAAGTGCAAGTCATACAGACCAATGCCGAAGATAGTCTTTACACAAGACATTGCTGAAGCCGATGGAAGGGGAGTTCAGCCATTAGCTTGTATACTTTATATTCCATGACTTGTGCTTCTATTCAGTCTGTCCTACAAACTTCCTGCCATTTTGCCATTCTCCCATCTCCGGCCGACCAGCGCCCCTCCCTCCCCAGGGCCTACTTAACGGAGGCTGCAGCATGGCCACGCAGCAATAGCTCATGCACTGCCCGCACACCAAAGACAAGCAAGTCTGCACCCATCCACGTCTGGACCGCGCCGAAGCCCTGGCCCTCTGGCCACCCACTGTAATTTCATCACCAAGCTCCTGAACCTGGACCACAAATTCCACAACAACAACGGCTGCATCACATCTCCCTGATCACATGCAGCGCAGGAGCTCCCCCCACACATGAACCCTCAACACTCCAACCCCACCGACCACAAACACCCCGGAACTGCTCCAGTGTATCCTGCTCAATGCCCGGTCCCTCTGCAAACATGCCACTGAAATCTGGGGCACAATCAGCACTCTCGATTCCCACATGATCATCATGGAGACCTGGCTCAACCCCCCCTACAAGATTGTACACTGGGACTGCACCAACAAACACAGAGGAGGTATCACCATCATCCACAAGGAATCTCTACTGTGCACCACCACCAGAGACAACACTACACTGATCATGGAACACCTCAACCTCCAAATCCAACCCGACACCAGGACAACTATCCAAGGAACCCTCACCTAAAGTCCCCAAGGACCACGCCTCAGCTTCTGTGAGGCCATCTTGATATCATTGCACGCTAGCTACCCACTCCAAGCACTAGATCTTCCTCGGTGACCTCAACTTCCACCTTGATGACTCCAAGTACACCAACTCCACTAACCTCTGGGAAAGCATGAGCAACATCGGCCTCATCCAACTGGTCACTGACCTCACACACAGTGCATAACACATGCTGGACCCTATCTTCACAGCCAGCGACAGAGTCAAGTACAGTCATGTCACCGAACTCACTTGGACAGACTATGCCATCGTCCACTTCACCATTAAGGTTCCCCGGGCACCACCACCAGGCACCCGAGTTCCATCATCACAACTGAAACAAAGTGACAAAGACCCAATGGACGGACACCCTTAACACCACCCAGCCCAATGCTGCATCAACCTGGAACAGGCTGTCCAGAACTTCTCTGCCTAGATCACCAACTGCGCCGACTTAGTCGCCCTAATCAAGCCAGACAAAACCGTCAGACTCACAAAATAAGCAAGTTGGTATACACCAGAACTCAGGACCATTAAACACAACTGCAAGCAAGTTGAAAGACAATGATGCAATAGAAGAGACCCCACAAGCCGAGCCGCTTTCAAGTCAGCTCTCAACCAACACCACCAATGCATCAAGGACACCAAAAGAAATGCCCTGACAATCCGCATCGAAACAAGTGCCAACCACAGCAAGGAACACTTCAGCATCGTCAAAGAGTTCTCCTGCCCATCAGCCAACGAGTACATGGGCCACCCTTCCCCTTCCCCTTCCCAGGAGCTTTGCGACACCTGCCAAACTGCTTCCACAACAAGATTTCCATCATCCACAGTAACTTCAACAACATCGACAACCTCTTCACACTAAGGGACACCACCCACAGCCACCTGCTCACCACTTGGAATCTTCTCACCACACAGAATACCTCAGCCACCATAACCTCAATCCTCCCCGGAGAGCCCTCGAACCCTATCCCCACCAATTCTTCAACCTCAGACCCAGAGAAATTGTCGGTGAACTCACCTCCATTCTCAACGCTTCCATCACCATGGCCACCCTCCCAGACGGAAGGAAACACGCAAAGGTCCGACCGCCCTCCTGAAGAAACCCTCCACCAACCTCAGTGAAATCAAAAACTACAATCCCATCTTGATGCTCCTGTTCCCTGCCAAAGTCCTCAAGAAGGCTATCAACCACCATTTCACCGAACACCATTAGAAAGAAACAACCTGGTTGATGCATCTCAGTCTGGCTACTGAGCCAACCACACCGCTGATACAGTCCTGATTGCGGCCACCAACAACATCAGAACCTCTCTCGAATAGGGTGAAACATTGGCCCTGATCCTCCTCAACCTCTCTGCAGTGTTTGACATCGTACCCCACCACATCTCATCAAAAGGAATATAACTCGTTACAATGCGAGTCATCACAATGTGTGCTGTAACAACACGGTTGTTACAACGACTGCGTTGTTACCACCCAAAGCCATTACTACGCAAGTCACTACATCGACTTGCAGTAGACGGCATGCGGACATTAGAAATGTATAATTTACTATTCAAACTCCAGCCTACGTAAAAGTTGGGAAGGTGTTGGAATAGTAAACTAGACTATCTCTCATGTAAGCACGCCATCTACTGCAAGTCGATGTAATGACTTGCTTAGTAATGGCAGTGCGTGGTAACAACACAGTGTCGTTGTAAGGACTGCATTGTAAGGGCATCACAATGTGATGCCCTCGTTGTAGTGGCTGTTTCCCCATCAAAAGACTCCACCACGTCAGCAGCCAGGGTGACGCCCTCAAATAGATCACATCCTTCGTCACAGGATGCACTCCTAGAACCCAGCTCCCACCCTTCTCCTCAGAGCATCATCTGTGGTGTTCCCCAAAGCTCATCCCCCAGCACCTACAGGACGCCCCTGGCTGACAAGGTCAGAGCCGATGGACTCAAAATCATATTGTACGCAGACAACACCCAACTCATCCTCTCCCTCATGGTAGAACCCACCACCACCAGAACAAACTTCCACAATGCCATGACAAGTATCACCAACTGGAAGAGGACTAACTGCCTGAAGCTCAACATGGACAAGACAGAAGTGCTGATTTTCTGTAAGAACACCTGTCCATGGGGTGACACCTGATGGCCTCAAGAACTCGACCCACACGACTGACTGCGTCCGCCACCTTGGCATCGTCCGAGAAAATAAACTCACCATGAAGCACCAGGTCAATGCAGCCACCTCTGCCTGCTTCCACACTCTCTCTATGCTCCAGAAGATCTTCAGATGGATCCTCATCAACACCAGGAAAACCGACACCCAAGCCCTCGTTGCCAGCTGGCTGGACTACGGAAATGCGCTCTATGCAGGAATAACCACCTAACTCCTCAAGAGATGCCAGGCTATACAGAACGCAGTAGCCAGGCTCATCCTCAATCTCCCAAATCGGACCCTCATCACACCCCACCTTAGGAACCTCCACTGGCTCCCCATTCAGAAGAGAAGCCAGCTCAAGATGCGGACACAATCCTACAAGGCCCTTCATGACCAGAGACCAGCATACTTCAACCACCGCCTGAACTTCCACCAGACACTTGCGCTCCGCCTCCCTTAACCTCGCACACACTTCGAGCATTCACTGAAGCTAATGCGAAGGTTGTTCCTTCTCCTACCTTGCAGCCAGATCCTGCAATGACCTACCTCTCCATCTGCGAATGTCATCCTCTCTCACCGACTTTAGAAAGGGACTCAAGACTTGGCTTTTCAACTGAAACTAGCTAAACAGCAGTGTCTGGATACCCTCAGGGATGAATTGCGGCGCTAAATAAATACTGATTGATTGAAAAGCAGAGGCATGCTTCTGGGCTAGTTTGCACTGGTCATTAAGGTGTTGTCATCAATAAGTCACTGGCCCTAAACCTAAGCAGATTGTTTGAAATTAGGTCATAGACAGATTATGGCATTTTCAGAGTTTGCAACAACACTGGATGCTCAATAAGCATTTATCTTCACTGAGAGGGACTTTCTACTGATGATGATGATGTGCAGGTTGGGTGTGTGAAAAGGGATTGCCTTGATCAGCATATTAATTAGCGTGGATGCATAGAACATGGCAAGATGAAAAATGGTCAAGGAGCAAATACAAGACATAAGTTTAGATATTATCCCAATATGGTTGACAATGGTGCTCGAGGAACTACATTTCCAGTGCAGGGTACGCAACGTACAACGTAAAATTAGAATAGTGAATCACAACTCTAATTGAATTATATGCAGTCACTATCTTTAAGTTTAGTACATTGTAAGAGTGATGATAAAATAACTACTATAGAAGGATATCATTGCTAATGGGACTATCCCGAGATGGTTAACAAGCTTTTCTGGTTCATGGAAACAATGACTTGGTCAGACAATAAACTTGCCATTTCAGTGTTCACCCAACTTGAATAAAATACACCAAGGTAAGGAGAGATGTGGACGTACTGTAGCCTTAGAGCCTTATGTAGCGGGCTCTACTGGCCATTAAAGGCCCATTTCAGCATTAAAAGCCTGAGCCAAAGGCGGAATGAAAGACTACGTAATGTAACATGGAGGTGGGATCCAGTTCCTGGGTGTGGGAAGGCAGCTTGTGATCACTAAAGATGCCTGTATTCTAACAATATTGTGGTTTTATTCAGATACTATTAGGATTCACCATTGATTTTTCCATAAGTAAGAAGTATTCAGATTTGAGTGGTTTGTCATTGCAATGGCATATGGATTAAGTGGAAAATATGGACATGACCATCAGAAGGAAGGGCTCTCTGGTCAACACATAACTACATTAACTAGTAACACAGCTTGATTCTTTACTCTATTCCTTAAGAAATCTTTTCTATTGGGAATGAAAATATGTATTGCGCACCCAGCAGCATTAGTGGCAAGTCTAATAAGGATGTAAGTGAGTACTGATGGAGAAGTTTGACTCCAATAGTCATTACACCGTTTGATTCAAATCAAATATCTTTTAACACTGGAATTTCACATGTGCAGTCTCCTTAATGAGGATATGCATGACCCTAGATGCACAACTTACTTTTAATGTATTTGTTAATAAAGAACAAATAAGATGGGTGATTACACACATGTAAGACAGCTGCATGGATGTCCAATGCTCTGAAGTAACCAAACGACAACACAGAGCATTAGAAAGTAATCAAATAAATTGCAGGGAAATAGACATTCTTGGAAGTTGTAGTACATTTGAGAACATCACCTTTTCACCAGTATTCCATTTGTGTGGTCTATTTTATAATACTTGTTATGTATAGTGCACACTACTGCCATGAAGTCTAGAATAAAATAATAACATTGAAATGCCACATAGAAGAAAATACACACAGAAGCCACATTTAGAGAACAATAAAATACAAGTGAATCTCACCATTCTTGGATAGTGAATAGCAAGCAGAATGTTCCATGGCATGTGACCTAGATACAAAGGTGCATATTTACGAAATTGTCAGGCAGTGAGGCACAGAAAGTCACCTTGCTGCCCTTCGTGCCAGGGAAAGGGTAGAAATGTGCCGTATTTACTTCATTATGGTGCATTCCTGACTTTTCCCCTGCGCTGACGCCCTTTTGCATCCTAGCACCAACGAAGGAACCCTTGCACCATGGTCCAGTGGGACTGCATTGCATGCAGGATTTCTTTTGTGCCGGATGGGGCACCTCTCCGCACAAAAACAATCCCCTGAGGCATACTTCTCTAGCTATGTGCGCTGCAGAATGTAGCACACATAGAAAAAGGCAGTAATGAGGAGAAATAAAGTTATTTCTCCTCATTACGCCTCTCCTGGGACGGCATATAGTGGTTCCATATTCACAGGTTTATCAGTTCTGGTAAATCTTGGACTGCATCAAAAAACATGGGAGTTGCGTGAAAACACCAACGCGACGCGCATGGAATGCCTTCCCAGGGCAGAGTTTGGCAAAGCAGCGATTTGCGGTACGTTGCTTTACTGCAGATTTATAGAGCCATTCAGGCTCATGCAAAGTGTCCTTGCGTGGCTTCACAAATTTCATTTAAAGTTTGTGTTGCACATGTAGCATGTTGCGTGGTGCACACAAGAATGGTCACATGACGAGCACAATTATCTATACACTTTGAATAATGCGCAGTGCTTTACATTTCACAATTTGACCATAATAACCTATGAAAAAAACGTGCTCCTTTCTTCCAGATGATGCAATTTTACTCATGGCATTTTACACCAATAGTAGTTGGTGGGCGTTTTTAAACAATTTAAACCAGATAAAGCGCACAACAAAGAAACTTTATGTGTAAGACAAGATAAAGCGTTTTCAAGACTTTTAGAAGAAAAAAAAGCATATGCTCATGACGAGTCCAATCTGAGAGGCAAGAAAAAGTAAGAAAGCAGGGAAAAGCCAGGCCTCCTGCATTTACGGGAGATGAATGAATCTTCGAACAAGAAGACAGGAAGGTTGTCCATGTCAGCATTTGACTATCTGAATTCTGAAATGGTTACCACCTTCTGTATTCGTTAATTTACATTTAACTAACTTTGGGTGATCCATGCCTAAATGACTTGGAGGCTTTGCTTGAGACTGGGATGTTAATCAGATGCCATGTTGTCTAGCTAATCTAAACGAGATTTGTGTGTTCTCGTCAGAAGTAGAACAATTGCATCTGAAAGGTAAGGGAAGTTGTCACGGGGTAGAGTCAAGTGTGAAATAAATGGGTGAATCCTGACGAGCACTACAAGAGAGTGGACACAATTAAAACCAGAACGATGGGAGAAAAATGCATTGGCCCAGAAGATAATTTTTGTTATCTACTTAATAGGTAAATAACGCGCTGCGTGGTGCCTTGGATAGTCTCATAGTGCTCATGGAGGGGATGCAAGGAGGAAGATGGAAGAATACAAGACCAGACAGACAGACAAGTCATCAAGTAGGCCTATCCAGATTAATGATCTGAGCCCATCTCCTTGTAGGCAGTTAGTCAATGACAAAGACTTAGGATATGAAGAATCAATCAATCAATCAATCAACGACATTTATAGAGCGCACTACCTACCCATAGGGTCTCAAGGCGCTGGGGTGGGGGGAGGG